>NC_090444.1:765580204-766180555 GCF_031143425.1 Pleurodeles waltl | reverse complement strand
CCTCCTCTGATGACGTTCGTCATCACACAAACCTTTCCCTTTGACCTTTCACTTTAATTTTTCACCTTACGCATAATGCGCATTTCAACATCTTGTCCCTTATGTGAACTTTCCCAAATTCCGTTGAACATTTTCTCCCTTTCACTTTCTTCATTTTTCCTGGTTCTCTTTGTCCAATTTCTTTTAATTTTATCATTAATTTTGCATGCTCCCCATAATCCTAATAGACAGGCCATAACAATTAATAGACCCCCTAATATTTTTGCGAGTACCCCATTCCAAATATTGCTAAACCAGCTCCCTACTCTGGCAATTCCTTTTCTAAATTTTTCACACACTCCACCTTCCTTCAAATCCTTCAAATCTGCACTATCTCTAGTTAGGTTAGTAAGCATACCTCTAACCTTTTTACTATTGTCTGGTATATATGAGCAACAATGACGTTCATTGAGCATCTTGCAGACCCCCACTCTTTGCTAAAAGAATGTCTAAAACAAGCTGATTTTGAAGAGTCATAGCTCTTTCCACAGCAAGTTCAGTATCCATCAGGAGTATAGCCCCTGTAAAATTTGTCAGCATGTTATCCACAATAGTAGACAACTTTTGAATCTTTATGGAGTTTAAGATAACCCCTACTGAAGGAATTATGGCTCCAAATATGTCTCCAACGACAGAAGCCGCTGTCTCTCGTTTTTATCTAACATTTTGTGATTCAGACATTTTAGGTATTTGCTTTAAGTCATCAATCTGGTAAATTTTGGGAAAAACTATTCCCAAATAACATGTCCCATACCATCCCTTAGGGAGACAATAATAAGCATTAAGTCCACAGATAAAATAGATCCCAGGGATCACTGGATCCTGTCCATTTAACATGAATGTCCATTTACTCTGAAACAAAAACACGTGTCTGCATTCACTCGTTCCCACAAATAAAGTGTCATGCTCGGATTTTGACCTATATATACAAAGCCTCCCTACATGTAGTGCATCTATAGCTAGTTTGCCTTGCGTCTTTATTGCAGTGTAAGCATAATCATTTGCATATGTGCGTTTCTCTAACCCCTTTTCTAATCTTTCCTTCAATGATTTGCGTCTATCATCGGTGTGATCTAAGAAGCTTTTCTCTACAGGTGTCAATAGGCAGGTCAGATTGTTGCGGTGTGCATAAGCTGTCCCAAATGTAAGCGTTGGTTCAAAGAAGCCCCTAACTAATTTTATACTATGCTCTTTAGCTAGTTTGGTCAGAAACTCAATCACAGGCACAAAAGAAAACACAACATCCAGATTTGAATAAAAGTATTGCACATGCTCTTGATTATAGAATCTTGTTAATAGCAAGCTACAGCTTATCCCATAAGTTAACGGCAAGCTATGATAGGTGACCCCTTCTTGCACTGACGAAGAAATCTTTGTACACACATAACAGTTTTTCTCATCCATGGTCTCAACATACTCATTCAGCAAGCGATAGAAGACATTAGTAGAAAGTTCCCCCTTTTAATTAGTTCCCGCATGCAAGTGTTTTGCATCCTGCTCAAACTTTTCCCACGGTGTTAATGTTGTAGTCTCAGGTTTTGAAGCAGTGTTAGTTGCTTTCTTATCCAACCACGGCATTCCCACAATCACTCCCACAATTATTATTGCACACACAATACCTATTATAAGACTCAACCAACCACACACTTTACCCTTTTTGTTACTACCTCTATTATAAGCCATGTCTGTAAAGAATCAGATAGCAGAATAATAATCAACTTGAGGACGATATAAAACTCTTTTTTTTTTTTTCTTTGATTTAAAAGTCTCTTTCTCTCTGCGTATATTTACAGCGTTTCACTCACTCCAAGACCCCCTTTGTCAAATCAGGTTAGCAGCTTGTCATAATCAGGTTCTCAAAGTCAAATCAGGTTATCGATGTCTTATCCAGTAATTTATAAGTCTCTCTTCATAAGTTTTCAGTTTTCTTTGTAACAAAGTCTCTATCTTTGAGTCACTTCAGGTACCGGAGTATTGGCCTGGCACTTCTCGATCAAAACAGAACGCTAAGAATTCTTGTTGCCATTCCAATGTTGTTGCATATGCCCATTCAGGACCTGCGTACCTTCTATTTGCGGTTCTCGTTCTTTTCAGTCTGTTTTCACCTTGCAATTCTCCTTCACTCAGATCTTCTACTCGGGATGTATCAGTCTCTTCTGTTATTGTTTCACCTGGTACACTCTTTTCTCTTGCAGCCTGTTTCTCTGGCCAGTTATCTCCTTTATGCGTCTTCTTTCTACCTGTTCTTTCAGGACATTGAACAGCACCCTCCTCTTGTACTATGGTGTTTTCTCTTGATGGACCTGCAACTGGCTCAGGGGATGTCGGAGTACTTTGGTCTCTTTCTATTATTTCCCCTTCTTCTTCTTCTTCTGGATCTGTAATGGGTTCAAGTTCTAACCCGTATCCGTCTACTTCTGGGAGAACCTCTCCTCGATTTAGTTTTCCTGCTGCCTCTACTGAGATAGGCACACTGTCACCTCTCTCAAACTCATTTACTGTTTAAGGGACTAAGCTGTTCTCAGTGGGCTCTCCTGCAGTCTCAGCTCTCTCTTGGCTGTTTTCTAGCCCCGAGACTTCTCTCTCTGGGACTGTTTTGCCGGAAACTTCAAGTTCCTCATCAGATGGACACGTTACCTTTTTTGTGTGACTGGCATGTATCCAGTTTGGAACGCCTGCAGATTTCACAGCAGTGGTTGTTGTCAAGATTACTTGATATGGCCCCTTCCAGCGCTGCTCCAGACACAACTTTCTCACGTGCATCTTGACAACTACCCAGTCACTGACTTGCAGGGTGTGACCTGGATCACCGATCGGTGACAATGTGTTAGCTTCCACCTGGTGAGAAAAAGAGCGAATCACATCAGCCAAACCTTTGCAGTAGTCCAACACCATATCATCCGTGATATTCACAAGAACATTTGCAGGTACTGCGGGCAGCCTCATAGCTCTACCCATAAGGATCTCGTGTGGTGATAGTCCTGTCTTCTTATCAGGGGTGTTCCTCATTGACATTAGCCCTAAGGGCAATGCATCTGGCCATTTCATATTGGTAGCTGCGCACATCTTCGCCATTCTCGATTTTAAAGTACCATTCATTTGCTCTACTAGTCCTGATGCTTCGGGACGGTAGCTACAATGCAGCTTCTGTTCGATGTCTAATGCAGCACACAAGAGCTTAATCACCTCATTGTCGAAGTGTCTGCCTCTATCTGATTCTATAGAGACCGGAAACCCGAACCTAAGTATTAATTCCCTAAGCAACAGTTTTACAACTGTGAGACTGTCATTTCTACGAGTGGGGTAAGCTTCAATCCAGTGGCTGAAATCGCACACAATCCCCAACACGTACTTCAATCCTCCGCAAACAGGCATTTCAATGAAATCCATCTGCATCTTGCTAAATGGACCACCAGCTCTCCCTATGTGGCTCAAAGTTACCACAGTCTCTTTTCCGGCATTCATCTGTTGACAGATGATGCATCTGTGACAGGTAACCTCTGCGGCATGTCTGAATTTTGGGTTAAACCAATTGATTTTGAATAACCTGATCATTGCATCTCTCCCGAGGTGAGCCTGTCCATGGTAGAGCCTAGCGAATTGTGATAGAAGGCTATTTGGCAAAACTTATTCCCCCTCCTCTGAGACCCACAAGTCGTCAGCCCTCTGTACACATTGCATTCTCTGCCAGGAGCGTTTTTCCTCTTTGCTAGCACGACCCTGTAGTGTTTTTAGCTCATCTAGTGTATCGACCACCCTTAATGCAAGGTTCAAGCATGTGTCATTTTCAGTTTGCTGCATCAATTCCCACTGATCCTTGAACGATATACAGTTCAATGCGCAAACCCTTGCGACTTGATCTGCATAGCCGTTTCCCATGGACACAAAGGGCCTGATTACAACTTTGGAGGAGGTGTTAATCCGTCCCAAAAGTGACGGTAAAGTGACGGATATACCACCAGCCGTATTACGAGTCCATTATATCCTATGGAACTCGTAATACGGCTGGTGGTATATCCGTCACATTTGGGACGGATTAACACCTCCTCCAAAGTTGTAATCAGGCCCAAATTCTTGTGACTTAACGTGAGCATTGCATTTTACCACGGCAATTTCAAGAGGTAACTGAATCGCATGTAACAAATCCTTAATTTGTTCACCATTTTTCACAGGAGAACCTGAAGAGGTCATGAAACCTTTTTGCGACCACAATTGGCCAAAATCATGTACAATTCCAAATCCGTACCTGCTGTCAGTATAGATAGTGACTCTCAGATTTTCAGCTGCGTGGCATGCCTTAGTAAGGGCAATTAGCTCTGCCACTTGTGCGGAATACACTCTCTCGAGCCAGGAAGCCTCAATGATACCAGCTATGGTACATACAGCGTAACCGGCTCTCAGCATTCCGACTGAGTCTCTCAAACAGGATCCATCAACAAACATAATACAGTCATTTTCTTTTAACTGTGTATCTTGAATATCAGGTTGTGGCTTGGTACATAGTTCTGTTACCTCAAGACCATCATGCTCAATTTCCTCTTCATTATTAACCTCAGTATTCCCAGCAGGAAGTAGAGTTGCCGGGTTCAACACAGTACATCGTTTCAGCGAATCATTAGGTGACCCCAGTATAATTGTCTCATATTTGGTAAGACAAGCATTCGTCATGTGCTGAGTTTTGGTTCGAGTCAACAAAATTTCAACTGAATGCGGAACCATTACTGTTAGGGGATATCCCATTACTATGCCTTCACACTGCATGAGGCTCTGACCAACTGCTGCAACTGCGCGCAAACAACCCGGTAAGGCTGCTGCAACGGGGTCCAAGGTAGCTGAAAAATATGCTACAGGGCGATTTGCACCTCCATGGACCTGTGTCAAGACAGACAAAGAACAAGCATCACGTTCATGACAAAACAGTAGAAAGGGCTTCGTGTAATCAGGCATACCCAAAGCTGGTGCCCTGCACATGCACTCTCTCAATTCCATGAATGACTCAAGCTCTTCCTTGGATAAAGCTATGGTATGCGGCTCATCCTTGATCTCTTTGCCTGTCAGCTTTATTAATGGTTTTGAGATAATCGAGAAGTTGGGTATCCACTGGCGGCAGTAGCCCACCATTCCCAAAAACATCCTGACATCTCTCTTTGTTTTTGGGGGGTTCATTTGCAAAGTGGCTGTTATTCTTTCTTTCGATATTCTCCTGGACCCTCTTTCAATCAAGTGTCCTAAGTACTTCACTTCTTTCTGGCAGTACTACAGCTTCTTGGGTGACACTTTATGTCCATTCTTTCCTAAATGATTCAGTAAAGCAATTGTGTCATGCCTACAGTCATCCCTTGTCCTAGATGCAATCAACAAGTCGTCAATGTACTGCACTAGAGTCAAGTTAAAAGGCAATACTAAGGATTCTAAGTCCTTTTTCAATATCTGATTGAAGATGGACAGTGACTCAGAAAATCCTTGAGGAATTCTGCACCAACTGTACACCTTATCCAGGAATTTGAAACTGAATAAAACTGGCTGTCCTCGTGAAGAGATATCGAAAAGAAAGCTTGTGACAGGTCTACAACGGTGAACCATTCAGCATCACACGGGACCTGAAACATAATCACTGCTGGATTGGGTACTATGGGGCAACATTTCACCACAATCTTGTTTATTTTTCTTAAGTCCTGCGCAATTCGAACCTTTCCACAAGGCTTTTTCAGACCCATTATCAGTTAATTACATGGGCTGCTCAACACTTCCTTCAGGACTCCCTGTTTCACAAAGTCTGCAATTATTTGTGACACTTGAATAAGAACATCTTGTGCCATGTGATATTGTGGCACCTGGGGAAACACTGCATTTGGTTTCACTTGTACTTTAACTGGTTCTACTCCTTTTATCAAGCCCACTTCTTTTCCTGTCAAATCCCACACTTTCTCTGTCACTGTCCCTTGTAATTCAGCAGGTAAGTCGATTACTGTAAGCATCGGGAATAATGTAATCAAAGGATAATCTTCATTTGCAGCTCCTGTCTTTAACTCTGAGAACTGACCATCATCCCCTTCATCATCACTGTTTGTCTGCACTTTGATTCCATCATTGGAACAGGTAATCAAACATTTTGTCTTGCACAGTAAGTCTCTTCCCAGTAGGGATACCGGACTCGAATCACAGACTACAAACTTATGCAGTTCCTGGAAGTTGCCGATCTCAACCTGCACTGGATCTGTAATCGGATTTGTCAGGTACTGGTTTGCTACTCCAACCACCTTATGGTACGCCCCGAAAGTGGTAATTTCGGAACCTCTGCACTTCTGACTGTAGAGTGTGTAGCTTCGGAATCAACCAAAAATGAAACTTTGTGACCCATTACCTTTCCCTCTACATAGGGTCCCCTCTGATCTACCTCTAGGGACGCTGCAAGCCTGCACTCTTCACTATCTGAGCTGTCATCCGACCACTCCTCATTCATTCCATCTTCACCACTCAATGGGAATTGCTGTACTGTATTATTTTGACTCATCACCTGACCTGTGACCTGCTGAGGAAGCATCACCTGTTGCTGTCCCATCGGAGCCATTGGTAATTGCATTTGCTGACTAGGTACCATGAGAACCTGCTGTTGTACTTGCGGCATTTGCGCTGGTTGAATGCGCGGCATTTGCATTTCCTGCATGGGCTGTAACCCTTGCATCTGAATCATGTTATTTTGGAAGTTCGGGTTTTGACTTCTCAGTTTTGGACCTTTCAAATTTTGCAATGTACCGACATTAGTGCTTTGTTGAACGACACCATCCTGCACCACATTTGGGCATTCCCGCTTCCAATGCCCCACGCCCGCACATGTGACATGGTGACATCCTTTTCATCCCTTGTGCATCATTCTGAACCACAACAGTATTCAAGTCTGGACCACGATTCACAAAACCTCGACCTCTTGGTTGTGCCTGAAACACACCATTCACTTGCGGTTGCTGCTGTATCATCTGTTGAACTCCATTTCCCTGCATACCAGCCTGCGCTGCCCTTATCTGCATCACCATCACTTTCTCCTTTAACTTTTTCTGCTTCAGCTCAATTTCGTCACTACAGTATTTCGCATACTGCAACACCTCATCAATCGGCTTCGCTTGCCAACAAATCAAATGATTCTTAATCATCTGGCTAACTTCTGGTCTCAACCCTTCAACAAATCTGAACACGAGATGGTTCATGTCCTTCAGCTCAATGGTCTCAGTACCACTGTAATGTTTGAATGCCTTTAACAACCTCTCATAGTAAGCATGTATTGATTCCTTAACCTCCTGTGAGGTCCGGTCAATTTTCTGCCAGTCAGTCACCTTTGGTGACACTTTCTGCTTCAAAAATTCAATCACTTTATGATAGTACTTCATCACCTCCTCAGAGGGAGCTCCGGTCACCTTATCCCTGGCCGGCTCCTTTGTCGGCCAGTCTACCCCTCTCTTGCACTCGAGCCATAAATCAGGCGGAACAATGATCTCAAACAAAGTATTCAAGTCTTCCCAGAGACCCTTTGCAAGCTTCACAAACCTTTCTGTTTGTTGATACCACTCGATCGGTTTCTCCCTCAATCTGGGATAATCATTTGTAAAAGATAGTATGTCTCCTCTGGACCACGGCATATGAATTAAAACTCCACCAGCTGTTTCTCTCATGGGTAGTATTTTTACCGATTCCGTATCGGGTGAAGCTTTAGCCTGACTTGACCCCGGACTGCCACTTTTCTCCTTATCTCTTTTCTTTGCCCATCTGCCTTCCCACTTTTCTAGCGCTCCCCAGATTTGAGCACTTTGCAGTATTCCTTTTAAATGTGCCTTCATTCCGGCAGACCTCATATGCTCAAAGTCTTTTGAGTCAAAGTCTAACCTGTAACTTCTTTTCAAATGTTTAGTGTTCTCAATATCAATATTGTACTTGTCTGCCAGGTTCGCTAATCTATGATGTACCTTGCCTACCTCTTTAGTAATCTTAGGGCACAGGTATCTCAATTCTGCTTCTGTGTATGACTCTAATATGTTTACCCCCATTGTTCCGTCCACTAGTTCGGCAGCTTCCACACCTAGTCTTACAAAATTCAGGTAATCATCTTTCTCTGCCGCTATTGCAGCAAGTGGTGAAGGTTTATTTTTTCCCAGCCACTCGTTTAGTTGCTGCACAGAAAAACCTTGTAACAAGATATTTCCTGCCTGCATTATTGGAGTCTGTGATTTTTCCACACTCATTGTCTGAGGGGCTAACACGCTTGACCCTACTTGTCTTATCGCTTCGACAGGGGCTCCAATTGGGCTGAGACTTAACAAAGACCTAAGGTGTTCAGCTGCTTGTGATCTTGGTGATATTGATCGAGGGGTTCTTGTGAATTCCCCTCCCATTACATCCTGGGTTATTGCTCCCTGATCACGTACACCAGATTTATCTTGTGCATACAATGGCACCGGTGGACCAACAGTAATTGGTAACGATATTGCAGCTGGTGTCTGACCTGGTCCCAAACCTCGTGGAGCTGCGACTCCAAAGGTCTGATCCTCTGAAGCCGGTGCAGGTATTAATGGAGGACCTGCTGCTGGGTTATATCCCGGTATCAGTTGTGGTTGCGGCTGGGGCAGCAATTGTGGAGTTGGTTCAATCTGCACTAACCTCGATTTTGTATATATCGGGTCTGGCGGCACTATCAGGTTTGTAGTAGTCTCTAGCACTGGGACGTCTGGATAGATTCTCTGTATCTGCTGTGGAGGTTGCAACTGTAGCTGCATGTCTGGTGCAGTGGGTACACTGACACCATTCTGTATCGAAGCCGTATCACTAGTCTGTACTGTATCAGTTACTCCCTTCTCCTGCGTCTGGCTCTCAGGACCAGTACTAGTGCTCGGGATATTGTCACTCGCCGCATAAGGTGGCGGGCGATCATGTAATATCCGATCCATGAATTCTTCATCGTCTGAAGCGTCTTCCTCTTCCCAAGGTCTCTTAGTTTCTTTAGGCTTACTAGAGTCTTTGTCTGTTTTATAGGTGGCCTTCTTTCCCTGCGTCTCTTCTCCCTGTGTTATTGCTGGGAACAATTTCAATCCATCAACTATTCCCCGTCTCCACATTTTGCTCTCATTATCCCACCTAGCTTCTGCATAAGTCTTTTCTGCTCCTTTAATTCTTCTTTGGAATTTTTCTTGTCTCTGTTTAAGAGCCATTAGATCCCAAATCGCTAAAGCCTCATACTGAGCTAGCCTCGGAGGTGGTTTCTGTACGCTTAACATCCACCTCAAATTCTCTAGCACCCTCGTATTGAACGTCCCATGTTCTGGGAACACCAAGCATCCCTCTTTCTCTGATAATTTGCGGCACTGTTTCATCCATAAACAAGGCGCGACACCTTTTTCTTCCATAACTATGTAAGCTGGAGTACCCTCAGGCGGTGTAGGCTCCCCTTCACTCGCCATAATGTATGCATCTCCTTTCAGAGCACTTTTTAAAGCCTTGACAAAATTAATTTTTACGTTTTCTCTTATTTGTATTTAATCAGAAAGTGACTTTAAATCCCAGGACACTCTTCGCCCACCTTTCTCAACCTATTACCTCCCACGGACGGCAGCCAATCCGTGCGCGACCCCTCTCGAAAACTGACCTATCTCAGTGCGGCACCACTGACGTCACACTCACACACTGCAGCTGACAAAGTCTTGCGGCTCGTCCGCCCCTCACTGGATTCACACCAATACTAATGCAAATTTTTTCTGCGAGCACCTTAACAACAACACAAGTCTGCCAGTTTACTACAGGAAGGGTAACACATTCGCTTCAGAATTTTACAGAGATTTCACTTGAAGCCTCGGCCGCTACTCTCTGCTTCTCAATTCCTGCATATGCAAGCAGAATTCGACCCGCAAATCCTACTCTCGACTTGTCAATGGTTCGTCCTAGTGCACTTTAGAACTTGCCAAATCTCCATTGAAGGTTTCACACATACATTTCGACTCAAACTCGACTTGTCAACCACACCCGATTGACCTATTAAACCGCACAGATTACAACATAAACCCAAGTGTCTCCTACACTTATCAATATACTCCGGAGTCTTAAACCACGACAGGTCCGTACATGAACAACCAACCACGTGGATAATTTTGAGCACAAAGTGCCACACTCATATGAAGTACACCTACTTCCCTACTCTCATACTGTGGAGTACGCCCACTCCTACTGAAACAACATTCACCTGGCCTAAATACACACAGATTTCAGAATCACCTGCAAAAAGGCATAAGCTAAGCAAGCGCAAAACCCTATACCACACACGCTAAGATGCCGAGAACATTCCCAACTCACTTAGGCAGGTTCCAAGATCTCAGGAAAGTCATGGTGAATTTAGAAACACATCATACCTCCAATTTGCATTATCTCAGAAAAACAATTTAAACAATGATTCTCCGGCCTAGGGCCCCAAAGGGCCAAACCGTCGCTCTGCTACCAGAACTGCTAATGCGTCCCTTTATGATAATTTATTACACATCAGGACTCGTTTTAGGCCAATTAATCTTTTGACCCAGTTGAGAGACACCTTAGGACGAGATAGCTAATCAATATGTCAATCAATACATCAATAATGTCATCAATATTTATCACAACAATACATTTCACTTTAGTCAAAGTCATTAATCAATTCATAGACATTACCATGACCTATCAGCCATGAATAACCACACCTTGTTTAGTAGAATTTTATAAGTTTTATTCCCTACTAATTACAGTATAATAGCAATTGCGTTAATCTCAACACCAAGAAACATAACAGCATAGTCACGATATGGCAACTTTGATAAGATTTCATTAAAGCGAGAATCACAAACATCAGAACATAACACAGCGTGAACATAGATCAAGTTTAGCAGAGTTTCAATATCGCGTCAGTTCAACAAAGCATAGTCTTGGTCGTTTGTCTATTTTCGTCAGTCTTGGTGAACACCTGTCCTATCCACTGATTAGCATTAGCATGTTGGGCTTCATGCAAAACAATTTAGAACACCAATTTGGAAAACACCTAGCTAAGGTCTCTATTTAAAAAGAAGCAGTTGGTACCTAGAAAGGAAAAGCAAACAGACAAATTACAAATGCATTGTCATAATTACCCTCCAAGGATTAGGTCAGCGCACAGGTTCAGTCTTCGTCCTCAGGACATCAGTCAAATCGCCAACAGTCAGAACTCAGCTCTGGGGCAAAAGGGCACTTCCCTCATAAGGAGGTAAAGTGTAAATGGGCAATCTAAGGGCGAGGATGGTTTTAAGTAAACCAAAAAGTCACCAAACAGAGTGACAGAATTTCTGGATAAAATCAATAGCATTCCCTACCCAATTCTAAATAACATCGCGTGACATGGGTTTTTATCCATTTTTTTTAATGTACATTCCCCCAAAATTCTATTGGTCGTTTGTTATACCCCACTATCTTTAGCCTATCAAATTAAGCATTAGGTAATCCTAATCTTCACCCCATATTGTTTTACAAGTTTTTGATTGGTCTTCGTAATTGACGTCTTCAGACATGGCACGTCCGGTGTGATTTCATCCTCCTGTAATTCTTTGCACATCTTTTGGTCAGCAGTTCCATTGTCTTCACCAGTTTGAATGACCTGTACATTACATTAATCTACACTGTTTCAATTCACTTTTAACATTTAGGCGGTCATTCCAACCCTGGCGGTCTGAGACCGCCAGGGTTGGGGACCGCGGGAGCACCGCCAAAAGGCTGGCGGTGCTCCCATGGGCATTCTGACCGCGGCGGTACAGCCGCGGTCAGAAACGGAAAACCAGCGGTGTTACGCCGGTTTTCCGCTGCCCTGGGGAATCCTCCATGGCGGCGCAGCTTGCTGCGCCGCCATGGGGATTCCGACCCCCACACCGCCATCCTGTTCCTGGCGGTTTCGGCCGCCAGGAACAGGATGGCGGTATGGGGTGTCGTGGGGCCCCTGGGGGCCCCTGCAGTGCCCATGCCAATGGCATGGGCACTGCAGGGGCCCCCTAACAGGGCCCCACAAAGATTTTCAATGTCTGCCATGCAGACACTGAAAATCGCGACGGGTGCAACTGCACCCGTCGCACCCCTTCCACTCCGCCGGCTCCATTCGGAGCTGGCATCCTCATGGAAGGGTGTTTCCCGCTGGGCTGTCGGGCGGCCTTCTGGCGGTCGCCCGCCAGCTCAGCGGGAAACCCAGAATAACCGCGGCGGTCTTCTAACCGCGCAGCGGTATTCTGGCGGCTCCTGCCGGCCCCGCGGTTACCGCGGCTGGCGGGAGTCAGAATGACCCCCTTAGTCTGTTGACGAGGGGAGATGGTGAGAACGGATCTTAACATGGTTACATTCATCTTCCAAGTCGAAGAGAAAAGAATAAACAGGGTCATGGCCCTTTGTGAGTCAGCACACTGAAAAATAGAAAAATGCATTTAATATGAGAGCCAAGCAGCTAAACTGCAGCTCATGCTAATTTAAGGCCTATGAGGTTTTCAATACAGATTTAAGAACGCAAATGTTAGTATAAGCTCATTTGAATCGTAACATAAACATTTTGATCATCATTATTAGTTTGCGTATACATTGGTGGCCACTCTTCGTGGTCACAATTCAAGCGCACATCTAAGCAAAATTGCTATTATTATTGTTTCTATGCGGCATCATCACACCTTAATTCTTAAACATTTCATGTTAATATAGATTATATAAGCTACGCTCTCTCAGCACTTTTGCCGGTAACATGCATAGTTGCACTTTTGCTGATACGTTTCACTGCAAGCTAACTTCTGTTTCCTTTTGTATGTTTGCTTCATGGCCATGGGCTTTCTTATGTGAAACTGTTTATATTTTTATTTTCAGTTTATGTGGCAAGAAAAGTCTGGTTAGGAGTTTAAAACGCTAATAGCTCTAACTTGAGCAAACGCGAGGCCCATTGCATTGCAAATGCTTGCTTCATTTTGCTTGCGGACAAGCAACTGACTCATCCTTGAGGAAGTCAAAATCTCTTGCATCATTCAGTGAAAATCAGGGTCGCTATCTATGATCCATCATTCTCAAATATCACCACCCGGCTTTAATTATTGCTACACACATTCAACGTACATTTGTTTGATACAGCCACCTCTTTTCCAGTTGGTATCCTTAATGTATATGTCAATATTTCTACAGTAAAGGGTAGTGACAAAGTTAATTGAGTTTTTAACTACAATGTGCAGAGTAACTTATAAGTCACCTTCTGAAGCAGAAGTTGTATCTAGACATGCAAAGACTCAATGGCCTTTTCTGTTATTTTTCTGCTGTGTAGCCACTAAGGAAACATTGTCGTCATTACAATCTCTTGAAAACAATCATAAATAATTAGCATAGTAATAATATATTGGCGTTTCTTTATTCTGAAAGTGAAGCTGACCAAACTCAGTATTCATTATTAATTTATAAAGTGCCTGTTTTGATGGAAAGAAAGTATGGAGCAGCTGTAAATGAAAAACGGCAGGTTGTTCTTTTTGAAGCCCAGTTCACTGATGCAAACCACAATGATTCAAATTAATGGCAGCAGAATTCAAAAGACACACAGGTAAGCGGTGCATAGCTAAAGGTTTGTTTTTACAAGAATGTAGAAAGCAAATAAAAAAACAACAAAGAAGAGAAGTAAGATGGTGGTTGCTTGAGCCGGTCGGGTCTCTCTCTCTCTCTGTCTTTCTCTGTCTCTCTCTCTCTTCTCTCTCCCCTGAGACAGACCCACTCCGGTGCTGAAGCAGCAGAATCAGGCATCATGGATGGCGTGTGCCACACATGAAGTCAGGATCAAGTTACTACTTGACAACGTTCTGCCGATTGGCACGAGCGGTGACAAGAGCAATTTCTGTGCGGCTGCTCACCTGGGAGGCTGGTGTCTAAGCTGAATTCTTGGCGGCAGTAAGAGCAGTCGAGCACCGGTTGGCAAGGAGATGGCACTGAAGCCCATTAAAACCATTAGGATCTGAGGAGGCATGGCAGCAGGAGTAACCATCTGGAAGCCACCTGGAGATGGACGCCACTGTGTAGCCTCAGGGTTCACTCAGTAATAGTCCCTGTTTGAGCAGGGAACCTCGAGATTCATTGGAGATGCAGATCTAGATGCCACTGCAGGCACCACCATTACCCCTACAATAGTGCCTGTTACTCACAAACTGACAATTGTGGATTTGTTAAAGAAGTCACTCTGGAAGAAACAGCATACATAAACTATCCATGGGTCTGAGAGATTAGTCTCAGCACAATGTAGCTTCATGTGTGCGTCAGTAGCTTGAGTGCTGACTGGCGGAGCCACTTTAAGATTGAGGGGCTACCCAGATACTCCACACTGCCAAGCATATGGTGTTTATTTACGAAGAGGTTTTTGTAATTAAGGGCCTGATTTAGATTTTGATGGACAAGTTACTCCGTCACAAAGGTGATGGATATCTCGTCTGCTGAAATATAAATCCCAATATTTCTTATGGGATGTAAATTTCTGCACACAGGATATCCGTCACTTTTGTGACAGAGTAATTCCTCCGCCAAAATCGAAATCAGGCCCTAAGTCTTTGGATGAGTCTCAGCCGGAGTTGCTGTACCCACCCCCTTACTTCAACTCATGGAGAGCCTCCCCTTACCATTGTCATGCAAACTCAGGTTAGCGATAGTGCTAAGACTGATCCATGTGCAGCAGAGGATGAGGCACACAGGCTTGTGGTTCTGAGGCTGATGGGAATGAGCAGGCCCCACTATGGAGACTCTGGGTGACAAGACCATAGGGGGAACTGTTCACCACACTGACAAGGTGGTTGGTCCAGGGACTAAGATAGATGGGATTTAACAGGCGGTTTAAGTGGAGATTTGTGGCAAGGGGGCGCTGCTAACATGTACAAAAAAGGCCGGTAATCGCAGGTAGAAGGGAAGCTTGTGGGGGAGGACACACACATGGTTAGAATTGGATCAGATACTGAAGTGGCAGAATTTGTTTTTTTTCAATGTCAGACAGGTCTGTCAATGATTCAGATTTTTCAGAAGAGTATTCACTGAGCAGCCTGATAAGCAAGGTGAGGGACTCCGCTCAGGGGCCTGAAGCCAGGGTTGGAAAGACCTGATCTATTGTGCGAAGGCTTCCTGTAAAGGCAAAAGCAACCAGGAGGTGTGGTGCAGGAAGAGATTTAAAGTATGCTTTTGAGAACCAAGCTGGACCCCGAGACTGTCCCTAGTGGAGGCAGATAAATCTCTAACTTTCAAGACAATCTATCAGGGTATTATGTTAGATCAGGAAAAGAATCACACTGACCATCAGAGAGCCTGGCTGCTACTACAAAGCTACAGGGGCCAACTCGCTCCGACATTGCAGAGAGAATCTCTGCAGTGGAAGGCCAGGAAAATGCATTAAAAACAGATTTTGCTTCTCTAAGGAAACATACAATTGCACATGATTCTCAAAGAGCTGATGAACAATGGAAGAGAGGAGAGTTTGAAAATCACCAACAACAGAATAACCTTCATGTAATAGGGACTGAGGAAGGTATGGGAGGTAACAACATTTAGAAGTTTACAATTAAGTTTTTTCATGCTGCCTTCCCAGAGCTTGAAGGATGGAACTGGGAACATGAGATTTAATAGAGGCATAGCTATACTTTAATGTTGTAACAAGCAGATCAGAAGAGTGCTGCCTCCAGTCTGAAACCCAGAGCTACCTTAATTATTTTGGTAATGTTCTTCTCTGGCAAGCTGCATTTGAAAATCCTTGCCTGGACTCCAAATGACTTCTGCCACATTACTGTAGAGCGTCGCTGGAGATTGTGCCAGGTGTTAAATACATTGCAGTATAAAGGGGCCCATGCATTTGGATTTAGCCCTGCAAGATTTAGGATAATCTTTAACAATAAGACATACATATTTTATTCTGAGATTAAGGCAAAGGAATATTTGGAAACTTGCACTGATATATAGACATGAGGGAGGTGACGGTGTGGGCAGCCTCTTTGTGTATTTTTGTTTTATTATTTATTTTTATTTTTTATGGGAGCTGTGTCCAGAATGGAGAAGTTCTATCTAATGTGGATGCTGGTGTATAAAGTGTATGTTGCTTCTGGTTGAGATGTATGGTATAAGAATTTTAGTCTTTTCTCAGTACAAAATGAGATTTATTTTATTCAGGACTGTTGTGTTATGTATGTTATTACTGGAAATGCTTGGGGGTGGGTGAGATGAGGGTAGACATTCTATCACACAGATCGTGCATGGGTCTGCCTGCTTCATTAGCATGGAAGGGGTGGTTTGGCTTGGTGGTGGGTGGGTGTAGGGGCAGAGGGCAGGAGAAGGGGATTGGAAAGGAGGAAGCAGAATTAGGAGTGAGGATATCATGAGAAACAAGTGCCATTTAAGTGGCATGGTTTCAAATAGTTGCCCAAGTAGGGGTTATGGTTGGTGTCTGGTGGTCCAAACCTATGATGTAGTAATATGCAGTACCATTCTCTCTGTTATCTCATTCTCAGGTATTCCCTTCATTTTTGGTTTCGGTTTCATTCTTTTGTTCTTGGCCCTTTACTATTAAACATGTTGCATTTTTGTTCAGTTAACCTACAGGGTCCAGATTTAAGTGGGACAGGGTTTCCCAAGGGGTGACAATCCTGGGTGCAGAAATTATATTTTTACAAGAAACACACATTGGGATGGCTAAGAAGTGCTGGTTAGAAAATTTAGGGTACTGCCTCTTGGTTTGTCCCACACAAGGCACCACTCCGAAGGCGGTGGCAATTTTAGCTAAAAGGAATGTTTGTGAAAATTAGCGCCTAAGACAAGCTTGGGAGGTAGGCTTTGGTGGAATGTCAGGTTGCTGGTTTAAGATTTACTGTTTGTTCTTTCTATGGCCCTAATCTGGTTACAGCTGATGTTGTGGTGTTTCTGGGGATGGAGCTGTCCTTGTGGCAATGCCCCTCAATCTATATGGGGATCTCCATTGTCATATGGATTCTGTACATACCTCAGTGCAGATAAAGATGTCTGTGGGCTGGAAGCAACAGGGCAGTTCACCAGCTAATGGAGACCCATGGGCGTACCGGTGTTTCAGTTAGGTTGAATCATCCTGACCCAGGCTTCATATCCTTTTCTTCACCTATAGAAAGTATGCCCATTGGGACTGTTTTTTGTTTCACCTACTCTTCTGAGGGAGGTGCAAATCAAGAACAATCCTAAGGTCTTCTCAGGCCATAACCCTTTTATTCTTGGGTGTTGATTACTGCAGCAGTGAGATTGTGTCACACATAGACATTTGACAGTGGGCTTTTATTTAATATAGAGTAAGCCAATCATATGAAGAAGTGGCTGATATACTTTTTGTATAGAAATAGAGGTAGCGCAACTGCAGGTATTGTGTGGGATTAGCTGAAAGATGGCACTAGCAGCAAAAAACCCAGAAGAAACAAGTAAGTAAGATCGAGGAATATTATATGAAGGTGGCCAATCTGGAAGCTCACCACTTTGAGATTGTGATGGAAGGGCAAGAGGATTGTGGTTGGTCAGGCTAGCATTAACAGCAATAATGTGAGAACGATACAGGAGAGATATCAAACTTATAGAGCAGAAATCTATGAGCATAGTGATAGTGTAGGAAAGCTTCCGACTTTGAGAATGTGACAGAAAGTAATGCATAATGTCACCAATATTATTGTGGACATGGACGGGAAGTATGTTCACACTTCGGAGTCTATTGTTAGGGTGTTTGAAAAATATTATCAAACACTGTCATGAAGACTTGGCCCCTCCCTCTGAGTAAGATCAAGCAGTATCTTATATCAGTCAATGGATCGGGACTAGACAAAGATGAACGGGCTGCTTGGGATGCTCTTTTTTCTACTGGAGGAATGAAAAAAGGCCCCTATTTCTTTGGAATCTGGTAAGGTGGTGGAATCAGATAGGATCTCGTTAGAGTTTTGTCGCTTATTCTACCTGGTACTGCCAGGAGTTATGATTAGCACTTTCTTGGATGTTCAGCAGGGACCCTCACTATCAGCTTCATGAATAGCTACCAATAGCATGTGTTTTTTTAAGGGAGGGAAGCCTCCACAGAATCCTGGTTAATATAGACCGATTTCACTTATCAACAGCAATGCAAAAATGAACTTTAAGATACTTGGAAAGTACTTGGACAGGGACATTGCCAAATTGGTCTCCACTTGGCAGCATGGGTTTGTCTTGGGCTGTTGTACCATGGATCATACCAGGTGGGTAATTACATTATTTGACATGGCTGAGGTAATAAGGACCCCTCTGACAATGATCCTTCTTGATACTGAGAAAGCATTTGACTGGGTAACATGGAGCTATCTCTGGGAGGTGTTCTTGAAAGGAAGGGGGTTGATCCCAGCTTTGAAGCAGCTATATGGACGTTACATAGTAATCTTACATCTAGATTGCAAATGATGCAGATAGAGTCCAAGATAATTGTAATCGCCAGAGGGACAAGGCAGGGGTGTCCCTGCTCTTCCCTCTTGCTTGTACTCTAAATTGATCCCCTGCTGCAAAGGCTTGAAAAAAAACAAATCAATCAGGCCTCTCAATGTAAATGGCTTTAACATCAAGCTGTTGGCATGTGCTGATGACGTTGCTGTCCTCACCACAGACGCCAAGCAAACCAAACACGAGGTAGCGGTGGAGGTGGAAAGATTTGGTAAATCTCTGGCTACTATCTGAATAATGGTAAGGCCGAAATACTCTGCTGTTTTTTAGATGATCGAAAGACAAATTGGGCCATATATTAGGGATTCAACATTACGGCTAAAGTAGGAAATATGATTCCGCTAAATAACGATTAGCTACTTATGAAAATTAGGAAGGACTTGGCACAAATACATAACCTGCACTTAACATTAGTAGGACACTGTAACGTTATACAAATGCTGATTTTACCAAAGATTTTACATTTATTTAGAGTGATCCCTCCAGAGATGGTTCAAAAGGTTTAAAAGGTTGGATTCTGTCTGAAATAATTTTACTTGGGAATACAAGAGGGTGAGAAAATAGTTAGTGCTCCCAGTGAATAGGGCCAGCTGGGCTGTGCCTAATTTCAGATGTTATTGGGCAGCAATGCTGCAACATATAGGTGTTGTCATCACCAGTAGACAGAGTAAGGACCTTGGACTTGAGAGGCTGCTAACCATAAATGAATTAATGTTGGGAACAGAAGTCAAAAGTTGCTTCTCAAGAAATTTGAAATAAAGCTACTTAAAAAAATCTAATTTAAGACATTTAAGGCAGTAAGTAAAAACTGAGTTAGCCTTAAGAGTAAACTGGGTATAGCTCGCTGTAATTATTATACCCCATTATGGTGTTCATCGCTCTTTCCAAAAGTGTTTCACAACAAAAGTTGTGCTGTTTGGGAGAAAGGAGGAATATCAGGAGCAGGCAATGCTTTTGATTCAGATCAAATACATTCCTATGAGGACCTTCACCATAAATATGGGCTACCTAAGCATATTTTTTTTAGAAATATTTGTAAATCAGTGACTTTTTTGTAAAACTTAAAAGAGCAAATTTTCATTAAAACAGGTCCTGATTGTTCAATCTTTTAGCCACCAAGGGCAGAGAAGGTTAGGACAATTTATAACTCACTCAGATTTAAATGTAGATTGTGAACAACAACCAGCTAATTGGACCAGGACATTAGATGTTAATTTGAGTAACATGTTTTCCGCAATCATTGGATTTAGGCTGAGAGGTTCTTCTTTCAGCTGGGTCAACATTATAGAACTATATAGAATGTATACAAAGCTCCAGCCTGTGCAATGCTTTTGAAAAATATGGTAAGTGTTTCTAGGATCATGATTTCAATAAACCAGGAGACTTAGGTTTTACTAATTCCCTACAGCCGACTCAACATTAAAAGAAATTGGTGATGTCCCTGTCCCATCTAGGCCCAGATTTGAGAGGATTTAGCGCCATTCCAACACCACATTAGCATAATTTTTTGATACAACCCTGATGTTGGAAGGACAAAAATGCCACAACATATTTACAAAGTGGTGCAATGCTTGCATTGCACTACTTTCTAACCATCTGCACCACACGCTAATCCTGAAAAGTGCCCGACTAGCATAAAAAATTATGATGATAGTACCCCTAACTACTGCCATTGTGCGCTGTATTTAAAATATGGCGCCCACATGGTGGCGTTAAGGGGGTGCTAAGGGGTGCAAGAAAATTGGTGCTGCACTATGTGCAGCACCACTTTTCATAAATCTGCCCCCAAATATATGTAAGTAGCCCTCCCAAGGCATAAAAGGGCTGTCCTTAAAGGAGTAGTGAATAATAAATGAGCAGCTGATACTGCTCATTTATTATTCACTTATTGCTTTTTAAAATATTTTTTGGGGTGTCTAGTTTCAACCCAGGACACCCATGTTTTTTTAAGGGTGAGCCCAGTTCCCTGCAAGAAGCCTTATTTCATGGGGCTGTGCAGGAGTGGGCATTTTTGTTCATCTATGGGGTGCCCCGTGCACATGCGTGGTACCCTGGTGGCCACCCAGGGCACCTCACACCTTTCTAATTCTTGTGGTCCACAAGGGGCACCCCAGAGCCCAGCTGACTCCCTGCAGGAACTGGAATCATTTTTATATATATAAAGATGTGCCTCACACCCTCCCAGGGCACACCACAGACGTAGCCAGGTTTCAAGCTGTGGGAAGAGGCCCAGGGCTCCTGCAGCACTGTGGGTTCCCTGCTCCTGCATTACCCTGCATGTTTTTTCCTTTTTATCTGGGGTGACCCTGTGGAAACCCCACAGCACATTCCTCATTAAGGGTTGTGGGGGCGGGGAAAGCAGGAGCCAGCATTACTCCAACCCTGTGGGAGCCGTTTTCTTTTGCTCTCCTTGGGTGGAGGAATTCAAGCATTTCCCTGCCCGAGAGCATGAGAAGGGAAGTGTTTTCTTCTTACACTGGTTGGGAGCATCTATCGAAGCAATTTAGATCTACTACCAAAAGGACCCATTACACCTCAATTTACATTTCATCTAAGTATCTATTTAAAAAATACTTTACAACATAGCACACCTCTCCAATCCATGACATATCCACTCCACCTTAGGCACGGCCACTGTGGGTCAGAATGAGCCTGGATTGCCAAATTGGGTCATCAGGGGTGCTAACCATGGGTGCCAACTGAGGGAGCGAGGGCTTGACAAGAAGGTGGCAACCAGTTCTTCACCATCTCCATCCTCGCTGGAAAGAACCTGGCAGGCTACTGATACTGCACGCCATTGCTGCAAGGGGGCAACCTGGAACGGGCCTGCTTTCTTCTGGTAAGAATGCACACTGGAAGCACACTGGGAGCAGAGTGTGTGGCAGGTGAGTTCGGTGGAGCACAGATGCAGAGTACACTGCTGTGGCGGACCACATAAAGAGCATGGAAGCTTGAGGAGGTTAGGCCACAAGCAGAACTAAAGTATAAGCAGCTCTAGGTCAGCACTAGGTCAGCATCAAGGCAGAGCTTCCACTCTCCTGATCTGGCAGTGTGGCGTCTCCATTTGCTCTCTCTTGGCTATAGAATTAAGTTACCACCTCTGTTAGAATTTTCATCCTTGGTGTGGTCTCCCTTAACGTTTTGCCTCTGTATCCCAGGTTGTTGATGTGTGCTGGACTCTGATTTTGCTAAATTTGTTACTCTGGGCACTTTACCACTGCTAACCAGTGCTAAAGTGTAAGTGCTCCTTTTACAAAATGTGTATGTAATTGGCTTATCCATGATTGGCATATTTGATTTATTAGTAAGTCCCTAGTACAGTGCGTGCACTAGAGGTGCCCAGGGCCTGTAAATTAAATGCTACTAGTGGGCCTGTAGCACTGGTTGTGCCACCCACATAAGTAGCTCTGTAATCATGTCTCAGACCTGCCACAGCAGTGTCTGTGTGTGCAGTTCTTACTGAAAATTCGACTTGGCAAGTGTACCCACTTGCCAAGCCTAAACCCCCCCTTTTATTACATGTAAGGCACCCCTAAGGTAGGCCCTAGGTAGCCCCAAGGGCAGGGTGCAGTGTATGGTTAAGGTAGGACATATAGGCGGTCATTCTGACCGCGGCAGGTGGCGGTCGCCGCCCGCCATGCGGTCACCGCCAAATGGCCGCTCCCCGGTCAGGAGACCGCGGATGCCATTCTGGCTTTCCCGCTGGGCCGGCGGGCGACCGCCAAAAGGCCGCCCGCCGGCCCAGCGGGAAAGCCCCTGCAACATAGAAGCCTGCTCCGGATGGAGCCGGCGGTGTTGCAGGGGTGCAACGGGTGCAGTAGCACCCGTCGCAACAGGCTGGCGGGAAGGGGGTCGGAATCCCCATGGCGGCGCTGCAAGCAGCGCCGCCATGGAGGATTCCCTGGGCCAGGGGAAAACCGGCGGGAAACCGCCGGTTCCCCTTTTCTGACCGCAGCTTTACCGCCGCGGTCAGAATGGCCCTGGAAGCACCGCCAGCCTGTTGGCGGTGCTTCCGTTGCCCTCCACCCTGGCAGTCATAGACCGCCACGGTTGGAATGAGGGCCATAGTAATGTGTTTTATATGTCCTGACAGTGAAATATTGCTAAATTCGTTTTTCGCTGTTACAAGGCCTGTCCCTCTCATTGGTTAACTTGGGGGTTACCTTTAAATCTGATTAAAGTGTGGATTCCCTTTGGGAGCGGATGGACATGTGGAGTTTGGTGTTGCTGAGCTCACAATTTAAAAATACATCTTTTAGTAAAGTTGATTTTAAGATTGTGTGTTTGAAAATGCCACTTTTAAAAAGTGAGCATTTTCTTGCTTCTACCATTTCTGTGACTGCCTGTTTGTGGATTCACTGTCTGTGTCAATTTGACAGTTGGGCTGGTTTCACCTCACACTAGACAGTGACACAAAGGGAGCTGGGGTGTAGCCTGCATTTCCTGATGAGCCATATATGCTAGGAGAGAGTGGTCACTCACACCTGAAAGTCTGTGCGTGCCCTCACACAATGCAGTCTTCAACCCCCTTGTGAGTGTCTGTGTGCAGGATTTCACATTTAAGAGAGAATTTGCTTTCAAGTAGGCCTACTTTAAAGGAGAAATTGGGTATAGGAAGGGCACCCAAAACCACAGACTTTAGAACACTTCTGGAAACCAAGAGGAACGTCTGCCTGGAGAAGAGCTGAAGAGCTGAGGAAGAAGAGCTGCCCTGCCTGTGACTGTGCTTTGTGGAGCTATCCTGCAGTTGCTGCTTCTGCCAGAGTAAGAGGGCAAGGACTGGACTTTGTGTGCCTTCCCTCTTGAGAAGATCTCCAACGGCTTGATTTAAAGCTTGCCTCCTGTTATTTGAAGTCTCAGGGACAGCAAAGACTCTCTCTGCCAGCACCTGGAGTCTCTGGAGAGACTCCTACTCTACCAGGTGGTGCCCATCCAGTTCCTGGGACCCTGAAAGGAGAAGCTGGCAGCTACGAGGAAGAAATCCAGACACAGAATGCCGTGCAGGGAAAAGATTGACGTGACTACGATCTACGGCTGGAAAATCGATGCGCCGCCGGCTACGCGACTGAAAATCGACGCTCACCTGCAACGCGACTGAAGAATCGACCCATGGAGGTGGAGAAACGACATGCAGCATCGCTGACGGAGGCTAGGAGATCGTATCCCACGCTGAGTGGTTTTCGGATCATTGCGTGGCTGGATTTCCGACGCAAGTACTGCTGCGCTTGTAAAAACAACGCAAGGCCTGCCCGGACCCGAGAGTGCTGACCGGATCGACGCATCACTCTCCTGCGGAGAGATGAAACAACGTGCCCCAACCCGACGAGAGGAGAAACGAGACAAGGTCTCGCTTGGGAGTGAAATCAACGCATTGTAAGCCCTTTTTGAGGCACACTCGCTCGTGCGGGGTTATTTTTTAGGCACCCAAGGTACATTTTTACGCTAACAGTGTTAGTGTGTGTTTAAAACTATTGCTTTTTAATTGATAACTTGACTTTCGTATTGTGGATTTTTTTGTTGTTTTGGTCTTGTTTTGTTTAGATACATATTTTTTATTTTTCTATACCTGTGTTGTATCATTTTGTAGACTTTTTATTGAGTTACTGTGTGTGTTGGTACAAATACTTTACACCTAGCACTCTGAAGTTAAGATTACTGCTCCTGCCAAGCTGCCAAGGGGGAAGCATGGGTTAGCTCATGGTGATTCTTTTTTACCCTGGCTAGAGTGAGGGTCCTTGATTGGACAGGGAGTAACCTGACTTCCAACCAAAGACCCCATTTCCAACAACCTCCCTCAGAGACACCCACATAGTAATAAGGCACATAGTAGATCCCTACGGGACCAGGGTCAGCTGGGCATATTCCGGTGTCACCAACAAGCAGTGAGCTTAAGGGCTGTATTCAGTACCTGCAAGTGTCATCCCGGGAGCCCGGAAGCCCACAGAAACAGCCAAACTAGGTCTTGTTGTGGCTTGGGGATGTCCCAGAGAGGTCCTGCTCATCTCCTGGTCAGGACTTAAACATCCTAAACAACTAATGGATATAAACTGACAATACACAGACTATTGGTCTAAGTGATCTAAGCAATTCTAAGTAATTCTGATTTTCTGACACCACACATCTCACCACAGAACCTGAAGCACTAAATACTGAGCACCGATCACTGGGCACTGAGCTCTGGCAGTAGACCACATCAATGGTAGTAGGAAAGTCAGTGGCAACTCCAACTCCAATGAAGCTTGTGGTAACAATGACAGAAACAACAGTGGCAAGGCTGACAGTAAGGCACTGGGAGCAGTGTCAACAAGACTGGTTAACAGTGTTTACCCTGAATTAGAAGCTCTCCCATACAGTCTTCATCCAGACTCAACACTGAAGTTAGAAGAGAGCTGGGCAAGTAGCGATTGGAGCCCATGGAGGAGAGAACAAACAACCAGGGTCAGCCCTCTTTGGGGTCAAGCAAAAATGCTGCAACCAAGGAGGCATCCAAGGAGGCTTCTCCAAAGCGGTTGTCATTGACACAAGAGACAGGCCAGGTGACGAGGATGAACTAAGTCGGTGGAAAGAAGGCCAAACAGTCATCGCTTCAAGGAAGATTAATACCATACAGATATATTTTACAAGGGCAGGGTGACCCCTCAAAACTTATCAACAAGCAATATATTTCATGCACCGCAACACACTGCAAGGCCCACTTCCATGCACAGGCTTGCCTCTGATGGAATTAGATGAAAGGAGAAATCAGGCCATCTACGGCATTCAGACAACCAGAGGTTCACAAGATCTGGCCCAAAACTAGGGCTTGAACAAAAGGCCACTGGGATTCTAGGACTTCCTGTAGGAAGTTGGCTCTGTATGTGCTATTTCAAAGTAAGGAATAGCATGCACAGAGTCCAAGGGTTCCCCTTAGAGGTAAAATAGTGGTAAAAATAGATAATACTAATGCTCTATTTTGTGGTAGTGTGGTCGAGCAGTAGGCTTATCCAAGGAGTAGTGTTAAGCATTTGTTGTACATACACATAGACAATAAATGAGGTACACACACTCAGAGACAAATCCAGCCAATAGGTTTTTGTATAGGAAAATATCTTTTCTTAGTTTATTTTAAGAACCACAGGTTCAAATTCTACATGTAATATCTCATTCGAAAGGTATTGCAGGTAAGTACTTTAGGAACTTCAAATCATCAAAATTGCATGTATACTTTTCAAGTTATTCACAAATAGCTGTTTTAAAAGTGGACACAGTGCAATTTTCACAGTTCCTAGGGGAGGTAAGTATTTGTTAGGTTAACCAGGTAAATAAGACACTTACAGGGCTTAGTTCTTGGTCCAAGGTAGCCCACCGTTGGGGGTTCAGAGCAACCCCAAAGTCACCACACCAGCAGCTCAGGGCCGGTCAGGTGCAGAGTTCAAAGTGGTGCCCAAAACACATAGGCTAGAATGGAGAGAAGGGGGTGCCCCGGTTCCGGTCTGCTTGCAGGTAAGTACCCGCGTCTTCGGAGGGCAGACCAGGGGGGTTTTGTAGGGCACCGGGGGGGACACAAGTCCACACAGAAATTTCACCCTCAGCGGCGCGGGGGCGGCCGGGTGCAGTGTAGAAACAGGCGTCGGGTTCGCAATGTTAGTCTATGAGAGATCTCGGGATCTCTTCAGCGCTGCAGGCAGGCAAGGGGGGGATTCCTCGGGGAAACCTCCACTTGGGCAAGGGAGAGGGACTCCTGGGGGTCACTTCTCCAGTGAAAGTCCGGTCCTTCAGGTCCTGGGGGCTGCGGGTGCAGGGTCTCTCCCAGGCGTCGGGACTTTAGGTTCAAAGAATCGCGGTCAGGGGAAGCCTCGGGATTCCCTCTGCAGGCGGCGCTGTGGGGGCTCAGGGGGGACAGGTTTTGGTACTCACAGTATCAGAGTAGTCCTGGGGTCCCTCCTGAGGTGTCGGATCTCCACCAGCCGAGTCGGGGTCGCCGGGTGCAGTGTTGCAAGTCTCACGCTTCTTGCGGGGAGCTTGCAGGGTTCTTTCAAGGCTGCTGGAAACAAAGTTGCAGCCTTTCTTGGAGCAGGTCCGCTGTCCTCGGGAGTTTCTTGTCTTTTCGAAGCAGGGGCAGTCCTCAGAGGATGTCGAGGTCGCTGGTCCCTTTGGAAGGCGTCGCTGGAGCAGGATCTTTGGAAGGCAGGAGACAGGCCGGTGAGTTTCTGGAGCCAAGGCAGTTGTCGTCTTCTGGTCTTCCGCTGCAGGGGTTTTCAGCTAGGCAGTCCTTCTTCTTGTAGTTGCAGGAATCTAATTTTCTAGGGTTCAGGGTAGCCCTTAAATACTAAATTTAAGGGCGTGTTTAGGTCTGGGGGGTTAGTAGCCAATGGCTACTAGCCCTGAGGGTGGGTACACCCTCTTTGTGCCTCCTCCCAAGGGGAGGGGGTCACAATCCTAACCCTATTGGGGGAATCCTCCATCTGCAAGATGGAGGATTTCTAAAAGTTAGAGTCACTTCAGCTCAGGACACCTTAGGGGCTGTCCTGACTGGCCAGTGACTCCTCCTTGTTGCTTTCTTTGTTCCCTCCAGCCTTGCCGCCAAAAGTGGGGGCCGTGGCCGGAGGGGGCGGGCAACTCCACTAAGCTGGAGTGCCCTGCTGGGCTGTGACAAAGGGGTGAGCCTATGAGGCTCACCGCCAGGTGTCACAGCTCCTGCCTGGGGGAGGTGTTAGCATCTCCACCCAGTGCAGGCTTTGTTACTGGCCTCAGAGTGACAAAGGCACTCTCCCCATGGGGCCAGCAACATGTCTCTGGTGTGGCAGGCTGCTGGAACTAGTCAGCCTACACAGACAGTCGGTTAAGTTTCAGGGGGCACCTCTAAGGTGCCCTCTGTGGTGTATTTTACAATAAAATGTACACTGGCATCAGTGTGCATTTATTGTGCTGAGAAGTTTGATACCAAACTTCCCAGTTTTCAGTGTAGCCATTATGGTGCTGTGGAGTTCGTGTTTGACAGACTCCCAGACCATATACTCTTATGGCTACCCTGCACTTACAATGTCTAAGGTTTTGTTTAGACACTGTAGGGGTACCATGCTCATGCACTGGTACCCTCACCTATGGTATAGTGCACCCTGCCTTAGGGCTGTAAGGCCTGCTAGAGGGGTGTCTTACCTATACTGCATAGGCAGTGAGAGGCTGGCATGGCACCCTGAGGGGAGTGCCATGTCGACTTACTCGTTTTGTCCTCACTAGCACACACAAGCTGGCAAGCAGTGTGTCTGTGCTGAGTGAGAGGTCTCCAGGGTGGCATAAGACATGCTGCAGCCCTTAGAGACCTTCCTTGGCATCAGGGCCCTTGGTACTAGAAGTACCAGTTACAAGGGACTTATCTGGATGCCAGGGTCTGCCAATTGTGGATACAAAAGTACAGGTTAGGGAAAGAACACTGGTGCTGGGGCCTGGTTAGCAGGCCTCAGCACACTTTCAATTGTAAACATAGCATCAGCAAAGGCAAAAAGTCAGGGGGCAACCATGCCAAGGAGGCATTTCCTTACACTTCCCTTAACAATTATGGGGGACACTGAACCAGAGACATTCAAACAGGACTCCTTCCATCTCGATGAAACAGATGAATTTAACAGGTGGGACCTCAACAGGCTAGTGAAGAGATGCAAAATGGTGGCTCAAATTCAGCAACATACTAAACACCACCATGACCAAGAGGAATCATGGCCCATGGACATATACAGAGATGAATTGCAAAGTTAAACTCATCAAGGACTCTGCAAGGAGAGGTGATGGTCATTGCCCAAATTCTCCAAGCAGACCTTGAAGGGGGCTTCCCACTCCTTAAGAACAAGAAGATTAAAAAAATGTATACACAAATAAACCAGGGCTGGTATCATCACAGGGGCAGAGGGAGGTCAATCTACTCTGTAAGGGGAAGGGGGAAGGGGCCACATTCAAAGGGGCTAGTCCTGCACAAATGAATACACACACATATGCACAGAAGGAAAAAATCAAATGCACTTGATGTGATCCTCAACACCATCAACTCTTCCTTACCAGCTATTTTCAGAGCCTTAACATGGCAGTCACATAAACTAGACGTCCAGGTGGATCTCATACAAATGCTTGCTCAAAGTATGCTAACACTTGACAAGATGGATATGTTTACCCAGAAACTAGGGAAATGAATGTGTAGTCATAAGCCCCAAGATAAGACAGAAGACGCTGTGAACCACGATGCTATAATAGAAAAACTTTCTACCTTGCCCGATTTACTATCATCATTAGTGAATTATTTCAAACCGCAGGTTCTAGGTAATGACCGTTTAACTTCCCTCACATTAATGCAACAAAAGACCAGGCATTCAAGGAGGTAGTCAGCGACACTCCTGCAGGCTCCACAAAATGCCAGATGCCTACAACCATCGGTGAGACTGGACAGAATGAAACATCCTTCCCCACGGCTGAGCAGGAACAACCAAGATAAAAACACAACAATTATCAAAAAGGCACTTTTGAGAAGAATGGTGCTTCTCTCCCCTGTGGTCGATTAAATACTTTAAGAGCAAATGGCAAAACAGTGGAGAATCTGCCAGAAACATTGCACATGAAGTCCCCCAAGAGGTGGAAAAGCTGCAAAGACCCCTATCATGCAGGGAAAAGAAGAAGTTGTGGAAGTTAATGAAAAAACATAAAATAAATAAAAATTGCACATACACCTCTGGAAATATTAGGCATGGTATAACCAAGAGACAACAAGTGACAAGAGGAGGCAGGGCAAGATAGCAACCAGGAACAAAACTGACATATATCCTATTTTCTACTCTAAGGTATTGGCAAAGCACAGGAGTAAAGAAAAGATACCAGCATAATACGTAGAAAAGAGGCCACTGCCCACATTATAGGTGGTGAGCAGGCACATGGGTACACCTGCAGAAGAGCTGAAACCATGATCCAAGAAACAGCAAGGATCTCCCAATCTCCCCATAACAATGGCAATAAAGTATGAACAGGATTATCATTTGGCCACCAAACAACACAGGATTTACTCAAAACAAAAGGTGGTAAGCCAATCAGGCTCAAACAGTGTCTGCCATGCTTTGTCCATGAGGAAGACAGACTCTGGAAGCTCTCAGGTCTCAAATGAAGCAGGCATTTGACCCATGGACCCCACAGTGCTTGCAGGACCTATAGACCAAGAAGTATATTGAGAGGCACAAAGCAAGAATTGGTATAAGCATGGGAGAGAAAAATAACTGCACAACTGCCAAACAAACAGGACAACAAAACACTAGGCACCCACGCATATAATAACTCCAAGTCCTTACCCAATGAGCATTCCAGTTGGGAATGGCTAAAGTTAGCCCTAACAACTAAGGATCGACATTTGCTCCTAGCAAAATGGAAGCAAATAAAATCATGGTTAGATACAGAATAAGGCTGATAAGTTGGTGTCGCAGGAGTGGCCACTCTTTTAGAGAAAAAAGATGCCCTTTACTATTTGACCGCTGGTGATGGTCTGTGTCTGCAGGAAACTTGGGCTGCTGCCGCTACCTCAGTCCCAGGCTATCATGCAATCTATAAAACTGCTAGGAAAAGAACCTCTTTGGAAGACCACCTGAGGTTTATCCATCTTTTTAAAACTTGACCTGCAGCTTAGAGTAAAAGAGGTAAAAAGCGTTAATCACAATGTTGAAGCACTTCAACTCTTAGGCCTAGAAATGGGTGGCCAGACCAATTCATATTATACTGTTAAATGTATACTTTAATCCATGAAAAGAAGAGAAAAGGTTCTCCTGGACATTTGCAGTCAGATTCCAGCAATCCTATATCAGCACCCTGATCACAAGGCTTCCTGGCAGGTGGTTTTAATACTCAAAATCTAGTCCAAACAGGTGGGAATCAAAAGAATGTAAATCAAAATCTCCCGGAGGCCTGCATCAAAGAACTTGATCTGCACACATCAGGATGATGCCCAGAGATCAGACGACAGCCCACATTTAGAAACATTTTAACAGTTAACTACATGTTCTTGAGCGGTTACTTACAAACGCGATGTGCTGAATATAAGATCCCAACAAGAACTGAAAGTGATCATCATCCCTTGTCATACATTATCAATTTGAGTTCTAACACCCATGCACCTGAACCCAGTCCCCTACAGAAAAGAGTTAAGTGGGAGCCTGGCAGTAAGCTGTTGTACCAAAAGTGGAAGGCACAACACAAACCATTCGCGCTCAATCAGAATTCAAATATTGTAGAAAAAGAATGGAGGTTTTTAATAAGGAAGCTTCAAGCTGCATTTCTACTAAATACCCCACAGAACCACAGCTGCTGACTAGATGTATGCATAATTCACATACCAAGGATGTTAAATTCAAACGTGGCAAAAAGACATGCCAGCTGCCTGAAACAAAGCATAAAAAGCAGAAAGGAGCAGCACCGGAAAGAGAACTAAAAGAGGCGAGGAGAAAACACAAAACGATAGCGTGGCACGTAAAAAAACACATAGAGGAAGAGTGGCTGCATATAAACACCCTTCTTGCACCAGGTTTTGTAAACAGCCTAGTAAATAAAGCCAATGATATAGAGAATGCAGTCTGCCCAGGAAACTGGATAGTCCACGTACATTGTATATGCGTGTAGACTGAGTTACCAACAGGCACACTAGGCAGAATATTTAGTGATCTGACAGAGAAGCTTAAAGATGACCGAATTGATGTAAGAGGCAGCACAAATCCGTAAATCAATTTGTAAGGATGGGGCTCCAGGGCCACACAACCTGCCTGGTAGTGTGTACAGGGAAGACGCTGATTTTTGGGCACCCTACATGCACACTTTTCAAGGAATGTGTTCTGTCGTCTAGTATTCCAGAGTCATGTAGGCATTCCATCTTTCATACTATTCATAAAAAAGTTGATAATACAATACCATAGAATTATAGACTCATCGCCCTATTGCAAGGGAGAGTATACATCAAGCTGCTTCTGCGTGAGTTAGAGGCTTGGGTAAAGGCCAATGACATCATTCCATACAACCAAACAGACTTCCGTCCAAAGGATCTCACAACAGATAATGCAACTGCCCTTTCATACTTGGTGGATAAAGCAGTGAATAAATCGTCAAGCCTGCCAAAGTCGCCGCATGGGGGATTCCAAAACAACTCCTGTGGGCAATAATAGCCCTAAACACAGACACCTGGGTACAGATCAAATTAACCAAAACTCATACTATCACAAAGATCCACACAAACAAGGAATTGAAGCAGGGATGTGTCACTGCTACTATACCGTTCAATTTTTATATGGCAGATTTAAGCTTGGTGTTATCGAAGGGGAATCTGTTTCCCCCAAGTCTCAGGACTCTTAACTTACCCATTATACAATACACAGATGAACTATTAATCTTAGACCACACTTGCATTTAAATGAAAAGGGCATTCAGCATATTACATAAAAACAACATTGCAAATTAATAAAAGTAAATGCTGAAAAAAACAAAGTCCTAATCTTTGGACAACGAGCTAAAAAACATCAGATGACATGGAACATTGTCTGGTAAATACAACTACCTTGGTGTTTGGTTGTCGGATACAGGCAAAGTCTTTTCACAAGCAAGGGCTATAGAGGAGAAGGCGGCTAACACTTCTTTTGCCCTTGCAAATTTTCACTATAAACTACAGAGCCCAAAAGCAGAAGGGATACACACCGTAATCCGTACCAAATTCCTCCCCACAATACCCCACCATAAACTATGGGCACCCTGCCCATCCAGGAATGCTCACAAATACATTGGAACATTGCCACACTGTGGCCCGTAGGAATATGTTTGTGCTTTTCAACACAAGGCGCACCTTGATACAGCAGGAGTTTGGGCTGCTGAACATGGACTTTGAATGTAAAAGCGACATAGTAAAGTATTACCACCAAGTAGTTATGGCTTAAACTGGCTTATTGAACTAAATATTATCACGGAAAACCTGAAAAAGTCTCTGACTCTGCCACATCTAAAGAGTATATTAAAGAAGCAAGAAAATCTACTGTCAAAAGATCAAGACTCATCCGTGCTCAGGCATATTCCGGGTGCCTCGGGACTCCAAAACCGCATGCGAATATGGCCTGCTAGACATATCTCAAAGCCACCCTGGGGAGACAGGCCTTCAGGAACAGCTTACACACTAGGTTCGTGACACTAGCAATCTGCAAATTTAGAGCACACTGGACAACACACTTGCCAGCACTGCAGCAGTGCAGACTGTGTGCTCACTCCAGAATCGGTGATTAATTTACTATTTTGCTGCTCAGTACTGTTGCCCCAAAGATGACTCTTTCTAAGGCCAATATTTTATGCAGCATAACATTCAAACTGTAAGGAGGCCGTCTACTATGTTTATACGTGTGTGATCCCTTTGGAATTAGCGACAATCTCCACATTTTTGAAATAACTAGAGAAAAAGTGACACTTTTAATGTAGGCACGGATCTGGTAGGTGCTTCTGTAGAGCATTAGAGGACAGATGGCCATTTAAGGCACTCTTAATGTATGGAACTTTTTTTAGTGCCATCATGGATACATAAATTGCTCCAAAATGCTGGCATAAGATGGATGCAAAATATCCCCCTGCATTGCACCTTCAGTGAAACTGCAGTTGAAGGCTTTGGCCCATATTTATAGTTTTTTAGGGCCGCATTTGCATCATTTTTTTACGCAAAAGCGGCGCAAACTTACAAATAATTGTATTTTGTAAGTTTGCATCGCTTTTACATCAAAAAATGACACAAATGCAGCGCTAAAACAGTATAAATATGGCCCTTTGTATTATAATTGGTTCTCTTCATTGGCTTTGATTTTACTGAGGGGCATATTTATACTCTGTTTGCACTGAACTAAAGTCATTTTTCTTAACTCTAATTTGGTGCAAAACTAACTCCATATTTATACTTTGGTGCTAGACCTGTCTAGCTCCAAATTTATGGAGTTAAAGTATTTTTTTGGAATTGGATACCTACCTTGCCTTAATGAGATGCAAGGTAGGCGTTCCCATGCAAAAAATGACTCTATGGCCTTAACGCCATATTTATACTCCCGTGCAAATATAGTGCATGGGAGCGAGGAGAGGTCAAAAAATGGTGCAAAGCTTGCTTTCCCCCATTTTTTAATGCCTGGGTCAGGGCAGGCGTTAGGGGACCTGTGGGCCTATTTCCATGGTGGAACACCATGGAATAAGCCCACAGGTGTCCTCCCCAGGCCGCTGGGACACCCCACACCACACCAGAGGGACTGCGGAGGATGGGGGACCCCACCCAGGTAAGTACAGATAAGTATTGTATTTTATTTTTTAAAGTGCCCTGAAATGGGCCCCACTACATGGCACTGGGTGCAATGGCCATGCCTAGGGGACCCTGGTCCCCTTTGCTGGCCATTGGGCTGCTGGGCATGACTCCTGTCTTTTCTATGATGGGAGTCATGTGATATGGATGGTTTTGTGTCAGAAAATGACTCTAGGCAAGTTAGAGTAATTTTTTCACTCTAACCTGCCTAATGTCATTTTTTGGTGCAAAACCCCCTTCTTCCATAGCGCCAGCCCCACCTGACTAACGTCATTTTTTTTATGCTAGCCCACCCTTTGCACCGGCTTGCACCATTCCATAAATATGGTGCCCGGCTGGTGCACAGAAATGGCCTGACTTTCTTTCATGGTACTTTTTAACATATTAAATGAGATGGTGTGTGCTTTAGGAAGTCTTTAGAGCATTGGTTGCCATATATGACACTCTCTATGCTCAGAACTGCCTGGCAGGTGCGCCAGGGGTATTTAAATTGCCACAAAATGCCAGCATGGAGTGAACGTAAAAATATCCCTTTGGTGCTTTTGTGCTGCACTTTTTTGTACGGATCTGTAATGCGCCCTTAATGGAATGTCCTTGAATGCATTGTATCATGGTTAGCTTTTTTTTAATGATTGTTTTAAAAAGACGCACTTAAAATGCTTTTAATTATTTTTTTGCGAAGACATTGTGAAGATTTTAATTAATCATGAAATAAATGTGCTTATATGTTAATCCACTCTTAACTATTTCTCTCTATCCCACTCTGCTCTTCGCCACTCCACACCAGTCCACTGTATGTCTCTTTTCTCTACAACACTCTACTGTGCTCTATGACACTATACCCCTCCCTCTTCTGTACTATAGTCCACTGTATAGCACTCCACTGTTAAAAGTTTACTTCAGTCATTGTCAGTGTTTGACACTCTACTCCACTCTGTGCCACTGTATGACACTCTACTGCATTCTACAATGCTTTACACAACCCCCTTTATGCCACTCCACACTAATTTGCTGTACTCTACTAAATGACACACTACTCCTCTGTACTCCACTACTCATCTCTATTCTACTCTATGACTCTACCAAACTCTACTCTATGCCACTCCACAGCACTCTAATCCACTCTGTGGCACTCAACTCTAGAACGCTTTCCGAAAATCTGTGACACACGACTCGAGTCCACTTATGACACTTTACTCCACTGTATGATATACCACTCCACTATTCTCCATTTCACACCACTCTACAACAGGCTAATTCAGTCTATCACACTTTACTCCACTTTATGTTACGCATCTTCACTCGACTCCACTCTAAGGTCTGTATGGCCAAACTAGCGTAGGATTACTTTTTCCAACTTTCACCATAAAAAACAGTTGTGCCATTTCTTTCTTCACTGATTTGAGGTATGTTAAGTTCTAGTTATTTCTCCACTCAGTGGCAGAAACTATTTTCTTTTAAGTCTACCTCTGTCTATTAGAGTCCAACCCACACCTACTTTTCACCCTAGAATATGGTTGATTGTTGGTGCAAGGATATTTAAACAAATCATCGCCATTCTTATTGTATTGCGCTGGTTACATAGAGTGCAATTAAACCTTTGCCACATTACTTTCCAGACACTTATCCAGATATAGCGGTTGGTTTGCCCATGCAAAGTTCTCCAACCCATTCAATGGGAGTGTCCCTATGTACCTGTTATATATTTTGTTCTCCATACTTTTTTCAAGCAACCCTTAAAAAATTGATTCCTGCATTCTGATTTAGCTTGTTGTTGAGCTCTATGTGATGGATAAGGTAACCTCTGTATGTTCTGTATTTTAGATTTTCTGTATTTTACACTGTGCAATGAATGTTTCTTCCAACTGGGAGTCGGAATGGCTTTTTCAACTTACACCGTACCTTTAGTGCAATACAATTAGCCTTTTTTTGCCTTTGCAAAGCCTGTGGTTTTGTGGATTACAGTCTTTGAGACCTCAAAAGTTCTTAGACGGTTGAGCTGCTCTTTGTGGGCACACTGAGTTTCATCACATGGATTAAAATGCCACCTTACAGTTTAAAGACATTTGTGTTGTGTAACTAGATTCATAGCACTGTTTCCAATGGATACCCATTGAATATTTCTGGTTTCTGCTCTACTACTGTACTTTAGTATGCCAGCAGTAGCTGGTAAATGCCTAGGAAAGCAGAGTTGGCGATAAGCTGTTTGATTGATTGTTATTCGGATTGGGCCAGTCACTTTTGTTGAGTCCAAGATACAAAGCAGTTAACCTGCTGCTTGGGGCAGTGTTGTCAGACATTGTAAAAATCACTGCCCATCAGTGTCATACCAAGGCAGAGGAATTCAATATTAACACTTAAGGGATGGCAGCCCACTGCGTTCAGTTGACTTTCAAAATGAATTATTATATCACGGCGTGAGCATGCATAGTTAGCAAACAAGCTGTTTCCTATATGTGATCCACACATGTGAGATTATTGTAGTTTGTGTCCATAGCATCATTTCAGTGGCTGGAAGCAATTCAGAGCTGGTTCAGTTCTCTTTTGTCACATTTATTGAGATAAATTGTGAACCACGTTTGGAATTTCACAGGGTATTTGGATGTTCTGTACAGCGCCATGATTCTAAAGACAGTCATTCATTTTTCCGTAGTAAAGGCCTGTAAGACTTAACCAAGATATTCTGAAAAAGATATGTTTCTTACAAAAGCACTCTAAGGACATACAGTGAGAATACTTATTTTTCGCAGTCTTCCTTGCCCCTACAAAGTCTTCCCAAACTCACTTCCTGTGTTTGGTACTATGAATGGCAGCAAAACTGATTAGAGGAGTCCTCAGTTTAGGAGTGTGCAAAGTCCTCTGTAAGTAAGCAAAGTTTGCAGTATCTGGCCTTCACGTAGGTCAGTATAGTACCATAACAATGTGGCTTAAATTCCTACAGACAAAACTATGTGATCTCAATATAATTTACAAAAATATCACTCAATTGAAGTTAACGATCGAAAATCTATATCAAGAATACCAGTATTTTTTATATTGATGTTTAGTATGCCAATATTTTGTATATTGCCACAACATTTAAGTCACACAATATTTTTGTTATTGATATTCTGACATTCGGGCCTGTGGTTCACAGAGACCTCTGCTTACCTTCTGCCCATGCTAAGCGTAACCCTTCTCCCACACTAAACAGTATACTTTAAGTAGGAGTTACTTGGCAAGAGTTTTGTATGCAAATACATGCCTTGCTAAGTTTTTTGTTGCTACAAATTGACACTTGCAAGAGCAAGGTATGCCAAATGAAATCTTCCTACATAAAAACAGTGTACAGTGGTGCACAAATGTTTTACTGAGATGTTTCTAAGAAGGTGAAAACTTTTTTTAGTGGATAAAAGGAATATACAATATTAAAAGAATGCAAAAACCCAAATGTATGTAACTTTGACCCTTGGTGTACTCTCCATAATTTTTGCAGATGTATGCAAAGGTCACACACACCAATAACAAGTGTTCCTAAGCAATTCTGAACTACCCAATTTGCACAAAACCTATCTATGAATAAATGTTTTTCTAGACTCAGACACTCTCAGATTCTATTATCAATTTCTTGCAAACTAATTCATTACCCTTAGTATGAATGTATGATTAATGTACTATTGATAAAATTATATTTTATATGTTCCCTTCTGTAGCTATCAGTATTGAGTCTGTAATGATATGCAATAGCTTGAAATCCTGAATTCAAAGTAAAGAGCTTAGCTGCACTTCTGGACTAGGTGCGGGCTATGTGCAAAAAGGTAAAATGCATATGCTTATTCTCACAGAACACTTTCGATGTAATCACTGTATTCGCTCCCCACCTAATCTTCATGAATAGAACTGAAAGCATAATGTCTCTTGGGGGTTTCCAGAGACCGCAGCTGCTGACTTGCCATTTTGGTATTGCTGGCACTACCAGTGTGGTTGTAGAATGGAATATCAAGTAGACAATATTGTGTGTATTGTAGGTGTTGGAAATTGTCCTTTCTGCAGGGTTTCCCCTGTCTTTTTGCTTCTGACCTCCTGTTTTTGATCCTGTGCTGACTTTCATTTTTGCTGGCTTTAGGACTCTGGGCACTTTACCACTGCTGACCAGTGCTAACGTACAAGTGCTCCTTGTCTCAATTGTTTTGGTGATTGGTTTAGCCATGATTGGCATATTTGATTTACTAGTAAGTCACAGATAAAGTGCACTATGTGTGCCTTTGGCCTTCAAATAAAATGCTACTAGTGGGTCTGCAGCACTGATTGTGCCACCAACATGAGTAGTCCTGTAACATATCTAAGACCTGCCACTGCAGTGTCTGTATGTGCAGTTTTAAACAGACATTTTGACCTGGCAAGTGCACCCACTTGCAAGACCAACCCTTCCCTTTTTCTACCTGTATGTCACCCGTAAAGTAGGCCAAAGGCAACCCCATGGACAGGGTGCAGTGTATTTAAAAAATAGGACATGTCCTGGTGTGTTTTACATCTCCTGATAGTGAAATACTGCTAAATTCGGTTTTCACTATTGCCCATCTTTATCTCTCATAGGGTAACATGGAGATTGCCTTGAAATATCTTTTAAGTGTAATCTCCCATTGGGAGCAGATACAGATCTGGAATTTGGGTCTCCAAACTCACAATTTAAAAATACATCTTTTAGTAAAGTTGGTTTTTGAACTGTGAGCTTGAAAATGCCACTTTTGGAAAGTAGGCATTTTCTTGCTTAAAAATTCTCTGCCAATTTCTGACAGTGGAATACATGTCTCGGTCAAGATGCCAGTTGGGCTATTTGTGAATTCACTCTAGATAGTCACACAAAGGGAGCTGAGGTGTGCTCTGTATTGTATATTCTGAAGGGTCTTCCTGGGCTAGAGTGGTGGGAGGAGCTGACAGTTGCACCTGAACAGGGATGTGCTTGTCCTTACACAAAGCAGTTTCCAACTCTTTGGAGTGTGTCTGGGGCCAGGGCAGAAAAGGCAGGGTCTTGTGCACTAAAAAGACTTTCTTTTTATGTTTGCCTACTTCAAAGGCAGAGATGAGTAATAAGTACTGGACCTCTGAGACCACAACTTTCAAATTGTTCTGGACTGAGGAAATTCTGCCAGGAAGATGAGATGGATACTGTAGGAGAGACTGCCACTTTGCCTTTTGCTTTGCTGTGCTGGTCTTCTGATAGCTGCTTCTGTCCTGTGAGTGAACAGATTGGACTTTGCTTTCTATTTCATGCTTTTTGAGGTGCTCCGAGGGCTTAAACTGAGCTTACCTCCTGTTAAAGAAGTCTCAGGGACGTCAAAGACTTTATCTGCCAGTACCTAGGCTCTTCTGTTGAGACTCCTGACTTGCAAAGTGGTGCCAACTCCAATCACTGGGCCCTTGGAAGTGTAAGCTGGTGAACTGAAAGAGAAAATCCATGTACCGATGCGCTGCAGCAGACAAATCGACGCAGCTCCTGTTTTGCAGCTGAAGAATCAATGCAGTGCCTGCCTTGCAGCTGCAGAATCAACGCAGCACCTGTTTCTCCATGGCTCCATCAACACAGCACGTCTGGATTGTCCATGCATTTTCCCCGGGGCATCAATATCTCATCAACCCCTCACCGCAGTAAGGAACTGAGGCTGCGTGCTCGGAAATCAATGCATCGCCCCACCTGTAGGGAAAGAATTGATGCATCACCTGCCAGTAAGGGACCGACGCATCACCTCTACTGCGAGGAAAGAATCGACACATCACCTCCCCTGTGCAGTAAGGAACCAACACATTTCTTTGCTTTTCAGCGTCTGACTTCCCCTTCGGCCCCCATCATCTTTGTGTCTCATCCCAGGTACTTTATGCTAAAAAAGTACAATCACTGATTCCTGTGGACTGTGATCCATTTTAACCTTTGAAAAGTGATATCTTTACTTGTCTATGTTGGATTTTTGGCATTTTGGTCCTGTTTCATTCAGACAAATATTAGCTATTTTTCTAAACTGGTGTGTAATACGTTTGTGGTGTTTTCACTGTATTACTGTTTGTGTGCATGCAAACACTTTACACACTGGCTCTGAGATAAGGTTGACTGCTCATACCAAGCTACCAATGGGGTGAGAAAGGGTTATGCTAGCTGTATGACTTCCTTACCCTGACTAGAGTGAGGCTTTCTTGTTGGGCAGTTTCCAAACCACTACCAACAAGACACCCCATTTCTAACAGTAGGCAAAATATTGAAGACCACAAAAATCAAAATATAAGTTCATATAGGGAAGTATATATTTACTGTTCTTAACTCTATATTTGGAATTAGGTAGAGCAAAATCTACTCATAGTTGCTATCATAGGTATCAAGGTATAATGATATTCCCCTACTCAGTATTCCAAACTTTCATCTTCCACCTCTATTTATATGTTACTATTTCCCACTGTGGTCTGTCCCTAACTTTCAATAGCAAATATCAGTCTTTTGAGGTGTAAGGGACAAAACAAGGGGTGAGTGAACCAAGTGATGACTTAGGATGTGTGGTTTCAATTCTTCTGCTCCTGCTGTTGTGGCAAAAAGATGTCAGAGGCTAAAATGAGGGCTATTAGTCAAAGAAGTGTGAGCATCTCTTGCTGTTTGTTGTATGCTTGACAAGCATGGTGTAAAGATGTTGTACCACATAATTGAGTTTTTTTTATTAACTGCAAAATACAGACTGCAGAATCTTGATTACAACTACATGGTCGTGGTTAGTGTTTACTATTCTTAACTACACGTCTTTTTACCTTGAAGAAATAAATATCCAGCAATTGTTATTCTTTTAGATTGTTAGTTTTGACTGTGATATTGTAACATTCAACCTTCAGGAAAAGGTGAAAAACTGCACGAATACGAGGGCGTGGCCAACCGTCGACCAAGATGGCTGCTCACCAAAGCGGCTCCACCTCCTGTGCCCATAAACCCCCTTCATCTGTGCATTAATCCGTTCCTCCGTACGGTCAGCATCTAACTTTGCTGTGAGGATGGAGGGGAAAGACCATGGAGGAGGCGTGAGGCTCTGGAGAGTGTGCAGAGACAAGGATCTGCATTCACAAGCCAGTGCCTGGATTGAAGTGGCTGATGGCGCGCCTGGGGCAGATTTGGGATGGACAGCTCCTCACCCTCTGAAGGCCACGGATCATCTGGCTAGAGGCAGCACTTGGCCTGTCAAAGGATATCTTTGAGCATTTGAGCAGACAGGGCTGCCCAGGAGAGATTGAATGTGGGCCCTGGGCCGTGGCTTGCAGAAAAGCAGTGCTGGCCCCCGTGGACATTTAGGGGAGGCAATGACTCACCTGGCGCAATTCGTCAGGTGTCAACTAAGGACTCATTTTGGAGCATGGTACAGTGCCCAGGGCCCCAACACCAGGTAAAGCAGGGAGCCTGCTCCTTTTTTGTACTAGCATTCTTCCAGACTGGGCAGCAAGCAAACACCAAAAATTACCTGGGTCTACAAAGAAGATGCTTGATCCTGATTCCTCCTGCAGATGCGCCCGCAGTAGTTGACACTTCGGGCGAAGTATGATTTGATTGTCGAAAGGCACCTCCCCTACATCGGTGGTGGGAAACCTGAGAGACTGTGAGGAGTGTTTTTGCCCCAGAAGCAGCCTCAGCAGGTGGTGCTGATTGCCACCCTTTTGCTGACTAAAGCCCTTCAGAGACAGGGAGACAACAATGACTGATAGTAAGGGGACAGAGGGCTGGGAGCTAACAAATTCGGTTAAATATGCCCTGTCTAAAGAGATAATAGGTGGAGTGGTGGTAGGGAGACCTTGGGATCCCGGGGAGGTCCCGTCCCAGGTCAGTGATGCCCTAAACTTGGAAGACATTATGGTGGGGATACAGGGCATCCAGGTCTCCCTAGAGGTGAACATTGACTCAGTTACTTCAGAAGTTATATTCATCAGGAAGGATTTACACAACATTGTAGGAGACAGTGAAGGAGACAGAGGACCGAAGTATGGGAGATGTAGACCCTCAGTGACTGGGTGGACAGACTTCAAGCAAATACCTCAGTGACAGTGGCCAAGCTGGAAGACATTGAACGCCATTCTAGAAGAAAAAACATAAGGGTTCGCAGAGAGAGCGGAAGGCCCAAGTGCAGACCTTTTCCTGAAGGACTTTGTCCAGAATATGCTCCAGCCAAAAGGCCTCAAATTTTTTCTTGATTGAGCATGCACACTGGATCCCTGGCCCTCCACCGAGGTCTGGCGCCCCCCACGTACCATCATTGCCCACATTTTTAGCCACAAGATGTTATCCTAGCACTGCCCTCTGAGGGTCGCCTATTCAGGATGAAAATTTCACCAGCAACATATTTCATTGACTATATCCTCAAAGTTCAGAAGCGCCACTGCAGTTTTGATGAGGTGAAGTGGATATTGTGACAGCAAGACCTCAAATAATCTATAATGTGTCTGGCAAAGCTGAGAGGGGTGGCAGAGGGAAAGAAATGGAACTTTGGGACCCTAGAGGATGACTAAACTAGCTTGAGGGATGTAGGCTGGCAGGGGGTGCTGGCAGGGGGGTGAGTGGTGCAGAGATGCCCCCTGATGCAATGAGATGAAGTGACAGGGGTGACTTAGAATGCTACAAAAGAAACTGAAGACAAGTAGCATCAATCACTGTCAAGGGGGGATCCACCAAACTCCCTGACCTGGGAGCTGAGGGGGAGGTCCGGAACGGCATGGACCGCTGAAACTCTGTACTGCCAACATTTGAGTGAGCCACACACAGGTGATAGGCGATGTGGGAACACAAGAGATTGAGAGAAAAACCTGGGCCATTGGGCTCTTGCCTGAGACTTTGCTTTCTGAGGTTCAGCAGTATACAGTGAGACAAAAGGGGCTTTTTGTCCAATTTGGTCACTGGACCCTGATGTTATGTGCTATAGTTGGGACAATGGGTGCTCTGCAAAGGTGCAGGGGCAGTTTTAAGCCCCCCGTGAACAGATGCTGGGAGGGGGATCTGTTGGGGATATTTTCTTACTGATTCGGTTATACACTGCTTGTGTTAAAGCAATGTTGATTCACGTTTGGGAGATGTGCCTTCTGGACCTACCCCAACCCAGCTTCTTGCCTGAAGCACTGGATATGATGTTCACAGGGCCCCTAAGCTATGTCACTGCAAATCTACAACAGTGGGAAGGCGCTCCTTGAAGATAATGTCCTGGAATGTTAATGAGCTTGAAGACAAGAGTAAAAGAAGAGTGGTACTGCAGTATTTTAAATTCCATGCTCCTGAGATTGTTCCGCAGCAGGAAATACACATTATGGGCAACATCGTCCAAACATTTGACAGGTAGGGCTATAAAATGATGGCACACACAGGCTATATGATTGGCTTCAGAGGGGTGGGGGTCCTAATGGTGAAGCCGGTCCCCTTTGTTGTCCAGCACAATTGGCTGGACTCACAAGGGAGATTTGCAGCACTCTCGGAACAGTAGGAGTGCCTACCGTTCAATATTTGCACAGTGTATATACCATCAGGATGACATGCCTCTGCATTGCCTGGCTTGGGTTCCCTGCTCCTACAGCTGCTGGGGAGAGTGCTGTTCATGGATGATGACTTGAAACCTGGTGGTCAGTGAGGAGTGTGACTGCTGGCTGCCGAAACAGGCAGGGACTACACAGAGTCCTTTTTCTGATTTTCTGGCAGCCTTGGGCATGTTTGATATCAGGTCCTCCATTTTTCTGATGTTCTGCACTTGGCCAAAGGGTCTCTGATCACTCCCTAGTGTGGGTGGTGCTCAACCTTAAGCTTGGCACTACAGGGGCGGTCCAGAAGAATCTCCATGGCATTTGAAGCAACTCTTGATTCAGGAGGGGCTGTTTGGAAATACAGATCACTACTATAAAGACAACCTAGCCTTTGTAAACGCAGCACAAATTGTATGGGAGGCATATAAAGCAGTGGTCAGGAACTCTCCCTTATCTCATGATTCAAGAGGGACCAGAGGGCCATACTTGAAGGGCTTGAGAGAGACCTGATTCCTGGTTCAAAGGTAATATAATGATCTGGCCACTGAGGCCACCTGAGAGGTGAATTGTGCCTTGTCTCACTGCCTGTATGAAGTAGGGAATAAAACTGGTCAGCTTCCTGCTTGGTTTGATGAGAGGGAATCAGTCAAGGAACTGGGTCCTGGAGATTAAAACAGTAATAGGAAAATTAGTCAGGGAAGGAGATTGTATAGTGCAAGCTTTTGCAGCATACTATGCGCAAATATATTCCCTGACTGTGTCTAAGACAGCCGCTGACAGTTGTGCTGTTTTCAAGGACATATACCCGCCAAGACTATCAGATGATGATCTGGTATTCTTGGATGCTGACATTTGAAGAGGGCGAGTTGGTGGAGGCGGTGAGGGAGCTGAGAACTGGGAAGGCCTTTGATCTGAAGGGGCTACCAATTGAGTTCTACAAATTTGTGACAACTAAGATTTCTCTGCACCTCTGAATCATGTTCAAGGAGAGTAAATGGTGGGGATCTCTACCAGTGTCACACAAACGGAGGGGAAACCCCTCGAAGACTGTGCCTCCTATAAACCGAAATCACTATCCAATGCGGAGGTCAAAATAGGCCAAAGTACTGGTGACGCAGCTCAATAAAGTAATCCACCCTGATCAGTCAAGATTTATGTCCCTCTGGGGCACCGAATTTAGGGGGTTATTACAACTTTGGAGGAGGTGTTAATCCGTCCCAAATGTGACAGATATACCACCAGCCGTATTATGAGTTCCATAGGATATAATGGACTCGTAATACGGCTGGTGGTATATCCGTCACTTTATCGTCACTTTTGGGATGGATTAACACCTCCTCCAAAGTTGTAATAACCCCCTTAATCGCCAGCACCTCTATGGGGAATTGGGTCAGAGGTCAAACTTGCAGGAAAGGGCCCTCGTGCTGTCACTGGATGCCAAAATGGCATTCAATATGGTTGAATGGGACTACATCTTTGTTGTACTGGACAAACTGGGCTTTGGCCCCCAAATCATGCAGTGGGACTGCCTACTTTACAGTGGCCTGAAGGCTAGGGGCAAGGTAAATGGGTTGTATTTCCAGGTGTTTCCACTCCAGAGAGGTACCAGACAGGATTGTCCTGTGTCCCAGAAGATTTTCGCTCTGGCACTGGAGCCCTTTGAAGCATGGCTCAACCAAGATTCATTGCTCAGAGGATTACAATGAGTGGGTCAGTGAGAGGATAGACTATCACTGTATGCAGGTACTGTGTTTCTTTAGGTCACACACCCAGAATTAATGATGGCTAGATTGATGCAGATCATTAAACATTTTGGCAAATATTCTGTTAGCATTATCAGCCGGCACAAGTCCTTGATCTACCCACTCAGTGGTGAGGATCTGCGGCCGCGACCATGGAAGAGTATGGTTTCCGCTGCCTGAGGATACAGGTTACACCTGACACTGAGCTTTTGAAGTGAAAACTAGCCCAGGTACTTTGCAGATTTTGACAGGATGTGGGACAATAACAGTCTTTGCCGCTTTCCCTACTTGGGAGAGTGGCACTATTTAAAATTATGTCACTGCTGCATATATGGCTTGTAGTGCAACCCTTATGGGACCCCCAAGACTTACTTACAGGCAGCCAAGGGGGAGGTTTGATCACTGCCATGAAGGCCCAGTGAAAATTGAATAGTCCAAACTTACATAAGGCTCGTGTGATGGAGGAATAGCTCTACAGTATATTACGAAATATTACTGGGCAGCACAGTTGAGTACAGTTAATGACTTGGCATTCCTTCCACAGACTGATCCAGCACTCCATATGAGCAGGTATGTAATAGGGGGCATGGAGGTACCCAGACGCCCTATACAGCAGTGAGAAGGGGACGACTTGCCTGGTCCCACCAGCGTGGCAGTGAAACGGTGGAAAGAAGCTACAGCATACCTGGAAAGGAAGAACACTTACGCAGTCTACTCCACTTTGGGATGCTAAGATACTTGGGGGCATATTTATAGTTTTTGATGCAAAACTGCACTAACGCAGTTTTGCACCTAAAGGTTTAGCACCGGCTTGCGCCATTCCGTAGCACCATCCGAGTACAATATTTATGGAATAACGCAAGCCGGTGCAAAGAGTGGCTGGCGTAAAAAAATGACATTAGTTGGGTGTGGCTGGTGGTATTGGAGAAGGGGGTTTTGCACCAAAAAAATTACGTTAGGCTGGTTAGAGTAAAAAAAGAAACTCTAACCAGCCTAGCGTCATTTTCTGATGCAAAACCATTCATACCACATGACCCCTGTCTAGGAAAAGACAGAAGTCTTGCCCACCACCCCCTGGGCATGGCCATTGCACCCTGTGTCATGCAGGGGGGCCCACTTTAATTAAAATAAAAAAAATACTTACCTATACTTACTCTACTTACCTTGGAAGTGGTCCCCCATTCTCTGGTGTCGCTCTGATGTGGTGTGGGTGAGGGTGTTCCTGGAGCTTGAGGAGGGCACCTGTGGATACATTCTATGGTGTTTAACCATGGAAATGGGTCCATAGGTCCCCTAACGCCGGTCTGACCCAGGCGTTAAATAAAGCCACTCACCCCACCCGTGCATAATTTTAGCACCGGGTGAATATGAAGCTATGGGGTTAGCACCATTTTTCAGATGGGAACTCCTACCTTGCATCTCATTGATGCAAGGTAGGTTCACACATCTAAAAAATGGTGCAAACTCCAATATTTTGAAGTTAGACGGATCTAACATCAAAATATAAATATGGAGCTATTTTTGCACCGAATTTGCGTTAACAAAAATGATGTAAATTTGGCACAAATGGGGTATAAATATGCCCCTAGGTATGCTATGGAGACAATTGTGGTTTGCGAAGTGGGACTTAAATGGTATTTCCACAGTGGAGGACATCTGAATTCAGAGAGAGGGCACCTTCCTGCCCGACTTACAGCAGTAATACCATTTGGCACCTTCTGAGACTTCTAGATATCTGCAACTCTGGCATACGTTCAGATTAGTTTTAACTAGGGGAATGGAGCTTGTGAAGTCCACACTGTTGGAGGACAGGCTGCTGGGGAACCCTATGCCCCTGAGTCACATCACTGACATATAAAAAGATTGTAAAGCATGCTCCTGATGTTGTACAAGACTTTTGGGGAAAATGGGACTGGAAGCTGAGTGGTCTTGATGACGGTGAATGGGAAGAGGCCGTCGTGGTCCGTAGGGAGGTCGCCATGTGAGCAGGTTTCAGATTAGTGCAGATATCAATACTCCACTCCTGATATTATTCCAGAACAACTATAGTAAGGATGGGGGGCCTACGGATGAGCGTTGCTTAGGAGAGTGTGGGCAGAGTGGATCTTTCTCCCACACCCTTTATGGCTGCCCTGTGGTAAAGGAATTTTGGTCCAAGGATGTGGACTGTCTGGTGAGGGTGGGGGAAAGGGGACTGATGGTCTCTGTAAAACAATGTTTTCTTAATATCTGATGTGAAGTGATGATATGCAAAGCACAGCTGGCATGGATGACACTGGGCATGGTGGTGGCAAAGAGGAATGTAGCGAAAACATGGGGTGCCGGACAGGCCCTGGACCTTTGGGCATGGAAACAAAACATGGCTTTGTACATGTTGGCTGAAAGTGTGGTGTATCGGGGTTGAGGAAATCTCTGGAAATGGGAAAAAATATGGAGTGGTTGGTACTCATAGGGGCCTGATCTGGAAAGACTTGAAGCTAGATGATTTGAGTCAGACAAGTCATCGGAAAACGGAGAAGTAACAGCAAAATAGCGGGGGCAGAGGACGGGTATGAGGGGCTACGGACAATTCCTAATTGTATCCTGAGGTGTAAAACAGTGCTATTGGTAACTAATGTTGATGTTCTTATAAAGCATTCAATAAAAACATAAAAATAAAAACAGCATGACTGCATCGGTGCCCATAGCGAATGTCAGATTCATGATGCATACCTGACATAATTTGAAATCTATTTTTAAAAATAGTGCTCTCATATTTTCCCAAATACAGGCAAATTACTTGTTTTGTACCTGAAATGGCAAGACTCTTTTGAGATATGACAAAAATGTTCAGTAGAAAGTGAGCACTGAGAACTTACAATTTTTTACCCCGAGAGTTGCTGTAAGATTTAAGAACATCATCTCATGTTACATTTGCACTTAGGAATATGGTAGGTGTCTCTTTGATGGCACATTCAAGAAAGTCAGAGCCAGCACCTAGGGTAAAATGTGGGTCACTGAGCACAATTACATCTGCAATTTAAACCAAAGAAAATAGGAACTGACGTTCAGTGGCAGCCGGCAGCTTTAGGAGGGAGGGGGCGGGTGGGATACACACACACACACACCCACACTCATTCTTTCACACACAGACACACACGCCCGCACGCACATCCATTAACAACACTCATACCATTCAAACATGCATGCGCGCACCAAACATACATTTTAAAAGATCGCACACACTCATTCTTTCACACACACACACGGGCACGCATGCACATCTATTAACAACACTCATAACACTCAAACATGCACACGCGCGCCAAACATTCAATTTAAAACATCACACACATACACACACACACACTTACCTTCAGCCTCCAGGTCCCAGGAGGGTTGGGACTGCTGCCTTCCCTCATTGGCTGACCTTAGGTCAGGCAATAAGGGAAGGCAGCAGTCCCAGCCTCGTCACAGAGTGGGATGGGGTCAGTGAGACTGCTGAACCCACCCCAATCTGTGACGAAGTGTCACTGATTGACACTCTCCCTGGGCACTTCAGGGCTTAAACCTGAAGCCCCCAGGGATAGTGTCAATTGGTGACGCTTTCCTCGTCACCCAGGGGAGGGCCTTGAGGCACCTTTGCTGAGCCGAGGAGGTCACGCCCATAGGTGCTGGTACCTCCTCAGCCCAGCAAAGGTCAGCTCAAGCAGCCAGGAGTGTGCGCAAATTGCACAGGTCTGCTCCTGGCTGCCTGAGCTGAACATGGAGAGTGTCTGTCAGGCTGACCTTTGTTCAGCCTGACAGACACTCTTCATGAGGGGCAAAAGGTGGGGGGGGGTGGCCCCTCCACCCTAAAGGATGGGCCGCCACTGCTGACGTTTCCTTCTTCTAATACATTTTTACTAAAAAGAAAAAATCATCAGCAGAAAATACATATTTATGACAATGTTTTTATTATTTCCATGCTTCAGTTTTTACATGATAGATAGAATCACTGCATGTGTATGCACATTCTGCAGTACAACTTTTTTTAGTCTGTTAGTCTGACTTGCACTAAAACGTTCCCAATATCTTTCCACAAAAAATGCTAACTGCTTTCATATGTATTTAGTATCATTCTACAGACGCTGCTTTTATTCTTCTTGTTTGCAATGAACATAAAAGAGAAAGGCACCAACATTTCAGCAATTTTGATGGAAGGACGATGTTGTTGCTATGAATTACAAAGGATATGGTACCCTCTGACATATTTTAAAAGGATGTTGCAAGTCTCGGAAATGCATGACCTTATAGCAGAACTTGATCTTCCTCCTTGTTCCTCAATAGGGTCATTTAATTCCTCAATAACTTACAATATCCCTGTAGTGTACTGCAGGGGGTACTTTATCAAAGCCTAACTCTCAAAACCAAAAGCAGTCCTTGAAAAATGCTCAAACCAGCCGCCCTTCCTTCATCTTCTTGGACTAGCGCTCTCTCTCTCTCTCGCTCGCTTTCTCTCTTTCTCTTTCTCTCCTACACCTATTTTCCTTCCCTGATCATTTTCTCTCTACCTCCCCATTCCCTTCCTCTCTTTCTCGAAACTGCCCCATGCCTACTGCAATCAACCTTGTGGTGCTAGATAAAGTGAAAGAGGCACTATAAGTGGCCTTGGGCTTTCTCCAGCCCACCAGGGAAATGCTCACTGGAATAAAAGGACACTCCAACCCTGGTCCTGACTCCTTTCTCACTGTTTGGGAAGCATGTGTCCGTGATTTGGGAGGTCTCTCTGAGAAAGATAGGAAGGACGCCCCTATGTCTTCCGGTAAGATGGCTATTTCATCCTGTTAATGCTAAATTCAAATGTAATACTTCTAGAGTGTTTTCTTAATGTCTGGATTTAACTGTGTAAAATGGACAGGATTAATCCATGACAATTCTGAGGTGTCACTTGCCAGAGGGCCCCTTTCTGATTACAGTTTCAGAATGCCAAGCTGCTCTGGTATCGTTGGGGGTTGGTCTTCAACATACTGTTAAAGGTGCAGGATTGGCTTCTGGCGCTCTCCCCTAAATTAGTTCTGCTGCGTGTCTTTGGTGACTATGATGCAAACAGGTAAATGAGGGTGGTCATTCTGGTCTTCGTTCTGGATCAATACTAGAGAGCTGAAAATACCTAGAAAACATTAATATGAGAGGTGGTAGGGGTGGGAAAAAACAGTAAGAGGGAGAGGACTGCCAGGAATTGTGATGTAATGGAAGAAAGAGACATTAGGTGGAACGAAGACTAGACATCCACAGTATTCATCAACTCTGGGATCTGGCACTGATGACAACGGGCTTCTAAGGAAATATTTGGGCACCTAAATTTATTTGTATTCTTAATTTTTTTTCATACGCCTTAAGAACTGCAAGTAGGCAAAGAAAATAAAAGTTTTAATCTTCCATTTTTCAAATGAATGATTCTGTATTCATGGATCTCGTCGCCTTTATGGTTAGATGAATAGGACATTATTTACTCGCTCTTACTTCTTTTCTGCAAGGGTGGGATGCAGCATTTCCCATTCAGCCCTGAAATGAATGTCGAAGTAATGCAGAGATGGCTTGCATCACAAATTCTTTTTTTTTTACCCACTATGGGATTCACTTACTGAGGCAAATGAAGTGAATTGAAGTTGCTAAGATTACCAACTCTAGCCAAGGGAGAGCTAGTTTGTACCAGATTCAGTTGCCTGAGATAAGGTGACTTCAATCCTACAAAAGGAGCAAAACAAATACTGCTTTTTACTGTAAATGTTATCTGAATTCAGATATGTGCCTGGATTGCACCATTTACTATAGTTTTAAATTAATCTCATTTGGCATCCTGTTTACATAAATCACGATTTGGGTGCATCTTTTCTAATTCCTCTTTCTCTTCCTTGAAACCTGAATCCCAGCCATTGGGATTACTGATGGCCAAATGGATCTTCAAATAACTGTCACTTTCCAGTTTACCCAAGTGAGACACAGACATAAGATTACTTGTCGAACTAAGGATACAGAGTTCAGTGGAAGGGCAATAGGCATTGTACTATAGCTTTAGAACCTGCCTTAGCTGGCTTGACCGGATATTAAAGGCCCGCTCCCGTGTTAAAGGCCCTAGCCGAAGGCGAGGGCCTTTAACAAGGGAAAGGGCCTTTAATGGCCGGTAGAGCCCACTACTGCGGGTTCTAAGGCTATTAGAACATTCTGCCACTCTAGGGTAGAATGTTCTATAAAATAAAACACATTCCTCATGAAGCCCGGACAGGATTAAAATCCCCTCAGGCTCCGTGAGGCTTTGGTCACAGTTTATGCATTTGTCTAATAAATGTTCTCTTCAGGTACAGTGCTCAGATGTCCCATGTGGGGTTCTCACGATCAAGAGAAAACACACATCAATAAATTAATGCACCCTGCCCAAGTGGGAATTCAATGTAGGAGGAATGTGTTTCAAAGGGTCGTGTTTCAGATCACACATTCCATCGGAAAAAGAGGATGTGATTATATACATTTTAGCATGGTGATGAGCACCTGTGATGGAGCCTCCATGTGTTTCAGTTTCCTGCGGACATATTTGGCTAACAACTTTGAGCGTTTGCGTTTGTTCGCTTCCTGAACAAAGAATGCGCGAGACATATCGAAATTCTTTCCTGACGTGAACTCATTACGTCTGGTTTGTATTTTTGCTGATATTGGTTGAAGTAGCTGACCTTAAACAGTAACTTACTGAAATGCGGTAGGATACACCTCTAAAAATTACGCCACACTGCTATAAAAAGCACATTTTAAAAGCAACATTTACTGAAATGTGCCAAATGAACACACATATTTTGCAATGTGTGATTCTGAAATTGTATGCATCCTCACCATTACAATATCCGTGACATTACCAGACCACTATATTTACAATAAGCACCACCATTATTACCACTGACACCAGTACCACCACCAATATCATTACTGCCACAATTACCACAACCATGATTGCAACCACCATGTTCACCACTTTTACCACCACAACCACCAGTAATATTATTATCAAAAAAAGCCAATAGGTCTGCTACGAACAAATAACCGTTTGCACAGTTAGGCCTAATCGATTTGAAAATGCCTGTTATTTGTTTGTTTTTTTATGACTTTTTTAAACCTTACCTAAAGGCAGAAATAAAGGTTTCATATTTTTATTTTGACAACTGTCATTTTCGAAGTGTTATATTTCAAAGCGGAAAATGTGTAAACGTGAGCTATTAACCAAATGGATACATCACTACATCACATTAAGGCCAATGGCCGCATCACATCCGCCCACCACTTGCAGCACTTACATCCCGCCCTGTCTGGCTACATTATTATGAAAAAACATCCCCGAGGTGAAAGCTTCCTTCACGTGCACACTGTGTACTAGTGATGACAGAGAAACATCTGGATGAACATGTGGGACGGAGAAAGATGGAGATGACGCTACATCGTGGGAGGGAGACTGCGTCGGAGCTGTTTGTGCTTCGCTTCCAGAGGCTGAAATAATAAAACAAAAAACATATCCCCCGAAACAAAATGGATATCTACATGAAGTGAGAGAAGGGATATACCAATGCATCGAATTTAATATTCCTCTGGGATATGGTTTATTTGGGAGATTAAGAGTTTGTAGTTTATTTTTTCATGTTTAATGCTTCCATACGGCTCGCTTGCAAGAGCTTTAATCTTTTAAGCTTTAATTTCACTGCCTGAAAGCAATTCAAATGAGTCCAGCAACTGGCCTCTTCCTTTTTGATTACATTTATATGGGGGCGGGAGGAAGAGTTCGGCTTAAATCTTTTTCTACTTGACAAACCAGGCCCAAAAAACAAAAAGAAATAAAAAGGGATTTACAGTGCCATGCAATCATATCATATCATAGTTACGTATGCCGTTCGAGGACCAAAGATATGAGTCGAATAGGCTTTGAGGCATATATAGGCTTATCGTTTTCCAGGTCCACTGCAGTGGCTCTCCCTGCCCTCAATTTTTTGGCTGGGGTGCTGAAACCAGGGTTGAGGGGAATCGGAGGCCTGTTGCCCGCAGGAAGAAGAGAAGAGGCATAGAGGGCCAGACCCCCGTCTTTTTATTTGACAGGAGCTAGTCGGTGGTGGTAAACGGGCCCAGAGAGCTGCAGGGAAACCAAAATTACCAAAAAAACAACAACAGGAGGGGCGAAATATGGGATATTCGCAGGATAGACTCCTGGTCCTGTGTGTGGAGCTCTCAATACTGTATAAACCAAAAAATTACACACACGGTTCCAAAAAGCGGGGAATTGTATCTACCGGTTCTGCATATCAGGGAAACCAAAAGGTTGTAAGCACGAGCCCTCACTCACCTTTCGGTGACATGCTTCATCAAAATTACTCCAGGCACCAAAAGAAAGATGTAAATGGTTGCCAAATGGGAGATGCATCCCCCCTCAGTGAGGAGGGAGAAGGAAAGCCCGGCTGCAGGACTGTAAAACTAGGCACCTGGGGCAGACACTCACTCTAGAGGGTCAGGGGGGACTGGAAGCTCTCCACCTAAGCCTCACCCTGTGGATGGGCACCACAGCACATTGCCTGACAAGTGGTGAATGGATGGTACTGAGGAGCCTGTCAAAGTCTTCCAATGGCAAGAGACAAGGGGCCTAAGCCGCCTCGACAGGGCAAAATGGATCGATATACCAAGGTGGTGACCCCCCCCACTGCCGCCGGCAGACCCCCTGGTGGCCCCGACAATGCTGCCCTCCTCTCGGTGATCCAGGCATCCAGAGAGGCCCGGGGGGGTGAATGGGCGAGGTACGGTCAGAGGTCTCCCTGCTGCGACAAGACCTCCGGAATGTGGCAGAACGAGTAACGACAGCGGAGATGTGAATCTCGGATCTGGAAGACACCGTTAGGGACCTGCGAAAAGAAATGTCAGAAACCAGTGTCCTTAATAAAAACATTGTGTGGCGGCTGGAAGATGCTGAAAACCGAGCACGGCGAAACAATCTATGATATGTAGGTTTTCTGAGGGACTTGAAGGGACTGATATGAACCGATTTTGAATACAAGCCTCCGGAGAGTCCTCCCGCCCGAAAAGTACTCTACCTAATTTGTGATTGAACGACTCACAGATCGCTGGGAGGGAGGCCTCGTGCTGGGGCACCTCCTAGGTCAGTGATTGCCAGTTTTCTAAACTACCAAGCCCGGGACATGATCCTAATGGAGGTACATAGAATGGGCGAAGTCCGGTATGAAAATTCTAAGATCCTGGTCTTCCCAGATTATACTAGAGAAGTTCAGAAACAACACCATACTTTTGACTCGGTTAAAGCCAAGCTTTGTGGTCTCCAGCTCCAGTACATGCTCCTCTTTCCCACCAAATTGAAGGTCCTGTTTCAGGGGAAAGCTTTCTTTTTTCAATCTCCGGAAGAGGCCTAGAGGTGGCTGGAGGAACGCCCCCAGCTCTCAAGGAAGGGGAGTGGAAGGACTGACGATGTGCTCCAGGAGAAGGAAGGTGCGCGGCCCAAAGAGTGGTCTCTCCCAGGACGCAGAGGACGGTGATGACAGAGAGGTGGTAGAGACACACCGGGGCGACTCCCCTGACGGGCATAGGGGGGAGCAGACACAACTGATTCGGAAGGGAACCACAGTGCAAGTATCCAGAAGGGAAATAGAAGTGCAGATACGGATTCCTTCATGCTAGAGAGTCGCCTTGAAATGGGCAGGGAGTCCCCTCACCCGCTGCCAGAGGTCATTGACAATATGGAGACTGAAAAAGAGGCCCCAGAGGCACAGAAGTCCGGAAGGGTAGTCTATGAGGAGAGGCTGGCGAAGTGAGGACAGATATTATCGTTCCCCCCAACTGATAGAGACCTTACACATGTCTACGGGGCTTCTCTATGGGGGCAAAGAGGCCCTTGTGTATTGAGTACTGAACAGTTGGGTTTCCACTTCCAACAGTGGCATAACCCCTTTAACTGAGTTTTATAAGTTTGTATTGTTGAGGGGAGAGGGAGTGTTGAGGGGGCTACAGACCTCTTGACTCTTGTGGTGTGTGGAGATGAACACTCACAGGGGCCATAAGGAGCTGCGGAGGGGGATGGGTCGGGGTTTCACTCTTGGATGTTTTGTTCCTCTTTGGTTCTCACATTAAACAGTCAACCAACAGACACAGATATTTGGGCACTTTGGGGCATATTTATACTCCGTTTGCACCGAATTTGCGTCGTTTTTTTCGACGCAAATTCGACGCAAAACTAACTCCATATTTATACTTTGGGGTTAGACCCGTCTAGCGCCAAAGTTCATGGAGTTAGCGTCATTTTTTTGCGTGAACACCTTCCTTGCGTTAATGAGATGCAAGGTAGGCGTTCCCGTCTAAAAAAATGACTGCGATGCTATTGCGTCGGATTTATACTCCCGGGCAAAAATGACGCCCGGGAGTGGGCGGGTCAAAAAAACCCGCATTTGCGCCGGATTTTAGCGCCTGGGTCAGGGCAGGCGTTAAGGGACCTGTGGGCTCAGAATGAGCCCAGAGGTGCCCTCCCAAGCCCCCAGGGACACCCCCTGCCACCCTTGCCCACCCCAGGAGGACACCCAAGGATGGAGGGACCCACCCCAGGGAAGAGAAGGTAAGTTGTGGTAAGTATTTTTATTTTTATTTTTTTGTGGCATAGGGGGGCCTGATTTGTGCCCCCCTACATGCCACTATGCCCAATGACCATGCCCAGGGGACAGAAGTCCCCTGGGCATGGCCATTGGGCAAGGGGGCATGACTCCTGTCTTTGCTAAGACAGGAGTCATTTCAATGGGGGATGGGCATCGTAAAAAAATGGCGCGAATCGGGTTAAGACGGTTTTTTTGCCTCAGCCTGACTTGCCCCATTTTTAGATGCCCAAACGCCATTTTTCCCTACGCCGGCGCTGCCTGGTGTACGTGGTTTTTTTTCACGCACACCAGGCAGCACCGGTCGGCTAACGCCGGCTAACGCCATTCAATAAATACGGCGCCCGCATGGCGCTTCAGAATGGCGTTAGCTGGCGCTAATTTTTTTGGCGCAAAACTGCGTTAGCGCAGTTTTGCGTCAAAAAGTATAAATATGGGCCTTTATTCATAGGTAAGTTGGTTCTCGAGCTCCCCCTTTACACTCCTGGGTGCCTGGGCGGCTGCAGGGTTGTATAAATATTGCTGGTTGTTTTAAATCGCCCCCCAGAGTAAAAACAAGGAAACACCCAGCGAGGGTGAGCAAGGTTTTATGGTCCTCTCCTGGAATGTGAACGGACTGGGAGACAAGGTTAAACGCAGATTAGTGTTCTAATATACAAAAAATGCAGCAACCGGATATAGTACTCCTTCAAGAGACACATCTCCGGGGTACGAAGTGTGCTTTCCTGAGTATAGGCCCCTATGTTATGTTGGCGCATGCAGGATATACGTCTGGATTCAGGGGAGTGGCGATCTTGATTCATAGGTCTCCCCCTTCCGTGTCACCCACCAATGGTCAAACACTGATGGCAGATATGTAGGAGTGAAGGGGTTCTGAGGACGGAAGGAGGTTTTGCTGCTGAGTGTGTATGCCCCGCAGAGACTCCAGGCCCCCCTCTTGGAGAAGTTAGCAATGATCCTGTTAGAGACTACTTCCCCACTCCATGTTCTGGGAGGTGATTTTAATGATGTGATGGAGGCGGATATGGACAGATCCGGAACGAGGAAATCTTTGGGTCCCACTCCCCACTGTGCGAGTTTGCTACAGCGTTAGGATTGTCGGACCTGTGGAGAAGGACCCATTCCACGGACAGGAAATATTCCCATTTCTCAGAGGCCCATAGGGTGTTATCCCGACTGGATTGTATCTTTGCTCCGGCGGGAGAGGTGGACACTATACAACAAGCCGATTACATAGCAAGAGGGCTGCCAGATCACTCTCCTCTGATGGTGAGTCTGGGCAGACAGTTGAAGGGGTGCTGAGTGTGGAGGCTGGGAGCCTAGGACCTACAGGACTGTGAAGTGGCACGTGGGCTTCGGATAGACACTGAACTACACTTTAAAGAAAATACAGGGTCCATTAGCTTGGCAGTGGTGCTGTGGGAGGCTTATAACACGGTACTTTGAGATAGTGCTCAAAATCTAGTAGCCCAGAAAAAAAGGAGAGACAATGAGCAGCTGAGTAAAATGGAACATAAGATCCTAGTTCTAGAGGAAAACGTAGTTCAAGCGCTGACACTCTCTACACTTCATCAACTGAAGTTAGCGAGAGCTGCATATCGGGAGACGGCAGAAAAGAGTCATTTGCAGGCGGTCTAACATAGGTTGTATTAAACTGGTGACAAGTCCGGGAAACTCCTGGCCTGGCATGGGAGAAAGGAGAAGGAAGCTAGGTGGATACAGGAGGTGGAGACCCAGGAAGGGACTAGGGTGTCTGCTGACACTGATATTGCAGAGACCTTTGCCTACTACTATAGGGACTTCTATAGGGCAAGATTACTAGAAAATGTTGACTGCATCACTGAGTATCTAGTCAGTATAGACATTCATACCTTGGAAGCGGACGGGCGGGAAGAGCTGGAGGGAGATATCACTTTAGAAGAGGTCACAGCTGCCTTGACAAGGCTCAGACTGGGCAAAATCCCAGGACCGGATTGGTTTCCGGCAGAGCTTTTTAAGAACTTCCACGATCTCCTGGCTCCCCATCTCTTAAATATGTTTCTGGAGGCCTGAGTACAAGGAGTTCTCCCCCCTGACTTAAGAAGGGCTGAGATAGCGGTGATACATAAGGAGGGGAGACGCAAGTGGATGTGTGCATCCTGCAGACCGATATCCCTTCTGAACGTGGAAGTGAAAGTCCTGGCCACAGTATTGGCAACTCGCCTACTTGGCGTTATTTCTCCGCTAGTTCACATGGACGAGACCGGCTTCATGCCGGGACATTCCATGAGACATGATCTGCGGCGAACGCATGTTTGGCTGACTACCAAAATGGGCCGCCTGGACCCACGTTTATTTTTAGCCTTGGGTGCGGAGAAAGCATTTGATGTGGTGCATTGGCCTGTTCTGGAAGCTACACTAAAAGGATTTGGACTTGGTCTGAGATATAGGGAGTGGGTGTGACTGCTCTACTGTAACCCAGTGGCGGCAGTGAGAGTAAACGGGGTACTCTCTTCTGACTTCCTCATTGCGCGGGGCATGAGGCAGGGATGCCCACTGTCCCCCCTATTGTTTGCCCTCACCTTGGAATCCCTAGCCTGTAAGATCTGTACTTATCCGGGACTGCATGGTTTCAGACTGAGAGAGGAGGAAGGAGTTGAGGAGCCTATTTCTCTATATGCGGATGACATCCTCCTATATGTAGCATGCCCAGACATATCCCTACTGATACTTTTCTATCTGCTTGAGGAATACGGGAGGCACTCAGGATATCGCATTAATTGGGACAAAACAATCCTATATACTCCGCAGGGAGATGCACCACTCCCCCCACTCCCAGTACGCCTGCAAAGCACCACTGAAGGTTTCAAAAACCTTGGCATCTACATGACATATAAGGCTGACAGCTGCCATGCTCATAACCTGGGGAGGGTAATGCGATAATGCGGGGCTGATTTGGAAAGATGGAGAACTCTGCCTCTCACGCTGATGGGGCGGGTTGCCATGATTAAAATGATCCCTTTACCAAAGTTCCTCTATGTTTTGCAGAACACATACTATAAGATCCCCCCGAGATTGTTCAGGGTCATACAAGATATGCGATTCTTTCTGTGGGAAGGGAAACATCCAAGAATAGCTCTTAAGATGCTACAATGCAATCACTATGTGGGAGGACTGTCTCTCCTGGATCTAGAGGTGTATTACTTTGGCGACGCACTTGGTGAATGTCAATGACTGGCTAATTGCATAGGGAGATCACCCTACCTTCCGCCTAGAGACACTACATTGGGGAGGGAAATTACGAGGAAGGGGGACGGGCATCTTTTGCTAGGCACCCAGGTGGCCTTAAAGGCTTGGATCAGACGAACTAAGATAACTGGGTGGCACTGCCGTCCCACCAAGGAGACCCCTCTTTGGGAGGTGGTGCAGGCTGTTAAAAATTAGGAAATTGTAAGGCTTTGAGTGTTGGGACCATATTGGTATCTCAAAAGTGGGAGACGTGATGGAGGGCGGGATATTATGTCCTTTGCATCTCTCCGGACTGAGTATGTGCTGAGCAAGACACAGTTTTATCATTACACACGCTTGCAACATGCATGGAGAGCAGAGGGACTCCCGGGAGAGGGAATACCTAATTATGCCCCTCTAGAAGGTAGATTATTAACGGACAGCTTAGAAGCTAAAGCAACATCCCTAACATATCAGACTATTAATAACAATATGCCAAATACACGTATAAACCTGCTGTAGTAGGTGGAAAGCAAAGCTAGGGGTTCTAAAAGACATAGACTGGGAGGCTGCGCTGATGTTCCCTAGAGGGGTGGCTATCCGGTCAAGACTTAGGTTGATCCAGTTTAAAATTCTACATAGGGTATACTATGATAGACAATGACTACATGTGATGGGAAGAGCGCAGCATCCGAACTGTATTAGATGCCTTTGCAATATCGGATCCTTCTTCTATATACTATGAGAGTGCCCCAGGATCAAGGAGTACTGGAACAAGGTGATAGGAGAGATGGAGGGAGTGCTGTTGGTTCAGATTCCCCGGACCCCAAATACACCCTACTGGGAATATTGACTTGCCCCGACCAAAGCTCATGTTGTGTGGACTGGGACTGACGGTAGCCAAAAGGGACATCACCCACCTTTGGGGCTCTAAGATATACTCCTCAGTAGATATGTGGAGGAGAGGGATGGATGAGTTCATGATGGGGGAAAAAGTAACCTACACAAATAGAGGATGCCCATGGAAGTTTAAAAAGATATGGGAAGACTGGATGACGTACTATTCCCTGGAAGTATAGCCGCTTGTTGAGTGTGGACTCCTGTGATAACGAGAGAGCCATATTATATTATATTGAAAATTGAGAGGCCTCCGGGCTGGAAGGGGAAGCGAGGAAACATGAAATCAGGGATTGCTCAATGTGCAGATGGGTTCTATGTCTGGGGATGGTTGGAAAGGGAGGGATGGGGGTGTTTGATATATGTTCTTACTTTAGGTGCTTTGCAAAGATACTGCTATGTACTGTCTATTTGGATATGCTATCCACCGGTTGAAAATTAAATATATATATATATTTTTTAAAGAAAAGCACAAAGCTCTAAAGCGGTTATCTTGTCATTCTAGACCACGTCAAATTCAAAAGTTAGGACTGACCATGTTAGATCACTGGTTGGGTGCAAAGATCAGGTTCATTCAGATGTAAATTTTACTGTCTGGCTTAGAACATTTTGTGGAGAAAAAGTGGTCATTGACATGTTGTTGGCAGGGCAAGATACAAGCTTGATCTGAAGCAGAGCTCAACGATGGTGGATTGCTGAAGTGCCTGGTGTACTCACTGACAAAGGCAGGAAAGCTCTGAATGGGAAAAATCTAAAGTCTGTCCTAAAAAGGCCTCAATATCGATGAGCTGGCGTTCAGTGCAGGTGTGATGAAACCCCCCATGTTCGAACTTACTTTTCTGGAAGTCAGAACTCCTTCATCAGGGCAAACCAGCAAGTTGAGGTTGACTAGCAATTCAGCGTTGATGGCTGTGTCTTTGTCTGTGATCCCAGTCTGTCAGTCCTCCAGGCAGAAAGTTGACAGAAAGATTCTAAATATTAGAGTTTCCAGTTTGGACCCCACTTGAGGGTTAGGACTCGCTCCAACAGAGGCCAGCAGCAGGGTGCAGGTCAGATCCGGTTGGTACTTGTTAGCTGGGCAGTCAGCTGGGCAGTTGCAGGGAGGAGCCTTGGGAAGTATGTTGTGTCCCTGTAGCTTAAGCAGGAGGTCCATTGACTCTGGGGTCAAATTGGTCCAATTTTGGGGGTCCTGAGTTCAAGGCAAGCAGACCCAGTCTTCTTCAGGTTCTTCAGGCAGCAGGAAGTCCTTCTTTTGATACTTCACAGGGCCAGGAGTGTTCTGAGGAGGGTATGCCACATTTATGCACCTTGTCAGGCTGGAGGTGGGGAACTCCTGGACACTCCCTGACCAATTGGATAAATGGCCTGGGTCTTCTATATCTGCTTTTGCAGCACTTCTGTGGTTTTTACTTCAAACTATCCAATAGTAGCCTTTTTTCCATAAAACAAACATTTTTTCCATGGTCATAGCTCTTTGTGCCAACCCAGAGGTATGGCAATCAAAATAGCATATCCTCCCTTAGGGTCAATAAAAACCAGTTCTGGGTCAGTTTCCCCTTCCCACTGGGTTTGGAGGCACACTAGCTAGCAAACACAAATGAGAGGGAGGCCTAGCTGTAAGTTACATCTGTCCAAGACAGGGTAGGCATCTTTTGAAGTCCAGAAAGTGGCTAGGCAAGGCACCAGGCCATCCTGCTCTGGGAAGAAAAACACCTTGTCACACTTACCCCGTTGTCCACTGTCTGGGAGCAATCCACATCTCAACATAGGAGAGCCATCAGTAGTCAGGTGACACTGAACACTATCCAAAAGGCACATTTGGCATAGGCAGTAAAATGACAACTTTCTAAAAGTTTAATTTTCAAAATAGTATTATAAAATCCAACTAACCACTAAGTTGGATTTTAAATCACTGTTAAAATGAACCCTTGAATCATAATCTAGAAACTCCCAAACTGACAAAGCACTATAAGTTGGTTGACATGGCAGTTTAAAACTGCCAACCCAGGCTACAGGGAGAGTACAGGAGACATGTTTTTATAGTGTCACTTTATTGGGTGGCACAATGAATGATGCAGCCCAATAGTAGCATTTAATTTACAGGCCCTGGGACATGTACTATACATTAGGGACTTATAAATGAATTAAATGTGCCAATCATGTATATGTCAATTTGGCAAGGTTAGAAAGGGAGGGCACAAGCATGTTACCACTGGTTAGTAGGTCTAAAGAGCATAGAGGTCTATGGCCAACAAAATGTGTTCAGCAACAGAAGGCAACAAACCTCGGGGGAACACCACTCAAAAGATGGCCATTTCCACCAAAAAACACTTGTGGTCATTGAGATATCCGTCACTTCAGCGACAACAACAGCTCCACATCATAGCAACACAAACATGCAGTTTCATTGTCAACTACCCTAAATCCCAATTTTGAAATCCTGTCCTTGTTGCTCCCTATGTATGTTTGCACCCTTAAAAGTCCTACACATAGATACATTGTCATGACATTCTCATATTTAGTGAAGTTTGATCCTGAATGTCAAATGAAAAAATAGTTACAGTCCATGAAGGAACTGACTTTATTGCTTAGACTACACCATCTGTAAAGGTTTTCAGCACCACCCAGACCTATCCATTGGCCACCATGGTACCTCAAATAAAAAAGGTATGCCACATAAATGGATTCACCTTGCTACACATATGTGATATTCAGCTCCTGGGACATTTTTCATTATTCAGTTATTTTCCTATGAAAGAAATACATTGCAGCCCCTTCCATGATCTCTGTGTAACCCATGAAAGACTAAAACACAGAGTACAACATAAAATGAATTCACACTTAAGCCTCTTCGGTGTCATCCAGGCAACCCATACATACCCGTAGTTCTTTCAGTGGGACCAATTTTGTGCTAAATGACGTCTTTGTATTTTGCATAACACGTATAATGTATAATTTTGTGTTTTTTTTGTAAAATCTCACATAATTATTCAAAAGCAAAATATGCCAATTTTGCAAACCCCTGATTGTAACAATGTGTGAGAAGAATGGCTTGATCAGTAAGCCATTTTCGCTCCTACTTTAATAAACTGGCACTCTGTAGCATCACCCCGAAAGATTTTACCTTCACTCCTGTTTTGTGGAATTTGTTTTTGTTGGTTCTAAGACTCTGCATACTTTTAACCAATGCTGAAGTGCGTGTGTTCACTCCTGTAAACGTGATAATATTGGCTTACACCTAATAAGCATATTTAATTGACTTGTAAGTCCCTAGCAAGGTGGTATACCATATACCCAGTGTTGGTAATTTAAATGCTAGTAGTGGATTTGAGGCACGTACTGTGACACTCACTTAACTAGCCCAATAAAAGTAAAACACATCGACGGCCGTCCATTGCAGGCTGTGTGTGCAGTTTTAAACTGACATTTTGACCTTGCAAAATAAACCTTTTGCAAGGTTTAAACCTTCCTTTTTTTAAAACATACAAGTCACCCATAGAGTAAGCCCTAAACAGCCCATAAGGCTGGGTGCATTGTATTAAAAAACCTGGACATGTACTTTTAGGTTTTATATATTTTAGAAGTGAAAAACTCTCAAATTCACTTTTCACTACTGCAAGGCATGCCTATCCCACAGAATAACATTGAGTTAGTTATTACATTTAATAAGTGATAACTTCTTTGGGGGGCGGATGCGAATGTCCTGTTTGTTGTCTGAGAAATTATAATTGTAAACCTTTTTAATGGCAAAGTCACAAGTCTAGAAATGCCACTTTTAGAAAGTTGACATTTTCTTGTCCTAACCATTTGGTGCCTGCAGGCTCTGTCCCAAGTCACATGACTAGGTGTAGCAGGCAGAAGGTTTTTATGTGTTCCTCCCAGACAGCATCTCAACAGGGGGCTGGGGTGTGGCAGGATTGGCATCCTGGCTTGATGGGGGACATGGCTCTCCCCCACCATGCCTGCAATTCAAAGGCACCGGCCCAGCTAAAACACAAAGGCCTTCACACTAGCCTATTGTACCCCAGAAAGATTGGCACCAGGGCTGAGAGACAGGAAAGTCCAGCCACCTCTGTTGGGGGAAAACACCAGATGATTCTCCCATTTCAAGACCTTAAGTCCCATTCTTTACTACACTGCTGGACCTGTGGATACTACAGAAGAGGCACTACCCTGTTGCCAGAGGACTACCCTGTTGCCTGAGGCCTGCCCTAATGTCTGAGACTGAAAACTGGACCTGCACCTTTTACCACAGGCTGAAATGACTCCATGGATCCACTGACTGGCTTGTTCTGAGCTACAGGGACACAATGAGCTCCAGAGGCCTGTTTGCAACTGTCTGCTGACCTGCTGCAACTGAACTTGCCCAGTTCTGCCTGAGCCCTGCTGGCCTCTGTTGGAATGCGTTCCTGATCACCAAGAGTTACCTCTCAGGTCTTGAACCCTTGACATAGCATCAGTTGTGCTCCTCCTTGAAGAAAAGGAGATCTCCTGAAGTTCTGGGCTCTTTGCGAATGGACTCATTTACTCTTAGACCTTGCCGCCTGCAACAACCACCAAAGCAAATGCCTGGTGAACCCAACTCTTCACCCTACAGTGACCACCCACAATGGTCAGCAATACGGAATCTGTACGCAATGCCTGGTGAGCTCTGTGGGCTACAGTGATGACCATCTGTGACGCGTTCACTGCTCTTCCCTGTTTTCTCCACAGTGAACAGAACTCTTTGTGCTGGACTTTAGAAAGCATCTTTTTCAGCTGGACTAACCTGGTGGCTGTATTTTGCCCATGCTATATCACAGTCGGCCTGAACTTTCATGACCAGATTACCCAGAGTGCCACTTATTCAGCGCTATACTTACGTAAACGATTTAAAAATGCATATCTCTGGGTCTACTGATTGGATGTTTGTCCTTTTGGTGACAATTTATAAAATTTTCCCCTATTTCCCTCTCTACTTACTAAATTGGTGTGTGATTTTTCTTGTGTTGTGTTTTCAATTTATTACTGTTTGTGTACTAAATAAATGCTTAACACATTGCCTCTAAGTTAATCCTGACTGTTTTTTATGCCAAGCTACAAGACAGTTAAGCACAGGTTAATTTAGTGACTATTTGCGGTTCACACTGACAAGGATTGTGGCTGTTGCTTGAGTAGGATTTCACACCCTCAAAAAGCAACCCAATTTCTCACACTTTCCCTAATGGAGCTGAATCCAACTTCCCACCTGAACAGCCAGAGGTTGGAAACAGAAGGTCTGGAGTTTGGGGAAGAACAGACTGGCTCACAGGTATGTACTACTTTTTAAAAACTTGCTGCTAGCAAACAGTTAAAATGAACTGTGGTAATAATGTGTAACAAAATTGAAAAGGGGCATTTAGACTTTGCTGGGTAGCCCACCCATCATCCAGGTCTTCAGAGGTCCTGGACTCAAATCCCATGGCACAGGGCACATCGTAAATTATATTCTAATTTGCAAACCTAGGGTCATATTTACAAGGCCCTAGCACCACCGGAGCATCACTGTTAGTGACGCTCCGGAGGCGCTATTCACTGCACCATATTTACAAGGAAGCATTAAGCTACTTTTTGTGGTTTAGCACCTTCTTGTAAATATTTGCCCCTTCGACGCAGTTTTCTGTGACATAGGGGTGTGCAATGTTTGTTGCTATGGGCGCTCCACCGCAACACCCATTGCTTTTGACAATTAGCCCCAGATTTACGAGGAGTCATAAATCAGTGGCAGCACCAAAAACTAATGCCACTCCAGGGGCGGTGTTAGCATGGCCCAACGAGGAGGAATACTTTCAGTCCTCCTTGTTTTTGCTTTTTCTATGTGTGCTGCATTCCGTAGCACATGTAGAAAGAGCAAAAGGCCATGAATTATTGTTTGTGTGCAGGAAGGTATGCCTTCCTGCACACAAACAATCATTCAAAAATAATTATTTGGTACTTCTATGTGTGCTGCATCCTACTGCACACATAGAAGTGCCAAATTGTCATAGCAGTGTGTTTATGTGTGGGAAGGGACACCTTCCTGCACATAAACAATAACACCCCTCAACGCAGGCACCCTTGCACTATTTTGCAAGGATCCCTGTGTTGGCGCTGACAGCCAAATTTAATGCCGGCTAAGCACAGCAGTGTGCTGTATTTTTGTAAATACGACGCATCCCTACATTTCAAAATTGGTACAGCACTGCAAATTCTGTCACTGCGCCACTTTTTTTTCATCTGGGCCCTAGTGGTTTACAAATAACACATCCTTGGTTTGTGAAGGGAAACTGCATCAAGCCCATAGCTCCCAAAACTTTAAGACATGGGCAAAGTGGGCGCTGGTACAGGGTCCCAGCCTTTCAGGGAGCCAGAGAAGTTTTCAGCAGAAGTTTTGCCCTGATGACTTTGAATGATTCTTCTATTTTTTTAAATACTCCTTTGTGTTTAATTTATTTTCAATGTGGGTGATGTGTGGGAGTCTATTGCAGAGATTTTGCAAAGTAATATTGTCTTTATGCTTCATACAACATCCATAACAATTTTTTTTTTAGCAAAACAAACCTCACATAGGAGAAATGGGAGGGGTCACAGATTGCTTGCACTGTTAATGACCTGCTGCTGTGTTACAAAATTAAAAACACACATGACTTTTCCTGATTATTAGATGTTAACACATTTAGAATTTGGACCAATTTTCCTGCGCACTTTCAGTTACCTGGCCAAAGGGGCATAAAAGAGTTGGATCATAATTTCAAACCTGTTCCAAACGGGGCCCCCCAAAATATGTTTGGCCCAGGGACCCTAAAATCCTTAAAATGTCGCTGTTTAATTTTGAGTGTTTTTACTAGTGAATTCCTACTACCAATGGAAAGGACACGCACTTGCTCGGCAGAGCGGCATTAATACAATGAATTTGTCCATTTTGATTACAAGAATGTCTCAAACAAGGATTGCTATTGTGGACTATCAAGTGTCACATTTAGCATTCTAAACACATCTCAAAAGGCGAACAGTGGAACTATCGCAATCATCTCCAGTAGCTGTCATTTATGCATAAGCCAGGGGCTGAACTCATTGAATGTTTACCAGGGAAGATAGGGCTGGTTTAAAATCACAAGGTGTCGCCATGCTTGCATATGACATATCTATTGAAGGATAGGAAGACCTACCCACCTGGCAAGGTCGCCACAGAACACAGAAGGACTAAATTAGGTTTGCGGTAGGCACTGATGAGGTCAGGAAACCAAGCGTGCGGCAAATTGTTCCTTGCGGCTATTGCTCAAGCATATAAAATGGACCGTTTTTGTGCTTCTGGTTTGTGTCCCGGGGGTTTTTCTCAAAAGAAGAAACATTTGCATGCTGAAACCTGCACAATATGCATAGGGCTGCCAGCAGGTTTCAGAGATGAGATCTCAAGCAGGACTGGGACGAAATGAAAATGACAGCATTCCTTAAGGGAAGCATGAGGAGTCTGCCTTCTGCCAAGATTATTTTTTTTGTTAGACTAGAAGCTTGTAGGATCCAGTTCCTGAAGGATTTCCAGTCTACTGCGGCTGCAGTGTATGTGAGGAGGTGTTGAAAAGGGAGAAGAATCTATCAGCCTCTGATCACACGGTGACAAGTGTCCATGCAGCTTCGGGGTGCCAGACAGAATAGGGTGATTCAATCTGGATCCTATAAGCATTGTCCGTGACATGGTTTTAGGTTTACTGCTATCTTGTGAAGATGCAGAGCGGGACCCAGTTCCTGAACATCTTTGGCAGGAGTAATTGTTTGTTTTGCATTTAAAAAGTCATGATTCTTTGGGTTGGAAATGTAGTAGCATTAACTCAAGATGTTTTTAGATATCACTTATCAGGTCACATCACAACAGCCACACAACACAAAACATCACATCCTTATACAGTACCTCAACACAATTGTATTGTGCTGTGCGGTGCTGTTTGTTGTGATTTGTCTGTGTTATATTAAGCAGTGCTGTTACACTGTATTTGTTGTGTTATTGTCTCAGATTTTTTTTTTTACTGCTAGGACATCAGAACAATGAATAGCAGGGTTTATAAAGTATGTCCAACACTGGCTACAAAAGGAAGCCGCACACAACTAGAGGTTTCAGTAAACAGCGTGGCGTCTTTTCAAAGAACAAGCCGATTGGACAAAAAACAAGCTAACCCTACATGCAAATAGTAACGCCATGGACAATAAAATAGCTTTGCACAGAACATGCTTCTTCCACAAAGAACATTACGACCCCAGACAAACCAAATATGCTCTACAAAGAACATGGGCCCAGATTTATGTGGGCCTAGCGTCATTCCAATGACAGATTAGTGTCTTTTTTAATGCTAATTTGGCATTGGAAGGCCAAAAACTCCACACCATATTTACAAAGTGATGCAATGCTTGTGTTGCACCACTTTGTAACTCCTTGCGCCACATTAAGCTTGTGCCAGTAGGCGTTCTGGCACTAGAGGGGGTCTAAAAAGTGACATAAAGAATTCTAAGAGATTTCTTTGCGTCATTTTTATCAGCATTTTTTAACAGCAGGCATTAAAAAGAGGCTCCTATTGGTTACAATGGGCCTCTGGGTGCTTTGCAGGATTAGCGTCATATTTTTTATGCTAATCCTGCAAAGCACTGGACTAGCATAAAAAATTATGACACTAGTCCTCGTGACTACCACTATGGTGCGCTGTATTTTAAATATGGTGCACACATGGTGGGGTTAGGGGGACACTAAGGGGCACAAGAAAAGTGGCGCTGCATTAGGTTCAGCGCTACTTTTAATAAATCTGCCCCATGGTATCTTCACCAACATCAGGGTGATTTCAGGCAGAATTTAGTCGTACCACAGTAACTCTAAGCTGAAGTCAGTAATTGAAACAGAAACTAACTCTAAAAAAACTAAGGCAGTATCCGTCCAGAATAAGGGGCATATATATACTCCGTCTGCGCCGATTGTGCGTCAAAATTTTTGACACACAATCAGCGCAAACGTTGCCCCGTATTTAAACTTTGACGCCCGAGCCCGCGGACGACAAAATTCCTCCGTGTGCGTCATTTTTTGGATGCGGCAACCCACCTTGCGTTAATTATATGCAAGGTAGGCGTTCCCGTCCAAAAAATGGCTTAAACGGCCGTGCGTCGTATTTATGCCTTTGGGCAAAAATGATGCACGGCTGGGAGGCAGAGCCAGAAAATGACGCACAGCCCGATTTGCGTAAAAAATTAACACCTGGGTCAGGGCAGGCGTTAAAATGGGGCAAACACACCTGTATTTAATCAGAACACACAGAACAAACAGCAGAGCAGCAGAGCAGCAACAGGGGGACATGGAGGTGATACTAATCCAGCGTGCATGCAGACGCAGAGCCCAGCAACAACAGCAGCTACAACAATACCAGCAGGGACCCCAAAGGCAGCGCAGAAGGCAGGAGAGGATATTCCACCCAAGAACAACCCTTCAGGGCCTCAGGGAACACGACTTCATACAGAGGTACCGGTTGAACTGGCAGGCCATTCAGCAGCTGCTGCGAAACACAGCATGGTGGTGTATGGTTTCTCACTTCATCAGATTATTCCCTCAGGATGGGCAGAGTATGATGCAATCATGGTCACTGGGCAGATTTCTCTAACTACATAATATCTGGACAGTTGTATTGACAAGCTACGTTATTTGACAGTAGGGACTTTTCAATTATCTACTGCGCAGTTGATATGTCACATTACCCAGAGACAGATTTGTTGTGTAAGTGCTATTTATTGAAAAGTGCTGTAGTGCTATATGTACATTGTCCATGACTGTGAGTCCATTATAGTGATATCTTCCATTGTGATCCAACACAAGGGTTTACCAAAATGCTTTTGTCATGCTGGGGTTGCTGTTTCAGACAGTGCAGAGGGACAGACTTAGCCAATGAGTAGGAGAGAGACAATCACTGGGCTGGGTGACAAGATATACAGTGGTTTGCAGTGCAGTGCTTGAGTACCGTTGTTGCAAGACTGGCAAGTTACAAAGCGCAGGACCTTGGCAATAGTTGGCCATGTGGCAGGGACTAGTGTTTCCGGGTCATTTTCCTTGTGAATGTGATCTGTTCCATGTCTTCTTCTTCTGATGTGTGTGTTGCCTGCTCTGTCCTTGTTGTTGTTGGTTGTGAAGGGGCAACACACACCTCAGTGTTAGAAGACATGGAGTCAGACATCCCAGTCGCTGCTCCCTGTGAAGGTCTTAAGGGCAGTACTGCTGCAAGGAGGGCCTGCTGGTTCTTGAAAATAGCAGCCACATCACGATGGTAGGCAGCCAGGTCGGCCCTGAGTGGTTCAATGTTGCATTCGTGCACGCGTTGACAGGATTGCTGTTGTAGGTGTTTGGTCAACTGTATTACGGCTGTGCTGATTTCCTTCTGGGTTTTCTGCAGTTCCTGCAAGATAGATGTTAGGGCTTGCATAGCTGCTGCCTGATCTGCAGATGACATCATGCACGAACGCACCCCCTCAAGGCTGGCTGCCATATTTTTCATCCCCACCCGCACCTCCTTTGCCAGCTCCCGCTGTACTCCAACTACAGTTCTCTCAAGGCTGGTGCCAGTGTCGTCTGAGTCCTCAGCTGTATTGGAGCTGGCAGGTCTTACAATTGGGGTGGTGGGTGGATCCTCTGCGATGGCTGCTTGTTCTGTGCTCCTCCTTGTGACAGAAGGTGGGGTCTGGAGGGTTTCAAGGACCTTTTGGATAGTCTCCTGGGGAATGTTTATCGGCTCGTCATCCATGTCATCAGGGAAATCTGGGACAGGCATATCGGCAGGAGATCCATCTTCCTCTGCAATGAAACAGGGTACAAATAGTGTGTCTGTGTTGTGACAATTTTGACGTGACGTGCCTGCCTTTAGATGAATTCACTTTGTGATCTTGTTTTGTATTAATATCTGCAGTCCTTCAGATGGGCATTGTTTCAGGCCTATGGCCCACCTGTGTGTCACATGTATGTTATTGAGTTATCAGACTTGTCAGCCTCATCGCCACTAGGTGTTGGTTTATGCCAAATCGAGAATTGCCACTTTCTTGTCCTTCTCGACCCTCCGTGTATATCCATTATCATGGTGAGACCTTTCACTGGCTGTGGGTGTTCTGATGGCCCTGGCAGAATACTTAACTATCAGGACCTGCCCCAATCCCTGATCGTTCACATCGACTTAAATGTAATTGACATGTTGTATAGCCTATGTGTTAGAAATGGGGTTTTTGGTTGGCAGTCAGGTTGCCCTCTGTCCAAGCAAAAACCCTCACTCTAGTCAGGGTAAGTCACACACAATCCAAAATCAGCCTGTGCCCACCCTCTGGTAGCTTGGCACGAGCAGTCAGGCTTAACTTAGAAGGCAATGTGTAAAGCATTTGTGCAATAAATCGTACAACACCATAATAAAACACCACAAAAATACACCACACAGGTGGTCATTCTGACCGCGGCGGTCGGCGGTCGCCGCCCGCCAAGCGGTTCCCGCCGAAAGACCGCTCCGCGGTCAAAAGACCGCGGCGGCCATTCTGGCTTTCCCGCTGGGCCGGCGGGAAAGCCCCTTCAACAATGAAGCCGGCTCGGAATGGAGCTGGCGGAGTTGCAGGGGTGCGACGGGTGCAGTAGCACCCGTCGCGATTTTCACTGTCTGCAAAGCAGACAGTGAAAATCTTTGTGGGGCCCTGTTAGGGGGCCCCTGCACTGCCCATGCCAGTGGCATGGGCAGTGCAGGGGCCCCCAGGGGCCCCACGGCTCCCGTTCCCGCCATCCTGGTTCTGGCGGTGGACACCGCCAGAAACAGGCTGGCGGGAAGGCGGTCGGAATCCCCATGGCGGTGCTGCAAGCAGCGCCGCCATGGCGGATACCCTGGGCCAGCGGGAAACCGGCGGGAAACCGCCGGCTCCCCTTTTCTGACCGCGGCTTTACCGCCGCGGTCAGAATCGCCCAGGAAGCACCGCCAGCCTGTTGGCGGTGCTTCCGCCGCCCTCCGCCATGGCGGTCATGGACCGCCAGGGTCAGAATGACCCCCACAGTGTTTAGAAAAATATATAATATTTATCCGGGTATTTTCAGGTCAAAACGATCAAAGTTGCAATATGAATTTGTAAAGATATCACTGAAAAGTGATATAAGAATGTCTTAAGTCTTTAAAAAGCAAACAAAGGGGGTCATTCTGACCCTGGCGGTCCATGACCGCCATGGCGGAGGGCGGCGGAAGCACCGCCAACAGGCTGGCGGTGTTTCCTGGGCGATTCTGACTGCGGCGGTAAAGCCGCGGTCAGAAAAGGGGAGCCGGCGGTTTCCCGCCGGTTTCCCGCTGGCCCAGGGTATCCACCATGGCGGCGCTGCTTGCAGCACCGCCATGGGGATTCCGACCGCCTTCCCGCAAGCCTGGTTCTGACGGTGTCCACCGCCAGAACCAGGATGGTGGGAACGGGTGCCGTGGGGCCCCTGGGGGCCCCTGAACTGCCCATGCCACTGGCATGGGCAGTGCAGGGGCCCCCTAACAGGGCCCCACAAAGATTTTCACTGTCTGCTTTGCAGACAGTGAAAATCGCGACGGGTGCCACTGCACCCGTCGCACCCCTGCAACTCCGCCGGCTCCAGTCCGAGCCGGCTTCATTGTTGAAGGGGCTTTCCCGCTGGGCCGGCCGGCGGTCTTCTGGCGGTCACCCGCCGGCCCAGCGGGAAAGCCAGAATGGCCGCCGCGGTCTTTCGGCGGGAACCGCTTGGCGGGCGCCGACCGCCGACCGCCGCGGGCAGAATGACCGCCAAAGTCTCTTTCAGCACAAAGTACCTGGTTTGGAGCAGAAAATCTCCTCAGAGGGCCACAGAAGAAGAGATGCGTGGTAAAAGGGTGTGTGCGTCGATTTCTCCCCAGCACACACGGACTTGCGTCGTTATTTTTCACGCGGGAAGTCGTGCGTTGTTTTCCGGCGCACGGACTGTCTCTTTCTGTGGATGGCGGGGATTACCAGATGTCCCGGGTCTGTGCGTGGATTTTCCTGCTTGTTTTCCGGCTGCGCGTCGTTCTGCGGGGCTGCGCGTCGAAGTTTCGATCTCACGGCAGGCGTCGCGTCGATTTCTCCTTGGAAGTCGGGTGACGTTGTCCTTGCGGGGCCGTGCGTCAAAGTTTCGATCTCATGGCAGGCGTTGCGTCGATTTCTCCTTGGAAGTCGGGCAGCGTTGTCCTTGCGAGGCCGTGCGTCAAAGTTTTGATCTCACGGCAGGCGTCGCGTCGATTTCTCCTTGGAAGTCGGGCGGCGTTGTCCTTGCGAGGCCGTGCGTCAAAGTTTCGGTCGTCCCGAAGGCGTTGCGTCGATCAGCGTCGGTGTGCGGCGTTTTTCTTGCTGCGGAACAAGTTGTGCGTCGAAAATTTCGGCGCACGGAGCGTCCAAGTGAAAAAGAGAAGTCTTTTTGGTCCTGAGACTTCAGGGAACAGGAGGCAAGCTCTATCCAAGCCCTTGGAGAGCACTTTCACAGCCAGACAAGAGTTCAGCAAGGCAGCAGGCCAACAGCAAGGCAGCAGTCCTTTGTAGAAAAGCAGACAGGTGAGTCCTTTGAGCAGCCAGGCAGTTCTTCTTGGCAGGATGTAGTTTCTGGTTCAGGTTTCTTCTCCAGCAAGTGTCTGATGAGGTAGGGCAGAGGCCCTGTTTTATACTAAGTTGTGCCTTTGAAGTGGGGGTGACTTCAAGGAGTGTCTAAGAAATGCACCAAGCCCCCTTTCAGTTCAATCCTGTCTGCCAGAGTCCCAGTAGGTGGTGTGGCAGTCCTTTGTGTGAGGGCAGGCCCTCCACCCTCCCAGCCCAGGAAGACCCATTCAAAATGCAGATGTATGCAAGTGAGGCTGAGTACCCTGTTTTTGGGGTGTGTCTGAGTGAATGCACAAGGAGCTGTCAACTAAACCTAGCCAGACGTGGATTGAAGGGCACAACAAGATTTTAGTGCAAAGAAATGCTCACTTTCTAAAAGTGGCATTTCTAGAATAGTAATATTAAATCCGACTTCACCAGTCAGCAGGACTTTATATTACCATTCTGGCCATATTAAATATGACCTTCCTGCTCCTTTCAGATCAGCAGCTGCCACTTCAACAGTGTATGAGGGCAGCCCCAATGTTAGCCTATGAAGGGAGCAGGCCCTCACAGTAGTGTAAAAACGAATTTAGGAGTTTTACACTACCAGGACATATAACTACACAGGTACATGTCCTGCCTTTTACCTACACAGCACCCTGCTCTAGGGGTTACCTAGGGCACACATTAGGGATGACTTATATGTAGAAAAAGGGGAGTTCTAGGCTTGGCAAGTACTTTTAAATGCCAAGTCGAAGTGGCAGTGAAACTGCACACACAGGGCTTGCAATGGCAGGCCTGAGACAGGGTTGAGGGGCTACTGAAGTGGGTGGCACAACCAGTGCTGCAGGCCCACTAGCAGCATTTAATCTACAGGCCCTAGGCACATATAGTGCACTCTACTAGGGACTTATAAGTAAATTAAATAGCCAATCATGGATAAACCAATCAATAGTACCATTTACACAGAGAGCATATGCACTTTAGCACTGGTTAGCAGTGGTAAAGTGCCCAGAGGTCCAAAGCCAACAACAACAGGTCAGAAAAAATAGGAGGAAGGAGGCAAAAAGTTTGGGGATGACCCCGTCAAAAAGCCAGGTCCAACATGACCCCCTACCAGCATAAAGCCAGGGGAAAACAATCACTATCCTGATGTACTTCCCTGTTTGAGGCGACAGAACAAGGACCCAGGCCCACAACAGCAGGGGCATGCTCCAGTTCTTTGCCTTCCTGACTCCAATTGGATCCCTCTGTCCATACTCTCAGGGCCCACTAAGCCAACCCATGGGGAACCTTTCTCCTTACCTGCGGATCCCATCTGTGCAGCACCTAACCTTACTTTGCTCACAGATGTATCCCAGGAGCAGGATAGTACCACCATGACCAACACAGTGGTGTTGCCCACTCTACCCCCGGGGTGTGACACTTGTCCCCTTCCCAGGGATAACTCTGTCCACCCGGACAGCAAGCCACAGTGGTTACTGACAGCTGCCAGGGATGAGAGCCAGGCCCCAGGCCTCTCAAAGCTCTCCCACCACTGTGGCTGTGGAGAGTGGGGGGCGGTAGCCCCAGGTGCTGGGCACCCTTTAACCACTCTCCCTTCCACCAGGTCAGGGATGACAGCCTGAACCTGGCCCTCCCCTCTGGGGCTCTGTACCCTCCCTCCTGGAGCGGTACCCCCAGAGTCCAACATGGTCAGGGTGCTTATAGAAGTCGCCCTGTACCATTCGTCCACCAGTGCAGGGCTGTTAACCTGCAACTGGCCCTCCAACCTGGGGTCTGTACCTTCAGGTTGGACTAGGGCCCGGGTGAGGCTTCCCTCCCCCTACCCTCCCTTCTGGGGTCCAGCACCCTCCAACTAGGAGTGGCCTCCCCAGAAGACAACATGGTAGGGGCACTGTTATCAGTAGCCCCTCCCTCCAGGTCTGGGGGGACACCCTGAACCTGGTCTTCCAGCCCAGGGTCTGTACCCTCAGACTGGATCACTGCCTGGCAAACCAGGACTTTCTGGGAGGCACACCTACCCCCCACCAGGTCAGAGTTTAACCTCTGCACCTGTCCATTCATCCCAGAGTCACCACCCTGAGGTTGAACAATTGCCTGGCACGCCAGGACTTCCTGGATGGCACACCTACCCCCCACCAGGTCAGAGTTTAACCTCTGAACCGGGTTCTCCAACCCAGGGTCACCACCCTGAGGTTGAACAATTGCCTGGCACGCCAGGATTTTCTGGGGGGCACACCTACCCCCCACCGGGTCAGAGTTTAACCTCTGAACCCGGTTATCCAACCCAGAGTCAACACCCTGAAGTTAGACAACTGTCTGGCACACCAGGACTTTCTGGGGGGCACACCTACCCCCCACCGGGTCAGAGTTTAACCTCTGAACTTGGTTCTCCAACCCAGGATCACCACCCTGAGGTTGGGCAATTGCCTGGCACCCCAGGGCTTTCTGGGGGGCACACCTACCCCCCACCAGGTCAGAGTTTAACCTCTGAACCTGGCCATCCAACCCAGAGTCAACACCCTGAGGTTGGACAATTGCCTGGCACACCAGGACTTTCTGGGGGGCACACCTACCCCCCACCGGGTCAGAGTTTAACCTCTGAACTTGGTTCTCCAACCCAGGATCACCACCCTGAGGTTGGGCAATTGCCTGGCACCCCAGGGCTTTCTGGGGGGCACACCTACCCCCCACCAGGTCAGAGTTTAACCTCTGAACCTGGCCATCCAACCCAGAGTCAACACCCTGAGGTTGGACAATTGCCTGGCACAGCAGGACTTCCTGGGAGGCACACCTACCTCCCACCAGGTCAGAGTTTAACCTCTGAACCTGGGTATCCAACCCAGAGTCACCACCCTGAGGTTGAAACATTGCCTGGCATACCAGGACTTTCTGGGGGGCACACCTACCCCCCAACAGGTCAGAGTTTATCCTCTGAACCTGGTTAGCCAACCCAGAGTCACCACCCTGATGTTGAACCATTGCCTGGCAGGCCAGGACTTCCAGGCAGGCACACCTACCTCCCACCAGGTCAGAGTTTAACCTCTGAACCCGGTTATCCAACCCAGAGTCACCACCCTGAGGTTGAACCATTGCCTGGCAGGCCAGGACTTCCTGAGAGGCACACCTACCTCCCACCAGGTCAGAGTTTAACCTCTGGACCTGGTTATCCAAACCAGAGTCACCACCCTGAGGTTGAACCATTGCCTGGCATACCAGGACTTTCTGGGGGGCACACCTACACCCTACCAGGTCAGAATTTAACCTCTGAACCTGGTTATCCAACCCAGAGTCACCACCGTGAGGTTGAATCTTTGCCTGGCATGCCAGGACTTCCTGGGGGGCACTCTCACCCCCCACAAGGGACACACCGTCCCCAAGGGCCACACAAGAGTCTGGTTGGCGCAGGTCTCCTGACCTCTGCCCATCCGGCAGAGTCTGGGTCTCCCGCACACCAGAAACGGTTTCACCTGGGTCATTCCTGGGGTGCTTTGCTCTCAGAGCTGACCCCTGACTCTCCAGGTCCTCCACTGGGGTCTGCAACCCCCTCTCAACCCTATGTCTGGACTTCTGCACCCCCTCACTAGGAGTGGTACTGCCAGACACCAGAACTGTTGGGATGATGGCTACACTCACCCCCCCAGGTTCTTTTGACACTGCGGGGCTTCCCTCAAAAGGTGGCCCTACGGTACAGGCTAGGCTTCCCTCCTGGTGTTCCCTCATGGAACCCTCTAGGACCTGGGACCTACCTGGGACACTACAATCCTCTCCCACCTCACTTGGTTGGGAACCACCTAGACCACTCCCTTCAGGAGCACCCCCAAATGCCTCTTCAGACTCTCTGGTACTCACCCAGAAGTCTGCCTCCATTATAAGTTCCCTGGGGTCAGAGAACTCACACTCCACCTGGTGTTGGTGTAGCTCTGGAAAATAAGGACCAGACATATGCTCTCCAGCAATTACATCACTCTGCCCTTCACATGTATTAACCACAGTACCCTTCACCCAACCATCCAGTGACTCAACGTTGAAAAAGCACTCTACATCACCCTTCTGAGACTGGTGAGACAGTATCTGACTGTCCCTGACACTCAACCCATACTCTTCTGGGATGTCTCTACACTCTATATCCAGGACGCCCACCAGGGGGGAACCCTTTTCTCTGTCACTCTCTGCTAGAGCCAGTAAAGTGTCCCTCCCCCCAGTAGGAATATGACTCCCTGTGCCAGTTCCCCAATCCTTCTCAGGGACCCTGTGCATAACGGGAACTACCTCATACCCTTGAACCACCTGGGGTGTGTCAACTCCCTTCTTCAAGTTGGGCACCACATCTCTGGGCTTGTGCCCTTCTTCAGCAGTACTGGATGCAAGATTTTTGCTGCCACCATCTGAACTGGACTCAGCCCTTCCGGCCTCCAGTTTCAGCTCTTTACAGCTCAGCTCTTGAGCTGCAATCTTTTCTTCTTCCAGGGCTAAGAGTCTTTTTGCCTCAACCCTTGCAAGATACTCCTCTAATTGTTGCTCCTGCCGCCTTAGACCTCAGAGCCATTCATCTCTTTCTGGGTCTTTTTCCTCATCTGAGTAGTCTTCCTCCTTATGTGAGCAGTCTTCCTCCTCATGTGAGCAGTCCTCCTCCTCATCTGAGGGGTACCTAGGCCCATATTTATACTTTTTGACGCAAAACTGCGCTAACGCAGTTTTGCGTAAAAAAAATTAGCACCGGCTAACGCCATTCTGAAGCGCCATGCGGGCGCCGTATTTATTGAATGACGTTAGCCGGCGTTAGCCGCCGGCGCCGTCTGGTGTGCGTTAAAAAAAACGACGTACACCAGGCAGCGCCGGCGTAGGGGGATATGGGGCTTGGGCGTCAAGAAATGGGGCAAGTCAGGTTGAGGCAATTTTTTCGCCTTAACCCAATTTGCGTCATTTTTTTCCACTCCCAACCCCCATAGAAATGACTCCTGTCTTAGCAAAGACAGGAGTCATGCCCCCTTGCCCAATGGCCATGCCCAGGGGACTTCTGTCCCCTGGGCATGGTCATTGGGGTTAGTGGCATGTAGGGGGGCACAAATCAGGCCCCCCTATGCCACAAAAAAATATTTAAAAAAACACTTACCTTAATGTCCCTGGGATGGGTCCCTCCAGCCTAGGGTGTCCTCCTGGGGTGGGCAAGGGTGACAGGGGGTGTCCCTGGGGGCATGGGAGGGCACCACTGGGCTCCTTCAGAGCCCACAGGTCCCTTAACGCCTGCCTTTTGCAGGCGCTAAAAAACGGCGCAAAAGCAGCCGTACGTCATTTTTTTTGACCCGCCCACTCCCGGGGGTGAATTTTGCCCGGGAGTATAAATCCGACGCACATGCCTCGGAGTCGATTTTTTAGACGGGAACGCCTACCTTGCATATAATTAACGCAAAGTAGGTGTCCACGCTAAAAAATGACGCTAACTCCATGGACTTTGGCGCTAGATGCGTCTAACGCCAAAGTATAAATATGGAGTTAGTTTTGCGTCGAAATTGCATTAAAAAAAACGACGCAATTCCGGCGCAAACGGAGTATAAATATGCCCCTCAGTCATTTGGGCCCATATTTATACTTTTTGACGCAAAACTGCGCTAACGCAGTTTTGCGTAAAAAAAATTAGCGCCGGCTAACGCCATTCTGAAGCACCATGCGGGCGCCGTATTTATTGAATGACGTTAGCCGGCCTTAGCCGGCGTTAGCCGCCGGCGCCGTCTGGTGTGCGTTAAAAAAAACGACGTACACCAGGCAGCGCCGGCGTAGGGGGATATGGGGCTTGGGCGTCAAGAAATGGGGCAAGTCAGGTTGAGGCAATTTTTTCGCCTCAACCCGATTTGCGCCATTTTTTTTCACTCCCAACCCCCATAGAAATGACTCCTGTCTTAGCAAAGACAGGAGTCATGCCCCCTTGCCCAATGGCCATGCCCAGGGGACTTCTGTGCCCTGGGCATGGTCATTGGGCATAGTGGCATGTAGGGGGGCACAAATCAGGCCCCCCTATGCCACAAAAAAATATTTAAAAAAACACTTACCTTAATGTCCCTGGGATGGGTCCCTCCAGCCTTGGGTGTCCTCCTGGGGTGGGCAAGGGTGACAGGGGGTGTCCCTGGGGGCATGGGAGGGCATCTCTGGGCTCCTTCAGAGCCCACAGGTCCCTTAACGCCTACCTTTTGCAGGCGCTAAAAAACGGCGCAAAAGCAGCCGTATGTCATTTTTTTTGACCCGCCCACTTCCGGGCGTGAATTTTGCCCAGGAGTATAAATCCGACGCACATGCCTCGGAGTCGATTTTTTAGACGGGAACGCCTACCTTGCATATAATTAACGCAAAGTAGGTGTCCACGCAAAAAAATGACGCTAACTCCATGGACTTTGGCGCTAGACGCGTCTAACGCCAAAGTATAAATATGGAGTTAGTTTTGCGTCGAAATTGCGTAAAAAAAAACGATGCAATTCCGGCGCAAACGGAGTATAAATATGCCCCTTGGTTTCTTGCTGCCACTCTCTCTGCCCATCTTTCTTCCCCTCAGACTATGTAGTTATGTAGCATTTCCTCCTTAGTAGATCTCCTTGGTACAGGAAGGCCCCATTTTCTGCAAAGCTTCCTTAGGTCAGCCTTAGTGAGGTGGTCAGTACGTACAAAGAATGAGTAGGTACACAATCCCATTCTGATAAGGTGTTGCCAGCAAAAACCAAAATCCAAAGTCCAAAATATCAATAGTATATCCAGGAGGACATCAGAGAACCAAAAGCAAAAAAGATGAAAAATCAAGTTGACCTTCCACTGTGGGTAGGTAGTGAAATACTTAGCTACTGTATGTCACTGCACAACACAAGTCCTATCCTCACCGCTGATTACCAATGTTAGAAATGGGGTTTTTGGTTGGCAGTCAGGTTGCCCTCTGTCCAAGCAAGAACCCTCACTCTAGTCAGGGTAAGTCACACAATCCAAAATCAGCCTGTGCCCACCCTCTGGTAGCTTGGCAAAAGCAGTCATGCTTAAATTAGAAAGCAATATGTAAAGCATTTGTGCAATAAATCATACAACACCATAATATAACACCACAAAAATACACCACACAGTGTTTAGAAAAATATATAATATTTATCTGGGTATTTTCAGGTCAAAACGATCAAAGTTGCAATATGAATTTGTAAAGATATCACTGAAAAGTGATATAAGAATGTCTTAAGTCTTTAAAAAGCAAACAAAGTCTCTTTCAGCACAAAGTACCTGGTTTGGAGCGGAAAATCTCCTCAGAGGGCCACAGAAGAAGAGATGTGTGGAAAAAGGGTGTGTGCGTCGATTTCTCCCCAGCACACACGGACTTGCGTCGTTATTTTTCACGCAGGAAGTCATGCGTCGTTTTCCGGCGTGCGGACTGTCTCTTTCTGTGGATCGCAGGGATTACCAGATGTCCCGGATCTGTGCGTGGATTTTCCTGCTCGTTTTCCAGCTGCGCGTCGTTCTGCGGGGCTGCTCGTCGAAGTTTCGATCTCACGGCAGGCGTCGCGTCGATTTCTCCTTGGAAGTCGGGCGGCGTTGTCCTTGCGGGGCCATGCGTCAAAGTTTCGATCTCATGGCAGGCGTTGCGTCGATTTCTCATTGGAAGTCGGGCGGCGTTGTCCTTGCGAGGCCGTGTGTCAAAGTTTCGATCTCACGGCAGACGTCGCGTCGATTTCTCCTTGGAAGTCGGGCGGCGTTGTCCTTGCGAGGCCGTGCGTCAAAGTTTCGGTCATCCCAAAGGCGTCGCGTCGATCAGCGTCGGTGTGCAGCGTTTTTCTTGCCGCGGAACAAGTTGTGGGTCGAAAATTTCGGCGCACAGAGCGTCCAAGTGAAAAAGAGAAGTCTTTTTGGTCCTGAGACTTCAGGGAACAGGAGGCGAGCTCTATCCAAGCCCTTGGAGAGCACTTTCACAGCCAGACAAGAGTTCAGCAAGGCAGCAGGCCAACAGCAAGGCAGGAGTCCTTTGTAGAAAAGCAGACAGGTGAGTCCTTTGAGCAGCCAGGCAGTTCTTCTTGGCAGGATGTAGTTTCTGGTTCAGGTTTCTTCTCCAGCAAGTGTCTGATGAGGTAGGGCAGAGGCCCTGTTTTATACTAAGTTGTGCCTTTGAAGTGGGGGTGACTTCAAAGAGTGTCTAAGAAATGCACCAAGCCCCCTTTCAGTTCAATCCTGTCTGCCAGAGTCCCAGTAGGGGGTGTGGCAGTCCTTTGTGTGAGGGCAGGCCCTCCACCCTCCCAGCCCAGGAAGACCCATTCAAAATGCAGATGTATGCAAGTGAGGCTGAGTACCCTGTGTTTGGGGTGTGTCTGAGTGAATGCACAAGGAGCTGTCAACTAAACCTAGTCAGACGTGGATTGAAGGGCACAACAAGATTTTAGTGCAAAGAAATGCTCACTTTCTAAAAGTGGCATTTCTAGAATAGTAATATTAAATCCGACTTCACCAGTCAGCAGGACTTTATATTACCATTCTGGCCATACTAAATATGACCTTCCTGCTCCTTTCAGATCAGCAGCTGCCACTTCAACAGTGTATGAGGGCAGCCCCAATGTTAGCCTATGAAGGGAGCAGGCCTCACAGTAGTGTAAAAACGAATTTAGGAGTTTTACACTACCAGGACATATAACTACACAGGTACATGTCCTGCCTTTTACCTACACAGCACCCTGCTCTACGGGTTACCTAGGGCACACATTAGGGATGACTTATATGTAGAAAAAGGGGAGTTCTAGGCTTGGCAAGTACTTTTAAATGCCAAGTCGAAGTGGCAGTAAAACTGCACACACAGGCCTTGCAATGGCAGGCCTGAGACAGGGTTAAGGGGCTACTGAAGTGGGTGGCACAACCAGTGCTGCAGGCCCACTAGCAGCATTTAATCTACAGGCCCTAGGCACATATAGTGCACTCTACTAGGGACTTATAAGTAAATTAAATAGCCAATCATGGATAAACCAATCAATAGTACCATTTACACAGAGAGCATATGCACTTTAGCACCGGTTAGCAGTGGTAAAGTGCCCAGAGGTCCAAAGCCAACAACAACAGGTCAGAAAAAATAGGAGGAAGGAGGCAAAAAGTTTGGGGATGACCCCGTCAAAAAGCCAGGTCCAACACTATGCATTGCAATGTTATGATCTGATATGGATGTGGACATTCCCATCGACTTAAATGTAATTGACATGTTGCGTATCCTATGCATGGCAATGTTATGATCTGATATGGATGTGGACATTGTTAATGGGTCCTGCTGATGTTGGGTAATGTGTGTTACATTGGATTGCCCTGATAGTCGTATCAGTGTCCTATTTCGTCCTCTGACTGTGCAGGTGTATTTCAATGACCAGATACATGTGTCCCCTCCTCAATGCTGTTGTCTGAGCAGTATGACATTTGTGATGTTGCCTTGTTACCCAGGCACAGGATGGACCCTGACATATGCAGCATGGGTGTGTCCTTAGTGTGTGTCGCTCCTATTGTTGTTTACATTGGCTGATGTTTGTGACAACTATGGGCATTGACATTTGAGTGTATAGGGGCCTTTGTCTTGTTTCAGGAGATTGTTGCAGATGTCATCCTCACCCCCTAATTTAGGTATGTATGTTCCATGGGGAGGTTACTGCCATTGGCTACTTGAGCTGCACACAGATCAGAGGTGGTAGTGGCAACTGTTGCAGTTACATTGCAGTCGTCGGTTTGGCTAGAGGATTGCTAATAGGGCCCTAGTTAATGCAGGAGGTATGTTGGCTGACATGTGCCGGGATGTCAGTTTGAAGTTGTGGCCTTCCCTCCTGGTGTGGCCTTCCCTTTGCTCCATTGTTGGCATGACAGCATGCCCCCATGGGACTGTTGTTGGTGTTGTGTAATGGTGTGCCCCAGGGCTTCTCAGAACGGGCCATGCCCCCCTGCCGTGCCCCTTTACCCATGCCACTCCATGTATATGATGACTTACATGCAAAGTGTAGTAGGTATTTCCCCCCCCAGTTGCAGTTGACTTAGTGCATTTCAATTCCCCATGCGACTTACCCTGCATGTGCGTTGTGTCCTGGTAGTCTGCGCTGTCCTGTCCTTGAATCCCTGTGACGATCTCCTCAGGGATGACAGCTGCGACCATCTCCTCCATGTGGTCCAGGGCCTCCTGGTGTGCTGGACTCCCCCCTCCAGTCTGCAGTGCTGCCATCCTGTTCCTGGCCATCTTTTCCTTGGTCCTGCGCATGCAGTCATGCCAGCGTTCATTGCACTCAATGACTGTTCTGCGTACTTCAGCCACACTGTTAATCTTGTCGACAATTTGTTGCCATATAGCCTCTCTCCTACTGATTGGCAACTTTGATGTGACAAACAGTTGGTGCTGGTGTTCCGTCACCTCTTTAACCAGGATTTCCTGCTCCTCTGCACTGAAGCAACACTTTCTTTTCTTCTTAAAAGTGTCCTGGTTCTTGTGTGGGTCTTCCTGGCTGGTTCCTGGTCTGCTCTCATCTTCCTGGGGTCTGTAGTGGCATCTGGGATCCATTTTGGCTCTTCTCTGGTGAAATGGCTGTGTTTGCTGTGTTTTTTGACGCTATTGCATAAAAAAAAAAATGGCGCATATCCGGTTTGCGGTGTCGTAAATCGACCCACAGGCATTTCCGCCGCGTTAACGTCATTTTCCTTTCCGACTTGACGCCGCGGTGTGTATAAAAAATAATGATTCCCACCTGTTGTTTGCGCCGCCATGCGTCAAAGTATAAATATGACGCCCGCACGGCGCACCAAAATGGCGTTAGCCTGTGGTAATATTTTTGACGCAAAACTGCGCCGCCGCAGTTTTGCGTCAAAAAGTATAAATATGGGCCTAAGTGACTTAACACAAAAGAAGTTGAGTTCTTTTAGATACTTTCATCTCATACAATCAGGTGTTTGCACGCAGTACAAGAAGACCTCTCAAAAAGTAGCAATATCTACACAGAAATAAGTGAGACCAAACTGCACAAAGACACTCTAAAATGAAATGTTGAATACCAAAAGACTGAAGGGCATATTTACAAGCCCCCTGCTACACATCACCGTCATTTTCGTTTATGCAAATGTGCCATTAAGGTGGCCTTTTTGTCATGCCATATTTAGAAAGTGCATTGTGCCACTTTGTAACCCTTTGCCTTCCCCCATTAGGAGCCCCACAAAAATGGTGCAGTGAAATTTACAAGCTTTCACTGCACCATTTTAGCATCATTTTTAATGCCTGCCTAAGGCATGCGCTAAAATGATGCTTCCATTGTTTTCAATGGGCCTTCCTTTACTTTACAGGATTAGCGCCATAATTTTTGGTGTAAAACCTGCAAAGCGCCACAATAGCACACCATTTTAGATGATGTTGTCCTCACAACTGCCATGGTGCACCAAATTGTAAATATGGCTTAATATGGTGTCATTAGTTGGCAGCTGGAGCAGGCAAGAAAAGTGGTGCATCAGGACCGATACCCCACTTTCTTGTAAATATGCCCCTGAGAAAACTTGGCAGAGTGCAATGTAACTCCACAAAACAAGGTGACTCCACGCAAGACAACACCAAATGGTACCAGTTGACATTACATAGATTAATGAGTCTCCAGCGAACTAATTGTGATCTGAAACAGAGTAAAATGGCCCTAGCTTGAAAAGTTGATTATGAGCAGTTTAACATGATTGGCAGTATGACACCAAACAGAATAGAATATTTCTACATTGAACACGGTAACCCTAAGTACAACATGGTGACAATAAATGAAAAGATTACATCATGCATAGCAAACTGACTACAGACAGAATGAAGTATAATGAAGTATGGACCAGATGTTCTTGCAAAATACTAGTTGCAATTTACTTCCAATGTTTCTGTAACCCGTAAATGTTTTTTCAAACTGACAAATGTTTTTATAGGTCAATTTAGAAAATTCTGATTTGGAGTGGGTCACAATCTGACCTTCCTCATTAATATTCATGAGGTAGGTTGAAAATTGCAACTCAGATAGTTGGCCATCACAGGACTTGTGGCCTTCTGGGCTCAACCAACCTCCAACTTTGTGATTGCCTTTTAAAATAGCACACTTTTTTTTAACAGACAGTCTGTTTTCCTTAAAGTAAATCATGCTGGGATTGAAAAGAAGGTTACCTTTTTGTGTGTTTGGGTGCTGGCAGTGGTCCTATGGATTACTGTCTACTCGTCAACAAACTTTTAAAAAAATCACAAAGTGGAAGGGGCTCTTAAGGGCCCGTCGTGTTTCAAAATGGGTTACCACCGGGGGAGAGGGTCAGTAAAATATTAATGTTTTACAACAGGAATTTGGATGCAAAACATTGATACATATGATACGGTATTTGGAAGGGAGACCTACAACACATCCCTTCAATAGACTGAATTGATATTCATTCAAAATCTCAGTTTAGGTGATGGAAACCTTTTCAGAAACCCTAAAATGGGATTAATACATAAGAAAATGTTGAATTGCAGCATTTGTGACTGTTAAAATGCTTCATAGATCTGGTACGAAAGTTTGACGTACAAGGATATCAAATCTGCAGTATCAAACACCACTGTGTCTTTAAGGTAAACATATATAGGAAATAGTTTTACTGTTCTTAACTCTACATCTACTTAAAGCGACAAAAGATTGGCAGATTGTCAATTTGAGTTTTTTGTTGGTTAATATTTTAACCATGATATAGTGACCACATTCACCCTGGAATCCCATGAATGAAGCAGTTTCTCTATTTTGTAGAATTACTGCAGAGACAACATGTGCATGTATGGCTACCCTTTCTATTACCCTGCCCAAAGCACACCTTCTCAGCAGCACATCACATTGTGGCAAAGCTCCTGAATGCTGCCATTGCATGGTGCAAAGCAAATGTGTTGCATAATCATGTGCGAATGTGGCAAACCACCCCAAAAAGGATGTTCATCTGGAATAGTGAGGATGGAATATTGGGTGGTGTAAGAAATGGGGTTTCTGGTTGGCTAGTGTATGCACCTAAGCCAGGCAGAACCCACCCACTCTAGTCAGGGCGAGGGAGTTAAACACCCAAGATGACTCCTTCGCACCCCCATGGTAGCTTGGCACGAGCAGTCAGGCCTATCCCAGAGGCAATGTGTAAAGTGTTTGTACAGCACACACAACACACGTGACACACTATCCCCACCACAAAGGAAACACAACACCAAGTTATATAAAAATAAACTGTATTGTACACAACATTATTAGACAAAACACAACATGTCAGTAATACCCTGCTACCCAAGCAGTTGTCAGAACATTACAAAGTACTGTTACCCTGCAATAATCAGCAGTAGTCACACATAACACCCAGGCTACTTATTATTCTGCAACATAAGCAGTAGTCAGGCGTCACATTACTATAAACGTACACTTGTCATGAAAGAATCATGAATGCCCATACCAGGAACATTAGAACATCCATGGCAAGTCCTAAAAACATATCAGCATACCATGCCTATAAAAGGAACATTAGCAAATATATGGCACATAAAAGAAACAGGTTAGCATAACAGTAACCAGCGTACCCATAAAAGGAACGTTAGCAAAGTACAGGTCCAACCCAAAGCACCTGTTTTATATGTGAGAGGCACCTCCAGTGGCATGAGGAAAATGGGGTTCCCTGTGCTCCTTGGCACCAAACGGGGGCCATTTTATAGTTGCTGGGAGGGCAGCGGCACGCACCCCCTTCGTTTTGATACAGGGGTTCCTCTTGGCCAATACTCTATCTTGGTTTCAATGATTCCTGGGGCCCCTACCGGACCTCATGGATGCAGGAGAACTGACCTGGGGCACGCTCCCCTCACATAAGTAAGGGCCACCACCCACGTCCTCGCGAGGCAGCTAGAGATGTCTGGTACCCCACCCAGGGGGCCTAGGAACTCCCTGAGAGCCTCCTGGCTCCAGGGTCATAGAGCCTCACACTCCCACCCACCCGCACATACCTCTCTGGCGGTCAGGAGCCAGGTGCACCAATCCTTGCGGGAGGCAAGACCTCCTGAGGCTAAATCTCCTCCGCAGGGTAGGACGGGAGGGGGCGCACCACGAGTTCTTCTGAGCACCGCGCCTCACTCTCCCAACCTGCCCACACCTGATCCTGGTGCACGAGTTTTCTCCGGGCCGTGGTGGTGATTCTATGCCCAAAGTCGATGGCTGTTGGTGCCCTACGGGCGCTCCTTCGAGAGTGCCTCGACACACAGGTGCCGCTAGGAGCGCCCTTACTCCACTTGTTCTCTCGTGCCCTGGGGTCACTAAACACAGCACGCTTTCAACGTGCACCGCAATTTCAATCGTGGCTGTGAATTCCTCATACGAAGCACTCTCAATGCGCTAACAAATGGAGGAAAGTGCTTTCCAGGCCCTGGAGCCCCAAACATGGCACTCTCGAGGCGCTTTAGGCTAATTAAGTAAAGCGCTCTCCAGGCGCTATGACATAAAAATGAAAAGCGCTCCTCATGCGTTTTAGCAATGGAGTTCCAGAGGTTGCTTAGGACAGGGGCCACAGCACCCAGCCTCAGGGGACACAAAAGGATGGAGCACAGTGTGGTAGGGCCCAGCAACAGGCCAGCACAAAGGGTTGCAGTCAGTGGCAGTTCCTCCAAGTTACCCAAAAGGTCACAGGTCAGCACAGCATCAGCAGTCCAAGGCGGTTCCTAGTGACTCCCTCCAACAGCATTCTGTGTTCAATTCCAAGTATGTTGCTTGTGCCCCCCTTGTGGGGAAAAATCCCCTGTACTTATACTCAGTTTTGGAAAGGTTTAACAAAGATGAGGAGAGGAGGTTCCACCCAGTTACAACTGGTTCTGGGAGTGCCCCTCCCTCCTCCAGCACAGGCTTCAAACATCAGTTGGGGTACACAAGCCCTTTGTGTGAGGTCTGGGCAGAGCCTTTGTAGATGAAAGTGTGCCCACCCCCTTTCTCTCAGCCCAGAAAGACCATTCAGTATGCATATGCACCTCTGTGACGCCTCCACCCTCCTTTTGTACAGGCTGTCTGAAACAAAGCACAACTGTCCCTCTGCCCAGAGGTGGATTGGAGTCAAGCTGCAAAACACTAGTTATGAGCACAGAGAAATGCTCACTTTTTAGAAGTGGCATTTCTGTAATGATAACAAAAATATACCTACACCAGTAACCAGCATTTCTCAGTACCATTACAACCATACCAAACATGCCTGCGCTACCGCTCATAAATCAGACAATACCCCTTAGACATAAGGCAGGGCACTTCCAATGAAATCCTATGAGAAGGCAGCACTAACAGCAGTAATAAACCAAATAAGCTGTTTGTCACTACCAGGGCAGGCAGCGCAACCAGGCACATCTAAATACATAGCACCCTGTCCATAGGGCTAGCTAGGGCCTACCTTTGGGGGGACTTACATGTAGTAAAAGGGAAGTTCTGGGCCTGGTAAGTAAATTTAGGTGCCAGGTTCCTGTTGCAGAAAACTGCGCCTGCAGGCCCTGTGCTAGCAGGCCTGAGACAGGTTTGAGAGGCAACCTCTGCGGGCGGCGCAAGCAGCTCTGCAGGCCCACTAGTAACATTTAATTTACAGGCCCGGGGTATAGGAATACCACTGTACGAAGGACTTACAGGTAAATTAAATATGCCAATTAGGTATGAGCGAATCATACCAACTTTAGAAGGGAGAGCACCTGCACTTTAGCACTGATCAGCAGTGGTAAAGTGCTTAGAGTCCTAGAACTAACAGCAAGAGGTCAGAAAAAATAGAAGGAAGGAGGCAAAAAGACTGTGGATGAACCCGCAAAAAGGGCCAGGTCCAACAGTTGGCCTCAGATTCATGATCAAAATATTGACGAGCAAAATATCGAGGTATGTATGGATTTTTAATACTCCACATCTACGTTGCTTGAAGATAAATATTTCTTCATGGTACATAGTTAGTAGTAAATCTCTACTTACCTACATGCACTTACCTCCGATTTATTATTTTCGATATTTTGGTCACTATGTGGTGGCTACTTATTATTTAATCCTACATAGTATGCACTTAAAGACACCAATAAAGCATAAGATTTCAAGAAAGGCACATGCCTCGTGCACTGCTGTGTTACAAACACCCACGCTGAATGGATGAAGCAAGAAAGAAAAAACATGTGTGCAGATTTAAACAGCAACCTGTGGTAAGCCACTTGCACACATGTACCCTCCAGCATAGTTGACGTAAAGTATTTTTGAATCTCTGGACATGCGTCATATCCCCTCTGTTGTGAACAGTAAGCTGCCACCCACTCACAATTAACTAAAAAAATAAAATATAGCTTAAGTTTGAGATAAGTGCGCTAGAACTCGATTGCCTTGTCAAACACATTGTTCTGCACGCCTACCAGAAATCAATGACAGTCCATTTCACTGCATGAACTTGGAGGAGATCTTTCAGAATTATGTTTTTTTTCCCAGCACAGAATAAGCCAAAAAAAGCTACACTGTTTTGTGTACCTAATTCTAGAGTGCAAGATGATCGATATAATATCATGCCACTTATGCTTAGTCGGGAGGAGCATGTACCAACCAGCATCCGGCCGTCAAACTGAAACAGTGAATCCAATAATTGGTTGCTGATGCAAATGCTGAGAAAAAAGTGGATATTCAACATGGTCGAAGTGTTGCTGTTAATTCCTGAGCCAACACAAATTGGCCATTGGGTTTAATCAAAGTGCACAGCTGTGGATGCATTACCCACCACTTGCATGTCTTATAACAAGGCAGAAAACAATCAGTGGAGTGACTGTTTTTTAAATTGTAGACTTCTAAATTTAGCTAGAATTTAAAAAAGGCTGGTGCTCTTCCTTTAAAATGGTGAATTTGGATTACACCCAATTGGCACATTTACTAATAAATGCTACTAGTGGGCCTGCAACACTCATAATGCCACTCACCTAAGTACCCCTTTAAGCATATCTCAGGCCTGTAGTTGCAGCTTGGTGTGTGCAGTTATAAACTGCCAATTCGACCTTCCCAAAAAAAATTTGCCAAGCATAAACTGTCCTGTACAATGCATATAAGTCACCCCTAGGGTAGGGCCTTACCGGCCTATGGGACAGAATGCAGTGTGTGTAAAAAGTGGGACATGCGCCTAACATTTACATGCCCTGGTTGTTAAAAACGTATATACGTTTTTCACTACTGCAAAGTTTATCTCTCCTGTAGGATGACATTGGGATACCCCTTTTTTTTTAACAAGTGATAACTTTCAATTAGAAGCAGATAGGGATGTTGAGTTTGGCCTTTTATAGAATTGTAATTTAAACTCTCTTTAATGTTAAAGTTTAATTTTAAGTCACAATCTTGAAAATGACACTTTAAGAAAGATGGCTTTTTCATGTCTTAACTATTTGGTGCCTGCAGCCTGTATCATAGGTTCAAATGACTAGGTGTAGCTGGCAGTTGTTTTTTGTGTTATCGTCCCAATGAGTCAAAGGGGAATAGGTGTTGGTGGGGCAGAGCTGTCACCTACCACACTTTTGCATCACAGAGACTCTGCCGCAGCACACTCACAAAGGGTTTCACACTAGTCTTTGTGCCCCAAGACAAGCTGGGGCAAGGCATGGGGACAGGATATTCCAGACACCTCTGTAGGGGAAGAACTGTAGAAGCCTTTCCCACTTCAAGATGGGCATCAGATATAAATAGTAGACCCTCAGAACCAACTCTTCAGTACACTTCTGTACCTGTGGGAGACTCAGAAGAAGGGCTGCTGTACTGCTCTACTGCTCTACTGCAAGTAAGGCTCTGCTCTGCTGCCCTGCTGCTCTGCTGATCAGCTGCTTTGCTGCCCTGCCATCAAAGTGAGAAGGACTGGACTTGTGCCTGGAACCCAGGACCATCATAGTGACTCAAAGGGCTAGTTGGCTGGCTCCAGAGCAGCGCTTTCAGGACAGAAAAAGCTCCAATCATCCTGGACTCTGCCTGCTGTGAGTCCTAACCTCCCAAGTGGGGCCCCTCGAGTCCTGGATCCTTGGGGTGGAGCTAAGGATGCTCTGTCAACCCAGCTGTAGTCTCATCAGAAATAACAGCTCAATGCAAACCCTCTGCAGTGCCTCATCGGAACTGATGCAGCAAAATACAGTCCTCGCATATTATCAGAACCAATACTGTGCAAAGTATTCTTGATGCAAGCCCCACAACGCAGTCTCCGCAGCTCATTAGAACTACCACTGTGAGATGTATCTTTTACGTGGACCTTGAATCACTTCTTGGGACTGCTGCCGCACGGTGCATCGCTCCACAACTGGGATTTGATGTACATTTCTCAGCAGGACTAATTTATTGCCTGTATCCAACCCATGCTCCGTCAAGGTTGACTTAAACTTGTGAATCTGTCATGGTCCAACGCAACCAGATACCCACAGTTGGAGCTTTGTGCTTTTAAGCACTATTTTATACCAATATATTTAAAATCACATACCTTAGGTTTTACTAATTGGATTTTTGTCATTTTAGTGTTAAATAATTTATTACATTTTATTCTATTGTTCTAAATTAGTGCAGGATTTTTCTTGTGTTGTGTTTTCACTTTATTACTGTTTGTGTGCTGCATAAATACTGCCTCTAAATTAAGCCTGAGTCATTTTGTGCCAAGCTACCAAAGGGTTAAGCACCGGTTTATTTGGAGTTTGCTTGTGTTTCACCCTTACAAGACCTTTACCAGTTACCCAATTTCTCACAGCCAGTTATCAAGATAATACCAGGACATTAACAATGTTTTTTCTGAAAAACATTACCCCGCTCTTGCTGGCTTTTCAACTATTACTTTATTGTGTCCATTACTACCACGTGTTTGCCCTCCTGCTCACTTAGGCCTTCATTACGACCCTGGCGGTTGGTGTTAAAGTGACAGTAATACCACCAACAGGCCAGCGGTAATTACCACCAAATTATGACCATGGCAGAAAGATCTCCGATAGACAGACAATGTACCACACCGTCCACCAGGGTGGAAATAACAGGCACCACGGTAGTAGCCACCTACAGCCAGGCAGAAGTCAGTGTCCCCCCAACATATTATGACCTAGGAAACCGCCACCTTTTCCGGGTCACTGCCAACAACATCAAAATCCTGGTGGAAACTGAGCTCAGACGGGAAAGGACTCACCATTGGAGACACAGGGAACAACCACGCTGCCAGTGAGCCAGAACTGCAAGTCTTCCCCATGATCTTCTATCTGCTGCTCCACCACGCACACCAACGATGGTGAAGACGATGATGGTGAGTACAGCCTCCAGGCACACAAGTGAGAGTGGGAGGAAAAAGAGAGTGACAAACACACGCGCAACACCCCCCTCAACACCATACACACAATCAGCAGCAGTACTAAAACATATTTACCCTGTACCTCGGACAAATAATGCAAGGACAAAACGATTTTGAAAAAGTGAATGTAATGAAAGCAACACATCAAGATAAATAAGTGAGGCAAGTTAATAGATATTTACATATGTACATAAAAAGGGGCACAGCCCAGTCCACAATGTACGTTGTCCACATGGCCACAGGCAAAATTTCAAGGCCACACATGGCACCTGTCTCAACATGGAGAGAACAGTGCAGGGACATCAGTTGGCAAATAGGAAGGCACCTCACGGGGACGGGGGAACTGGGGGCACCACAGCCGGCAGACAGAACAAAACCAATGGTTCTGGAGGGGGCAAAATGTCCTGTGCTTGGTCCTGACGAGTGCAAGGCCACAGTCTCTCAAGTGGGTGATTTGCCCACATGCCCTGGAGGGGCCAAAATGCCCTGTGCTTGGTCCTGGGGAGTGCAAGGCCACAGTCTCTCAAGTGGGTGACTTGCCCACATGCTCTGGAGGGACCAACATACCCTGTGCTTTGTCCTGGGGAGTGCAAGGCCACAGTCTCCCAAGTGGGTGAATTGTCCCTATGCTCTGGAGGGGGAAACACTCCCTGTGCTTGGTTCTGGGAAGTGATAGACCACAGACCCTCAAGTGGGTGTCATACCCACTGGTTCTGGAGGGGGCATTGTGCCCTGTGTTTTTGATCCTGGGAAGTCAAGGGAGGGAGGGTGTTTTACCCACTGGTTCTGGAGGGGGCGTCTTGCCCTGCGTTCTTGATCCTTGGGAGTCTGGGGTAGGTGGGTGTCTTGCCCACTGGTTCTGGAGGGGGCATCGTGCCCTGTGTTCTTGCTCTAGGGAGTCTGGGAAAGTTGGGTGTCTTACCCACTGGTTCTGGAGGGGGCATCGTGCCCTGTGATCTTGATCCTGGGTAGTGCAAAGTCACAGTCTCTCAGGTGGGTGTCATACCCACTGGATTTGCAGGGGGCAGGCCGTACAGCAGCCCATTGAGGCAGGATTACATACCGTCCACCGGCGGTGATGGCTGCTCACTGCTGGTGGTGGTGCTGCTGCTGGGGGGTGGAAGAGGCTCCTGCCCATCCCCTACAACCTCGGACGGCCGCTCACTGGTGGTGGTGGTGCTGCTGCTGCTGCTGGGGGGGGGAGGCTCCTGCCCATCCCCTGCAACCCCAGACATCTGCTCACTGGTGGTGGTGGTGCTGCTGCTGCTGCTGGGGGGGGGGGAGGCTCCTGCCATCCCCTGCAACCTCAGATGGCTGCACAACCATGGTTGGTTGTGGGGGCTCTGTCACAGTTCCTGACCCACAACCCTTGCTCCTCCTACCTGGTGGTGCTTTCTCCTTGGTCTTCCTGGCAGCTGTGGCAGACTCCTTAGTCTTCCTGACAGCACCTGTGGCAGGCTCCTTAGTCTTCCTGGCAGCAGCTGGGGCAGGCTCCTTAGTCTTCCTGGCAGCAGCTGGGGCAGGCTCCTTAGTCTTCCTTGCAGCAGCTGGGGCAGGCTCCTTAGTTTTCCTGGCAACAGCTGTGGCAGGCTCCTTTGTCTTCCTTGCAGCAGCTTGGGCAGGCTACTTTCCCTTTAGGCTCCCTGGTGCAAGCTCCTTCACCCTCAGGACATGTGCCCTGGATCCTTTTCCACCACGAGTGGGTTTGGTGACGACTGGGGCTGTGGACTGGGTGGCTGAGGTGCTTGGCTGGGTTCTTCCCACCCTGGCCAGATGTGCAGGATGGGGGTGAGGGGTAGGGAAGAGGTCAATGGTGGATAGGAAAAGTTTTTTAGGGACATTGGGGTGGGAAGAGGGAGAAGATTTGGAAGTGAGGAAGAGAGAGTGGTTGTAGGAGGTGTCTGTATGTTGATTTTGGGTGCAGGTGCATGGGCTGGATGCTGTTGTGAGGTGGATGGCTGTTCGGTGTCTGAGTGCTTTGGTGTGTGTACCTTGGAAGAGGGGAGAGACACAGTGGGAGACGACACAGAGGACATGTGCATGGCTATTGTGGAGGTGTCTGCCGGTGAGGTGTGTGTTCTGCTTGGTGTGGTGATGCTGGTAGTGGATGATGATGTAATGCATGTAGATGTGAGTGCAGAAGGAACTGGGAGGGAGGTGGAGGAGGAGGAGGAGGACACAGTGGAAATTGTGGATGTTGGTATGTCTGCATCTGGATGGTGTTTGTGTGAGTGCCTGTGGGATGAAGTGTGGTGCTTGTGTTTGCATGTGACACTCTTGTGTGTTGTTTTGTGTGCATGGTCGTCTGCCTGTGTGCTTGGGATAGGTTGGGATTGGAAAGAGGAAGTTGGAGGAAGGAGGGTAGAAACAGGGACAATGGCTGCCATCAGAGAGGAGGCCAGAGACTGGATCGATCTCTGTTGGACTGCCAATCCAGTGTGAATGCCCTCCAGGAATGCATTAGTCTGTTGCCTCTGGGCTGCCAGCCCCTGGATGGCATTCACAATGGTTGACTGCCCTACAGAGATGAATCTCAGGAGGTCAATAGCCTCCTCACTCAGGGCAGCAGGGCTCACTGGGGCAGGGCCTGAGGTCCCTGGGGCGAAGGAGATGCCCACCCTCCTGGGTGAGCAGACACCGGAAAATGGATGAGGGGCTGCTGGGAGGGCGGTGCTGGTACGGGGTGGTGGATGTACCTGTAGCTGGGGTGGTCACAGAGGTGTCCGCCACCACCAGGGAGCTTCCATCGGAGGAGGTATCTGTGTCAGAACTGCCCCCTCCAGTCTCCGCCGTGGTGCTCCCCTCACCTGAAAATCCCACTGGTGCCCTCAGCATCGGTGGACTCGGCCTCCTGTGGGATGCAGCTCCCTCCGTCACCTGTGCCTCTGCTCCTCTGCCAGATGATGGTACTGCACTTAAGGACAGGGTGACAAAATAATAAGGGGGAGGAAGAGACAAAGGATACACTTGGTCAGTGGCTGCACCAACACCACTGTTGGCGTACACAGCACCGTCACACACAGGGAACAGGCATACGCACTATGCATTGCACTCCCAGTGATATTGCTAGCCACCAAGGCATGGGGAGGGGCACACACCGGCAAATCCTGCACACCTGGGACCCACGCAGCCCTGACCAGTAGTGGAGTCCTACGAGCTAGGTAGCAGGATTATCCCTTCATAACCCTAGCTACCAGGGGACCTATGCTTCAATGTCAGGCCTGGCCTAGGGGCACCCACTGACACACATCCACCACCCGCATTCCACCCCATCTGGCGTTAGTAGTAATGATTTGCACTGTAGTCACCTCCTTGTGGCTGCTGTGATTCTCTCTAGCGCTCATCCAGCTCTGGATAGGCCACCGGGCCATCGGAGGGGGTCAGGGTTCGACGGGCACCCCTTCCTCGTTGGGAAGCCATCCCCAGCTGGGCCTCCACCTTCTTCCATGACCAGCATCTCAGGTCCTCCCGCCGTTTCCGACAGTAGGTGCTCTGCCTGCCATAGACCCCCAGGGTCTGCATGTCCTTGGCGAGGACACACCTTACACCCTTCTTTTTATGGGCACTGACCTACAGAGGAAATACACATAGGAAAATAGTATTAGTCGAACAGTCCTGTCTGTTACACTTATGGCCCACCATACCCCTTCACATCGCCATTTTCACACACATGGCCCCGCACACAACCAATACGCCGCACAGAGGACATCCACCCACCTCCCTTACACAAGGCCATCACACACCACTCCATGCATTCGTGCCACACAGTCACATGGGCCATGGTAGGTTCCAGACACAAGTCACAACAGCACATGCAGTGTAGGTCCTCTCCTATTGAAGATCAGGTAGCAAGTGAGGAATCAGTTATAAAATGGCTGTCACGTCCGCGGCGGTGCATACCATCACCTCCGTCGTAGATCACTATTGGCCACTGTAACCCATAGGGCTCAATTATAACCAATGAGGAGGTGCACTGCGGTTCCCGACCGCCTCCCGCAATGGCGCACAACGTCAGCAGAATTACCTCACTTCTACCTGTTCCTCCACACAGGACACGTGGATGCCATTTCGGTGGGAGGCAGGCCCTGCATAATTGCTGTGTCACTGCTTAAATGTGGACAAACTGGACAATTCACACTGACCCATTACATGTTCACAACATGCAAAGTTATGTTGTAGCCCCATTGTTCAGTTTATGACCGGCTCCTCACTCTTTTGCCCTATTGATTGCTACTGTTGCGGATGAATAGGGGATGGTGAGATATCGCCATGTATAGACCCCTAGTGTACTTGGCAACAATGGAGGACAGGCACATAATCCTCACCTATAGACTTGACAAGGCCACAATCACAGAGCTATGAGCCCAATTGGAGCCAGACCTGATATCTGCCATCCATCACCCGATTGGGCAAGTTCTATCTGAGCTCCATTTCCTGGTAACTGGTTCTTTCCAAGTGACAGTGGGTTTGGCAGCAGTAATGTCACAGCCAATGTTCTCAAACGTGCTGACCAGAGTGTTGTCTGCCCTGATTAAACACATGTGCAGCTACATTGTATTTCCCCAGGTAGAAGATTTGGACACAGTGAAGGCCAACTTCTATGCAATGGAACATATCCCCAACATAATTGGGGCTATTAATGGAACACATATTGCATTTGCTTCCCCCTGTCAAAATGAACAGGTGTTCAGAAATCGTAAGAGTTTCCACTCTATGAATGTTCAGATGGTGTGCTTGGTGGATCAGTACATCTCCCACGTCAATGCTAAGTATCCTGGGTCTGTGCATGATGCCTTTGTCCTGTGGAATAGCAGCATCCCAAATGTGATGAGCCAACTACAGAGGCACAGGGTGTGGCTAATAGGTGAGCCCCAGTCCCCAACCAGTATATGTTGGTCTATGGGTATGGTGTGGGCCATATGGAATAGTGTGTAGCTAAATGTTGTCCCTCAACATTGCAGGTGACTCTCGTTACCCCAACCTCTCATGGCTGCTGACCCCTGTGAGGAATGCCAGGACAAGGGCAGAATAACATTATTATGTGGCACATGGGCGAACCAGAAGGATTATAGAAAGGACCTTTGGCCTCCTGAAGGCCAGGTTCCGGTGCCTCCATCTAACAGGTGGATCCCTGTGCTACTCACCCAAGAAGGTCTGCCAGATAATAGTGGCATGCTGCATGTTGCACAACTTTGCCCTGAGACGCTGTGTACCTTTTCTGCAGGAGGAGGAGGCTGGAGATGCCCGTGTGGCAGCAGTGGACCCTGTCAACATTGAGGACGAGGAGGCAGAGGATGAGGATGAGGACAACAGAACATCAGTCATCAGACAATATCTCAAATGACACACAGGTAAGACTGTGTTACTTCACATTTCATTATAATTTTTGGAATTTCTGTGGTACTGGCATGCTGTTATTTCCCACTTCTTTTGCCGCTTACTGTACCCTTTGGCAATTCATTTTACAGATGTTGGTACCTCAGAATAGCTCCTTGTGTGATCACTGTAGGAAGCTCAAGGTCATTAACAGATGATCATTTTCTGTACAGTTGATTTGCAATGTTTGTACCTGGTTAAATGAATACATACTTGAAAGATTTGACATACTCCATACTTTTTTTTTTCCAAGGGTGTTTATTGAAGTGCTAAAATATTGAGGGGCAAGTGCAATGGGATGGGGTGATGACAGAGGAAAGTACAGGGTATTGTTCCAGTCTGCAGCACAGGTGCATTGTCCAAGGGGACATAGGAATTGGCAGTTTAAGGTGGACAGGGTGACAGGGTGTGACACAAGGGTGACAATCAGGAAACTCTCATTTCCTGGTGGGGGTCTTGGCAAGTGTTTCTGGCTTCTATCTGGATTGCAGGGAACGTCTGTGGGGTGGTTCACCTTCTGCAGGTGGAGGGGTGCTGGTGGCCGGTTGGTTCTGTGGCTTGGCCTCCTGTCCACTAGCAGCAGCGGAGGTGGAAGGCAGTTCAGATGTCTGGCTATTGGCAGGGGTCCACTTTGTGTGACTGCCTCCCTCATAATATTGGCCATGTCTGCCAGCACCCCTGCTATCGTGACCAGGGTGGTGTTGATGGCCTTCAAATCCTCCCTGATCCCTTGGTACTGTCCCTCCTGCAGCCACCTGTTCTCCTGCACATTGTCCAGGATCTGACCCATCATGTCCTAGTAATGTTGATATGCTCCCGGTGCATTGCACCACTTTGCAACCCCTTGCTCCACATTATACCTGCGCCATGCACAATTTATGCAAAAGTGGTGTTTCCCCGCAGGGAGGTCCGTAAAAATGGTGCAGTAAAATTTACAAGTTTTCACTGCACCATTTTTTCCATCATTTTTAACACCTGCTCAGGGCAGGTGTTAAAGTGGCACACCCATAATAATCTATTGACCTCCCTGTTCTTTGCTGCACTAGTGGCAATATTTTTGGTGCTAGTGAAGGAAAGTGGCACAATAACGTCAACAATTTTGACACTATTGTGGTAATGACCGCCATGGTGCAACGTTTTGTCACTACAGCGCATCCATGGTGTCGCTGGGGAGGGGAAGGGAACATGCATGAAAAGTTGTGCATAGGGACAGATGCGCCACTTTCTTGTAAAACTACCCCAGTGAGTCAGAGCTAAGTGTTGCTTTTGCAGAATAACCCTATAAACAGTGGAGCTTATGTGACCGAAAAATAGCATTAAGGGAATACAGTGCATGTAGATTATCCACTTTGTAACCGGTTTGCCTGTGACTGAACTTTGCTTTAACTCTCCAGAGGTGGTTGAGGCATCATAGCATTTTGAGACCAAGTTATGTATTTATTTTCAGTTTTCCTCTGGCCTATGATACCTTAAAGGCATTCACGCTATACTAGTAACAAGATAAGCAATACAATGGCAGGGTATTTGTATTTTTGACTCAAGAGGCTGTGATGCAGAAAGAAACACCAGACGCTGTGCATCTTGTGCAAATGAGCACTCTATGTACTTGTCAATATGTTTTTTACAGATGGGCATGAGATTTGGACCTATAAACCTATGCAAATATGCGACTGCAATAAGGAACAGATACCAACATGGAATGCCTCTTGGGTCAGATTATTGATTGGGTATAAGGCCCCATCGTGTGCCATGCATTTTCTTAGTGGGTGCATCTAGCACAGACCTGGGCTGTGTGCAAAGTCATTAACAAAATTGCGCTTTCTCAAGCAGGTGCACTACATCATAGCGTCAGTACATGCTCTGGAGAGAGGAGCACAAAATGCAAGCTGAAACTTTGGATCACTTGTTCACTGCAGGAGGATCCGTCTTTTGAAGAGGAGCCCAAAGACATTCTTAAAAGCCAGGGATGCAGGGTGCCAATACAGAGAAATTGAGAAAGTAGCTGCTGGTACACCATGTCTTTGCGAACACTCCGGCCATTCCAAGGTGGCAAGGACCATTGTTTGGCTGAGCAAATCAGGCAAGTGACAGGATCCCGCTTCAAATTGCACAGGCTCTTAGGAGTGGCCAAACCAGCATTCCAAGGCACTTTTATAACACTGCACCTAGTTTTCCCAGTGTGAGGTAAATAGTATTACAAATGTGTTGCCCCCAAGTCTTTTGAAAAAATGACATTGCAAGCCAGTTATCTTGTCATACCAAACAAGGGGTTTTTCGTTGTGCTATTTTATAGTCATTCCGCATTCTTTCTTTCCTTCCTTGTGATTCTGCAACAGTGCCCTTATTAACTCAGTGTCTGCTCAGATGAACCAGGCTCCTTAAGCAGTTTATCATTTTATGTCCCATGCTTGTTGCTTCTGGGTAGATTAAATGTAAAGATGTGCATCTTTTAGCCTCAAAAGACTAGTTTCTCTAATCCAGGTCTATTGAAAATCATACAGCCAGAGTTTAACAGTCTTTTTTAGGTTTTGCCTGCACACACGCTTGCGTGCATGCTTGCAAAATCTTTTGTTAGTTAAAAGTAAATCAAAAGGTTCTTGGAACCAGCCCCTTACTTACCTAAACTTGCCATTGGCTTACTCCAAACTTGTTCTGATTTACCTGCTTCGGATTGGCCCGCATGTCATCTTTACATTACTTTCTGTTGTTGCCTTCGTCTTATTTGCCGATCTTGCAGTCGACTTGTCACACACAAGTACTCCTTCTGGTCAATTTCTATTTGACACTGGCCAGTGTCATTCCTCTGGCTACGATGCTGAAGGTACTTCTCTTTTCTTCTTGCATGTTGTCTCCTTTCTTTGCTGACATCTTCTTTCTTTGCTGAGTCTTCTCTGTCTTCTTTCTTCATTGCTGTCTTCTTTTTTTTCTTCAAGCAGGCCATCATCTTACTTCCCTGACCTCTTCTTTCTTTGATGCCTTCTTCTCTGTCTTCTTTCTTCATTGCCGTCCATTTTGTTTTTTCTTTCTCCATACTGTCTTCTTTACCGCATGCTGTCTTCTGTCTTCTCACGTCTGCACTCTTCTCACGTCTTCTGTCTTCTCACATCTTCTGTCTTCTCACACCTTCTGTCTTCTCTCTCCTCCCTTCTTCTCTGTTCTCCCATCTTCTGTCTTCTTCCGTCTTCTGTCCTCTTCTGCCTTCTGCCCTCTTCCGCCTTCTATCTTTTGCCACATTCTGTCTTGTGCTGTCTTCTTTCTTCCAACATGCATGTCAATACGTTTTGCATTTGTCTTTTTTTCTATGTAACTGGCTTACAAGTATTAGAAAAATGTTATAATAATGTTTGTTTTTAATTTAATAAAACAAACATTATTATAACATTTCTCTATTATTTGTAAGCCAGTTACATAGAAAAATAAGACAAAGGCGAAAAATATTGGCTTTGCCTATGCTTGTTTGTTTTGCATTTGATTTATTTACCTGGCTTTAAAAATATGACATCAAATGTGTTTTCTTTTGCATTTGATTTATTTACATGGCTTAAAAAACCTGCCATCAAATGTGTGAAGGGTGCACCATTTTGAGTCTCACTGTTTCATATTCTGCATCCCTCCCTAACAATCAATCACATTGGAAAGTTGTTCTTAATAAACAGTCAACCTGCATGGTAATTCTGGCAGGACCATGCAGTTGCTCCTTTCTGATCAGGAGTTACAGCTTAGAAGTATATTAAGTAATTCCTAATACTGCCAATGAGAGAAGTAGGCCTCACAGTACTGAAAAACAACTTTGGGAGTTTTTTCACTACAAGGACATGTAAAATGTAAAAGTACATGTCCTGCCTTTTACATACATAGCACCCTGCCCTATGGGCTACCTAGGGCCTACTTTAAGGAAACTTACATGTACTAGACTGGGAGTTTAAAGTTTGGCAAGAGGTTTTAAATGCCAAGTCGAAGTGGCAGTGAAACTGCACACACAGATTCTACATTGGCAGGCCGGAGACATGCTTAAAGGGCTAAGTGGGTGGCACAACCAGTGCTGCAGGCCCGCTAGCGGCACTTGATATCCAGGGTATATCGCATACCACTTTACAAGGGACTACAAGTAAAATAAATATGCCAATTGTGAATACACCAATGTTACCTCATTTTACGGAGACAGCACATGCACTTTAGCACTGGTTAGCAGGTTTAAAGTATTCAGGCCCATATTTAGATATTTTTTGCGCCGCATTTGTGTCTTTTTTTATGCAAAAGCGGCATATACTTACAAAATACAATTATATTTTGTAAGTTTGAGCTGCTTTTGCATCAAAAAATGATGCAAATGCGGCGCTAAACAAAGTATAAATATAGGCCTCAGAGTCCTATAGGCAACAAAAACAAGGTGAGAAAAAGAGGAACGGGAAGGTAAAAAGTTTCCGAGAGCCATTTCCAAAAGCTGGGTAGGTGATTAAGTCACTTTTTATCGGGTTTGTTAAATTGGTGATATAGGGCCAGATGTACAAAGCTGTCAACCCTCTTTAGTAAATGTTTGTGACCAGTAAAAAGCTTTTTGTAATGTACTAAATGCTTTTTAAGAGCCAAAAAACGTTTTTGGGAATCACAAGGTTAGAAATGGGTACTAATTATGTATTTAGAAGGCCCCTCCTTTTACATATCGAATCAGAAACCAACTATAATTCCTGTCACAAACCATTGATAAATTACTGACTCTGGTGGTAACTGATTCATAAAGAGGAGTCATTTACCTTTGGAAATCATGATGGCAGATGCAGGAGAAGACGTGGTCCAGGACACCAACTTTCACCGACATTTTTCAGAATTGAAAACTTTTAAAACAAACTTGTTTCCTTTAAGGAAATCAGTCGGCTTTTAAAAAAAAAAAGTTTTCAATTTTGAATTGCAGTCACAGGTATGGTGGTTTGCTGTCCATTCCAGACCGCTATCCTTGTGATTTTAGCCAATAAGAAATAGTGTCCTGACTAATTACTATTCAATAGGTAGGCATTCTGAAACCCCTATGATTTCCTATTTTGCAAACCGACCTATTAATACATAGGTCAGTTTGTAAAATTGCACACAGCTCGTAAAAGTTGAATGGAAAATTGTGAGCACTTTTTGCAACAAGTAGCCATGTACATTCCCTTGTTACAAGAATCCTAAATAGATAGCCTGGTTTTGCCTAGAACTGCATTTTTTTGCCCAACTTTTACTTTCAAAAACAGGGTAACTCCACATTTCTGGGGGGATGTCTTGGAATCGTGCAGAAAACATCCCAGAATTAATGAATCGTGCCGTGCTGGTAATCAGAGGTGAGGAATTACCGGTGTGAAGTCATGTTGAGGGACACTTTTGGTTATTGTATCCTCAACAAGTACAATCCCCATTCTTCCTGTAGATGACAAAGGGATAAACTATGTGATCAACTTACTCCATCTTCTTTTCAAACCATCTACAAGAAAACAGTCTTCATTTTTCTTGGATGCGGTTTTAAACATCATCAAAAGCCACTATGAAAGATACGCTGAACATGTCTGCAGTCCTTAGAGGGTATACAAACAAACTATGGCGGTCATTCCGACCCTGGCGGTCATGGACCGCCAGGGCCGGGGACCGCGGGAGCACCGCCAACAGGCTGGCGGTGCTCCCAAGGGCATTCTGACCGCGGCGGTACAGCCGCGGTCAGAAATGGAAAACCGGCGGTGTACCGCCGGTTTTCCGCTGCCCTGGGGAATCCTCTGCGCCGCCATGGGGATTCCGACTCCCATACCGCCATCCTGTTCCTGGCGGTTTTGGCTGCCAGGAACAGGATGGCGGTATGGGGTGTCGTGGGGCCCCCGTAACAGGGCCCCACCATGATTTTCAGTGTCTGCCATGCAGACACTGAAAATCGCGACGGGTGCAACTGCACCCGTCGCACCCCTTCCACTCCGCCGGCTCCATTCGGAGCCGGCATCCTTGTGGAAGGGTGTTTCCCGCTGGTCTGGCGGGCGGCCTTCTGGCGGTCGCCCGCCAGCCCAGCGGGAAACCCAGAATACCCGCGGCGGTCTTGTGACCGCGCAGCGGTATTCTGGCGGCTCCCGCCGGCCCTGCGGATACCGCGGCCGGCGGGAGTCAGAATGACCCCCTATGTCTTATTGTCTCCAGCACTTTGTCAGCACATCCCAGTTGCAGAAACAGATGTTGGCTTTAGTAAACAAGCTCTCACCACGTTTTATGAAATAGCTGTGTTCTTTAAAGCCATTTTATGAATGGCTGTGTTTTAAGATAAAAAAATTGTTCTAAAGGCTGTCAGTAGCTGATAATATTTTCCACATTTTGTAGCCCCTGGGATACCCTTTCAGAATACTAATAATACCAAAGTAGATCCTGTTCCTCAGCCTTTTTTGGCTAAGCAGAATGAACATTTTATTTATTTATTTTATAGGACACCAGATTTTTACTGGAAGCCAATTTCTTTAGTGGCTTGTCCGCTCCGACCCTTCAGCGATCCCTTCTTAACAACCTTCTCACCCGAGACACAGTTATTCCCTGTGATGTTTGATAAACCGTTTCTTTCTCAGAACTAGAGACCCGCGGGGATATGGTGGGCAATTTTTTGCTGTTCTGTATTTGGCAGAAATTGGAATGTTGTTGTGGGAATACTCTAATTTGATAATTTAGTTAATGTGCACTAGTAGTAGTCACGGCTTGTGGAGGAAGAAGGGGTGGGGTGGCGCGGGGTGGCCTGAGGCAGAGTGGCGCAGGGGAGAGGAGCTTCACCCATAACATAAATAAATAAAAAACAAACGTACCTGTTTCGCTGTGCTGCACCACCTCCGAACCACTCCTCATCTACTGGGACAGGATCAGACTCCCAGCCTGCCCTGCTTTCAGTCCTACCGCTGCTTTCATGCTGCTGACAGCATGAAAGCAGCAGTAGGATTGGATGGAGCGCCCTGGCTGGGTGCTCCGAGGCAGAGTGGGAGTCTCTGCCTTCTCTCTCCAATCCGGCACTACGTTGCTGGGTTGGACACACCCTACTGCACATGTATGTTTGGCCGGCCCGAGACGGCCGGGCAAACATACATGCGCATTGAGGGGAAGTGCTATGCACTCCTTCTCAGTCCCTATCATGCCAGTGGGCCCACCCATTTGCAGTAAAAACATAATAAACACGGTTTATTATGTTTTAACTGTAAAAGTTTCACAGCTGCTGCTGCAGGACGGGGCGGATGGTGTTGGGGTGGGGGGCATAGCTCATCCACCATAGTGGAGGAGCTGCCCCTGCCTGGTAGCACAGTGGCACCATTTCCTTAATCAGAAATGGCAATTAATATTTGGAAATGAGGGTTGTTTGAGCTTCATCTGCAAACGTTTTATTACTCATTTCTTTTTAGCTGAATGCAAAAGGTGTACAATTGGCCCCAGACATAGATCCTGACCAAACAATCAATACACCTAAACAGAAGTGGATAAAAATTGATACTCCAAATTGCATTTAATGTGCTGCAAAATGTTTTCCAACTGAACTCCTTGAATATACTTCCACTTGGGAAGTTGTTCTTCTTGCACCTCCAGTTGCTCACCTGCCCTGTTCCCCTACTTTTGTCGAATGGAGAAACTCTAATTTACCATCTTAAGTTAGACTGTCATAAAGTTTGTAAGAGGATTAGATTTTGGACTCCACTGAAGCAATGGTTGGGAAGTGGTGAGGTATGAACAGATAGGATGTGATCCTATGATTATATTCTTCCCTCTGCTTTCCGCACTGGAGCTTGGGTGGAAAGTTTGTTTCCAGACAGGGGCAACGAGGTTGGAGATGGGTGAGGTGAGCAGTTGTGTGAGAACCTTTGCTGCCCCCCACTCGTTTTCTCCCCCCAACCGGTTGTGGTAAATAATTTAAAATACCTCTGAATTTGCCTTGTAAGTTAAATAAATAATAAAAAAAAGGAAAGAGACGGGGTCCGAGATGTAGAGAATAATCAGGATTTATTCAATAACTCGAGTTAAGGGAGAGCTCCTTCACCAAGCGGGTTAGGGAGTAGTCTGTCTTACTTCGCGCAGCATAGAGCTTTTATAAATTTTTCTACTACATGCAAACAAATGGCAGAGGTTCAATCATTTTCCACTAGTTAGGTATAAAAACATTTGTATGCCTCAGGGGAGAGGAGTGGGAGGTTGCTTACAAACAAAAATGTGCAAACAGCTGAAGCGTATAATAGTGTGTAGTAAATGGCAGGTATGACCTTGTTCCAATTGCAGGTTATTCCGTGGAAATTAGTTTTTCTCAAAATTGGCTTAACCGCAGGTATGTGGCCGGTCTGGTATTCGGCCTTAGGCATATTAAACGATGTAGCTGCTTTCAAGCTGCATCTTTTTCTGCCTATTTCCTCTGCGACGGGGTGTTTAAAACACTCACAAAATGGATGCCATATTCAATATGGTTGTCCTGATGTCAAATGAACAGTGGTTGCACGAAGGGTGAGAAACTATTTTTCCACATTCCCTCCTGGCACCAGAGTGCAACCATTGTCCTCTATCTCGATGGCCATAAGATCATCAATATGATCTTGGAGCATAATCTTAACATTTTCTTTTTTCTGGATGTGTGGTTTAGGAATGCACATGGTAGCACACAATCCACAGAGTGGCGGGCCGCACTGGATGCACAGGCAGCATCCCATTAATGTAAACAATGCTATGCCAATAGCAGAAATCAATTTCCAGCCCCATGTGGAGACTAGTCCCCAAAACCATCCTGACTAGGTCCAGTTGCCAGGATCCTGGTGTAAGCTGGACGCAATTTTGTGCAATCTAGAAATAGCCTCATAGACAGAGGGGGCATTATCAGGTATGAAAACACAGCAGCTCGACCCGATAATTTTACATGCTTCGCCCCTCTCTGCTAGTATGACATCAAGAACAAGACGATTTTGAAGCGCTACCATTCTGATAGCGGATTGTTCCTGTGTCAAATTTCCCAGAGTGGCTATAGTCTGATTTACAATTGCTTCTACTGTTCGAGTAAGCCTACGGATAAGCTTACTATTCTGAATCGGTCCAATAAAGAAGAAGAAACCTCTATTGAAGTCTGTATACTGTTCCAGGGTAGTCTCTGTTTGGTCTATCTCCGAAGTATCTATAGATCTCTTATGCCTTTCATTAGGGAGTAGGCGATCCTTATGATACATCGGAGGGGCAAGGAAAACGGGAGGCAATAGGAAAGATATATAGCATCTTCCTCCCCATCCAAGGGGAAGACGTATATAGGCTATCTCTCCACAGACAAAATATTTATGTCTAGACGCTGGAAACGTTGATTGGCCTTTGTCCTCGAAACTCACAGTAATATTACATTCACTGTGTCCTACCTGGATTATACCAGTCTTCTGGACACACAGCTGTCCTTTCATTTTGGAAACAGATACGGAGGTTGGTCCGCCTTTCTTTTTAGGCTTGGTATTTACTAATTTGGAAGACCAATACTCCTGTTTATACTCTTCACTTTCGAATATAGTCCCCTTAGCCTGTGGTATTCCATTATCGTCGGGATAACAGACTTGATTAAGGACGGTATTCATATCTCCCCACGGCCACCCATTCTTACATATCCCAACATCTCCTTCAGGGCATGCGGAATTGGAGGTATTGTACGCTGTTATTAAGGCAAACCAAGCCTCACAGGTACCATTATATGAAAATGGAAAAGGTACCAGTGGCATCCCTCCGTCATTCTGATGAGGGGGGATCTGTCCGCATATCCAGCAATCGGTAGTATTGGCAACCTGGTGAGTATAGTGCAACATCCGTACAAAGGAGTTATTTTGCATAGCTAATCTGTGGGCCCGTTCATGAGGTGTAAGATCATAATAGGTATGTTCTTGTGTACTGTTGGGTGTGAATATAGAGAGTTGACTAGATGGAAAAATTAAATGTAAAACCCAACCTAAACACATTGCTGCTGCCAGAAACAACATTAACACCATCATACATACATTTCTTTCCGCACACATTTTCTTTCTGTATTTGTCTCTCAACATCTTCTGCTTCACTGTCTCCGTCGTCATTTTTGTCAGGTATACTTCTCAGAGCCCCTGCCGTTTCACCAACAAGTAGAGCTTGTTTGGACTTAATTGACCTGGGCTCGAGTAGATGACCTGAGTTTAGATCTATAAGTCTGGTGGAGACTTTCTTCTGTAGGTAATGTCAATTGTTCTGCGTTCTGTTGTGTCTGAAGTGGCGATGTCTGTCCACTTTTTTCTTTGGGAAAATGTTTCTTATAGTGACTGGCATGGAGCCATCCCTTACGACCTTCGACTTTTACAGCTGTCCTGGTAACCAGTAGAACGAGCTTCGGTTCCTTCCATCGAGGCTCAAGAGGTGTTGTTCGATCAAAATTGTGAATATAAACCCAATCACCTGGTTTGATCTGGTGCTCTTTGGGCTCAGTATTATCAGGAAATGCGGCTGCAACCTGTGAATGACAAGATTGAAGTGCAGACATCAAGGAAGCCAGGTAATCAGTCAGTACAGGTATTTCAATATCTGTTATAGACTTAGCTCGAGGTATCCCCCATATGTTAGGTGGTCTTCCAAAAACTATCTCGTAGGGTGCTAATCCTATCCTGGAATGGGGGACCATTCTCATAGCAACAGTGCTACAGGTAAAGCAGTTATCCAATCAATTTTCTTATCTGCACATATTTTTGACAATTTGTTTTTTAAAATCTGGTTATGTCGCTCAACCAGGCCTGCTGCCTGTGGATGACGCACACAGTGAAATTTCCACTGGTATCCCAACAGGAGCGATATCTTTTTCATTAATTCAGACGAGAATGGTTGACCATTATCAGAATATATAACTCGGGGCAGACCGAACCTAGGGAAATACTCCTTAATCAATTGTTTAGCTGTAGTGCTGGCAGTATAGTCAGGTACAGGATAAGCTTCAGTCCATTGTGTTAATGTACATACTACTACGAGTACATACTTCTGTCCTCTGCACCTTTCCATTTGTATATAGTCCATCTGTATAACTTCAAAAGGGTGTTCAGGAGGATGAAATCCTCCTGCCCCTACTGTTGTGCCTTTTCCAATATTATACTGACAACATATCATACATGTTTGGACTCTTTGTTTGGCTGCTGCCCTAAGATGTTTATTGTCCCATACATGTTTTATTGCGTCTAGCATAGCTTTTTCCCAAGGTGGGCTGATCCATGTATTGTATCTATAATAATCTGCACCATGGCATCGGGAAGATACCAGACTGCTTTATGGGATGTCATCCATCCTTGATCAGTTAGTATCCCTCCTTCCTGTTTCCATTTTTCTTTTTCCTCATTTGTGGCGTGACTCTGTATGTCTTGGATATCCATAGTTATATCTCGTGTGACCTGCATATGCTTAAATTCGGGACCGTGATGCAGCGTACTCTCTACGTCTTTCTGTGTCATGTCTTGAGCTGTTTGATCTGCTAATGCATTTCCTAATATAACATGATCTGTTCCCTTTGTGTGTGCTTTGCATTTTATTATAGCTATTTGTTCTGGTAGATGTATATCATCTAACAATTGTGTTATCAAGTCTGCATGTTGTATTTTTGATCCATGCGATGTCATGAATCCTCTTTCTCTCCATAATGTTCCAAAATTGTGTACTACTCCAAAAGCGTACTGTGAATCAGTATAAATATGTATTTATTTTCCTTTACCCAATCGACAGGCCCTGCTCAATGCTATCAACTCGGCCGCTTGTGCTGAGAGAATGGGTATCTGTTTGCTTTCTAAAATTTGAGTATTTGTGGTAACAGCGTAGGCGGCCCTTATCTCCCCCTTTTCTGTTCTTTTACAAGAACCGTCCACGTAAATATTTTCTTCTGCATCTGGTAATGGAGTGTCTTTTAAATCTGCTCGTGGTTTTGTCACTTGTTCAATCACTTCCATACAATCATGTACCTCATCTATGTTCTCGTGAATGGGTAAGAGTGTGGCAGGGTTCAGGGTATTGCATCTTAAGATCTGTATGTGAGGTTGAAAAAGTGTCAGTTCATACCCTGACAGTCTTGCTATTGTTAGATGTTGTGTCTGTGTTCTGTTAAGTAATAGTTCTACTGCATGGGGGACTCGTACTATCAAAGGGTGTCCCAATACTATAGCATCGCTTTGTCTAATAGCTTGAGCTGTTGCTGCTACAGCCTTCAGGCATGCGGGAAGAGCTTGTGCTACAGGATCTAAGGTGGATGAAAAATATCAACATGGTCTTTGTTTTCCAGCTTGCTCTTGTGTCAGGACCGATAGAGCGGTCCCATTCTTTTCAGTGATGAATAGTGTAAAATCTTTATGATAATTAGGGGTGGCCAACACCGGGGCCTGACACATCGCATCTTTCAATGTTTTGAAAGCGAGCGTGTGTTCCTCTGTCCAGGGAAGCTGGGGAGACGTGCTGGCTTCTGATGTCGTCAATTTTACAAGTGGTTTTGATATTAGTGCAAATTGGCGTATCCATTGTCTGCAGTAGGACGTTAGTCCTATGAATTCGCGTACCTGTCTCTGTGTTTTTGGCTGTGGTATATTTTGTATCAATTGTATTCTCTCCTTTGTTAGCTGCCTTCCCTCCTTTGACAGTAAGTGCCCTAAGTAGGTCACTTGCTGTTGACAGAATTGCAATTTCTTTGGCGACACTTTGTGGCCATTTTCAGCCAAGAATGTTAATACCATTAATGAAGCTTCGACACATGACTGTTCAGATCTGGCTGTAATGAGTATATCATCGACATACTGCAGAAGGGCTGTTTGATCAGGCATTTGTATAGTGTCTAGCTGTCTTTTTAGTGCTTGGCTACAGATGCTCGGGCTGTCAGTAAATCCTTGAGGAGCTCGGGTAAACCGGAAACTCCTTCCGGACAATGAGAACCCAAACAAATATTGACTGTCTTCATGTATTGGTACACCGAAAAACGCGTTTTTGAGATCGATAAAGGTAAAATGTGTGGCTTCACAATCAATTGTTGTTAAAAGGGTAGATATGTCTGGTACGACAGGATGTTGTGCCACAACACATTTATTTAATTCCCGTAAGTCTACCACAAGTCTATAGTTGGTATTTTCTCCTTGTTGTACTTTCTTTGCCACAGGTAATACGGGTGAATTCCCGGTATTTGATGGTACTTCGATCACCACCCCACTAGTGATGAGGTCCTCTATAATGGAGGTAAGGTCTTTCTCAGCTTGTGGAGGCATTTTATATTGACGGAGTCGTGGTAGTATGGCTCCCTCCTTTAAAATGATCTTGTGGGGCGTAATGACCATCCGCCCGACCGATGTGGGACTAGTGGCCCACAACTCGGCTGGGAGGTGGGCCAATCGAGGATCTAAATCTCTGACTGTATAATGGCCCTTGAAGTCTCAAAGGAACAGACGCACATCCTGGGGGGAGCACACTAATATGGCTTCTAATTCTTTCAATTGTTTTATTCCTAATAGATTCTCGGGGCAAGCATCAATCAAGAGAAGATCTGTCGTACTGGTAAGGGGGCCAATTTGTAAGGGTAGTGGCTCTGATGTATTACTTGTAATGGGTTGACCAGAGAAACCCAGTGAAATATTCTTATTCCCAGAGAGTGGAGCTTGTGGAAGCTCGTTATGATCTATCGTTGTCTTACTTGCCCCTGTATCCAATAGGAATTTCTTGTCTTGTCCCAGGAGGTGAACATCTACATATGGACCAGTTTGGTCCACAGGTATAGGAATAAGGGGCAATTTATCCTCAACCCCTCCTGGGCAGCCTCATAAAAAACTGGGGAAATCGGCATATCCAGTATTTTCATCAGATATGTACATTTGCGTTGTGTTTGGTATTTCCTGATTCTGTTCTTGAGGCGTTCCTTCTTGATGTCTGTACTGATCTCGAGGAACATGTATTCTGGGTGTAGTTTTCCCAGTGGCCACAATATGTTTTAGAACTGGGCACGTAACGTTCCCTTGTAAATCTTTAACATAATGTCCTGGTTTTTTACAATAGTTACAAACATCTTTAGAATTATTAACCTTTCTTTGTACCTGAGGTTGTGGCCCTGATTTGGGCATCACTGTTTGTGCCACTAGTGCTCTTAACTTAGTCTCTTTTACCCTAACCTTTTTGCTTTCTTCTTCCCCCCTTATCCTGTTTTGGTGGTATTGTAATATTCGTAGGACTTGGGAGGGACTTTGTGCTTGCCAGGAGCTCTCTACCTTCTGAACTCTTTCCCTTAACTTCGGGAGGCTGTTTTCCACCAATTTGGATACAAAAAGATGTGCATATGAATCACTTTCTAATTTAAGACTACTATTGGCAGTGAAACATTTCTCTAATCTCGTATAATAATCCCCTATATCTTCACCTGGCTTTTGTTTACAGGCGGAGATAGCATCCCAATCCTCTTTCCTTGTGGTAAGAAGTTGGGGCAACACTTTAAGAATGAGGGTCGGTGCTAATTTCACATCATCTGGTATGTCGGCTCCAGCTGCCCTGGCGTTGTCATTTGTCTCTAAGGCGGCCCAATTCAAATTAGCGTTACCACTAACCAGTCTTGTCCCCTTAATTTCTCATAAATACCTGGGGGCAGCAAATTTTTTAGTATAATTGTTAGATCTGTTAAGGTATGTATTCCCATAGTAAGGACGTCTGTGAGTTCCTTAAAAAACCCAACAGGATCCTTAGAATGCGGTGGTACCATTTCTTTCATTTTCATTATTTCTAATTTAGTAAGAGGTGTATACACAAAAACTTTCTGCAATTCATTTGCGGCGTTTACTCTAGGATGGACCTCTCTGAGAGGGTATTGTCGATACATTTCTTTCTCCCCATAATCAGTATGGCGGGCCCGAAGGAGTGTCCTAGCCACTTCATCATGATATTCCTGTCGTGCATCTAAAAATATGTTAAGGAAGTGTGCAGGATCTTGCAAGAAGGCCAAGGAGGTACATTTGGATAATAAGTTTTCAAGGGCTGATTGATGGGGTCTGAAAACTCTATTCAGTGTCATCAAGTGTTGTGTAATGTACAGACTTGCTAACCTACGCTGGGTGAGGGGTAAACTAGAGTATAACTGGGCTATAATGTCCGAATTATAAATCTTCGGTTGTGAAGTCCATAGGATAGCAGTACGGGCCAGTTCTTGTTCCTCGGCTGTCAATGGCGGTTCTTGTTCAAAGAACCAGTCTAGAGCTTCCTCAGTTTCCTCATATAATTCTTCGCTACTGGGAGGTTCTGGGAACGCGAGTAGGGGAGCAAACCTATCCCCTAGGGGTGGTACGCATCATACAGGGTGCTGTTTACTGATTTTCCTCTCGGGAGTTACTGTTCCTTCTTTAAATTTATGTCTATGTTCCCTCATGAGATCTAATAATTTGTTTAATTTGGAATCCACTCCTTCTCCCTTATCCCCCCTTTCCTCTTCCTCCGTCACCTCTTCCATTAAATCTTCTAATTTCGCCGGATTTCTTAATCTCTTAAATTGGAAGCATTGAGCAAATAGATATAACATGAAGGTATATATATACATTTGTTGTTTTCTGTTTCTTCCTTTCAAGACATCTTGGTAGGGAGTAGAGTCGCCCCCTCTTAGCATGAATTCTAGCATACCATTGATATTATTTTGTACAGCGGGGTCCTTTTCTATTTTTTTCCAAATGGCAACTAGTCTTTTTCCCTCGTCCCCTAAGGCCGGGTATATCGTGGATAAGGGATCGTGTGGCCACTGTCCTTCTGGTTCTCCCCCTCCTGCTTCGTCTTTCTTATCCTTTTCTGCTATAGAGAGAAATCTCGCTGCTTCGGAGAGATCCTCTACAGTTTCGGGAGAAACCAATGGTGGTAGATTATGTACGGGTAAGAGTGGTCGTGTATTGGTAGAATATGGGGGTGGCACATCTAATAAGTCTATAAGCGCCGAATCATCAGGGGGCATAGGTGCACTGGGAAGGAGAGGATTCTTTTTTGATTTATCGGGGCAGGAATTTTCACAACTTGGCAGTACGGGGTATAAACCTGTAACATTTCCTTGACTTTCCCTTATCATCTGCTCGAGAACTACCTCCTTTCCTTTCTCTTGTAGTTCCTCCTGTCTATTTTTTCCTGACATTCTCTGGGCTTTCTCAACTTTTCCTTGCGCTTTCTCTTGCCTCTGTTGGACTTCTTTCTTCCACCATTCTATGGCCTCTAACTGGCCCTGTCTTGCTTTTCTCCTGAACAACTGTTCCTCTACTTTGAGGACATTTTCTATATCAAAAGTCCCCATCCTTGGCCATTTGAATCGTTCCGTTAATTGACTAGTATATTCTACCCATAGGTCCAAGAATACAATGGCGGGCATACCATGTTTGTTATACATGAACCTGGCTGGAGTGTCCTTGGGTGGGAGTGCAATCGCCCTCTCTAACAATTTTTTCTCTTTTGCCCGATACTTGAATTTAGTAAATAATGACATTCTTAATGTATATCTGTACCGTTTCTGTTTAAACAGAAAACGTCTTGATACTTTTCAGCAGTACTCACCGAAAAGCAAACTCTTTATTCTTCGATCGAATCCAGACGCTGCGCGTTTTGAGGGGTCTCGGACGTCTCGGACTCCTCTTCTCCTCGTTGTCGCACTCGGGTATGGACTTTCCGCGTCTCTCACCGCCTCATGTGTATGTCGGGCGCTGGTCCGCCCCTGGGTCTACGAGGGAGTTCGGTGGGAAATCCCCACCGGGTGCACCTAAAGTCCGTCGCGAGAGAGAGTAGGGGAAAAAACCCGCGACCGGCAAAACCGGCGTGTGTAGAGAAGGGAAAGTCCCTGTTCGGGCCCCAAAATGTGGTAAATAATTTAAAATACCTCTGAATTTGCCTTGTAAGTTAAATAAATAATAAAAAAAAGGAAAGAGACGGGGTCCGAGATGTAGAGAATAATCGGGATTTATTCAATAACTCGAGTTAAGGGAGAGGTCCTTCACCAAGCGGGTTAGGGAGTAGTCTGTCTTACTTCACGCAGCATAGAGCTTTTATACATTTTTCTACTACATGCAAACAAATGGCAGAGGTTCAATCATTTTCCACTACAGTAGTTAGGTATAAAAACATTTGTATGCCTCAGGGGAGAGGAGTGGGAGATTGCTTACAAACAAAAATGTGCAAACAGCTGAAGCGTATAATAGTGTGTAGTAAATGGCAGGTATGACCTTGTTCCAATTGCAGGTTATTCCATGGAAATTAGTTTTTCTCAAAATTGGCTTAACCGCAGGTATGTGGCCAGTCTGGTATTCGGCCTTAGGCATATTACACGATGTAGCTGCTTTCAAGCTGCATCTTTTTCTGCCTATTTCCTCTGCGACGGGGTGTTTAAAACACTCACAAAATGGATGTCATATTCAATATGGTTGTCCTGATGTCAAATGAACAGTGGTTGCACGAAGGGTGAGAAACTATTTTTCCACACGGTCATGTGAGGGCAATTTGGAAGGTAAATGGGGATCTAAAAAAGATAACAAAAAAAAAAAAATGTAGCTAATTATTTTGATAACAGGTGAATTGAAGTATGTTGGATGTAACTTTCACACATCTTCAATTGAGGTTTTTCAATGGGCATTTTAAGTTTTTATAGTCTAGCTTTCCAGCACAGCTGATGCCAGACAAGGATGTGAGCATCAATAGAGAGCGACTTTGCTTCTGCCCACATGTTGGGAGACATGAGTACAGGTTTTGGTTAAGCAGACGTTGTGTGCTTCCAGAAAAAAAGTCCTTGGCCTCTGCACAGCTGTGATCGTTTTATGTATTTATACTGCTACCTATCATACACTGATTTTTAGGTCAAAGCTAATAGTATAAAGGTCACCCGACCTTTTAACCTACACCAATATTTACTGTACAGTTTTTTACTTCCTCACAAATACGTACTTTTCCCCCTGCTATTTACTTGTAATGCTTCACCTTAAAATAAAACAATCCTTTAAAGCCAGCACTATTGGCATTGTCAATGCTTGTTTAGTACATTGAACATTAACTGAATTTAGTATACTTATTTAACTTCCTTAATAAAAGCTCTTTCAATAGCTAGATGTGCAGGAAGGGAGACCGTTTACAGAAAATAGTAAATAAATGTGCTAATCTCAAAGGCTTGAATTAAAAATATGTCAGGTCCCCTTATAGGTACTTTAGGTGCTAGTATGCACTTGTATAACTATAGTTAATTCATTTTTATACATGTGTGAGTCGAGCACAATGCTCCCTTTTGTGTGTGTTAACAAAGACACAATGGGGCAGATTTATGAAAAGTGGGACTGCAGCTAGTGGATCGCCACTTTTCTTGCTCCCCTTAGTGCCCCTAACGCCACTATATGTGCCCCGTATTTAAAACATGGCGCACCATGGCGGTAGTCAGGGGGACTAGCGTCATCATTTTTGACACTAGTTCAGTGCTTTGCAGGATTAGCGTAAAAAATTATTACACTAATCCTGCAAAGCACCCACAGGCCCATTGTAACCGATGGGAGCCTCTTTTTAATGCCTGCACTTAGCAGGCGCTAAAAAATGCAGATTAAGCTGGCGCAAAGGATTATTTATGATTTCTTTGTGCCATTTTAACGGCCCCCCTAGCACCGGAACGCCCCACTTGCATACATTATGCCTTTGTAAATATGGTGCAGCGTTTTTGGCCTTCCACCGCCACATTAGCGTAAAAAAATGACTCTAATGTGGCATTGGAATGACTCAGACTCAAGGCCACCATAAATCTGGGCTGACATGTCTTTAACCACCATTTTGTCCCTTTCCTGTTTACGCCAAGTTTCCTATTCCAGTCTAAGTTCGCGCCTCTCTGTGATGTACATATGTGTTGGGACATTTCCTTAGGCCAGCTTCTCAGTTACTAAAAATACATCATTGTTCATGGGCCACTGTATAAATCACTGGAATCTTTCAGTCCTTATTTTTGGAAAATAAAATAGGTGAATCCCGGCATTACCACAAAAAAGACAGCTGACCTCTGACTATAACTGTAAATACAGAACATATTTCACTAGTTTGCTTGGGTTTCCACTACTGCTGTTTTTTATTTTCTATTAGGAGAGCCCCTTCCCCAGAGTCTAACTTTAATGCAAAGGTGTTTTTTTTACCGCGATGGACGAGGATTGCAAGAGCATTTTTAATGAATCCCGAGTGACCAACTAGAATCATTCCACGGCACGGGGGCTGACATCTCAAGCCTCGCCTTGGTTACTGGAGGAGCAGCTTGGAAGCCACCTGCTATAAATGGCAACGCCGGCAGCCAAGGCACAGCCTCTTGGGCACGCTTGAATGCATTAGGTGCACTGATATTAATAACTCAGGAGGCGGGAAACAAGTGTCAACCTATCTCGGAAGTACGCTTTTTTACTGCCAGTCCTGTTTGCATATCTCGGTATATCTTTAGGGAGAAAAAGAACGTTGATTTATAAATACTTTGGAAATTTGTTTTCCACTGAGGACACTGCGCTTTCATAAACGCGCTATGGCCCAAAGCCGTTTAAGGTCTGAAGTGCAGGTAACTGGTGTCTGCTATGCTATTGAAATAGGTTGTACCTTAACGGGTCGTGCTTCCCAATAATAGCACTCAAAGGGCTGCGTGGCATTGTGTTTAGTTATGGGGAAGGCCTGTCCTTGAAGTGTGCCCCGCAGGCCGATACAGAGGATAGGCATAGATACAAAACAGTGGTTCACTGCAGACTTGTTTAAACTTTGTTTCAACAACACAAGGGTGACAAATTCACAGAAAGAACAGATCATTCTAAAATACTCTCCAGCTGTTTACAAACCAATTGTAAAACATACATTTATTGGCCCGTATGTTGTATAAAGACATTCAGCTCACACAGTGATCACGAAGTGCAAAAAAAAGTGAATGCATGAAAGAATCAGGGGTTCTATGGGGCTTCATTTTCACCCGGATGCTTATCCAGTGCATGATCCCTACCAATTGGGAAGTTTCAAATATAGTGCCTATTTTTAAGAAGGGAAATAAATCTGACCCCGAATGTTATCATCCCTGTTCCCTCTTAGACTCATCAGCTGAAGTACTTTTAAGAAGATTGGAGGAATGGACATTGGATAATCCTATTTTATCAGAGGTTCAGTTTGGATTCAGGAGGGCCCTCGGGACAGTTGAGCAGTGTGTGGAGCTTGAATTGTTGATTAAAAAGTATACCATTCCAAGGCAGGGTCTCTTTATCTTTTTGTTTTTGCTGATTTAAGCAGCGCCCTTGCTTTTTTTGACTATTCAATCCTTTAGTCAACCTTGATTTCCCTTGGTGCCCCAGAGGAGAGAGTCTATTTCCTTGCACAGCTGTATGAAAATCTAACAGCCGGGTTTCGATAGGACCCCAATTGGGAATGCCCCCCTCATTTAGAATTAAGAGGGTACTCATACAGCGCCGGTTTTCGCGCCATTTTGTTTTCGCTCTTTAATAATGAGATTGATGGAGTTCTTCAGTAACTGCAGGCTGATGTGCCAAGCATCACTGATCATCCCGTTCGTGTGTTGTTATACATCGACAACGCCGTTCTTCTTTCCAGAACACCCATTGACCTTCAGAAACTGATGAACGCATTTGGGGTCTTTATGGAGTCCGGAAAATGGTGATTAATAGAATAAACACATATAAAATGCCTGCACAAAGAAGGTGCAGAAATGCAGATAGTCTTTTTTTGGGGAGTCATCTACAGCAAAGTTTTTTTTGCTACTTAGGGATACTTTTTTCGAATAGCAGTTCATGGACTGAACAGATTTTCAATGGCAGATTAAAAATGAGCTGAAATTCTGAGGAGATTTTTAGGTTTTCTTATAAGCTTTGAAGCCAGCCTGTTAAAGAGATGATTAACATATATAAGGGTAGACCGTTGTCTACAGCAGCTTTTAGAGGAGGGGTGTGGGGTTATACTCCTAATAAATCAATCAATCAGTCATTTGTAGTGCGCACTACTCACCCGCTAGGGTCTCAAGGCGCTCTAGGTTGTGGAGAATTCCTTTCTTAGGCACCTGCTATGTCTACCAGCTTCTGTGTCATTTTGCATCGTGCATAGGGAGATAGGGCTGTGATTTTTAGAAGATCTGTTTTTATTAAAACCCTTATTGCATTTCTATTCTATTTGGTCCAAAGATGAAACCTGTTTTACCAAATCAGTCATACTAGATTGTTTAACATTAGACGATAGTCTTAATATTCCCTGGCTCTCCTACATAAATGACTTTCTTAAATTGCTTTTTAATATATTTAATATATCTGTACTGCATGATACGCATAGGACTTCATCCCTTTACAAGAAATTAATTAAGGCTTCCTTTTTAGGGTTGAGTGCACGTAAGCGCTCTCGACCATGCTGTAATCTCTCTGTTGGCTTCTAAACACGCCCATGTCACGCCCGTCACTTTTATTAGTTGGTGGGCTTGCCTTTTAAAAATCAATGGATTCCATTTGTGAAATGCATGCATACATCATGCCTTTTCCGGTGTTTAGCCCTCCTCGAGCGTACAGGTAAACTACTGAAAACATACGAGGCTCCGTGTTTTCAGCTTGTTTCTGGACTACTTTATCTTTTCGTTTCCTGCGCAGGGCGATATCACTGGGCAGAAGTTGAGCACTTTGCATGGCATCGACCCTGTGACCTGGATAATTGCACTTTTGCTGGTTATATAGATAATTACACTTTTGGCGGTTACATGGATATTTGCTCTTTTGCCGATAACTTTCACTGCGAGCGAACTTCTGTTTCCTTTTCTGTGTCTCCTTCACACTTATGGCGACCATCAGCTTGCATATGTGAAACTGTTTTACTTTTCATTATTAGTTTATGTGGCAAGGAAAGTCCGGTTAGTTTACAATGCTAATAGGTCTAACGCAAGCAAACACAAAACCTGTTGCATTGCAAATGCTTGTTTAAATATAGTCAGGACTATAGAATGCCAGAAGAATTGAGAAAGCCAACAGAGCTTTTTATTTGTTGATTAATTTACAGGAAGGATGTCAATGCTATTTGTCGTGGGTAAATAATGTTCAACATCGCTTTGCACTGACAAGTTTACGTTCGGGCACAGTTCATCATTAAGCCCCCTTTTCTAAAATGAAAGCATGAACACTGGATATGATTCCTTGTCCCTGTTATGGTCGTTCTAAGCAAAGCACCCAGCACTTTATATTATTCTGTGTTTTTTATGATAACTTAAGGAGATATTACCTTAAACCAATTTATTTCGCACAGAATATCAGGGACTATAAACTTGTATTAAGGTGTTTGGTCGCACTGAAAGATCCCTGCTGTATGTTATATCACTGCACTTTTTATATGGTAGGCAATTCATCTTAAGAAAAGTATTATATAGTAACTGTCAATACAAGGAAAGAGCTGGATGTTTGTATCATTTGTTTCTATTGATATCATTGTGTCTTTCATGTTTATTTAATTATTTATATCTATTGACGATATATTGCACTGTACTTTTATGGCCGTTTTTACTGTTCCGAATAAAGATTTTGACTTGACTTGAACTATGGGAGCCACAGACAATATATCTACTTGTTGTGAGCTTAATGGGTATTTTTAGGCAGCTGATGCCTCCTAACAATCAGAGGGACAGCAGGCAAACAATTTTTCGAAGAATCACCAGTAAATATACAATAGTAAAGCCTTGTGTTAAACATACATTTGGCATTTATGACATTCTGGCCATAGGGCCAGCCTGAAAGTGCCAATGTGTAAGGCAGATTGTTGGTCCAGTGGCCTGCAATTGCCCCCACACTGTCCCTTCTAGGTTGGACCCTATGGCAGGGTCTGCGAGCCTGACAAGCTAGTCCAACACTGCATACTATCTATTATACCAGGCAATATGTTCAGTCACTCGGTTCATTTTAAGTACACATCATGCATTTTAAGTAATATCTTTAGCATTCCTTTCTATGACCTTTTTGTGAGTAGTAGTAGACTTTAAAAGCAAGATCTCGTTAAATAACTTTGAGGCTACTCAGAGGCTCATTTAGAGTTGGATGAAGCAGCTGCTGAACTACCTTTGTGGTGAGGAAGCAAAACACCATCCTGGTGGTGGTCGGTTGGCAAGTTTAAAACTATCCATTCGTCTAGATGGACAGTTTTTCCTGAAATAGTTCATACGCATAGTGGGGACTGCTTTGGGGGAAAAATATCCATAGAGGTAGGTTCAACATGCTAGAAAATGTGCCACATATATGTTTTCTGAAAACTAGAGCTCTACATTGAGGATCCATCTTCAGGAATACCATAACAAAAGTCCCACACATACTGTTTTTTGTCAGTTAATGGGGCCACTTCTATCATTTTTCTTTCTGCAACCACTGTGGTGCACGTGGCAGTCTCGGACAGAAGGTACACTGGTAAAAATGGCATGGGACTTACATTGCCATTGCTCCCGGTATCAGCTCTGCCACATGGGGCTTTCTCATCTGACGTTAGATACATTACCTTCCTTGACATTCTAAATCTGATGGAGAAGGTAGAAGGGTGTGGACTAGACATCAACATTTTTGGCAAATGCTCTGTTGATACCAATCTTTAAATAAGCTTGCTGAGAAATTACACCATCTATATTCCCAATATTCTTGGGCTTGCCAGCAGAGTGAAATGCCTTTCCTTCTTCCGCTACATCATCTTCCTGCTCTTGTGTAGGTGAAGTTTCCTAAAACCTTCCTACTCATCCAGATAAAAAGAGTGGAGAGAAGCAGAGATAGGCAAGTCAGCACCAGTGAAAAATCAACATAGAGTTATTTTCCTTTTGTCTGACCTTTGCTTGAAAGATAAATTCAAATCTAGCAAAAGCCATTGACCCTGCACAGAGGGAGAAAGCCAACAAAGATAACCCTGTGCTTGTATTGTTTGGCATTCAACATCTAAATGTAGGAAATGTTCTTGCTAATGGCCTGTATTCGTGTCTGCCTGTAGCGCTTTGCTAGAAGAATCCCATGCAACTTCAAGAGACCACAAGAGAACTTCCATGGTCATCCAAAAATCATTCACACATCACTTAACCTAGGCACTAAAGACTTGACTCACATTATAAGTGTCTGTGAAAAGTCTAGAACACTGCTGAAAGACCCTTTCCTCCCTTTTGTAATCCTCTGAGGCACACTAGCCTCATGTTCAAGATGGTGTGAGCATTGCTCGTTAACAGGCTTGGACCCGCATATAAAAGTCCTGTCCCTGAGCTATACTAGGGAACTTGACTGAGACTGTTTAACTGTACAGACATTCAGGGAACAACTGGCCTCCACCCCCAAGGTCATATGCTCATTGCCACGTTTCATGAGGTTCAATGGCCAGAAAGGATTTGGAATGAAGATGTGATTATTCCTGAGTAAGATTTTTTTTCATTTTGTCCTCATTCCCTAAATTCCCTGGTCATGACAGCCTCCAAACGCCTTATCTAGTTTATCTCGAGAGTGTCTCGACCTGGGCGAAGTCTGTCTTCAGGCTGGGTAACCCTCCGAAATAGTAGATAAACATCTTCTTGGACCTCTAAGAGTATAATCATAGGACCAGATACAAGTTACTACTTCGCAAACCAGTTGATTAATGGCTCCCAAAATCCCAAACCTTTACTAGCTCCACCTTCTTTAGTGTCACATACTAAATTATAGAATAACGAGCCTTTCCAGTCTTCCGAAGTTGGGGTCAATGGGTTAATCCACTTCATAAATATCTCCCTTGTGGCGAACAAAATCATATAAAACAGTTGCTTTAATCCTGTTATCTCATTGAGAACAACCAAAAATGATCAAAGAAGGGCTGACCTTGCAGTCCATGAGTAAAATCTGGTTATTACTTTAACCCACCTCAAACCAAAAGCGTTGGAGACAGGAACAGTTAACAAACATATGCAGGTCCCCTACTGACTCGGTCCCACACTTGCCACAGCATACCTTATTGCCCAACTCCAATCTTGACAGCTTCTCCGGGGTCCAAAAAACCCTGTAGATTGTAAATAAATGGTTCCTTCTTAAACAAGCTAGCTTGACTGTAGAATACAACAAAGCTAGAGATACTTGCCATGATTCTGAAATCTGCACTCCTGGGAGATGATCTTTCCAAGTATCTTCTGGCAGCACAAAGTCGCAATCCAGCATTTCCAGGAGGGTCCAATACCATTTTGAAAGTTCTTTTTTACCACCTTCCTCCTCCTGTAATAACTTCTCCTCTGGATTTGTGCCGCCCACTACTCCTTTGACTTGCATCACCCAACTCCTCAGTTGCCAGTATTTAAATTTAGGTAAATTCCCTGCTGTACCCCTTAAAAGTTCACTATAAGGAGTCAAACCTTCTTCCGTACATAATTGCCCCCATTGCGAAAGCCTAGACTCCCGCAACGGAACAGCCAGGATATCCTTTGTCCATTCAGGTGACCCAGGAGAATTCCAAATGGGTGTCCTTTTACTATAATTTGGCAGGTTAGTACCGCTCCTTAATTCATACCAAATCTGTGCCGAGTCGGCTAATACTCTAAGTCTCACTTTCTTGAAGAATTTATGGTCTCCAAATTTGTACAAAAACCCCTCCTCTGGAACTTTTGCCACCTTCATCATTACCTTGAAAAGTGACCCAAGATCGGAGGAGGCAGCACCGCTGCAAGCCTTCCTCATATTCTTTATAAAAGTCACCCTTCCATACAACTGTACATCTGGCAGTGCTAAACCCCTTTTCTCTTCCCTCCGCCTCAACTTACTCCATGCTGTACGAGCACTTTTGTTGCCCCAAATAAAACTACATATTTTTCCTTGAAATTTCTGTATCCATTCCTTATTGAATCTCAACGGTAGTGTGCATTAAAAATAAACAGCACCCTTGGCAGGAGCATCATCTTAACCAGGTTGACCCTACCTAAAATTGTAAGAGGAAGATTGACCCACATTTGCTTACACGCTTCACTCGTAACCCTAACAAAGTTTCTTTCTGCGATCACCCCAAGTCTTCTGTAATCAAAATGCTCAAATACTTCACCTCTCTACTTATCCTGATGTTCCCCAGAGCGGTGATCTCGGGCATGTTCCAGACCATGACCTCTGTTTTATCTTTGTTAACCATATAACCCACTATTTCCCCAAATTCTATAACCAATTCTTCTAATACAGGTAGGGATTGACTGAAATTGCTCGTATAAACTAACAAATCGTCTGCATATAAAGCTACTTTCTTATACCAGCTCCCAGACTGAAAGGGGAGTATCGAAGAGTTGCGCCTAATGAAATTTGCCAGGGCCTCAATATATAAATTCAATTACAAGGGGGATAGCGGACACCCCTCAATCCTAACAGGACTGGTTAGGGAGCCATTAACTAAAACCCTTGCCACCGGGTCATGATATATCATCCGTAGTATCCTTATGAATCTGCTCCCCAAATTAAAGTGCTCACAGAGCGTAACCAAGAAGGGCCAGTTAACCATGTCAAATGCCTTGGCGGCGTCGATCAACACAACCACCAGAGGAAGCCTACATGTACTTGCTAAGTCTATTGTGCTTATCAAACCATGTGTCAGCTCATGCATGTATCTACCCTTCATAAACCCCTTTTGATCTGCATGAATCAATTTACAGACGAGCTTACCCAATCTATTTGCCAGGACTTTTGCAAAACTTTTATAGTCACTATTAAACAGGGAGATGGGCCGGTATGATTCATACCTTGTGGGGTCTTTCCCTGGAATAGGGATTAAAGTAATAGTTGCCTCCTTCCAAGAAGGAGGAAACCATGACCCCTCCTTAAAAATGCCATCACACAATCCTATCAGAGCATCAGTTATGCTGTCTCCTAAAACCTTATACACTTCCAGAGGAAATCCATCTGGGCCTGGCTCCTTCCCAGATTTCCCAGAGGCAATCACTCCTTCCACTTCATCCCGCCTAATTCCTTCATTCAAATTCCCTCTATCCTCATCTTCATTACCCAGTGACAGGAGATCTACACCCTGCAACCAGGCTTGGACACACCCTGGAGGCGCCGTTAACTTTTCCCCATAAGGATCCCGAAAATACTCCCAGAACACCTCCTTTATTTCCTTATTCCCTGTACTTGAAGGTCCTCTATTCCCTCCCTGAGTATCCACTACTCTATTACTCGTCTGCTTAGCTTTTGTTTGCCACGCTAGTATTTTTCCGCAATTTTCCCCATATTCAAAGAGGATCCTCTTGTTGACCTCACACCTCTCTTTCTCAGGTGTGAGGTCTAACTCAGCTATGAGTTTATTGCGGTATTCTTTGAGTACCTTGACTAATTGTTCCTTTTTCTCCACCTGACCATTGTTGCCTAATAGTTGTTCCTCTGCTATCTATACAAGCTCTTCCAAGCTTGTAATCTTATTTCTATATAATCTCCTTTTAAAGGAGGCTGCTCTCATCAGTCTGCCTCGCAAAAACGCCTTATAGGCATCCCAGACCACCACTGGTGCTGCTGAGCCTTCATTTAGCCTAAAATACTCTTCTGTGTCCTTCTTCAACACTCCCACAATAGCTTCATCTAAGAGGAGAGTCCTATCTAACGTCCACCTAAACTGCCTGACACTCCTGCCAAACTTGATGCACACCCTCAATGCTGATTGGTCAGACAAATGCACTCCCACGTGCAGAACCTCTTCAACGCACTCCCTTACTCTCCCGTCCACTAATACATAGTCAATCCTGGATTTATGTTTATACTTCTTGTTATTAAAAGTATAACCCCGCCTGGCTCCCATCCTCTCTTTCCAGATATCATGTAAACCAAAATGGGACATCATATTAATTACCTGAGATCTAATTTTCTCATTCATTTTCACCCTGCTCGACTTAGACCGATCAAGGTCATAGTCAATACAATATTAAAATCTACCGTCCATATTATTTGATCTGCATATTGCAGCAGGTGGAAATATATTTCTCACGAAGGCCGGACATCATCCCTATTTGGCCCATAATATCCCACTAACGTGAGGGGCTGATTAAAAGCCAGCAACCTCGCTATTACCCATCTCCCGGCTCTGTCCGCTATTCCTCCCTGGAAAGAGTTCTCGAGATGGTTCTTAATTAATAGGGCCAGCCATTTGCTACCTCCTGCCTGGGAGGAGCATAGAATATGCTGAATCCAACCAAGCGGCTTAAACAACTTACTGCACTCATCCCTGGACAGATGCATCTCTTGTAAAATTATCACTAGCTTGGGAGTCCCTGCAGTATTGCAGTAACCTCTGTTGTCTGGCCCTTACTCTCAAACCATCTACGTTCCAAGAAAGAAGCCTTAATTCTTCATCCTTCATCCTTCATCCCAATATCCTCTCCTCAAGCACGCTCTCTCCCTTGCCCTAGAATATAGTAGACATTTCCTAACTGAATCAGGTTCAATGGCCAGAAAGGACTTGAAATGAAGATGTTGTGATTATTCCTGAGTAAGATTGAAACAAGTCTTAACATCTTCAATTACCAAGGAGAACTATGCCTGATGTTAGAATCATTGCCCCTGTGTTGCTAGCATCTACAAAGCCAAACCAACCTGATCTTAAAACTCAAGTAGTCCCCAACCATAGCACAGCATAAGCGTGCTCTCACTGCAGCCTGAATATGTTGTCATTCCTTTAATTAGGATTAAGATCCTAAACCTAAAGGGACTTTTTTAATACCCTTTAAGAAGTGAGGGATACAGGCTTTATGCTACCATAATTCTTTCTCATTTCTTGTGTACTATAGAATACTCCTTTATGGTTGATTATAGCATTGTTTCCCTTTTAAGAGTATACATGACTTTGCATTCTTATTTACAGTTGCAAACTGAAAGTGACTCAACCCTCACACTCTATCAACTGAGTTGTACTTGGGTGCTCAACCAAGATATCCATGATGTAGGAAAGTACCATCTTGCCTGGCATGTTACCCCCATATTTCACTGTATATATGTTGTTTTAGTCTATGTGGCACTGGGACCCTGCCAGGCAGGGCCCCAGTGCTCATAAGTATGTGCCCTGTATGTGTTCCCTGTGTGATGACTAACTGTCTCACTGAGGTTCTGCTAACCAGAACCTCAGTGGTTATGCTCTCTCTGCTTTCCAAATTGTCACTAACAGGCTAGTGACCAATTTCACCAATTCACATTGGCATACTGGTACACCCATATAATTCCCTAGTATATGGTACTGAGGTACCCAGGGTATTGGGGTTCCAGGAGATCCCTATGGGCTGCAGCATTTCTTTTGCCACCTAAAGGGAGATCTGACAATTCTTACACAGGCCTGCCAGTGCAGCCTGAGTGAAATAACGTCCACGTTATTTCACAACCATTTACCACTGCACTCAAGTAACTTATAAGTCACCTATATGTCTAACCTTCACCTGGTGAAGGTTGGGTGCAAAGTTACTTAGTGTGAGGGTACCCTGGCACTAGCCAAGGTGCCCCCACATCGTTCAGGGCAAATTCCCCAGACTTTGTGAGTGCGGGGACACCATTTCACGCGTGCACTATACATAGGTCATTACCTATGTATAGCGTCACAATAGTAACTCTGAACATGGCCATCTCCCCAATGCCATTCTGGCATTGGGGAGACAATTCCATGATTCCCCGGGTCTCTAGCACAGAACCCGGGTACTGCCAAACTGCCTTTTCAGGGTTTGCAGTGCAGCTGCTGCTGCTGCCAACCCCTAAGACAGGTTTCTGCCCCCCTGGGGTCCAGGCAGCCCTGGCCCAGGAAGGCAGAACAAAGGATTTCCTCTGAGAGAGGGTGTAACACCCTCTCCCTTTGGAAATAGGTGTGAAGGCTGGGGAGGAGTAGCCTCCCCCAGCCTCTGGAAATGCCTTGATGGACACAGATGCTGCCCATCTCTGCATAAGCCAGTCTACACCGGTTCAGGATCCCCCAGCCCTGCTCTGGCATGAAACTGGAGTGACCACTCCCCTGACCTGCACCTCCCAGGGGAGGTGCCCAGAGCTCCTCCAGTGTGCCCCAGACCTCTGCCATCTTGGAAACAGAGGTGTTGCTGGCACACTGGACTGCTCTGAGTGGCCAGTGCCAGCAGGTGACATCAGAGACTCCTTCTGATAGGCTCTTACCTCTCTTAGTAGCCAATCCTCCTTCCTAGGTAGCCAAACCTCCTTTTCTGGCTATTTAGGGTCTCTGCTTTGGGGAATTTTTCAGATAACGAATGCAAGAGCTCACCAGAGTTCCTCTGCATCTCCCTCTTCACCTTCTGCCAAAGGATCGACCGCTGACTGCTCAGGACGCCTGCAAAACCGCAACAAAGTAGCAAGACGACTACTAGCAACCTTGTATCGCTTCATCCTGCGGGCTTTCTCGACTGTTTCCAGGTGGTGCATGCTCTGGGGGTAGCCTGCCTCCTTTCTGCACCAGGAGCTCTGAAGAAATCTCCCATGGGTCGATGGAATCTTCCCCCTGCAACTGCAGGCAACAAAAGACTGCATCACCGGTCCTCTGGGTCCCCTCTCAGCATGACGAGCGTGGTCCCTGGAACTCAGAAACTCTGTCCAAGTGACTCCCACAGTCCAGTGACTCTTCAGTCCAAGTTTGGTGGAGGTAAGTCCTTGCCTCCCCATGCTAGTCTGCATTGCTGGGTCCTGCGTGATTTGCAGCTGCTCCGGCTCCTGTGCACTCTTCCAGGATTTCCTTTGTGCACAGCCAAACCTGGGTCCCGACACTCTAACCTGCAGTGCACAACCTTCTGAGTTGTCCTCCGGCGTCGTGGGACTCCCTTTTGTGACTTAGCGTGGACTCCGATTCACCCTTCTTCCAAGTGCCTGTTCCGGTACTTCTGCGGGTGCTGCCTGTCTCTTTGAGGGCTCCCTGACTTGCTGGGTGCCCCCTCTGTCTCCTCATCCAAGTGGCGACATCCTGGTCCCTCCTGGGCCACAGCAGCTTCCAAAAACCCTAACCGCAACCCTTGCAGTTAGCAAGGCTTGTTTGCGGTCTTTCTGCGTGGGAACACCTCTGCAAGCTTCTTCACAACGTGGGACATCCATCCTCCAAAGGGGAAGTTCCTAGTCCTTTTCATTCTTGCAAAACACCAAGCTTCTTCTATCCAGTGGCAGCTTCCTTGCACCCTCAGCTGGCATTTCCTGGGCTCCTCCCCACTCTCGACACTGTTGCGACTCTTGGACTTGGTCCCCTTGTTTTACAGATACTCAGGTCCGGAAATCCACTGTTGTTGCATTGCTGGTGTCGGTTTTCCTTGCAGAATCCCCCTATCACGACTTCTGTGTTCTCTGGGGGTTGTAAGTGCACTTTGCATCTACCTTTCAGGGTCTTGGGGTGGGCTATTTTTCTAACCCTCACTTTTTTCTTACAGTCCCAGCGACCCTCCACAAGCTCACATAGTTCCATTCGTGGTTCGCATTCCACTTTTGGAGTATATGGTTTGTGTTGCCCCTATACCTATGTGCTCCTATTGCAATCTATTGTAACTTTACACTGCTTGCATTACTTCCTTTTGCTATTACTTGCATAATTTTGGTTTGTGTACATATATCTTGTGTATATTTCTCATCCTCATACTGAGGGTACTCACTGAGATACTTTTGGCATATTGTCATAAAAATAAAGTACCTTTATTTTTAGTATATCTGTGTATTGTGTTTTCTTATGATATTGTGCATATGATACCAGTGGTATAGTAGGAGATTTACATGTCTCCTAGTTCAGCCTAAGCTGCTTTGCCATAGCTACCTTCCATCAGTCTTAGCTGCTAGAAACACCTCTTCTACACTAATAAGGGATAACTGGACCTGGCACAGGGTGTAAGTACTGCTGGTACCCACTACAAGCCAGGCCAGCCTCCTACACATGATAGTTATTGAGGCTTTTGGGGTGAGTCTGGAACACATTTAGACCTCAATTTACAAAGAGGAGTGCAGCCACTTGCATGGTTCTCATCACAGTGGAGTGGGAAAATAAATCAAGGCAATGCTTTCAGCACTCTCTGCCATTCCTGTGCCCTTGCAAAACACAAAGCATTACTAAATAACCCCCTCAGTCTCAATGTTAATCCTGCTAAGTGGCCCCAACCCTTTTGATTTGCACTGGTTGCTGTCCAAGTAGCGTAATGGCAGACCTTATTTATTTCTTGTGAGAGGCAGCACGCTCTGGTTGGTTGTGGCAGTGCCTCAGCCAGACAGAACCTACCACTCCTGTCAGGGGTGGGTGATTACACTCACAGTATAGCCTGCGCTCACCCTTTGGTACCTTGGGACTGAGCACTCAGGCTTACCTCAGAGGCAGTGTGAAAAGCATTGGTACAGAACTCCCATTTGTGGAAGGTAAACAGTTTGCATTCAATACACACAACATAAAAAACATGAACTTCTGGGCATCTTGATAATATTACTAGCAGTATGAGGCCCAACCATGTTAAAATGAGATCAGTAGCATGCACACTTGGGAGATATACCACATTACCCCGCCAGCACCCTTCTGTGGTGTCATACATTGTCAGAACTGTGCCCACCCTGGCAATGAATATAACACGATACCAAACAGTTATAGGATGCACCCCAGATCACAACAGTATCAGGAATATGTACACCGTGATACTGACAACACTTTTAGCAGCAACGTGGACTGAGGCCACATGGGTAGAACCAATGTCAAACGTAGTATCCAGTTAGCAAAAAATAAGCGTGTAAAGCAGCTCTGCCAGTCGATGTAATCAATTGCCGGCGGTTTTCATGCAGGCACTCCCACACACATGCACATTCACTCAGCACCGCTACGTGGTGCTAAGGATATCATGCAGCATAGAGCACACTTACACACACACATGCAAGCAGCACTGTAGTGCGGTGAAACTGATATCCGGCAGGTCAATTTGTAGCACAACTCAGACCCTGTGGCCCAACCCTCCTCCAGTCTCCATCTCACCTTGACTACCCCGCAACCCACAGATAGGAAGAGGTCAACCACCTCCCTGAAATTAGGCCTCTCGAGGCCAGAGTTACACTTAGTTGAGGTCCCAGGAAAGTGGGGGGGGTTAGGTAGCAGGTCTGATTAGGGAACAGTTGACAAACAAAATGCGGTTGGCCACCACTCAGGAAGTTGATCCAGAGGATGGGGAGCAGGAGTGCCTGAGGGCAATAGTTTGTTCGATTAACAGATTCTGCAACATGCCTTTCGGCACCAGCCCAGCTCTGCAAAGCACCGGGGGGATCAGAGAAAAAAGGGTTGTGCAGTTTCTTGACATGCTTGCAATCCCTCTCGGAAGCATTCCTTCAGGAAGTCAGTTACTCTTTCCACCCAGGCCCCATCAAGGCACTACAACCTGGCACACACTGTCATCTGAGCCCTTGTGAGGAGACGGCAGATAGTTCACCAAACAGAGGTCCCAAAAGGAATGATTGCTAAAGAGGGGAATGTAGCAGGAGAGCCTCTCGGAAGGTAGAGGCAGCCCATCAGGTACACATTTTTCAAAGTTGTACCCAGGCAATCTAGGCACAATGCCTGGTCTGCGATGATCTGAGTCATACCAGATAATTCCAGCTTCACACACAATAATGAGCTGCAAATTCCGTGCCTCCCTGGAAGTGAGGCACAATGCCAGTGCACATTGGCATGGGTCACACCAGATGATTCCGGTCACACACAACGATGAGTTGCAAATTCCGTACCTCCCTGGAAATGAGGCACAATGCCTGGTGTTCGTTGAAAGGGTCACCCCAGACAATTCCAGTCACACACAACGGCGAGTTGCAAATTCCGTACCTCCCTGGAAATGAGACACAACACCCAGTGCACGTTGATACCGGTCGCGCCAGTTGATTCAGGTCACACAGAATGTCGAGTCACAAATAGTGTACTTGCCTGGAAATGAGTCACAATGTCCGGTGTGTGTTATATACGGGTCACATCAGATGATTCCAGTCACACACACAGGCACAAGTTCATTAGTACCGCATGAGGTAGAATAAGGCACTACTACGGTTACATCCACACCTCCGAGGATCACAAACTGTGAATCGGACTCCACATGCAGTTAGCATGCAGTCCTCATAACCCACAAGGGAGATGAGCCATGATTGATGAAGCGGGCCACGTGGGGTCCCGCAATCGGTTAATTTGCTCACTACCAACAAGACGCATACGTGTGCAGGGACCGTCCGATGCAGGGACCACACTACTGAGATGTGGGCAATATTTTTGGGGCTCTGCTTCAGGCAATGTGATCTCCAAGCACAATTCTTAGTTTCACGTTTAGTTTGCTCTGTCAGTTGAAGTCCAGCAGATGATGTGGGCACTTAGCTCTCCACGTGTCATGAGCAGATGGTGTGGGTCCCTCGTGGGAGATCTTTGATGTCCTTGAGACCTCCAGCAAGAATTGGGGACAAGCCGACAAGCACCTGGAGAGCACACTTCAGGGTGCGACACAGCAGCAGGCAAGCCAAATTCTACATGTTTATACGGGGTGCACAGGCACTTTGGTTCAGTTTAGCAATGCACAGATCTATAATGCAAGTAAAACAGATAGGGCAAAAACTGTGGGGGGGGGGGGAACTACACAAAAAGATGACTTCCTAAGCACAGTTTAGCTTATTAACTCACGGGTTATTCCTCTAGAAACATGTAACATGTGCTCCTTAAGTATTCGTCCATTTTTCGTCAAAATCTGAATAACATACAATTTATGTGTGCAATTTTTATTGCACAATATGAATTTCAAGACCAAATACTGCACAAGCAATGAGCTACCTCTGTTGTTTGGACATGATACGGCAGCGTTAGCACGTGCTGTTTTGCTCGTGTACACACACTGGTGTACTACTTTCCCGGATTCTGGGGAAACACTGACTGCTCTCACCAAGACTACAATCAGAGTGTTCCTTCTATTACGGACACACTCGATATCTATCACTTACTACTCGCGTATTACAACACTCGTCTCTGGATTAGTAAGGGACTTTGTGACCATGACGGAGAACCCCTCGGTCTCCCTGACCTGTCATTTGGAACTCCAACGGAAACATTGCGATTCCTAAATACAATTCAGTTCTTGAGCCTTGAAGAAGTCCATTGAGGACGAAACACGTGTTGGCTGTTACCGATCTTGCTTATATTGGTTATTACATATGGACATGATTATTCCTGTATGAACAGGGTGTTACTGAACTTTTCATGTATAGACCATAAAGATATCGAAAGCTTCGGCTGTTACCGATTCTGCATGTATTGGTCACTACTTATGGACATGATTATTCCTGTATGAACAGGGTGTTACTAAACTTTTCATGCATTGATCATAAGATATCGAATGTATCATCATGGAGCTTTACCAATAAATCTTTCTGTTATTCTACGTATCTCGGTTCCATGAGTTTGGAGTGCCCTGGTCGCCTTCTTTCTTGATGAGCTACCATATTTTATTGAAAGATAAAACTGGCTTAAGGTTTCTGGAACTCAAGTTTGCTCTGTGTCTTCTTGGCAGTGATGTACCAATAATGTGCAGAGCTAGCCACTTAAGCTTGCTTAAAAACAAGAAAAAACTCCCCACATTGGTGTGGAAAACCCCCCTGCTCACACTGAGCTGCCATTTCCTACATCTTGTCTTCTGATTGTTATTTCTTCTCCACGTTGAAATGGCAGTTTTGCTGGTACCTATTTAAAGTTTGGGATTTGAAAACATATGCTGTCATGCAATCTTTTCCTCTTCATTGTGTTAAGATTAGGAGCTGGCACTGGGCCTGAATGACAAATAACTTCACTAGGACATTTCCACCCAATGAGAGCCTTGTGATGAGAGGGGTATGAATCCGCCCTCTCAACCTTGTTGTAGTGTTTCTCCTTTCTGTAAAGTGGCATTTCTCAAACTGGGGGTCTGACCCTCTGGTGGGTCACAAGCTATTTACAGGGCAATAAATACAGATGCTGTTATCCTTTGATAAATGTCAATCTATGTCTTCTGACAAATTTCTGCTTAGTCCTTTTACATGGGGGTTCTTATTTTTCTGTCTCTGACATCAAAGTAAGAGAAGTTTTTAAAGTGAACTATGTGACAGTCTTGCTTGGGTATATGGAGTGTAAAAGGGAATTCTATAGGATATCATATTTTTGCAACATACAACTAAATGTAAATAACTGTAACAAAATGTACACATTTCAGAATATATTAGTAGTTAGGAAAGCAAAAATAAAGTTTGTTTTGTAATTCTGAAATGTAATGGAAACAAAGATTTTAATAGGTCCAGTACAAAGCAAGACACTTGTACTTAGTGAGGCACAAATGACAAATAGTTGCTGAAAGCCATTTTTGTTTTAACACGCCATCATTTATGAGCTATATAGTTTTATCAGTAAAACTGTATATCTGTGCAGATTTGGTGGCCATTTCAAAGGAAAACATGCAGACTGTAAATGACAGTGGACTATTACACAATGTTTTAGTAATATTCGTGCAACAGTGTGCTCCAAAATGCACCACAGCTTACATACTATGCCTTTACAGCTCTCCTGGTCAATGCATTTGCTACACTGTGTGAAACTCGTTTTCTCACAATCCTTATGACTTCAATGATGTAACATTGTAGTCAGCACACCTACTCTGAAGATTGTTCCTGCTCCACCGTAGCAAAGGTGCTGAGCTATGTCCTTAAGTCCGGTTTTAAAACAAACCCTTGCCAATATTCCAAAACAAGACTCTGGCTGAGCCTTCCAGTATTTTTGCTGCTGTTTTCTACTTCACAAAGCACACTCAATGGAGAATGTGCTCACTATATTTAATCATACAAAACTATTGCACTTGTTATTGACATTCACATATAAATTCAGAAATATGTATGTGGCCTAACAGGTACCAACTAGGGATCTGGGGCTCTAGTTTTGATACCTGGTGTTGCCTCTGGGCAAACCACTTCCGCTTAAAATAAAATGAGCATGACCTTATCTAATGTAACCTGGTGCTCATGTAAATTCCCCCAATGCCCTTGCGCTGTATTTGCACTATATTAAACTGTGGTATATATCTATCTATATGTATCTCTCACTATATATATATATATATATATATATATATATATATACATCTCCCTCTCCCTCCCCTCTCTCTATCTCTCCTCATCCCCCCTCTCTCTCGCCTCATCCCCCCTCCCCCTCCTCCGGTCTCCTTCACCCACTATCCTCTTCTCCCTCTCTCCTGCTCTCCCTCTCTCCCCCTCCCTCCCGCTCTCTCCCTCCTTCTATCCCTCTCTCTCTATATCTCTCCCTCCATATCTATAGGGTCCAAAATGGACCACTGGGACTCGTTTTTAAACAAAAATATATATGAGGCTCTACCCCATACTCTGCTGCAAAAGGGGAGAAGGGTTTTTTCAGATTTGCTAAAATCACGGGCATCAACACAAAGATTTGTCAGAAGCCTTATGATTTTAGCAAACAGATGCCACGGGTCAGTATCCCTCTCTGAAAAGTGTTCTAGCACTTGTGCAGTTCACTATGTGCCACTTTAATAGACAGATCAGTATCTAGAGTACAGTCCTATGAAGACATATCGAAGAGTGTGGTGAAGGTTGTGACATTTAGAATCAATTGCTGTTAGGGAGTAACACAAAAAATTGTAAAGAGTGTGTTATTACAATAATTCACAGTATGCCTACCATTGCATACAAAATCTCTTCTGCCACATGTCTGTAAAAGCTAGGTGGGGTGCCAATGTTTGTTGTTATAAAAATTGTGTAATGGTTCTAAAAAGTTTGGAAAGCACTGCTCTAACAAACCTCCAGTTTCTAAGTAGATGTAAATAGGAAATATGTTATGTTATGTTATGTTATGTTATGTTATGTTATGTTATGTTATGTTATGTTATAGTGATTTATATAGCGCCTAACTGCCTAACGGCCTCGTAGCGCTTATACTGCCATAACGGTGACATACTGCTTATTTTTATACAAGAGATTTAGATTTTAAATAGCCAGGTCTTCAATTCCTTCCTAAACTACATCTCTTGAGGATTTACTCTCATCTTGAGGGGGAGATTATTCCAAAGCAAGGCGCCTTGTTATGCTAACGATCTTCCTCCCCATCTGGCTTTCCTCGTTGTTGGAATTATGGCCAGATTAGCTGAGGAGGATCTGAGCGACCTGGCTGGAATGTAAACCTGTGCCAATGCTTTCAGCCTTTCAGGTCCCTTATCAAATATGGATCTATGAAAGTGGCACAGGGTCTTGAACTGAATCCTTTCCGCTACCGGGAGCCAGTGTAGGGAAACAATTCCTGGCCGTATCGACTGTAGTTTAGGAATATTTAGTAGCAGGCGAGCCGCTGCATTTTGTACCCTTTGTTGTCTATGAATTACATATTTCGGGGAACCTATAAACAAAGCATTGCCATAGTCAATCCGAGCGCCAATCAGTGCCTGGACCACCATTCTTCTGGCTGAGAATGGTAAAATAGTTAAAACCTTCCTCAGGGTCCTTAGCAGAGCAAAAGCGGTTCCTGCTATTCTATTCGCATGTTGAGCCATTGAGAGAAAAGGGTCAAGCCATACCCCTAAGCTTTTAATAAGACATTTAGGGGGTGGGAGGGTAGGCACCCCGCTCAGTAGGCTGGAATTGACAGGGGGAATTTTATTTCCAAAAAACATAACTTCCGTTTTGTCATCGTTGAGCTTTAATTTACTTTCAGACATCCAGGATGCAACTGCTTTCATACAAGGACCTAGTGCTGAACCCATATCTGGGCGGGCCTTGGAGAAGGAAACTATCAGTTGCGTATCATCTGCATATGATACTAGATTCAGCCCGAAAGGCTCAACTATACTTGCTAATGGCCGCATATAAATGTTGAAAAGTAATGGACTTAAGGCCGAGCCCTGCGGAACACCACAGCTATTGAAGGTGCTCCTAGAGATATACTCTCTATCGAGTACCTGAAATGACCTCCCATATAAAAAAGAGCAAATCCAGTCTAACGCGGTTCCGGCAATTCCACAACCTCGCAATCTATCTATGAGGATTTTTAGGTCAACTGTATCGAAAGCCGCACTTAGATCAAGGAGGATAATCGCAGTTTCCAAACCTTGATCCATCCTTTTCCTTGCTTCTTCTGTAATGGCAATCAGTGCGGTTTCTGTGCCATGTTTGGGTCTAAAACCCATCTGGGTAGGGTGTATAAGTTTATTTTCTTCCAAGAGCGTGGATAATTGAGAGTGTACATGTTTCTCTGCAAGTTTGGTAATTAGAGGCAGTAATGAAATTGGTCTATAGTTGCTCAGAGTCTTAGGATCTAAATTATTTTTCTTCAGGAGCGGCTTGATAATGGCTTGTTTCCAGTGATCGGGTACAATGCCATCACTCAATGAGGTGTTAATGAGTTTCTTTATAAAATAAACAAATTAGGCAACAGAGACATTTGTGTGTGTGTACCCTACATTTTAAACTTTCCCAGGTCGAAGGTAGTGACTGCCTAAATCGTTAAATTGTTAATTAAACATGATACAACTACTGACCACCAAATCTAATCTGATCTTGGCCATAGTTAACCATCCATCAAAAGTGGGCAGATTATTTCAAATTGTAACAGAACAGTTTTTGCACCAATATTTGCTGTAAATAAAATGTACAAAGGGGGCATTTATGGAGACCAACTTGTGCAGACAAGCAATTTTTTCTTTGGTTGTCATGTAAAATTTGCTAGACAAAATGTATTGTCCCATAAATCATCTTTTCATATAGTTCACTTAGATGAATATAAACCAAACTGTTAATATACCAAGGAGTACAAATTTAAAACATGATATCAAAAGGAATAAATAAATAATAACATCTTAAATAAGTTCACTTGACGTAGCACTTAAACTTCCTAATTGAGAACATGCCAGTTTAATATTGGCGTCCGTTACCAAAGTTTGCAGTCTTGCGGTAAGCTGCCAACACATGTTTTGAGGGAAATCCTGTTTCTTCGGGGCTTCAAAATTATTAATGCTAGTCTATTGTATATTATAGCAACATGTGACACAATAATATATTCTTCATTGACTGTGATGAATGCATGTTACATCTCTCTTATGTTTTCCCAAACATATAGATCCATTAAAATAAAGCTCCTAAATGACCAATTACAATAAGATATTTTGCTATATTGTATTTCATTAGTGCCAGATCGTCACACAGGACTGCACCCAAAATAAAACCAAGCATGTTTTTTATCCGGCCTACTCCCAGAATGAAGCAAATACACTGGTAACAGAAACCAGTAAAAACACATCACTCTACATCCCTATGACAGGCACAGTGCCCCTAAAAACGTATGAAAAAACAAATATTAAAAGTATCCATCAATGGTTACTGTTATACACATCTTACCCGTTATTAGCAAGAAGTTGCTCCTTAGTAAATTCTTCTGGAAACACATAACAAATGTTATTTTTCTACATCAATAGAATGTCAAATTTCATGCTATAGATGGCTAATTGCCAATGCACCCTCAGGTGACAGAAAAAAACAAGAGCAACAGAAAATCACTCAAAATGTATAGACTATAGCTAATGTCATACTATGCTTGTCAGCATCTTAATACGAAGGAAAGAACCATTTGAAAATTGCTTACCATATGGATTAACAGATCATCTGTGAAATAGGTCTCTTCTATTTCCTAGTATTCATTATAAATGACATTCTAAGTTCATTGTAACACACATATCACAAGGACTGTCCAAAACAAAAAATAATTTCCAGTGTTTTGGTAATTCCCTACAATAATAAAAGGTATCTTATTCTAAGTTGTGTTATGGTGATATATAGACATCCAAACTGAAATAATCCATTAAAAGGCACAACAAAGAACAGCACTGTACTACAGCTTCCAATTAATGCCTTGGGAATGTGTACAGAGACATCTTTTAAAGACTTTACAAGCAGAAGCCCCTAACAAAGAACAGCACTGTACTACAGCTTCCAATTAATGCCTTGGGAATGTGTACAGAGACATCTTTTAAAGACTTTACAAGCAGAAGCCCCTACAACTACAGGTTAACAGAGACAAATAAACCCTCCCAATATCAAAATAAATCAAACTTTTCATGGTTATATCTCCTTTTAGTTAAAAGAAAAATTGTCTTGAAACAAGGAAATGTTAATACAGCTATCGAAAGCTTACATGGTGACAGGCCAAACATCCATACCCAAGCCGTTTCTCAATCAAAACCATGCATACAAAACACCTTTCCTTATATACGCTGACCTATTGACATCAATGGGCTTCAATAATTGACTAATTTCATGCACATGAGGAAGGATTTGTAAAGCTGTTAATCTGAAGACTGACATAAAGTGGCCATCTGCACTAGGTCAATAATGTGATCAGACACATACTTCTCCTGTTTATACACATTATGGTGAGCCCAAAGGACAACAATAAAACTCAAAAATTACCACCAAAAATAAAAGGGAAACAAAAAGAAGGAAAGCCACAGTCTGCAAGGAAAAACAATTAAGAGAAAAACAGTCCTCATCAAATTACCTATATTAGAAACAATCCATATTTTAGCTATTCTAAGTAATGTCCTTAGCTGGCTTGAACCATAGATAGCCTCATTTTGTATCAAGCTAGTAATAGCGCTCTGTGCCTCACCAGATGGCTGCTAACCTGCAAGCACAAAGAAGACAAGGGAAACCATCTACAGTTAAAAAAAACACAAAAACATAAAAAGTATCAGAATGTAGTTTGCTGCCAAGTTATTGAAGGAGAACCCTTGTATCTGTGGCAACTCATTCTACTAATAGCTTGGAAGGCTTTTTTGATTTTTCAGACACAGTGCCCTGTCCATAGTCATGAGGAAGGGTGAATCAAAATTATAATTGTGAAGCTGCACCCCTGTACATTTGTTTCATCCTGGATTATTGGAGACTGATTTGCCCAAGATGAGAAGACCATATGCCTTTCTTCTCACATATTTGATTGCCCAGTTTAGGGATGTTTTTTGTGCATTTTCAGATTGCCCTGCAGTTTTTGTCCTGATGAAGACCTGTGTGTAAGGTTTTCAATGTCCACTCTTTAGTTGGGTTGAAACATCAACAATCTCATATGTTATGCCTGGACAGAAATAATATTCTATAGAAAGGAACTCATGGATTAAGAACTGATCCTTTTCCTGATGGACTTTGAATAGATTGTTGATTACCAATTCAGACAGGCCTGATGAACTGCAAATCATATTTCATTGTTTTATTTGTAAATAATCACTTAATCACTTTGCAACAGCACTTTTTTAGCACTATTTTACATAAAGTTGCAACCTTAGTATTTTAAATTTTGTGTATATATTACAATATATTATTATATGAGAGTTTGCATAATATATTGCTCTAATGTTATCTTTTCTCTTCTTTTCTCACCTTCTTTTGGCATTGTTCAAAGTATGAGTCATGTATTTGCTCTGTGAGAATTTATTTGCATGTATGTGAATAATATTTGGATTCTCCGCTTGGACCACTTGGCTGTTTGTACCACAACATACCCAGGTTCTATCGTCTATTGAGATGCCCAATTGTGTAATTTTTCTTGCTTCTTCTAAATGGAGTTCCTCAAAGTCATCTTAGTTAAAAAAAATGTTTTACTTATTTCTTCCATTTTAATTTTTTCTTGTTCGATTAATATTAGCATAAATTCTATAGAAGTTAGTATCAATTTCCTCTCCCATTTCTTGACTTTGGGAGCTATACAAATCTTCAACTGTGGAAAAGTCGTTAATCATTAAATCACTATGGATTCTATAGACTTCAAGGTAATGTCTACAATGGATGGCATCCCACCATTTTTTGTGATTCCTTTTTTGATAACCCCTCAAACCTTATGTAGAGGTCTCAAGATACTATAACTCAATGCTTTTAACAGTTTCTCAACTCTTCATTATGTCACCTTTGAACAAGCAATCTGCCAGTTCTTCTTTTTTTTTGCACCTATACCAATATTTTCGAAGTTTGCCTTTCTAACAAATGATAGACTAACACATTTCCTGTGTGAGAGTGGAAATTCCAGAATAAATAGTTTAAAGTTTTCCACTTTGCTACTGAACCCAAGACAATGGACCTTTAACAGTGAATATGAGGCAGGGAGAAGCAGCAAATCAAACATTAACAATTCACAAATTGTCAATTAGATTTTATATGATTCAATGATGAACTGTGAAAGAAGGTTTAGTATTTTCTTCTTTTCTCTTGTTTATTATCCGAATCAAATCTTTATCAACAAACAATAAATCGGTGTTAAACAGAACAATGCATAAAGTTAATTCCATACAATTTAAATTCATTAGTCTAATCTAAAGGATGGTTCTGTAAAAGTAAAGATCATGAGAATCCACAGAGAGTTCATAAATTCTGAGATGTGAAAGGGCTGAGAAACTCAGTAGAGTTTCAGAGCAAAATAAGTTTCAGGCAAAGAGTCTCAGAATGAATATAAGTGTCAAATTTAAAGCAGCTCAACGTGAGTCTGAGAAGCATCTTAGAGAGCATCGCAAAGTGACAGACTGGGGAGTAGGATTCATGCTGAATGAGCCTAACCGCTAATCTTCAAATGCTTCAATGGTTCTCTGATTCTATAGTTCTCACTCTAATCCAGGACATGCATTTTATAATAACACAATTTTGTGACTTGAAACTTTTTTCTTTGTGTCCACCACCAGTTTGTCCAATCAGGCTTCCACCTCTTCATGAGAACAAGACAGTTTCCGTCGGCTAATCTATCTAACAAAACAACTATGAAATATTTTATTTACCACGTAGTAACTTTGCAGCTAAACTATCTACTCAATGCTGTTTCCCACCTTTATAAGAAATAGAGATAAAAAGTTATTGGTTAGTGTAATGCATATTTGACAAGTTACATTTTGATTCCCATTTGTTGTTTTCTATTCCTCTTACTTGTAACAAAACTGATTTTGTGATTTTATTCATTCTAGAAACTTTATAAATGTGTGAAAGTTAAAAAGAATATATTTTGCAGTGTGGATCATTGTTAAAGGCTCCAAACAAGTTTTGACAGTTATTCATAATATATTGTTAGCCTAGGCCACTCATGACAAATCAAGTAAATATCTGCTCTTTTGTGCATTCTTTAACTAAAGCCTACAGATATTGTTGCCTACTGCTTAATCTGCTGCTAAGATAGCACAGAAGGAAAAATAAATGCATTTCTCTTTCATTTTCAGTCCTACATGTTCTTCCTATGCATCTAATTCTGCACCTAATATTTTGTTAATTAAAAAACGCTCTTCCATCTGCATTGTAAATACAAATTCAGTTGCTGGAGAGAGCACCTCCCTTGGTTTTCACCATTAAGTAGAGCACCAGTATTTGCATGAAATAACTTGTACAGTCAAAGAGAATGTGTGAGAGGTACAACTTCTCAACCGTTCTCCCGACTATGAACTTATCACACAACAAAGAGGATGAGGAGGTAAGGCTTAAAATGTTGTCACCCTGTAGCAGAACCATAAATGGTTTAAAATTTCCCTCACCCACTAATAGTGGCACGCTTCAACATAACACATGCTACAGCATCCCTGCACAGCCATCAATGTTATTTTGTAGTTACAAACAAACAATCAAAAGGAATCAGCTGTGCAGTATCAATTTTAAAACTACCTTAAGAATTTCCCTCACTACTTTATTCTGGGCCCCTAGGCAGGGAAACAAATGTATCATAAAATGAACTTGGGAAGTTATTGTCCTGTCATCTCTTTTTCTCTCAACATGTTTCGGCTATGTTCTATCGCTACTCAGGGTCATTGGCCTTCATCAGGACTAAGATCCCTAAAATCACAATCACTAATCCTTGTTACCACTAGTATGTTAGATATGTGGTGACATAATATCATGCAGTGACCTTACTTGTCACCTCAATTCAGAAAGCCAGGTATTACTGGCAAAAGAAATGACAACATTAATTAAATTACAGAACACTTACACAATATCCAAGCTGCTTCAATTACGGTCAAGTGCTCATGTAGTAGACTGTGTTTTGTTCACTCATTCTTTCTGAGCTCAATATAACTTTTTCAGTGTGAAGTACCTATCACCATGCGTGCACTAAAATAGGTGGGGTTAAAAGGGATATAAATGCTGATGGAATCAAGACTATTGCTTCTTACCCTGATAAATATCTCATCCCCCTGTAGTCACACACTGTATAAAAGCAAACTTTGGCAGCCCCACTGTCATTGATTTTTTCATTAAGTGCTTCAAGGTGGATATATTTGGGGTATATTTTTCTCTTGCGGCAAAAAGTCATCCTAAATGGGGAACTAACCCATTGTTACATGATCACCATTGTATATGTGGATAAACCTGTCTCTTATTAGTGTAACTTACCTTATTGTTTCTTGGGATACAACCCTTTGAGCACAATGTTTTCCCACTTTCGCCTGCCCCAGTATAAGCAATCAGGTAGGCTGCCCGGAGTGCTGCGAAGCCAAAGGTCAAGAATGGGTCAGTTATCCCGAAGCCAGTTATCATGAAGTAACACCGCAAGCTTTGTACCTCGTTCTCACTTTCTGACTGCGCTATTAAATGTGGTAGTGCTGCTGCAATCACAATTAACCGATAGGTAGAGATCCCAGACATGAGTGGAGCCCAGGTTCCTTTAAGAGTATGCTCGTTATCTTTAAAGCACATCTGAGCCCTCCTGCCTTGAATCTCAGCTCCCCCAGCACTCACTTCTTCATTGGACCAATTCTGCCTCAAATAGCAGCTCACCACCCTCCATAGATGGGTGTTACCATCTAGGTAAACCGCGTTAGTAGTGGTCAAGTCAGTGGTCCTCTCCTACGTTGTGTAATCGTGTGTGTTCATCCTACTGGTCCAAAGGCTAGAACTCAAAGCCATTGCACTGTATGCATGCATCTTTGGCCATTTAGGTTTGGATCGCCGCATTCATCTGATCAAAAAACATGTGTTGTGTGTTATATCTTCATGGATTGGAGGGTTTTAAAAATTGCCAACCTCTAATCTGAACTCTTATTTGGTGTCAGCCTTGTTATTGTGTATATTCTGAGATGACAAACCATCAAATACTGAACAGTCATGTCAATGGACTGTAATGTGTTGTTTCTCCAGGAACTTCTGTTATTAATGGTAAAAATGACTAGCACTACTGTGGTGTATATCCCCACTTAGAGTGTGAACACCTAATTTTTTGAGAACATGTCATGGATATTTCCATATATTAAACACTTCCCGGAACTCATTTCTGCAGTATGTTTACACATCTCTAGTGGATCGATATGTATAGGCAATGTCACAGTGGAATCTGGTCAACCCTGTGTGGGGTATACATTGTGAACACTAAGGAAGGATGTTACCACATTTTAGTGTCACAGTCGTAACTCCTATAATTGCACTGGGTAGCCCCTATAACATATATCTCATAAGCAGTTGAGATGGTGCCAGAGGACATCATTGTTCAGTCCCTTCTCATGGCTCTGGAAAGAACTTCTGTAAAAGTGACATCTTCAGAGACGAACTAGTGCAGACATGCATCTTTTGCTTTGTTTGCCATATACAACAGTTGTTTTTGAGCTGGTCATTTGGTGCAAATGTTATTACAAATCTTCACTTCCCCGGGACAAATGTTATGTAATCTGGCATCAGACATTGGAATACAGTTCACTTTTTATTGACCAGACGTGAGCTGAGTAGATATAAAATTCATCCTAGCAGCTTGCTCAGTCACCTTGCAGTGAGCCTCTGAACTCAAACATCATTTCAGGAGCGATCCTTATTTTTTAAGGTAAAGCATACAAAAAAGAGTAGAAAAAAGTGATGAATGGGATGCTTGATTTAATCTCAGCCAATGGTAATTACGCAGGCCACATTCCGGTCCAACGTTATTTTGCATGTCATGCAACTTTAATTTGGAGATTAATTCAAGCATTCCATCCATCATCTTGTTTTTGCTTTATGGAAGCTGGCCACAGTTTCGCATGCATTTGTGCAAACTGTGAAATATGTCAAAATTATAGGAAAACATAAGAAATTTTAAAACAAAGGCATGTACCAGCAGCATGTACCCGCAGCACAGCCACTGACGTGCACTCCTTTACAGGCAACTGTGCACGTCATGGCAAAACGCTGACATTCAGAGGCCATGTCAGGCAATTGGAAATTGGTTGACCCATTGCCACATGCTGGTCTGGGATGAAGCAAAATGCGAATGACACCTTAACAGACCGATGACGAAGGCTGATTGAAAGTCCCTGTATGTATAAAGTGTGTATTTTATTGTGTTTTTTTGTGAAACAGGTGGCTAGCTAACAGTTAAAGCTGTGTGTAAATCAGTGCTAAAATTGCTTGGAAACGCCCGTTGTCAGTACAGGCCCCACTTTTACCATTAATATGAAGTCTTTGTTAATGCGGGGCCTTTGTTCCGCCCCTGCTATGGGCACAAGCTAAGGTTTGAGGGTGAGGGAGCTACTGGAACATTTTAATTGGCCCTGCCCACCACTCACTCATGTGACAGTTGGAATTAGAGTAGGTTGTTGTACCAAGCCCTGCAGCATTTGCAAAATAACACCAGACACTTCAAGGCTGTTAGATAATTAGCCCATATTTATACTTTTTTAGCGCCGCATTTGCGCCGCGTTTGCGCCGCGTTTCGATGCACAAGCTGCGCAAACTTACAAAATACAATTGTATTTTGCAAGTTTGCGCCGCTTTTGCGTCGAAAAATGACGCAAATGCGTCGCTACAAAAGTATAAATATGGGGAGTTATTCTCACATTTGAGAGGGCCTATTTCCATTGTCCCTTTCAAACAAGATGCATAAATGGGGTCACGGTCCTCAGTAACACGACAGTCCAGCACTGGCCATCGCTGCCGATTGGCTTCAAGATACGCCTAGGGATAAGATTATTAAAATTATACCTGGGAGACCACAGTGAAGTCACAGAATGCCAATGTCATATTGAGTTATTTTCAGGACATGGAGTTCTCAATAGGTCAGGAGCACAAAAAGGTAAAAAGTACTTTTCTTAACAGAAGATAGGCTCAGCGTGAAGAGATATCTCGTCCGTTTGGCAAGTGGTTTATCGGTATTTTTTGATGCGTCATCAATTTGTTGTCCCATAACTTTTTGTGCTACAACGTATTTCTTAAACGGAAAGTGTCTTAAGAAGCCTACTGAAATCAAAGCACACAGTTAATGAACAAAGCCGGTTGGAACACAACGAACTGCACGCTCCTGTTCACCGCCTACGATTTTTTATTTTGGAGCACGAACCCGCTGTGACAACCAGGCTAGCTCCTGCTGCACAGCGTTCGGTCTCTATTAAGCACAGGGGGAAATTATTATGAACAAATTAAAAACGGCAGGGTCCTTCCATCTACTTCGTTGGTGCCTCCTTTCAAGATGGGGGACCTGCTTTTCGAAGGATGACGCATTATGGTAAAGAAACTGTGAAATACGTGGCTCGCAAAGCTTTTTATAGACTTTTTGGTACCGCGAGAGGTAGAGCAGTGATCCTTAAGGTACAAGCTGATTCTAAGTCTTGTCCACATCATGGTTTCTGCGTTTGTCTCTAAGTTATAAGAACTATGATTTAGCATAGCGTGGAAATGCCAATTACGATAATGTGTTTTTATCTCACTTCACAGAATTAACCCATGGATCTCCCTTTTTCGATAAATGCATCAGTTTATAACTGTCACAAATATTGGCATGGTGGAAACCATTTATGCAAACACACATACAGCAATGCACTACTCATATGCAGTCTCAAGGTGGTAGCCTCGTTTTCCCCATCACTGAAAGCCCTGGCTGTTTGCAGGAGATTTTAGATTTTGCATTACTTATTTGCATCCATTGGAGATGCCTACTGGCCTCTCTTTGTAAATTGCAGTCCAAGGCCTAGGACCCTTTGGTGTTTATTTTTTCAGTTAGTCATAAATCGTTACATGCTGCCACCCCGTGTATAGCACACCAATATTAAAATAATATGCTATGATAAAAGGTTTGAGAGTATTATTGGTGCACTTGTCTTTAGGGTTACTCGTAATGTTTTTATTAACTTTAGTGTAAGAATTGCATGTGAAAGAGCAGTGTTGCCCGTAGAGGACACCCTAATGTCACAGTTCTTCATTATTCTCCTTTGCCTAGTTACTGCATTATATTTTGGAAAAAAAGCAAATCTCAGATTAGACTCTGAGATGATATACTGGTTTAAGCCAGTTTGTCGGAAAGTTTCGGACTGTAAGGCCTGATCTAGAATATGACAGAGAAGGTAAGGCAACGAGTACCCTGTCCACCAAACAGAAATTCTGCCTGCCTCATTTAGAGTCGGGTGAAACTGAAGTATGTCAGTGGTGGAGACTACTCCACCTCTGCTGCCAGCATACATCTTTGACAGTCAGAAGGAGAAAGGTTTAGAGTGGGAGGTCAAATGACTAGTTTTTACTGTCCGTCACCGCTAGTGGTGGGAAGGGGCAATGAAAACTTCTAAATGACACCCATACTATTGGATGAGAGAAATCTCACATGTCTGGGTGATCATTTTAAAAAATATATATATTTTCAAGGAAAAATCCCACGTGGGATTTTCTTTAGAAAAATTAAAAAAAATTGAAGGTTTGCCATACAGCGTTGTCATCTTGATGGAGTGGTCCATCAAACTTTGAATGCATTAACAGAAACTATTTTTCGGTGGTTCTTGCCAATGCAAGAGATATCCACTGGGCCAGCAGACATCTTTAAATTTGGTAGGCATAATACCCTCAAAATGATAAAATAAAGTACTCTGCCATGCAAACGGTACATACCCCGTCCACTGAACTCTAAATGTGACCCCATTTTTGTATTGTATGCTGATTAACAGTGGCATCTGCCCAATTGTCTGCCATTTGAAATGTAAGCTGTAGCTGTCTAGCAGCTCACTTATTACCTTTTTTAACTTAATGGCACGTAGACTCTGTTGTGTGGAATATAAAAAGTGTGGAGCTTCAGGTCACCTTCTTCTTCCTTGTAAGGACTAAGGGGGTCATTCTGACCCCGGCCGGCGGCGGAAGCCGCCGGCCTGGCTGGAACCTCCAGAATACAGCTGCACGTTCAAAAGACCGCCGCGGGTATTCTGGGTTTCCCGCTGGATGGGCGGGCGACCGCCAGAAGGTCGCCCGCCCGCCCAGCGGGAAACACCCTTCCATGAGGATGCCGGCTCCGAATGGAGCCGGCGGAGTGGAAGGGGTGCGACGGGTGCAGTTGCACCCGTCGCGATTTTCAGTGTCTGCATGGCAGACACTGAAAATCTTGGTGGGGCCCTGTTACGGGGCCCCCTGCAGTGCCCATGCCATTGGCATGGGCACTGCAGGGGCCCCCAGGGGCCCCATGACACCCCTTACCGCCATCCTGTTCCTGGCGGCCATGACCGCCAGGAACAGGATGGCGGTAATGGGGGTCGGAATCCCCATGGCGGCGCAGCAAGCTGCGCCGCCATGGAGGATTCCCCAGGGCAGCGGGAAACCGGTGGTACACCGCCGGTTTTCCGTTTCTGACCGCGGGTCAGAATGCCCATGGGAGCACCGCCAGCCTGTTGGCGGTGCTCCCGCGGTCGTTGGCCCTGGTGGATTTTACCGCCAGGGTCAGAATGACCCCCTAAGACCGAAGCTCCCTTGACCTGCTGCTGCCCTTCTTGATCTGAGCTGAAATTTCACCTTAATGCGAGAATTGGTAGCTCACTCTATCTACACCTCCGCCCAAAACCACAGGCAGGCTCCTGAAGAAAAAAACCTTATCAACAGCTGACCATTGTAAACAACCAATTGGTCTTGCCAGTCCCTAATCAAATACAGAAGAGAGCTACCTGAGAGATCATCTGCTCTATGTGGAGATGAGCTGGGTGGTAACTTTTACTTGTAAGTGCACATTTCCCTGTACTGGCTTCTAATGTCTTTCCTATTTGCTTCCTAGGCCTTTTTAGTGCAGCAGTGCAGTACTCAGTATTAGTGCTTCTCATGGTCTGTTGTTAGACCTGTGGGCTTTGGGGTTGCAACCCAAGTTTTTACTTTTGACACAGTGAGCTTGGCTTACCTTCCTGACCTTGGTACACTTAAACTCACAAGCTCCAGGATATTTACTCTCAGGTTTCCTAAATATTCTTGTGATTTAGATGTCTGCAAACCTCTTTGGTTCAAAACCTTAAAGCATATTGTGTGCTGCAATGTAATCCATTCCAGGTGGGAAGAGCGGGATCCGCCATTTAAGTTCAGTATCCTTTCTAAGCATCATCAACATTAGATGTTTGTAGCTAATTCTGTACTTTATTGCATTGGTTGTGGTAATGGGTCTTTTCTTTCCATTTGGATTCTGAGCTCTACAAACATTAGACCTTCATGTAGATTGCTTAGTCAGGACCCCTATTTCATTGCTGCTGAGAGTCATTAGCATTTGCTTTACCTAAAGTCCAATTTCTTACTTACAGTTCTCATTGTGGGATTACCAGTTTCATTAAGCGATTACTGCTTTACATTTGTGTACTTGTTTTGCATTATTTTTAGTTACCGTTAAATGTATTTGCTGTAAATATATGTAAAATATATGTTTCTGTGTAACACACAGCCTTGGCTGCACCTACATACTTAATTGCAAATGTGATCATTCTACGATGATAGAAAAGACCTACGCTTGTGCGGCAAGCAGTTATTCATGGAATTAATGTAAAACTACATTCCTTTTGATTGAAGGGGCAGAAATCTCTGCTAATTCCATTAGGGAGCGCCAAGTGATGATATGCCATATTTCCACTTTCGCTACAGGATATTTAATTTAATCATAGGAACAGGTCTTCCTATAAAGGGCCCTATTTTAATTTGTTGAACCCGGATCCACAAAAGCTTCTGATTTGCTAGAGTCGTATCGACCTGCGTATAGATTCATCCAATAAATCTCTCTTAGATTAAGCTTTGGCTGATTGCCCAAATTTTCCGAGAGAGTCATCAAGGTTCATTAGAGGAGGCCCACTTCTTGTTAAGGGGTTGGCACTGAGCATTGATGAATTTGGACACTAAGGGACTGGAAGAGCTCTATGGCTTCTGTGACTGCACGACCCGGTAAACCCAAGAAACAGATAGTAATGATGAATGTCTAGACTTTGGAAGAATGATAGGCTGTGTTGACCTGCAGGATTGAAGCTCATAATATACACATAACACCTGATATCTGCATAGAGCATTTCACTCTCCTAGCTATCATGTAAAGACAGTGATACAGGGATATTTTACCTACTGTGCGGCTCTGTACTTTGCTGGTGCGTTCTGTGCAGTATGGTTTGTGGTCTCTGCAGTATGGCCCACACAACAGAAAGTAGTTTGGCTAGAGATGGTATTTGGGAGGGTTGAAATATTGGGGGTGTACACATCCCATTTTGGTATAATGGGTCTTAGCCGTGCTTCCAAAAACTACCTCCATGCAAAACAGAGAGATTGCCATTTGTCTGTTTCAACAGATCTCACCATCTTCAACAGGAGTCTTTTTCAGAATATCATGCACCATACTAATGGCACATAAATTACTGATAGGCAGTTTTTTGTGGCATAATAATATAAAAGAACTGTTTGCACCTGAAATTTTTGTCTGTGTAAATGGAAAAGCAGTGCTTTGGTTAATTGAGAGATTATCTCCAAGCATATTGTGTGTGTCCCAGCTGTGTGTGTGTGTGCATGGGCATGCACGTTTGCATATGCCTTAGGTTGAAAAAAAGATAGAACGAGCTAAAGACAGGAGTGGAAAAAAGCCCATGCTTCTTTTATAAGTCAAGGATGTAAGGATAGAGTTCTGCACATACCTAATTTTCTTAACTTTAAGGTCTGAATTAAATCTCTTATAAGTACTTCCAAAGATGTATCTCCATAGGTGCATAAGGTGTGAGTTTTTTCTGCTGCCTCTACTATGACTGTAGTCATGCCTATTTTTTTCAGCGAACATATACATTTGCTACTAGTAATAATAACTGCCTGGCAAATGTAATCTCTTGAAAAGAAAAATAAAAAAACCTTGAAAAACATCAGTAGATTGGAGCCCTCAAAATCGTGCCAACATGCTTCCATTGATTGCTATCTAAGATTGGTCAGAGTCCTGCGAGGCATCATGCAGTGATGTTTTCACCTTATATCAATATACAGATCCAGAATTACAGTAGGGCTGGGAAGATAGTTTGAAGGGGAGGTTAAATCATGTGTTTGATCTTCTGACAAAATATTCAGAGAGACTACAAATAATACTAAGAACAAACGGAAGCATTGATTTTTGGCACTGTAAAGACGGGTAAAATGCAGGAAGCTGAAGTCATGCATTATAGATTCACGATTGGAAAAGATCAACAAATTAAAAAAATTGTGGACAAAGAAAGTTTCACACTGAGGAGAAGGACTTTAATATGCGATGCATCTAAACACGAATGATTTCAACATAAGTACGGATCTCAATATTTCGAAATTGGCAGCATACACACGTGATAGTTTTACCCCCATGTAGTGGCTTATCCACATCAATCGTCCACGGATTGAGTGTTAGCAAGGAAGAATTATTTTTCATGAGACTGCAATTTACAACCCAAGACGAGTTTCTCGTGTAAGAGAATTCACAGAGGTGTTAAAAGGAGGTGAAACTAATACCCAACGTACACACCAGATTGGTACTTCAGTGACTTAAGACCAGGGGTAGAGACAACCTATGGAAATAATAAAGAAACCATTCATTACTTAACAATGTGTTGAACAAAGGACTGGCAGAGGTGGGAAGAAATATTTGACTAATGGGCCATTCATTTCACAACACCAAAAAGACTAAGATGCAAACTGATTTATTTAAATTCACTCATATACTTAATAATACTGGTAAATTATCTCTTCCAATAACCTGGAAGGTACAATACGGAACAAGGACAGTGCTGTACCTCCACGGTCAGTGGTGGAGTGTGCGGGTACTATTTCTTAGTCAGGCAACCCATGCATTCAGTGCGGGGAGTTTGTGGACACTATTAAGAAGTCAGGCAGCCCACATATACTGTTGTGGTATAAAGGAGCAGATGCTTTAGATGAGTGGAAGGCTTTACAGAGCAGCACGGAGAGCTTGGTCGAGGCTCATCCCTAGCACTGCACTTAGTACTGGTCTGAGAGAGTTGGTGGGTAAAGGAAATAGTCTACTTATTTTCTACATAATTAAGCAGATTTGCTAAGGATTCCTGTTTTGTGCTGGCTCTCGCCTGTTTCTAAGTTTCTCTGTGAGATGGGAATGAAAAATCTCCCAAATGTTAAATTATATGTTTACTGGGTGCCAGATCCAAGTATTAAAAAGTATCTTAGTTTATTTAAGGACATAATTACAATTATGGGCAATGGAAGAATAACTCCCCACATCACAGAGGTACTTACTTAAGCCTAAAGTAGAGATAAGGGCACAGTAACCTGTTGATTACATGTGAGACTCTGAAGGTCCTCTGGAAAATAAGAAAAAAACACAGGAATCTTAAATTCTGGTGTGGAATACCCAGAAATTCACCTGGTGTCCCTGGATACTTCAACAAGAGACACCACATATTTTTAGAAGATAAAGTCTGCAGGTGAAATTCCCTGGCCTGCTGGGTACCGCAGAATTCCTACAAGGCCAGCAAATTCTCTTTATTAGTCCCACTGAAATTAAAAAGGCACTCAGATTTGTGCTCTATCAAAGAGGCCAGTCATGGTTTTGGCAGCAATACGCAGAGTTAAAATTATTTACAATGAATTTCTGTTTCTCCTGTCTTCTGTTTGGCAAATAACTAGTTCTAGCAATAAATACCAGGTGCTATGGTGCTAAAGACTGAGGCTAAATGCTCACTCCAAACATCACTCTTTGGTCTTTCCCTATCTTCATTAAGATGCAGACCCTAAGAAGGGCACACACTATCCAGTATTGAAGCTATAGCAGTTCATTGATCAGCCGCAGCCCGTCCTTTGGGGCTGAGGGGACACACCCATACACCTTTTCCTCCTCAAGAAGAGTGTCTTTCAGGCTGAGCAAAGGTCACCCTGACAGACACTTTTCATTTTCAGGTCAGGCAGCCAGAAGTTAGACATGCGCTATTTCTGCAGGCTCCCGGCTGCCTGAGCTGAACTTTGCTGGGCTGAACAAGTCACAGCCCTGTGGGCATGACCTATTCAGCCTAGCAAAAGTGCTTCGAGGCCATCCCCTCATGACAAGGGGGGACATCACTGATTGCTTTAGACCTTGGCACTTCAGTTTTAAGCCCTGAGGCACGAGGGGCCGAGTGTCAATCAATGACACCTCGTCACAGAGTGGGGTGGGGTCAGTGGTCTCACTGACCCCATAGCACTCCATGACGAGTTTGGACTGCTGACGTACCTCACTGGCTGACCCAAGGTTAGCCAGTGAGGGAAGGAAGCAGTCCCAACCCTCCTGGGACCTCCAAGGCAGAACTGAAGGAAGTGTGTTTGTGTGTTTTTTTTAATGAATGTATAATGAGTGCATGCCTGTATGTTTGAATATTTGATAATGTGTGTTGGGAATGGATATGTGTGTGCACGCATGTGTGGATGAATGAGTGTGAGTGTGTGCCTGTGTATCCCACCCTCTCCACTCCCTCCTAAAATTACCGGCCGCCACTGTAATTGATCATTTTAATATCCAACTGCAACAAGGGCTGGAAGGTGATTACCCTCCATCATGCTTAATCTCATGTAATAGATGTCTAAACACAGATGTTTGCAGCTCAATATTCAATATTTCACGGACATGTTGTCGCAAGGAAGTTTGTCGACCGTTGGATCGATTGAATATACTTGTCAAAAATTCTATCTGGTTGCAAACACAGCAATAGGTATAGCCTTATTTAATTTTTTGACGTTATTGATAACAGCATCTGGTATAGTTCAACATGGAAGTGCCTCCCACAACAGGTCTGGAATTTTGGCCTTTATTCTTTACCTGTCTGGGCAAAACTCTACACGAAGCCGGTGAAACGTGTGGGATTCAGCGCGAAAAGTTGATTTCTGCATGTTATTTTCATTGATTTATGATCGGCAGTTATTCTGCATTCCACTCCTGGAGTTACACACAGCCATGGTGTTAGTGGTCCTGGGTAGAAATGCCAAGCTGAATTCAGGACGACTTGTAAAGAGCACGAGATAGCAGACCCCATTGGAGTAACTCCAGTGATCAGTTCATGGCTTGGTTGAATCGGTAGCATACGCTACAGACATGAAGGAGAACATTAGTTTGTTAAAAATTACGTTTTTACTATAGAAACGTGTTCTCTTTGGTCCAATCAGGTCAACACATTTTGAGATCCGAGGTTTTATTATCAAATATTTTTTTGGGGATGTATCATATTTCTGCATAATCACAATGAAAGAAGAGGCATGCCAGGAAAAACCGAAACACAAAAATTGACCCAGTGCAGGGGAAACAAGGTTTTTCAGCATTTAAACAAAAATGTAAAAATCGCATTTCACTCCCAAGAGTTTCATGTGAAATAAGTTCTCAGTGCTCAAAAAGATTTGAAAGTGGCTGAAGTGTGTTAAAATGGCTTTTTAAGTTACTGTAGCATTGTATGCTGCTGTGTGAAGAGATGATTTGAGATTAAAGAAAAAATGCACTCATAAAAGTACAGCGAACATACTTTTAAAGATCAAAGTGAAAAAAATGCTTTTACTTCAGTGAGAGTGCAAGCAGTCCTGCCAGCTACGTTTTATCTTACTTTATATGCCTGGAATTACATTGTTTGCTCATTATCAATAGGAGAATGCAGCTGCTGGATGTTTGATGAAAGCAGATGAACGTGAATTCGGCTCATCAACTTCTGAAAAAAAAACGCCACCGCCATTGTAAAAATAGCAAATTATATTATTTTAAGTTGGAAAGAATGGACAACTTGCAATACAGTATTTTCTGCAATTCACTCAAAACAAGAGGACATCTTGCGAATATGTCTTGGAATTCATGAACTGTATGTCTGAATATCGAATTCAAAAATACTGATATACAAAAAATATTGTCTGCAGAATATTGACTATCACTGCATCACCAAGTTACCTCAATATAAGTATCAGTTTACTATGTATGTATTTGATATGTAGATGTAATTCTGCATCTACATATGTATATTCAGTTATATGTGCTTGTGTGTGTGTTATAGATAGGACCATGTTACCGTAGGAAAACATTTCTTGGGTTGCTTACAATTTTGGGCCATTTTAATAAACTCCTCACTAAAAATTCCCCAAAAGTCTCGTCCACATTAGCTCCTTCCTCATAAAGTTTCAGGGTGATCCCTCAAATAGGGGCTGAGAAAAACAGGGTTCTCAAAATGTATTTCCCCAATGCTTTTTTCCATTGGAAAATTAGATGCCGCTATACCCGAAAGGGATTAATGGGTGCCAAAAATTGGAGTTCGTTTTTTGATAGGCATCATGAATCTGCAGACGATCTGTGGACAAGTGTGGCCAACAAAAAAATATAGGGTGGTCCCCTTTTTTGTTTAAAAAAAAAACCTGATTGGGCCATTTGTATCTATATAGATGCATTTAAACTCAAGATACATAGTTGTGGAATTAAATACTAAATGTATACATACCTTTATAGAAGAAATCAAAGAACAAATGTGCCTCTTCTACAGGTTTTCATATGTGAGAACCATTCATCCTATTGTGTGGTCATCCTATTGTGTGGGTAATGACCCAATCTAAGCTGACCGGGAATTTTATATCACATCTGGATCCCGTTCCCCATTCAATTTTGGCATATGCCTGCACATTCCCTCAGTGCACTGTAAGGGTCTGCTCATTCCTAGAGAATTCTGTGGCAAGCGAGGGAAGGCCAATGATGAACCATGTTACTTGGTGGGTGTGCAAGGCCATCCTGAATATTTTTATGACTACCCTACAGGTCCTGCTTTTAAAAATTAGAACTTCAGGATCATCTTAGGTTGGGTTATTACCCACACTGTAGGATGAGTGTTTCTCACATATGAGAACCTATATAAGAGGCACGTTTGTCTTTTGTGTTTCTTTATTTGTTTCTTTCAGGGAGAGCACAAACATATACTTGTATAGTCATTTTCTCCTTCTCCCAGGCCTTTAAAAGTAGGACTTTAATGTGTGGGAGTGGGCTAATACATGCGGGCAAAAGCAAGAAAAAAATAATTTGGAAAAATCATTTAACTAAGGTAACTCACTATAAAAATTATGCTGGTGTAAGTACCTAAGCTGAAAAGGAAATGAGAAATCATATTTAGTTATACCTCTCCTCAAGGGACAGCAGACAACAATATTTAATCAGCAAGAGCAGTCACTTTTCCTCAACGTCAGTTGACAGCAGCATCAGGACAGTGCAGAACACGGGCTGCACATAGGACAAGCCAGCAGTTCAGAATTAGTTGATCATATTAGTACAGAACAGCATAAACAGGTAAGACAATTAAAACTAAGAGGAAACTCATCAGATTTTTCGAAAGTGACAGCAAGAGACTTCAAGCAGGAAAAGACAGATTCTGGCAGGGTTCTGGACAGCTTCGAGGCAGGAGTGAACTAACTTCAAGTTTCCAACTTCTTAACTAATTAAAAGAAACACAAACCTCTGGATTGGTCTATCAGGAGGACTTATTCTAGGCGCCAAATTCAGTGTCCAACGGTTCTCGATGGCACCACCAAGTGTGTAACTATTCCGGAGTTTCTCAACAAAAGTACATTATAATTTCAATTATTTTATACTGTTCTGCCAAAATATTACATTCTCTAGTTATGTTTTACTTAATCATTTCCTCTCACAAACTAAACCTGTTTCGCATATGAATCATGAGTTTCATGTCTTGTTCCACAGACAGAAAAAATATTGCTACATAGTTAATTCTGTGTTTCTTGCCTTCAATACAATAGGACATTCAACATCACATCAGCAACCTAGGAAAAAATTCAGGTCAAAGGGAACAGAATAGTGATCTTCCACAACTGCTGTCTTTCCCTATCTTCATTAAGATGCAGACCCTAAGAAGGGCACACACTATCCAGTATTGAAGCTATAGCAGTTCATTGATCAGCCGCAGCCCGTCCTTTGGGGCTGAGGGGACACACCCATACACCTTTTCCTCCTCAAGAAGAGTGTCTTTCAGGCTGAGCAAAGGTCACCCTGACAGACACTTTTCATTTTCAGGTCAGGCAGCCAGAAGTTAGACATGCGCTATTTCTGCAGGCTCCCGGCTGCCTGAGCTGAACTTTGCTGGGCTGAACAAGTCACAGCCCTGTGGGCATGACCTATTCAGCCTAGCAAAAGTGCTTCGAGGCCATCCCCTCATGACAAGGGGGGACATCACTGATTGCTTTAGACCTTGGCACTTCAGTTTTAAGCCCTGAGGCACGAGGGGCCGAGTGTCAATCAATGACACCTCGTCACAGAGTGGGGTGGGGTCAGTGGTCTCACTGACCCCATAGCACTCCATGACGAGTTTGGACTGCTGACGTACCTCACTGGCTGACCCAAGGTTAGCCAGTGAGGGAAGGAAGCAGTCCCAACCCTCCTGGGACCTCCAAGGCAGAACTGAAGGAAGTGTGTTTGTGTGTTTTTTTTAATGAATGTATAATGAGTGCATGCCTGTATGTTTGAATATTTGATAATGTGTGTTGGGAATGGATATGTGTGTGCACGCATGTGTGGATGAATGAGTGTGAGTGTGTGCCTGTGTATCCCACCCTCTCCACTCCCTCCTAAAATTACCGGCCGCCACTGTAATTGATCATTTTAATATCCAACTGCAACAAGGGCTGGAAGGTGATTACCCTCCATCATGCTTAATCTCATGTAATAGATGTCTAAACACAGATGTTTGCAGCTCAATATTCAATATTTCACGGACATGTTGTCGCAAGGAAGTTTGTCGACCGTTGGATCGATTGAATATACTTGTCAAAAATTCTATCTGGTTGCAAACACAGCAATAGGTATAGCCTTATTTAATTTTTTGACGTTATTGATAACAGCATCTGGTATAGTTCAACATGGAAGTGCCTCCCACAACAGGTCTGGAATTTTGGCCTTTATTCTTTACCTGTCTGGGCAAAACTCTACACGAAGCCGGTGAAACGTGTGGGATTCAGCGCGAAAAGTTGATTTCTGCATGTTATTTTCATTGATTTATGATCGGCAGTTATTCTGCATTCCACTCCTGGAGTTACACACAGCCATGGTGTTAGTGGTCCTGGGTAGAAATGCCAAGCTGAATTCAGGACGACTTGTAAAGAGCACGAGATAGCAGACCCCATTGGAGTAACTCCAGTGATCAGTTCATGGCTTGGTTGAATCGGTAGCATACGCTACAGACATGAAGGAGAACATTAGTTTGTTAAAAATTACGTTTTTACTATAGAAACGTGTTCTCTTTGGTCCAATCAGGTCAACACATTTTGAGATCCGAGGTTTTATTATCAAATATTTTTTTGGGGATGTATCATATTTCTGCATAATCACAATGAAAGAAGAGGCATGCCAGGAAAAACCGAAACACAAAAATTGACCCAGTGCAGGGGAAACAAGGTTTTTCAGCATTTAAACAAAAATGTAAAAATCGCATTTCACTCCCAAGAGTTTCATGTGAAATAAGTTCTCAGTGCTCAAAAAGATTTGAAAGTGGCTGAAGTGTGTTAAAATGGCTTTTTAAGTTACTGTAGCATTGTATGCTGCTGTGTGAAGAGATGATTTGAGATTAAAGAAAAAATGCACTCATAAAAGTACAGCGAACATACTTTTAAAGATCAAAGTGAAAAAAATGCTTTTACTTCAGTGAGAGTGCAAGCAGTCCTGCCAGCTACGTTTTATCTTACTTTATATGCCTGGAATTACATTGTTTGCTCATTATCAATAGGAGAATGCAGCTGCTGGATGTTTGATGAAAGCAGATGAACGTGAATTCGGCTCATCAACTTCTGAAAAAAAAACGCCACCGCCATTGTAAAAATAGCAAATTATATTATTTTAAGTTGGAAAGAATGGACAACTTGCAATACAGTATTTTCTGCAATTCACTCAAAACAAGAGGACATCTTGCGAATATGTCTTGGAATTCATGAACTGTATGTCTGAATATCGAATTCAAAAATACTGATATACAAAAAATATTGTCTGCAGAATATTGACTATCACTGCATCACCAAGTTACCTCAATATAAGTATCAGTTTACTATGTATGTATTTGATATGTAGATGTAATTCTGCATCTACATATGTATATTCAGTTATATGTGCTTGTGTGTGTGTTATAGATAGGACCATGTTACCGTAGGAAAACATTTCTTGGGTTGCTTACAATTTTGGGCCATTTTAATAAACTCCTCACTAAAAATTCCCCAAAAGTCTCGTCCACATTAGCTCCTTCCTCATAAAGTTTCAGGGTGATCCCTCAAATAGGGGCTGAGAAAAACAGGGTTCTCAAAATGTATTTCCCCAATGCTTTTTTCCATTGGAAAATTAGATGCCGCTATACCCGAAAGGGATTAATGGGTGCCAAAAATTGGAGTTCGTTTTTTGATAGGCATCATGAATCTGCAGACGATCTGTGGACAAGTGTGGCCAACAAAAAAATATAGGGTGGTCCCCTTTTTTGTTTAAAAAAAAAACCTGATTGGGCCATTTGTATCTATATAGATGCATTTAAACTCAAGATACATAGTTGTGGAATTAAATACTAAATGTATACATACCTTTATAGAAGAAATCAAAGAACAAATGTGCCTCTTCTACAGGTTTTCATATGTGAGAACCATTCATCCTATTGTGTGGTCATCCTATTGTGTGGGTAATGACCCAATCTAAGCTGACCGGGAATTTTATATCACATCTGGATCCCGTTCCCCATTCAATTTTGGCATATGCCTGCACATTCCCTCAGTGCACTGTAAGGGTCTGCTCATTCCTAGAGAATTCTGTGGCAAGCGAGGGAAGGCCAATGATGAACCATGTTACTTGGTGGGTGTGCAAGGCCATCCTGAATATTTTTATGACTACCCTACAGGTCCTGCTTTTAAAAATTAGAACTTCAGGATCATCTTAGGTTGGGTTATTACCCACACTGTAGGATGAGTGTTTCTCACATATGAGAACCTATATAAGAGGCACGTTTGTCTTTTGTGTTTCTTTATTTGTTTCTTTCAGGGAGAGCACAAACATATACTTGTATAGTCATTTTCTCCTTCTCCCAGGCCTTTAAAAGTAGGACTTTAATGTGTGGGAGTGGGCTAATACATGCGGGCAAAAGCAAGAAAAAAATAATTTGGAAAAATCATTTAACTAAGGTAACTCACTATAAAAATTATGCTGGTGTAAGTACCTAAGCTGAAAAGGAAATGAGAAATCATATTTAGTTATACCTCTCCTCAAGGGACAGCAGACAACAATATTTAATCAGCAAGAGCAGTCACTTTTCCTCAACGTCAGTTGACAGCAGCATCAGGACAGTGCAGAACACGGGCTGCACATAGGACAAGCCAGCAGTTCAGAATTAGTTGATCATATTAGTACAGAACAGCATAAACAGGTAAGACAATTAAAACTAAGAGGAAACTCATCAGATTTTTCGAAAGTGACAGCAAGAGACTTCAAGCAGGAAAAGACAGATTCTGGCAGGGTTCTGGACAGCTTCGAGGCAGGAGTGAACTAACTTCAAGTTTCCAACTTCTTAACTAATTAAAAGAAACACAAACCTCTGGATTGGTCTATCAGGAGGACTTATTCTAGGCGCCAAATTCAGTGTCCAACGGTTCTCGATGGCACCACCAAGTGTGTAACTATTCCGGAGTTTCTCAACAAAAGTACATTATAATTTCAATTATTTTATACTGTTCTGCCAAAATATTACATTCTCTAGTTATGTTTTACTTAATCATTTCCTCTCACAAACTAAACCTGTTTCGCATATGAATCATGAGTTTCATGTCTTGTTCCACAGACAGAAAAAATATTGCTACATAGTTAATTCTGTGTTTCTTGCCTTCAATACAATAGGACATTCAACATCACATCAGCAACCTAGGAAAAAATTCAGGTCAAAGGGAACAGAATAGTGATCTTCCACAACTGCTGCAAAACGCACCTTTCAGGCCAAATCAAACTGAAAAAACCTAAATGCACATTAATACGATCAACACATTAATAAACCTATAGCGCACTTTACAATTATAATTAAATATGCAAAGAAAATTATTTAATTGCAAACATTATTTACGACATGTTAGAACAATTTTAAACATACATTTATTATTCTGTACACATGTAACTCGCAATAATACAATTCATTTAATCAATATAAGTATGATGAATTCATACTCATTTAAAACCTTAATTCTAATATTCACTTTAACACGAACACTCAAGTTAAGTAACATTAATACTTCATTTTTTTATGAATGCACTACATCTTTCATGTTAAAATGCAGTGTTTAATACCAATGGCGACCACAAGGTCCATCATAATTCAAACATGCATATTTTACATTTCTACGTTAATTTCTCTATTAGACTTTTATATGAAGATTAATTAGTCACCTTATGCTAACTTCTTTGCCACTAATATTAAAATAAAATGTGATCGTTATCACGCTCTATTGAAAAATCTTTATTTCACACCATTATCTATGTGTCTAGAAAACACTAACCCTGAAATGTATTTCGCGAAGTGCACAGCAAATAACATGAGGGACAAGCAAGTACAATTTCACAAATGGAAGCAGCGTGCCCATCATGGAATGGAAAGAGGAACATAGTCTACAGGGGCTAAACACCATTGCCTCAAAGGCCAAAAAATAAATTAGTATAGACTAACAGAGATCAAGACTCGCAAGAAGCACAAGCAGACAGTAACATTAGGAAACAGCATAGAGGAATAACAAACAACAATCCAATCATGCACACAATTACCAGTTTACAAGTTGCTCTGCCCAAGTTGCTCTCCATCATCCACAGAAACGTATTCCCCATGTCTTCATCAAGTTGTAAATAAGAAACATTTTATTAGTTAATTATTGAAAATGCACTGCAACCTGACCACAATGCAGAGGCAACGTCATTAGCAAAGTGCACATCTTCACAGTACCACAAACATATCTGACAATCATATCAAGTATCAGACCATTAAGTAAGCTTACATAAGAGACTCAAAAGGAACCTGAACAGACTTGATAATATAACATGTGACAGACAATATAAAGACACTGACGAACCATGAACTGCTTGTTATTTATTGTTTAATATCCATCTGATCTTCAAATTAGTAGTCACAGTATAACTTTATACTAGTGATGAGAGATGATATATTTTGAACAGTATTGCAATGATTGCACCCTTTTATGCTAAACACTTTTCAAAGAGATATGGTTGGAAGTGGGTCTGAACAGAAGAATTAATCAAACAAATTGAACTTGATAGATAAAGGAATTTGTGCACCTCAATCATTTTATACATAGATCTTTTATTAACACATTAATATATTATTTATTTTTTCTACTGATGAAAGCTTTGAACTCTCCTTCCGACCTTTTATCCTACTTTTCACAGTTACCCCGAATCACTAGAATGTCTAAAGTGGTAATGATCATCAGAAACATGTCCGGCATAATAGGTACAAATAAGTCCCATAGAAAAGCACATTTTTTAATGCATGTTTTTAATTTCCTTACAATGTGCGATGCATTTATTATTTGATTTACAATTATAAAATTTGTTGCATAAAACACATCTTAAATATTTGCACATTTCCCCTAAAAATGCAACATTTCTCAAAACATTGACACTCATATGTGGGTATTATTGTAATTCAGATTTTAAATGCAAAGTGCATTTTAAGGAAATTAAAAACATATATTCTAAACTGTCCTTTTCCCCTGTAATACATTGACATGCTAGAGTAGATATAAGAAGACATGAGTGCCATGTTAGACAGTGTAACATTTTGCTGACAGGGCTCTACGTTTAAAATGTTTATTTTCACACACTGATGCTTGTATAACTGATGGACCTGCAAGGGTGAGCTTGTTAGGTAGGCTAATTAGTGTTCTGAGAGCAGCACTGTCACTGTGGACGCATTTTTGGTATTAGCACAGAAAGATGAAATCCTGTAATTAGCTTTTTTATTTGCTTATGGAAGCTAAACATCCTGCAAATGAAGTCAGGACAGTGAACTATAGGAAATAATTCAGAAATCAACTTTTTCTTTGCAATATGAGCTTTGAAACCACACAAACATCTAATAAGACAGCTTAACCATGTATTATGAAATAGTGCTGGTTTCCAATGCGCAGTTATAGTTAGGTGAGACTTTCCATAGTGATATAATTTTTTGTTCTGCTAAGAACTTTGGTGCCATTTGATGAATCCTCACAAAAGTTTCCAAAAAACAAAAACAGCTCATCCACCTCAATTCCTTTCAATAAAATGTCGGGGTGATCCTTTAAGTGAGATGGGGGAGAAATGGGGAGGTACCCAAATGCTTTCTCCAGAAGCCGTTTCTATAGGGAAAATGAGGCAATGATATAGAAAAAAACGACTGAACAGAATTACACAAAATTTGGGGGAAAGCTAGATCTTTACCCTGAAAACACGCTTTTCAAAATTTGGTGTAAATCTATTCAGCCATTTTTGAGAAATTAAGTTTCAAATAATAGAAATAGCTGTTGCCACTGGGCTCCAGCGATATTCCTGTGTGACCATATGAAAATATAAAGTGTTCAGATTGGCTGACCCTGCGGCAGTCCTGCGGGCCGACCTGGGTGATTGATTAGCCAAAACATGAAGGAAAATGCTGCAGCTGTCTTTAGAGAACACATGTCCTCATATACTAAATCTAAACAAAAAAAATACATTTTAGAGTGTAGAGTAAGGGCACCTTGATCGTGTTGCAGTACAAAGTTGTCCTAGAGGTATACAAAAAAACTTCCAATAGTGGGTCATGATGTACTTTCACAGGAGTACACGGGGTTCATGTCGGTTCCTGCAGAGTATCCAAGGACCGGTTGTTGGTGGGAAAAAGCTTTTTTAACAAAAAACAAAAGCACACTAATGTGGCCAAGCACCTACTATACACACTTTACTCCTCATGCAGAAGATCTCACGTATAGCCTACTATCTTCTGACACTGGCCCCCCTTTAGGTGTGCTAGCCCCTAGTACCACACACTCAGTGCCTTGTACAGAAGTCTTCAAAGACAGCCCACTCCCTCCAGATACCTACACCCCATTAGGTGGCCAACGCCCTACAACACACAAGCTACATCTCATACAGAAGACCTCAGAGAGAACACATTTCTCCCACATATCTACAGCCTATTATCTGGGCAAGCCTCTATTATGTGCACCGTACGCCTTCTACAGAAGACCTCAGATATAACCCACTCTCATCAGACAGCCATACCCCATTTGGTGTGATCTCCCCCTACTAGGAACACCCCATGCACAGAACGTTTTACAGAGAACCCACCTACTAATCACACCTACGCCCAGTTAGATGTGCTAGGCTCTACTACATACATCTAATCCCTTGAGCAGAAGTCATCATTGAGCGCCAACTCTCTCCATGTATCCACATCCCCTTAGGAGATAAGGTCCTACACCACACAGCCTACACTTTATACAGAAGATCTCACTGGCAGCTGACTCACTCCACACACCTACACCTCATTAAGCGTGCTGGCCCTTACTACGCACACCCAATACCTTGAACAGAAGTCTTCATGGAAAGCACACACACTCCAAACACTAAAGACCTATTACATAGCCAAGCCTGTGCTATGCCTACACTATGCACACCCAACATCTTGTACAAAAGTATTCACAGAGAGTATGCTCCCACCACACACTTTTGCCCCATAAGGTATGTAAACACCTACTATGCACAGTCGAGCTGTTTATACAGAAACCATTCCTATACCACAAGTAAGTCCCCTCACACGGGCTAACTAGTGCTATGCATAGGCTTTGTCCCTGCTACACATAGTATTCACCCAAGTCCTGGTAGGTGGCAACATTCTTACTGCACACACACTTTGCCTTGTAGAGAAGCCTTCCTGAAGAGCCCTCTCCTTAAGACATCCAAGCCCCGTTAAGTGGACCAGACCATGCTTCACACAATATTTGCCTCCAGACACCCAAGCTCTATTAGATTGCAAAGTGTCTGCTGCACACATCCTTCATCTTGTGAAGACGTCTTCACAGAGAGCCCACTCCACTGAGACATTCAGACCCTATTATTTGGACTAGATACTACTATGAAAAGTATTTGCCTCTAGACACTCAAGTCCTATATGGCGGTAAATGTACTACACATCTTTTGCCTTGTGGAGACATCTTCATGGAAATCCAACTCCTTTGAGACATCCAAGCCTCATTAAGTGAACTAGAATGTGATACGCGCAGAATTTGCCTCCAGACACCCATATCCAATTAGGTGACAAAGCACACCCATCACATTATACAGATGTGTTCATCTAAAGTCCACTCTCTCTAGACACCCAAGCCCTATTAGATGTCCAAGCACCTACTATAGACACTCTTTGCCTTGTACAGAAGTGTTCACAGAGAACCCACTTCCCTGAGAAATGCAAGCAACATTAGGTTTTCAAGCCCTACCACATACATACACTTTACCATGTACAGAAGTCTACACGGAGAGGTCATCCCGTCCAGGCATCGAAGCTCCATTAGGTGGTGAGGCCTCTACTACAGACATCCTCTCTCTCCAGACACTCAAGCCTCATTAAGAGGCCAAGCCCCTGCTACACACACCCTTCACCTTCTTCACAAGTCTTCACGGAGAATCCACTCCCTCCAGGTACCCAAACACAATAAAATGACCAAGCTTCTACTATGATCAACCTTTGCCCTGTGCATAGTTGTTCATAGAAAGGCCAGTCGCTCCAAATATGCAAGCCCCCTACATGACCAAGACTCTACTATTGTAGTGAATCCTAGTTCGTTTATAGTGGGATAACAGGAGTTAGCTTAGCCTCTGGCTTGCAGACTCTTGCCCCCATCACCTACTGACTTTTAACCTTCTTAGCTTGCTCTGTCTTAGCCCATTTAATTATTTAATTCTTCTAAGATGGTAGCCCTTTCTATAGTTAAGCCACTTGTTATGCTTTGCATTATCTGTGCCACTGCGCTAAGGCGTCTAGATCAAGCACTAAAGACAAACAAACAGTAGGTGTTCACACTTAGGGATTTTCCCTCTCTATACTTTCGAGGGATTGTTTATATTAATTGCCGTCCCAAGCATGTCTGTTATCTATTGTTTGGGAACACACCTACGTCAGGGGTCCTGGTAGTTCTGTATAAATACATCGCACTTTAGACAGATAATCAGAGGGATTCCGACCAGAGGGCATCGCCACCATTGCCACCATTGCTAATACTGATGCTGCAGTCGTCTTGACGCTGACCCAGTCTTCGTGTCCCTGCAGAGTCTGAGATAGAGACCTCATTCCAAGGTAACAAGGGTTGTGGGCTCCTCTCATGGACATGGCATTGGCAGATTATGTTTAGCAAACCCAGCTCTCCTTTAGGTAGGAGGTTAGACCTCTCACAGTAGGGTATTAGGGCATATTACATCTTGTATGTCTTTTCTATGCATTGCAAGATGGTGGGGTTCTTTGTAATAATGACTCTCGTCTTCACAATTCTGTTCCTTGCATTACTGATTATCCTAATCATTGCAGCCCATGCAACGTATCGCAAATTGCAGTTATGTTAAATAAAAACTATTGAAACTTTACTGCATCTTTGTCATTGCCTGTGTTTGTATGAGACATAATATATCTGTGATATATCTGTGAGAAAAGGGTAATCTCCGTTTAACCACGACACTCCCTGAGATGTCTTATTCTCGAGTCCATGTGTAAAGGCTGCCACAGATCACCTTTTACTATTGTGTTTCTGGTGAGGTGCTGCTAGTGAGCCGGTAAGGTTGGGACAACAGTTGCGACTTGTTGTAGGATAGGGATAGTCGCCTACAAGCAAAAGTAGTGTCATCCTTTAACCAGCAGTCTTGCCTAGAGCAAGAGTCCAAACTACGACACAATGCAGAGATGTTGGCCTTTGCACAGTTCTTAATGAATACCCCACTCTCTACAGACACCCAAAAGGCAACGATGTTGTTGTTGTAAGCATATCTTTTGTGCAAGGCGGATTTCCTTCTTCCAATAAAACTATAATTTTAGGTTATTTCTTGTACATATATGTACTATATAATGTAGCACAAATGGAAAAGATGAATAACAAAAAGAAATACAAATATTTATCTTCATCATTATGGCCCCCTTATGAAGGTGTAAGATTCAGGGACAAATCTATGACAAGTGGTTGTGTCCAAACCCATGAGTGGATGCATGATGACCCTGTACAACAATCATGGAAGACCTTTCTGATGCAAAGTAATGCAAGGCAGTGCATTTCACTGCATTAAATTACTGGTTGTTATAAAACAAGTAATTTCTGTTAGTTTCTAAAAATAAATTTACATTTTTTGCCAGGTCTGCTTTAAATAAGTAACACAAACCTGATATAACATTTTTCTAAATTGATGATAAATCATCTATTGTTATGAGTGCTTAAGTTCTACTTCAATACATATTATTAGACTTACCCATGTTACCCCCTTTAACATACTATTGTGATATAGAAACATAGACACACACAACAAACTGCATTATTTTTTTCTAATTTTAAACTAGGAAAGGCTGTTCTGAAAAGAACCAAGGGACATATTTAAGAAAAATGGTGCTGCACATAATGTAGTGCCACTTTTAGTGCTCCCCCCTAACGCCACCATGTGTACGCTGCATTGTAGTTCGGGAACTAGTGTCAAAATTTATGACTCTAGTCCGGCGCTTTGCATAGGCCCATTGTAAACAATTGAAGACTTTTTTTAACGCCTGCTCTGAGCAGGCGTTAAAAGTGCCAAAACAATGGTTCAAGGAAATCTTTTAGATTTCCTTGTGCCATTTTACTGGCCCCCCTTATGGTGGAGCGCCCCCTTTGTATACATTCTGCCTGAGATTCCTTTGCACCATTTTTATCAACATTAATTTGAGGCTCCCATTGAATACAATTGGCCTCTGGGTGCTTTTCAGGACTAGCGTCATCATTTTTTATGCTAATCCTGCAAAGCGCCAGACTAGCGCCAAAAGGTTTGATGCTAGTCACCCTAACTACCACCATGGTGTGCCGTATTTTATATACAGCGCTACCATGGTGGTGTTAGGGGGCGCTAAGGGGTGCAGCACCACTTTTCATAAATCTGCCCCTTAGTTTCTGAAATGGAAGTCAAAAATCTCCAGCGGGACGAGGCAAAGGGCTCTGGCTGAAGATAGTTAAATGACGCCGGATACCCCTTTGGCGAAGAACGGCTGAAATTAATTTGCTGCTGCAGAGAAGAACATAGCAGGAGAAGCTGCAAAGTCAATCCAACCAGAGATGCCCCTCTTACGGACAGACGAGCAGGTTAGTCTCAGTTTCCGAGCAATTTTTTGCCAAAAAATGCCTAAGTCCTCACTTTTGGATTTTGGTGATCTGGTCACCTTCAGAACTACTTCCAAGGGTCCAGGACTGGTCGGAGGGGTGGTCATTTTGAAGGTCAAGGCTCACTTTAGGCTGGTTACAAGGGACCAAGGTGAAGGGAGCTTTTTGTGTCCCTGAGGCTCAGATCAGGAGGCCAGCAAACTAGCCCTTTGGAGTCACTCAGGTGGTCCTGGGTTCAAGTAGCAAGTCCAGTCTTTCTTCCCCAGGCAAGAGAGCCGTAGAGCAGAAAGGCAGCAGTTCAGCAAAGCAGCAGCAGGTCAGCAGCCCAGCAGAGTGGCAGTCCTTTCAGCATCACAGCAGTCCTTCTTCCTGGCAGTATACACAGGTCCAGAAATGTACTGAAGAGTTGGTGTCTAAAGTCCTGTGTACTGAAGAGTTGGTGTCTGATGTCCTATTTTTTATAGCCTGGTGCTCTGGTTCTGGAAGATGGGAGAAGCTTTTAGACAATGTCTCTGAAGAGCATTGAATTTCCACACTCTTCTACCCTGGTTCCAAGCTCGCTGCAGTGACAATGTGGAGGTGATAGATCCTTTGTGTGGAGGCAGAGCAGTCCCTATTCTGTTGTAGTGAGGCTGTGCTCAGCTCTGCCCTCTCATCCTGCCAGCAGATGGCCTATCCAGGCACTCCTAATTTCTCTTTCATGTGCCCGTCTGGGAGAAATTCACAAAGTCTGTCAGTTACACCCAGTCATGTCAACCGAGACAGGCGACTGGAAAAAATGGGACAAGGGCAGAATCATGCCAACTTTCTAAAAATTGCATTTTCAAAATTTTAATCAAAGACCTCACTTCACCATTAAACATTGTTTTTCATTACAATTCCAAAGTCACCAAACATGACACGGGAACCTGCTTCCACTTGGAAATTGCAGCTTATTAGATGTAGTAAGGAAACCTAATGTTATTCTATAGGAGGGGTAGGCCTCATAGAAGTAGGAAGCAGATTAAGGAGTTTTTCACTACAGTGCCATGTAAAACTTAAAAGTGCATGTCCAACCTTTTATTTAGCGATACCTTTCCTACTGGGCTACCTAGGGCCTAGTTTACAGGTGGCTTTTATGTAACAAAAGGGGAGTTTTAAGGCTTAGCAAGGGGGTTTTATCGCCAAGGTGGCATGGCAATTTAGTAACAGTGGAAGTCCTAGGACATGTTTTAAGGTGCTTTTGAAGTGGAGCACAATACGTGAGGCACACCCACTAGTAGCATAATTTACAGGCTCTAGGTGCATGATGTGCCACTCTACAAGGGACGCATAAGTAAATTAAGGCCCATATTTATACTTTTTGACGCTAAACTGCGCTAACGCAGTTTAGCGTCAAAAAATTTTGCGCCGTCTAACGCCATTCTGAAGCGCCATGCGGGCGCCGTATTTATGGAATGGCGTTAGCCGGCGCAAGCAGACCGGCGCTGCCTGGTGTGCGTGGAAAAAAACCACGTAGACCAGGCAGCGCCGGCGTTGGGCAAAAATGACGTTAGGGCGTCTTAAAATGGGGCAAGTCAGGTTGAGGCAAAAAAATCGTCTTAACCCGACTTGCGCCATTTTTTAACGACGCCCATCCCCCATCAACATGACTCCTATCATTGTAAAGATAGGAGTCATGCCCCCTTGCCCAATGGCCATGCCCAGGGGACTTCTGTCCCCTGGGCATGGTCATTGGGCATAGTGGCATGTAGGGGGGCACAAATCAGGCCCCCCTATGCCCAAAAAAATTATTAAAAAAAAAAAAAAAAATACTTACCTGAACTTACCTGAATGTCCCTGGGGTGGGTCCCTCCAGCCTTGGGTGTCCTCCTGGGGTGGGCAAGGGTGGCAGGGGGGGTCCCTGGGGGCAGGGGAGGGCACTCTGGGCTCATTTTGAGCCCACTTGTCCCTTAACGCCATGCCTGACCCAGGCGTTAAAAAGCGGCGCAAATGCGCCGTTTTTAGCCACGCCCACTCCCGGGCGTCTCTTTTGCCCGGGAGTATAAATACCACGTAAAGGCCTGGGAGTCATTTTTTAGACGGGAACGCCTCCCTTGCATATCATTAACGCAAGGAAGGGGTTCACGCTAAAAAATGACGCACATTCAGGGAACTTTGGCGCTATACGCCTCTAACGCCATAGTATAAATATGGCGTTAGTTGGCGTTAGTTTAGCGTCGAATTTGCGTCGAAAAAAACGACGCAAATTCGGCGCAAACGGAGTATAAATACGGCCCTAAGGCCCATATTTATACTTTTTGACGCTAAACTGCGCTAACGCAGTTTAGCGTCAAAAAGTTTTGCGCCGTCTAACGCCATTCTGAAGCGCCATGCGGGCGCCGTATTTATGGAATGGCGTTAGACGGCGCAATCAGACCGGCGCTGCCTGGTTTGCGTGGGAAAAAACCACGTAGACCAGACAGCGCCGGCGTAGGGGGAAAATGGCGTATGGGCGTCTTAAAATGGGGCAAGTCAGGTTACGTCGAAAAAATCGTCTTAACCCGACTTGCGCCATTTTTTAACGACGCCCATCCCCCATCAACATGACTCCTATCATTGTAAAGATAGGAGTCATGCCCCCTTGCCCAATGGCCATGCCCAGGGGACTTCTGTCCCCTGGGCATGGTCATTGGGCATAGTGGCATGTAGGGGGGCACAAATCAGGCCCCCCTATGCCCAAAAAAATTATAAAAAAAAAATAAAAAAATACTTACCTGAACTTACCTGAATGTCCCTGGGGTGGGTCCCTCCAGCCTTGGGTGTCCTCCTGGGGTGGGCAAGGGTGGCAGGGGGGGTCCCTGGGGGCAGGGGAGGGCACTCTGGGCTCATTTTGTGCCCACTTGTCCCTTAACGCCATGCCTGACCCAGGCGTTAAAAAGCGGCGCAAATGCGCCGTTTTTAGCCACGCCCACTCCCGGGCGTCTCTTTTGCCCGGGAGTATAAATACCACGTAAAGGCCTGGGAGTCATTTTTTAGACGGGAACGCCTCCCTTGCATATCATTAACGCAAGGAAGGGGTTCACGCTAAAAAATGACGCACATTCCGGGAACTTTGGCGCTATTCGCCTCTAACGCCATAGTATAAATATGGCGTTAGTTGGCGTTAGTTTAGCGTCGAATTTGCGTCGAAAAAAACGACGCAAATTCGGCGCAAACGGAGTATAAATACGGCCCTAAATATGCCAATTGGGTATAAACCAATTTAACCATGCTTGAGGGGGTGAGCATCAGCACTTTAGCACTGGCCAGTAGTGGCAAAGTGCAGAGATTCCTAAGGCCAACAAAAACTAATTCAACAGAAAGTGGAGGGTAAAAGGCAAAAGGTTTGGGGATAATCCTTCAGTGAAGGCCAGGTCCAACAAACATACAGTGGAATAGCATAGCCTGGAGGGACGCAAAGTGGAGAGGCTTTCAGTCGAGTGGTGTACAGTGAAGTGGCATACATTGGAGTGGCAAAGAGTGAAGTAATGCACAGTGGATTGGCGAACAGTGGAACAGCGTACGGTTTAGTAACATAGAGTGGAGTGGCGTAGAGTGGAATAGCATTCAGTGGAGTGGCGTATAGAGGCGTGGTATAGCCATGTCATTACTGTGGTATTTTGTGGTACATGCCGATGACAAGGCAGTATGTGACTAGGTAATGGCTTCTTTACAAAAGTAAAAGGCAGCCATGTAGTTATCCCCACACTTTGGATATATTCTGATTTAGGGCCTTAGATATAAATAAGTAGTAGGTTTTATTGTTGTTCCCTACCTATCTTCACCCTATTAAAGTGGTAAAAGGTAGGAACATTTATTAAAATGTTTCTCTATATTTAAAAGAAATGATTACACAGTACCTCACTAGTACCCACAAAGTACCATGGTAGTTATCGGAAAATTTTAAAAAAGACATTTGTACAAAAATAAAAAATACTCTGTAGTACATAATATTTGTGAAATATAGTGCAGAACAATGTACTTTTCCCAACATTTAAAAAAAAAACATTTCTAGTAGTGCAGTGCTTTCTACATAGTCCTATGGTACTGCAGTAATTATATTTATTTTAAATGTAAATATATAAAAGAATTGAAAATACACTGTGGTACACTATATTTGTGAAATATGGTGCAATATAGCGTATTTTCAACTTTTTTACATTTTTATCATTTTTTAAGTACCACTGTAATTCCTTGGTGGTACTGCTGTACCTTGTATTCTTTTTTTAAAAATATATTGAAACTTTTAATATTCCATATGTCTTACCAATTTAATAAAGTGGATTGGTAGCAACAACAAAAATAAAACATAGATTTACCTATAACTAAGGCCCTATCCCAGAACACAGCCAAAGTGTGGGTAAAACAACATTCCTGCCTTGTACTTTTGTAAAGGCAGCCATTACCCAATCACATACTGCCTTATCATCAACATGCACTGCAAAATAATGTAGCAATTTTGTGGTATTTCATGAAACTTTTCATTATTCTATACCCTCACATAGCACTAAGTTTAAATTCCATATAACTTTAATAATACATACCCTAAATACCTCTAATATCAAAAATGATCATCTGCATACCATAATCTAAAATCCTGCCAAATGTCATGAAAATCTGTTCAGGTGTTTGGGGCTATATCCAATACAAACTTCTATGAAAAATGCTTTTTAGGACCCACCTTTTTTCTTTGTGCCCCCTTGACACACCACCACGAAATCTTGCACCATCTGCCAAAGCAGATCAAGGAATAGATCTGCAAGGTTTCATGGAGTTTCGTCAAACTGACACAAAATTATTATTGATCAAAAATATGAGGAATTCCCATCTCCGAGAATCCCAACTATAACTGTAGCCACTATGACCACTGCTCTGTAATACATATGCTGTCTCCATAAATTGGGAAGACATATTGGGGGTCATCACGATATTGGCGGGCGGCGGCCGCACTCCTGCGGCCCCCATTAAGACATTCCCGCCGGCCCAGCGGGAATGAGGCCGCAACATAGGAGCCGGCTCCTAATGGAGCCGGCGGTATTGCGGCCATGCGACGGGTGCAGTTGCACCCGTCGCGCTTTTCACTGTCTGCTATGCAGACAGTGAAAAGCTGGCCGGGGCCGTGTTAGGGGGCCCCTGCACTGCCCATGCCAGTGGCATGGGCAGTGCAGGGGCCCCCAGGGGCCCCAGGACACCCCTTACCGCCAGCCTCTTCCTGGCGGTGCAAACCGCCAGAAACAGGCTGGCGGTAGGGGGGTCATAATCCCCAGGGCAGCGCTGCAAGCAGCGCTCCCCTGGCGGATTACATCCGCCGGGGCCATTGTGGCGGTAAACCGCCGCCCCCGGCGGTGCGACCGCGGCGCTACCGCCGCAGTGAAAATACGCCGCGAGGCACCGCCAGCCTGTTGGCGGTGCTCCTGCCGTTTTGGCCATGCGGTTATAATACCACCAGGGTCATAATGACCACCATTATGTTTCTCTCTGCACTTGTAAGATGTTGGTTTACCCATAGAAGGTTCCTGGCTCATGGACGTACTTGTCACACACTTTTGACTAGTGGCAACAAGAGAGAAATATGTGTCAAAGATTTAGGGCCTGATTTGGATCTTGACGGTATTACCTCTGACCCGCCACGGTGGCCGACCCGAGAACTCCATAAAGTTGACAGTGGTCCGCCCGACATATTTAGATGGATTGTGGCTGTTGGAGTGTGTTTTTTTTAATTAATATTACATGAAAAGCTTGCAATATATTGTGTGATGAAGCTGCATAGAAAATGTGTTAACATAGAAAATAATGCACACGTTTGAAATGTGCCCACGGGGAGTGGCTATCAATGTGTACGAAGACTAATGAAACTTATTAATTCTGAACTAATTATGTACTAATGTTTTGAATTTGTATTAGCGTAACATAACTAGAGTTATATTAAGAGTTTGCCTATTAATTCCTTAGTTTAGCGAAGGTCTGGGCCTAGCTGCCTGGTCTCATTTAGAACTCGATTTTTTCTAACGTGCAATGTGCTGTTTTCCTGAAGGACATGAAGCTGTACTTTTCGAGAAGTTATGTGTGTGTAGCCGTAGTAAATTCTTTCTCATGAGACCTGACTTGCTCAAGGAGACATTCTTGCTGAATAATGCAACAGTGTAATTCGTAACAGGTGCAAGGCTGCCTGGAGTAGGAGAAAACAATGGAGCCACTGACTGGAGCGTAAAGTGTAACTTTTCTTACCTGACATTCCAACCGATGAAGACGTCAATCACATGGGCCAATCAGTGACATGAGAACTGTGGTTTGTGGAAAATTCTGGTGAAGTGCATGAAGAATTATTGGACAGAGATAATGATGCACCAATTATTACCCAATGAGAAATTAAGGGCAGATTAGACAGTTTTGATTTAACCGCACGACCCAAGGAGAAATGAGGCCATTCTTTTGAGACTTTGCAGTTTATTCATCCTGATACTCTAAACCATCCTAGACCTATTCCTTACCTCTATATTGAGACTTTGCCCCGTCCTATCTCGGCTGATGGTGAATCGACTGATGTCCTGAGGACGAAGACTAACGCTGTTTGTTGATCTGTTGGATTGGTAACTATCTAATGCAAAATTGTAATAGTCTGTTTGCTTTTTCTTTCTAGGTACCAACTGCTGTTTTGTTGGAGTCCATAGATAGATGTTTTCTAAATTCATGTTTACTAAATTGTTTTGCATGAAGCCCAACATGCGGATGCTAATTTGAGGTTTGTTAAGGTGTTCACAAATGTCTGACACAAATAGACAAATGACTGAGTTCTTGCTTTGTTGAATCATGTATTAACGAATCTTTGCTGAGTTGCTTCATATTAATGATGTGCCTAAATACTGAATGAATATTCTCTATGCATTGATTAATTTGCGCTCTAAGTATATGAGTTTTTAATGAAATTGATTGTTAATGTGATTAATAGAAATGACTTTAGATTGTAACCAATAGGAAAATAAATATCTTAACAATCAACTAAATTGGTGTTGTTATTCATGACTGAAATCTCATGGTGTGTTCAACGTATTGATTCTTATTAAATGTTATTGATTAGCTTAATGATTAGTTATTGTGAATATTGATTGGGTTATTGATCTATTGATCTGTGATGCCAAAAAGACATCTCGTACTGGGAAGTTCCTGAACATGGTCCAAAGGTTCATCGACCTAGGCGCGTCTCCTTGTAAGTTTACTTATCACGGCCCTGATGCGCTAACACGGCTGAGCACCTACCTCCCCAACCGAGTGTTCTTCCCAGTCACCAGGCTGGAGGGTTCCCGTCAACCATATTTAGATGTTACAGATCTACAGGTGGTGTACTGGTGGAAGATTGCTGATGGAGGGAGGCAGTCGCAGAACCCACTGCACATCGTACAATGGCAGTGGCTATGCAATAGAGGTAAGTTGCACACACACACACACACTGTAGCTTGGCCATATGTGCGCCCACTTACACAACATACTACACAACACACTGCATACACACTATATTCCATAGCCATTCTACCACTACATAAGAAGTACATGCTGAAAACACACATTGCCACACATCCACAACACAACATACACATCATATTGGCACTGCATCCACATACAACACAGACACAACAACCAACACAACTACACAGTTATCCACACAAACTCACTCACACAAAGGCACAACTACACATATCATGGCAACGACGGCCAGACAACAACATGACACATAACCAAACATACCCAACAAACATCAGACCCATATGCAAGTGACACACATACTGAAGAACCACAGCAGGCACTCCAGCTCCCTTCACCTCAACCAGTCAATCCAATCTCACATACACATTCATGTACTGACTCACATACACAATTGGCAGCACAAAATTACAGGTTCCCTTGCAATGTGCACACAAGGACACAGTTGTTAAGTATGATTGTACTGTTAGTGTGGTGCCAACATTCATTTGGCAAAGAATACTGACACCAAAGTGACATTTGTGTATGTGTGAGATATTCGTCTTATACCAGTGGGAACTGACAAGCCAGCAGATGGGTTTTCTGTAAAAACAAAAAACTAAAGCAAGACCATTACCGCCAAAATCTAAATCAGAGTCTTACTCTACACCAGATAGATATAAATGTTATATCAGTGGACAGAATGATGAACGTAATTTTCCTACAAATAGGATCGCCTAAGCCACTGTCTGGCTTGGCATGGACAACAGTTTATTAAGCCATATTTCTAAATTGGCATTGGTAGATTTATACGGATTCTGCCAAGTCTCAGGTAGAAAACAAACATTTGAGAAGAGAATTCAAAGGACAAATTATTGATGTGATGTATTGTGAATGTTCTGTGCCTAAAATGGCAACTACTATTATTATTTTCTTTATTTTGCAAGCTTTCATTGCCTCATGAGAAGGCAAGCATTAAGTAGCAATCCATTTTACCAGCTAATCTCCAGAGTTGTACTAAACACAATGCTTGCAGAATGAGAAAATTAATTAAAATCATTAAAACTGTGTCCATCTCCTCTATGAAATATGTCTATAATATTAAAGAGAAACTTTGATTCTGGCTGTGCAACAACAATCTGGGTTTTATATATAGTGTTAGCACTGTGCAAGGTTTATTCCAACACTTCAAGCCAAGATAATAAATTATAAACCCAGCTAATAATGCACTTTTAGAGCTGAGCTTGTTTTATTGGACTGTTTGCTAACCACATCAAGTACAAATGGAGAACATGGGACCAAATAAAAAGCTGCTAAAATAAAACTGCACTCAATTCTATATTTGACATCTCCAGAATTAAAAACATACTGTATAATTCCAAAACCGAAACATGCACCCATTTGGAGGAAACGGTGTTTAGTGTCGAGTGAATGTATAAGAAGTGAAGACTTTCTGTGCTTCTTGTAGCTCTGGTCCTCTGGGGCAAATCCATTCCTGAGTGAAGCAGGAAACTGGCTAAGGAACCTCGATAATGGGTTTCCATCTGGGTTTCTTACTACTAGACCCTTAAAACTATATACCTATGGCCTGATTTAGATGTAGTGGGATTTAGATTACGACAGATGGTACATTGGTCACTGTTGTGATGGAGTAACTCCTCCATCAAACTGTAAGCCAGGCCCTTAGTCTATGTTCCTCAGGTTCCAGCACAGCAAGGGCAACTATACATGGGGGGTTCTTGCCACTCAGATTCCAGCCTCACCAGACACTAAAGACCAGAACTGGATGCTAATGAAAAATCCTATAATTTTCAGACATGCTAAACCCAAAGAAGAATCCCCAAATATAATCTCTTTCACCATGTATTCCTTCAACATGCATCCTACAGCACCCACTTCTTACAGACATCCAGTCTTTCTGGATCTGGTTCAGCTGGAAAAACCTTTGGCACATGCTAGACAAGTCCATCAGGTGATCCTGACATTTAGATTTAGTACTGCAAGAATTTAGGTCAGCCAAGACCTATCTGTTTTTGTAAACCTCAGTTAGTGTTGGTAATTAATACATTCTTTAAAACCCTCAGTCTGTGGGTTTGTTCTGAATCATATTAGTCTTGTTGTTATATTTCTTCCTCCTAGAGTGTTCAGGAGGATTTCTGCAAGCCTGAAAATTCTTTGCAAAAGGCAGATGTAGTGGGTCTGTCCAACAAGCAGAGACTGTGGAGTAGTGCCAGCCCACAGTTAGCACTGACCCTGAGGATGTGCAGCAGTGTTTAATTTGTGGTGGTTATTTCAGATGGTGGGCAATAGCTCTCACATTTCTGGGGAATAGGACTTATCTTTTATCTTCACCCTAAGGCCCAGAGCAAGAGTAAGAAAGGCAGAAAAATGAGAACAGAGAACAAAGAGGAAAATTGAAAATCATGACAAGGAGTAAAAGAAGAGATGATAAAGACCCGGCAAGAATGAGATTAGGAACCAGGAAATGCAGGGCAGTGGAAGAAAGTGGTTTCAGGTGTTAGCAATATTACAGATGTGCTGACTCACACAGCACCAGAGTGTGTTGCACTATAGCAACTCTCTTCGTGTAGTCACACGGTGAAGAGGTGATATGACGCAGTGTCACAAAGTGAGCTGGAAATCCCTGCACAAAGTTGTTTTCCAGCTCTTGTTAGTTGGCTACTGGCAGCCCTTATCTGTCAGGTGTTTTGCAACCTCCCATAACTTCAGCAGCAAGCCTCAGAGGCCTTTGTTACTTATTTTTGTTGGAGGTTGAGTTCAAGCAGTGCCATACACTAAACTCCACCCCCTCCATGGTTGGCAAGGCGATGATGGGCTCAAAACCCCACTCCTTCACAACTGACCATGACCATTCAACCCTGCTTCCTCTTTCATTAAATATTTTTCAAAGTTGGGAAGTCTGAGTTTTGAGAGGCATTTGTATTTAGCAATCACCACATTCAGCAGCACACATTAGTGGGTTTCTATGAAAAACTCTGCCCCTGCCCTTATCTGTTTTTACAAATTAAGCAGACAGTGACAGACAGGTCAGCAATGATCACAAATATAGTTGGGGCAGTCAATAAATCAGCAGAGACTATTGGGTGGTGGATAGCAATGGATCAGCAGAGATCTTGGAAGATGGTAGGCCACAATCACCTGCAAACCTGTGGCAGTGGTAGGCCACAAAGACTGTGGGATGTTTACAGGCCACAAATCAACAGTGTGTGGCAAGTCATCAATCAGCAGAGACACCGGGGAGGTGGTAGGCTAGGCATCTACTATCTCACAGCACATTGTGTTGCAATAGTGGCACCAGAGCTTGAAAAATCCACTCAACCACTCATATTGGCAAGTCTTATTTGGTCAGGTCGAGCTATTTTTAATACTCATTGTTCTGTTCAGTTAAATAGTGGATGGGGAATGAAAGATACCTTTAAATCTTGTTCTTATGTCACATATGCTCTTTGTTCACAGTCAAAGGTCAAAAGTCAGTTTTTCTTACAATTAATTGTCCTTCTGGCTGCAGAGTTCCAGGACTTTGTAAGGTGAACTGTGTGACCTGCTGCTTAGAATGTAAAATATAAGGATATAGGGTGTCAGGTTTTCCATAACATACAACATTTAAATGACTAAGTCAACTGTGCAAACATTTAAATATATATTTCAGTAGTTGTGAAAGCCATTTTTTTAATATTTCTGTGTGATGAAAAATATTTTAATAGAATGAAAACAAATCAGAATACTTTACATTTTGATGTGAAAAGGATATGTTTTCAGAAACTCAATTTTCACAGATTGCTAATACACTATATAGTTTTATCAGTAAAGCTGCAAGTTAGTGAGAGGTTTTTGGACATTTCTTGGAAAGTTAGTGTGTAGATGACAGTATGTACCACATCACGGTTTAGTAATATATTTATTAAAATTGAGTGTTTAAACAAACTGAGAAATACTCCTCCCCTAATGGCAATGTTGTTAGTAAACTGAAAGAAATCCTAGGTTATGTGGGCTAGACCTCATTGGTATGTGGGCTAGATTCTTGTGATGCATGCAGCAAACATTAGTCTACATAATCAAACAAAATAAGTTTTTTTGTACTGCAGAAATACTGAGCACACATATTTGAAGGTGCAATCACATGTGAGAATTAAGAAAAAGGCGACTCTGTAGACTATTTGCCTAGAATCACACAATTTGAGATCCGTTTACTGGTCAAGTACATTACATTTAGGTCGAGTAGATTATTTAAGTTACTCGACCTGCAGGTCTAGTAACATTTTTATGATTTTTGGGACACAGATTCATCACAGAATGACATGTTAAAATTACAGCATCGCTACAGGCTGAGATATCATGAAAAGAAGAAACCAATTCACACCTCTGCATAGAACAACTGAGGCAATCCCCTTACTGGATAAAGATTACTTCAGATAAATAATTGAGATGTACTGAGATAGCACAAATCAGAATGATACGTTGATTTATGTTGTAGTCAGCAGATTCACAATGCTGTGTACACCAGTAATCATCATTACTTTATAGATTGTGAATCAATTTATTGAGATCCAAAGGGGGGGAAAGCTAATTGGTCTTGCCGATGTCGTGGGTAGTCCTGGGAGGAACGCGCAGATTTCTATTCTGCAGAATTCCAAGGAGTAACATAAAAACTCAGTGAGATTCCTGTGAAGTTCCGCTCACCTTTTCTAAAGCTTTCCTGTATCCCTAGTTCTGCAGCTTGACAGTGCCTGCACACAAAGGAAAGTACTCCGTATAGTGTAATGTTGATTTGTAGAAAAAAGATCACAGTGTTGGCCAACAAAATCATGTCTATTTCTAGTTGAATTACTTTAGTGCATGATCAGACCCAATTACCTGCACAACACAAATGTGGTGTGCACTCGCAAACATATACACGGATGCACGCATGCAGACTCATGCATTTTAAGAGTATTGATAAACCTTTTAGTTTGGTCACACATCGTATGATAGGACATTCAATTCAATCAATCAATCAAGAATTTATAGAGCGCACTACTCACCTGTTAGGGTCTCGAGGTGTTGGGGGGGGGGGCTACTGGTCGAAAAGCCAAGTCTTGAGGCACTTCCTGAATGATAGAAGGTCTAGGGTCAGGCAGAGGTGGAGCAGTAGGGAGTTCCAGGTCTTGGCGGCTAGGTGAGAGAAGGATCTTCCTCCGGCGGTGGTGCGACGGATGCTGGGGACATAGGCGAGGGCGAGGTTGGCGGAGCGAAGGTTCGGGTGGGGGTGTGAAAGGTGAGTCTGTTGTTGAGGTAGGCGGGACCTGTGTCGTGGAGGGCTTTGTGTGTGTGGATGAGGATTTTGAAGGTGACATTAACTTCCAGAGCACAACACAAGTACGTACTTAGAGAGTCAGCTGCCTTGGTAATATTTTCCCCCGTAGAAATAAAGTATAATATTGACGTGCTGTCACCACCTGTGTCACTCCCAGCTCAGACAAAGTCCATTACAGCAACACTGACACCAGTGTCAGGACACAGTCTCACAGCCAAGTTGCCTACCTTGATGCCCTGCTTTTTGCTGGTGAGGGTCAGCTTGGACTCATCTAGGAGCAGAACTTCACTTAAGGGAAGAATTCCTCGTGGACAGTGCAGAAAGTGAAACACCCCAACCCTGCTCAGGTGGGCCCAAGGCCTCCGGGAGGCAGAGAGGATCACAGAGTGCTCATCCAGGCCGAGAAGGAGGGTGTCAGGTTTGGACGGGTTGCTTGTGCATGCCTACATGGCAGCCAGGGAGGGGGCTGGCTGAACCTGGAGCAGCAGACACTGGCACACACTGAGCCTGGGCTGCAGCTTTCCCTCAGCAGGAACCCCGCTCCCACCTCACCACCTCACAAGGAGGAACTGCTTCTAGTCTGTAACTCCCCCAGGAGTATGAGCAGTCACAGTGAGGAGGTTCCTCCAGTGGCTAGAGAGGGTGTCACCTCTTAAAGAGATAGGCAACACACAGATCCAAAGCCATTGTGCCTTCTGCCTTTTTAATTAATGAGTGTTGTAATTCCACCTGTGAACAGGAGAGTTGGAATGTATTAATTCTGCATTGCAAGAAGCATGTGGAATTAACAAATTCTTCCAATTCCACCAGCGGAATTAATAATTCCACCCACTCCTCATACTTCATAACAGACAACATGTACACGGATATATTGTGTAGTGAACTGGCCACTGGCACGTGCACTCAGGCTCTTTTATTGGCTGGGCCCCCTGACCGGTGATGCCTGTGTTGGAAGGGCGTGGGGTGGGTGTAAAGGCAAGCCCCTGGGGTGTAGTTGGTAAACTGGTATTTGCTGAAGGGCACATGTGTGTCCAGCAGGACACTACGTTCCTCCCAAACTTTATTAAAAATGTAAGCAATTCCAACCTGTAAGAATAAAACAAAAACACACTAGACACCAACTTAGTCTCTCAGCTTTTAGAGGCAGTCCACAGGACAGCAGTGGATAGGTACAGCTGAGAGCACACAGGCATCTCTGCATGCATCCACAGTTTAACCAGATACATTGAGCATGAACACAGTTTCAATGGAATCTGGATCCTTAGATGGCATGTCATTTGGGTCGAAGTCTGCGCACACAAAGTTGATCGGTCTTGTGTGCTCTCGAGATGATGCAGTTCAAACTTGGTGCATCAGGAGCATTTGTGGAGTCTGTTGTAGAGGTTGCTTTTAGGGTATCCTGACCCCATGAAGGACAATCCTGCAAAGACCCAGACATCATCGACGGTGGAGCAGCTTCCAGACCATCTCTCATGCAGGGATTCCCAGAGGCCCTTTTTGATGGGCTGCTACAGGATCTCATGGACAGTGCAGGGCTGTGTGTGGGCCTTGTGTGGGCTACTGCAGGATAACTGACAGAAACCATGGTTGAGTTATTCATGCAACCATAAGGGTGGATGACACATGGTTGCATGTGCTTGCCAACAGGACCCTGGTGCTGGTGGGGCTAATCTCTGGATAGCTGGCTCGTCACGATGTCAGGATGTCTCCTTAATATCTTGGTGATTGCAGGTGCAAGGCTCCACTCTGGTAGTGTGGTGCTTCTTGCGTTGTTATGGTGATGCACATGGCAATTATGGTGTTGTTGCCATTTGACAACCTGTACAACAGGTCGTGATGACTTGCACAGAGTAAGGGTGAGTGGAGGGACTTCGAAGCCATGTGGCTCATTGCATAGTTGGTGCAGTTCTTCTCCTTCTGCATGTGCAGTTGCTAGAAGGGATGCCACCTGCTTCAAGCAGCTGGGGATGGATGGTTGGACAGTTGCACTTTGAAGCCTGGGGCAGATACATTGTTTACACATGTAGGTAGCTTTCTTTAGATACTCCTGCTGGGCTTTCTCCCCTGATGTTGCTGCACCCGAGCGGGCTGGCTTGTGTTGGTAGATGCACTCTCAGGTAGAAAGAGTCCTCGGTCTTGTCACCCTGTTCACTCCTCTGCATCTGTGGTCATCAGTATGACAGGATTGTCACACTCCTTTCTCTCCTTATTTCTTCTTCATAATGTGGCATCATGCCACACTCTCTTCTTCCTCTGACCAGTTCTGGTCAGAGCCACTTCTCTCTTCTCCTTTTTGGTTCTTACTTGCTATGATGTGGCATCGGCTACATGTTGCATGTCTTCTCTGCAGATGATGCGATTTGGCTTCCAGTCATGTGTCGCCATTACTCTTTGCGTAAACCTCCTGCTGATCCTGTTCTATCTTTAGGACTGTGTGTCTAATCCTCTTCATGTTGCAGTGGTGGCAGCTTGTCACTCGGGTGTGTGACTCTCCTCTTACCTATCATGAGCCATTAATGACTTAGTCTTAAGGCAGTGTGGGAGAGGACACTCCCTGAATAGTCTTTGGCCCACTGCAGGGCTGTGGTAGTGTATTTGGGCCACACAGGGTGCCTCCTCTGGGACCTCCTTGGTGCTCCACTCCGTGGATGGTAGGTAACTTCCCTTCCACCTCCTCTTTGCTCAAGGATGCAGTGCTTGCAGCTTGAGGCTGCACAATCAGGGTTCTTGGTCTTGCTTCGAGCCATGCCTGCTTGGCACACTCCTTGTGACATTCTCATTGATGGGCCAACAGTGGCCATTTGGTGGTGGGGAATCCTGCTGATGCAGCCTCTTTTGTGCAATCGTGCATTGTCTATGTGACCTCCTGGCATTGTATTTATTCTAGCAATGGTGGGCTGGCAGCCAGAAGAGCCTTGCTGGGTTTTACCTTTAAGCCCCTGTTTCTGGGGAAGCACTGTTGGTGCTGTACATGAGTGAGATAGATGGCAGAGTAACTAGTTTCTTGGGGGTGTGGCTGTCTACAGCAAACTAGCGGATGCAAATTAGGGCAGCTCGTGCCTTGGCCCATGATCCATTGCCATCCAACCGTATTCAGCCATTGGGCCACCCACATAACAAAGCCAACAGAATGCATGGAGTCTGAGAATCCTAGGGACACCTTTATAGCCCTGAAGACCCTTCCAGAGTGGGAGCCTCACTTCCTCTCCTCCCTTCTCCATTTAATTTACTGAGTAGCAGCCCTGCCTCCTGGACCTGGCCCTCATCGGTGGTAAAGATGACATTGCAGGAGGGGTAAGGGCGTGTAGTGGGGATGACCATTAGCACTTTTAGTGGGGTGCCAACCACCTACTAAAATACTCACTCTGTAAGCATCTTCATTGAATTTTTTTCGGGAAGGACAGCCTGCTCATGCCCCTCCCCTCGAAGTAGAATCCCAACTGGCATGGGTATGTGACGAGGGTCAGGTGATGGTGTGTCTCCCCCCACGGGCTGCACCATATTGCCGTGGGGTCCTAAGACGGCTGGCACACCCTTCCTACAAGGAAAGTGACATCAAGGTGCCTCATTTTATGGCAGCTAGGAATGAGGACTGCACATGCCTCTCTCCCCATCTACCGTCTTAGTAGGTGCAAGAGGCGAGGCGGGTCCAACATGTTGAAGAGTGCTGACATGCAACATCTTACAGAGCCTACGATGCAATGACCAGAGAACTGGATTTGTGGCAGTCTGCCTTGTGACACCTACCAATTAACTATTGGACTGCGCATTACAGAAATATCTTGAGTTTGAAAACGGATTCCATCTATTGCCTGCTCCCTTGGCCTTCTGTGAGGATTGTTCTGGTGGTCAGTGTTGATCCTTTGCATGATGAGCGATCCTACTGGTTTCTCCCCTCACTGTTCATTTTAATTTGGCCTGTGTGCATATGTTGGTGTGCTTCCTTGTAAAGGGGAGCATGAGGAAGCGGAGCAGACAGACAACACATTCCCTGGGTTGTCAGAAGACGCAATCCCCAGGGAATGGAGGTGAGTTCCCCCCAACAGAGAAACTGGATACTATACTAGCAGCCATTGTAGACACTAGACAGGACTTGCCCTCTAGAGTTGATCCTGTGGCAATTGAGTTATGCCTGTTGCTGAGGATCATAAAATGTGGTCGGACGAGTCACCCAGATGGAGAGCTCCCTCCAAGAGTTGCAACCCACTATCACAGACCTGGAAAGCCAAGTCCGCATTTTGGTGACCAGAGACCAGGAGCTGGAGGGTCCAACTGAAGATTCAGAAGGACTTTCCCACCAGGGTTGATGGATTTCCTTAGGGGGCGGACATCCAAGACCAAGTTTCTTTCTCCGAGAAATGGCTTGCCCAAGTAATAGCCCCCAGTGACCCTGTCTACACACTACCAGGTAGAGCAGGTGGACAGAGTACTGCCACGTAGGCCACCTTTGGGATCGCCTCCCAGGCTAGTGGTGATCCACCTCTTAACCTTCAGAGACAAGGATACCATCCTCAGAGCTGTTTCATGCTGTAGATCCTATTCAATATGGTAATGCACATATTTTCCTCTGTCCGGATTCTACACTGAGGATGGAGCATCGGAGGGCCTCCTTCCTAGGAGTCAAGAAACGTCTGAGACAGGCAGGTCTCACCTACTCCCTGTTGTTCCCAGCAAAGCTGAAAGTTATAGCCAATCAGACCAGTTATTTTTTCATGGAACCTACCAATGCTTGTGACTGGGTGGAGCATCTCTGATAGGAATTCTACACCCTGACCACTCTGTCACAACAATCTATCACTGAGAGGAGATGAAAGGGGGGTAGGAGGCGAGGCTGAGATGGTGCAGTGATGCATGCAGAGGGGGTTCCCTCCTGGGCACAGGAACAGTGCATATTGATGTCTGTGTCACACCTAACAACAGAACAGTGCTCCCTCTTCACTGCAGCTTACTTAGGACTCGCAGTCAGACTCTGACTCCATCACCTCATTTAGCAGCTGCTTTTCAAAGGTCCTGCTGAATGTCAACGCACAAACTGCAGACTTATTGGCTCAAATGCTACTTTTATAACGTTGAGGCATGGATTGTTGTGTGAAATTGGTCTTTCTGTGCTTCACTCCACCTCTGCCACCCCCTTGAGGGGCCATTTATTCATTCAAAGTCATTTGCACACATTTCCATCATCCTTTCCCGTTTGAAAACATGGGTTGAGTAGGCCTAAAGAAGCACGCCTGCCCAGATTCCTCTAAACCCCTATTCCACTTCACTAAGAGACTGAATATTGGCTCAAGATACAGGGAGCCGCTCCATCCACTGGACAACTTTCCTATCTGGGTAGCCTGAGACCTTTTTGAGGAATCGCTAATAAAGTTGCCATGGTATGGGTCTGTTTGTTCACTGTTTGGGTATTGGTCACTTTTGCGCGTACCCTGAGTTTGGGATGATGTTGATCTTGTTTTCTGGTTGCAGGTCATACATTACGCACTTTAGTGGCACTGAGTTGCATCTGTACCTTACTCCTTTAATGTGCCAGGGCTAAATTACCAGTACTTACCTGGAACGTGCAGGGAATGGGTACAGCGTGTAAGCAACACTTAGTCCAACAATACATATGGCGGAGTAATACCCATATCATGGATCTTCAGGAGACGGACGTGGCAGGGGAGAAGATGCCCCATTACAAAAATGATGGCGTGGGCAATGTTACTGCACTGCAAACTCTGGATATGGCCATGGGGCTGTAATTTGGCTACGTCCTGATGTTCCCTTCAAATGCACTGCTACAGAAATAGATCCTGAGGGAAGATATGTGTTTATAGAGGGACAGCTTGACAGTTGTTTGCTTCTGTTGGGCAGCATTTATGCACCAAATGTAGCCCAACAAGCTTTTCTGGCCTGTCTATCAGTTATCATCATAAAGCGGTGACATATTCTGTGGCTTATTGGGAGTGACTTTAAGAGCATACTAGACAAGTTCTCAACAGACCACCCCCCCGTCAACTTCTCCCATCAGGGCGACTGCGGCAGGACTTACCGAATGGCGTGCTCATTGGTTGCTATTAGATAGCTGGTGCACTTTATTCCCAGATGTAAAGGACTACTCTGACTGCTTCTACTACTCCCCGCCCAATGACCTATATGTGAGATTATACCACCACCCAGCTACACATGCAGGGTTAAAGACTGGGGAATATCTTGGGCAGACTTTTTCAGACCATAACCCGTTACAGTTGCATATGGACTAGGGAGCCCCTCCTCCTCCTGTCTGACATAGCGATTCCAGTCAGTGCCTTTGAAGGGCAGTGCGTTTTGGGACTCAACCAGGGAAATGCTGACTCGATATGTGGGGGAGAATCGGGGTACTGCAACGTCCAGCCCCATATAATAGGAGGCACCTGAAGCAGTGCTCAGGGGACACTGTAGGCTGTGGTAGGGATACGAAATGACATACACACAGAACTAACCTCCCTGGAGCAGTATCTCAGTGTGCTGGCAGCAGAATCTCTTGCAATGCCAGTGGGTTGCCTCACACCTGCAGGCTCCAAGAAGCGACATGCTCAACTAGTTGCTCAACTGTGATGTTTTGCTATGAGGACCTACCAGGCTAAATTGCACGCTGATGGAGACAAGTCTGATCAACTTTTGGCTGCTTCGAAGTGTGAGCCCAATCGCACCAATCACAATGATTTGTCGATCACCGACTTGCACTGACACTAGTCAATTGGACATCCATGCTACATTTACGTCATATTACAAGTCACTCTATGACCAGCCGACATTTGACGTGCCAATATCATATTTGCCTTCCAGGAGTCTAGGAGGACTTGGTGCTAGATCAGTTTGCCCAAGAAGGACTGCAACTGCCACTCAAAGATCTGGAAATTCAGGCATCCATGAGAGGATCAGCTACGGGGAAAATTCCTGGCCTCCTGGTAGAGTTTTACAAGGCATATGAAGATATTCTAGTCAGACCCCCAGGATATTGCAGCATAGATTTAAAAAAATGTAAACACAAAAATGTAAATTTTGCAGCACAAATATGTTAATTTTGCAGCATTATTGGGGCACTTTATTTTACTCTTGTTCATTCCTTTGCAGCCTTAAGCCAATGGAATCTGTTTCAGCAGTCTTCCACTTTCAAATAGACATGTTATAGTGTCCAAGAGTCTCTGTTTGCTACATAGGAAGGAAGAAACGAGCCAGGTCAACAAATAAACCAGGATTACACAAGGTCCCAAAAATATTATGCAAGTCAACACAAAGCACAAACACATTTTCAATTGCCACAGAGGGATGTGGGGCTATTGGCTTCCAACAGGTAAAATTCAGTCTGCAACTGCCATCAAGAAAGCTGACCAGGCAGCGGTATGCAACATGTGATTTATTCAGTACATTGGAAGCAGCACGCCGGACCTGAGTAACTTTGAAGGCTCAGGTGTTGTGGGTCGTGCATTGAACTGACTGAACAGTTATATTTTCATTGTGCAGTGTGATGTGCAGGAGTCTCCAATCTTAAGCCACCATACCAATGTCTCATTTGAGGGGGGGAGGTCTCTCATACACCTCCAGAGTTGTGTATCTGCTTCTCTGAACCAGTACCACCAAGTCTAATATGCCACCCACATCTCAATCTTATGCCACCAGGGTGTCTGTCCCCATCAGTGATGTGTCCTCCTGTGTAATTCCCAGGAATTGGCACCTCCTGTCACTGGGTCCTCGATCTAAGACCAAAGCTCTACTTTCACCACCATCCCAAAGTTTTCATCACGGGCCTCAGGTTTTCTGACTAATCAAACCTGTGTTTATGGCTTTAAAACAGCTGCAGGTGTAAAATTAGATATTATCTTTCCGACGCCTATGTTTTCCAGCGCTGCCTTCCTTGGAATTTGTATTTCCCGAAGTGGTTGAGGATCCCAAGTTTAGCTTGTGCAGACAACATTTGGGTTTTCCCTTTCTCGGAGTCCTACTACCTTCAATGGATGGTCTGCATAATGTACTGTAGCACATTCCCCAGTGAGTAACAACTTTAAAAAAAAGAATTATTGTTCATTTAAGCTTCATGTTATTTTATATGGTGAAAGACCAAAACACGTATAGAATATTTTATTGTTTCGTCCCACCTTTGACCCCACCCCACTCTCATTGACCCTGCCCCTACTGCATGTAGCATCACAGTTCTCACACTTTTTTTAATGCACTTCGACACTGCTCTTTCCCTCCCTTCTTTTTAATCTTCTCACTTTTCTTTCCCCTAATTTCCCTGTATCTCACTTCCCTAATTCTATGGGCTGTCTCTCATTTCCATTCCTCTCACCCATCCCCCCCTTTCAAAATCGGCCGCTGTTTCCCATTTCTCCCTCTCACACAAACATTTCCCTTCTATCCTTTACAGTTCTTTCCTCTCCCTTACCTCCAATCCTCTTTCTACTGTTTCTCTGTCCTCATCTCTTCCGCTCCCTTTGTTACCGTCTCACCCTGTCCAATACACTCCTTTCCATACGCCCATCCTTTCCTTGTTAACCTCTTCCCACCTACATCCCCACTCCGTTCTCATCCACCCTTTTCAATCTCTTCTCAGTCTTGTCCCCCTTGCCTTCATTGACACACTCTCCTCTTTTATTATCTCTTCATGTCTTTCTCTTTGAGATGAAAGGATAGTTTGGCTGAGACAATGGGGAGCATGGTTGTAGAGTGGAACATTTTAAGTTGAATTACTTTATCTCGTGCTTTTGGCCAAATTTGGTGTTTTTCTTGTTTGCAAATAGTGCCCTTGTTGTCAGTGAGCTCTTGGAAAACTAATCCGCTGAGATTTTGTAAGTCGAGGATCATATTTTTCAGAGGTTGCTTGGTGTCCCTGAGGTATTTTAGGACGGTGTTGCATAGACTGAGGAGTATTTGAGGTTATTTATTTGTTGAGTGAAATTGAGTTCTGCTGGCATTGAGTGTGATACTTGTGTTTTGCTGCTTTAGATTGGCCTTGATATGAAGTTGTGAAAGTAGGAAGGAGGGACAAGATAAAGGCTAAGTGGTCGCCATAGTCCAGTAATGCTGGGAGCTTGATTAAGATTAAATGGAAGACTGTCAAGATTATGTTGAGGGTACTACCTTTTGAGTAGGTAGGTTCACATATGTGTTCCCCGTTGCCTAGAGTATGTAAAGGTGTAATGAGGCTGTCTTTGAACATAATGCTGAGCTTTTTAGATTCATGGTCTGGAACCCATTCCCAAGTCTTCCTTTGCAATACCCTTGACCAGCGGCACACCATGCTATTTCAATATAAAAACTTCTGTTTGCCTTGCCAGTGCACCCCAGTCCTCAACTACTAGACGTTATACCAGTGTGTTACTACCATCTCGGGTACAACACCTCTGACATACCTTAATCCTGTGCTTCAGACTCTCTTGTTGGATATTTAAAATATTGTGCATTTAGGTGCAGCTCCACTAATGTACCTTAATTTTGACCAACGCTACTTACTGATTTTAAGCACTGCAGACCAAGCAGAGGTAAGACATTGCTTCTTCATGACCTGCTGCGCACACTACAGTTCCAGTACTGAGTTACGTTGATAATTTAAATTAAGCTATTATGGCTGTAGGGCGCTCCCTAGTGACTTATCGCTGTCATCTCGCTCTTCAGCTGATTTTGCTATTATTCGTGAATCACGAAATCGTGAAATGTTGGAGGAGCAGTCTAGTGCCTAACTTATTGGAGGTTTATCTTGGAGCACTGGAGGAAGGGAGCTTCTTTCCAACTCTTTGTGAATCTCTCATAGTTTTGTTTCTGAAACCCAATAAGGATCCATATAAGATGACATCCTATCGGCCTTTGTCCATATTAGTCACGGGCTACAAATACCTCAGACTACCTCCTGGAATATACGCTGCAGCTAGTGCACACCAACCAAGATGTTTCATCCCTAACAGCTCCACAACCCTAAATATCTGCAAGCTATACAGAGTGCTGGAACTGGACCAGGCCCAGTGGCCATATGCTGCTAGTTTGGTGCTCAATCTAGACTGAGCATTTGATATAATAGACTGTGCTTATATGTTTGCGGTGCCTTCAAGGTTTGGTATACCGGCTTGCTTGTTGTGTCTTATCTGCTTGTTTTACACAGCCTCTAGGGCCCGAGTGAAGATTGGTCAACTCATTTCAGCCCCAATAGCGATAAGCCAGGGAATGTGCCAGGGATGTCCACTGTTGCCACTCTTATTTGCGCTAGCAGTAGAGCCATTGGCCCAGTGTTTGATGCACAATGGGGAGGATTGGGGTATCCAACTGGAAGATTAACTCCATGCAGTCGACATTTATGAGGATCATGTCCTCATCTACATCTCGGACATCAGACAAGGAGTTAGGAGGATTGAGGTGGCCCTGGCTGTGTTTTGTGATGCTTCAGGCTTTGGCATGAATTTGGCAAAGATGTGTCTCTTTCCAGTGAGACCGAATTGTCCGCCACACCAACTGTGGGACTCCTTGCACATTCACTATTTTGAGATCTGGATATTCCATGCCTCCTGGAACCTGATAGATGGCTCTCTCACCCAGGCCATTGCCTCCCTGTGGCTGCAGCTGACCTTCTGGAGCACACTCCCACTTACAGTGCAGGGCCAGGTCTCCCTGACTAAAAGACTAAAATTGTTATGCTCCCCCAGCTCCTCTATTATTTGTACAGTTTTCCAATCCACATACTGAACTCCACCTTCCCACACTCCATGGTATGTTAGGGGCCTTCATATGGAACAAAGGGCGGAGGTGTGTAGCACTTTGGACTCCAACTGCCAGTTGACAAGGGGGGGGTATAGGGATTCCTAACTTTGAACAATATTATTTGGCAACAGGACTGCAGTAGCCGTCTCAATGGTTGCTGGGACGGCACTTGCACAAATTGGGTCTCCCCATGCCTGATTGAGTTAGTTGTCTAATTCATGAGGTATTACTGCCATCAGGGAAACTTCATCCACATTCTAACAAAATCCTGATCAATGCGTATGTATGTATGTACAGACACCATACTATCCTGCAATAAAAATTCATTACTTAGGCCCCTTCAGGGAAATCCTTGGGGGGGAAAGGGAAGGAAAGGGAAGGAAGGAATAGGGCTCTGGGACGAGAGAGCATAGTACCCTGGGTGCCCTAGTGTCCTTTTAGCAGCTCAGTGTGGACCATAATTTACCCACAGGCCACTTCTTACCTTATAGGACTTTGCTTGCCAAACTGCATCCAAACTGGCAAATTACAGACACAGAACCTGACACACACCCTTTGGTTCATGTAGTACACATTGGGGGTCATTCCGACCGCCGGGGCCGGGGTCGGCGGGAGCACCGCCAACAGGCTGGCGGTGCTCCGCAGGGCATTCTGACGGCGGCGGTATGGCCGCGGTCAGAACAGGAAAACCGCCGGTGTCCCGTCGGTTTTCCGCTGCCCTGAGGAATCCCCCATGGCGGCACGCCGCCATGGGGGATTCCGACCCCCTCACCGCCATCCTGTTCCTGGCGGTTCCGACCACCAGGAACAGGATGGGGGTGAGGGGTGTCGTGGGGCCCCTGGGGGCCCCTGCAGTGCCCATGCCAATGGCATGGGCACTGCAGGGGCCCCGTAAGAGGGCCCCACTTTGAATTTCAGTGTCTGCTTAGCAGACACTGAAATTCGCGACGGGTGGTACTGCACCCGTCGCACCCTTCCCACTCCGCCGGCTCCATTCGGAGCCGGCTTCCTCGTGGGAAGGGGTTTCCCGCTGGGCTGGCGGGCGGCCTTCTGGCGGTCGCCCGCCAGCCCAGCGGGAAAGCCAGAATGGCCTCCGCGGTCTTTCGACCGCGGAGCGGCCATATGGCGGTTCCCGCCAGGCGGGCGGCGACTGCCGCCCGCTGGCCTCAGAATGAGGCCCATAATATGTAGTGTGTGTAGCTTAATCATGTGGTTCACACAAGCGATGACCTAGGTGCCTCATAATAGGCTACATTCCCTAGGGAGTAGTGGGAACATGACATTGGACACAACCTAACACAGAAAGAATGGGATAGGGTCCTTCTATAACCACTTAGAGTGTCACGTAATGCGAAATTTCAGTACATCTAACACAATATATGACATTGAGCATATGTAACACCTGCATGCTTGCACAGAATATATGGCAGTACCTCAATTTGTCACAGATGTGGCTGTCAGAATGCTGATGTGATACACATGTTCTGGACTTGTCCAGAAACACAATCATTATGACACAGGGTCATGGATGCCCTGACACCTGTCACAAGGAGGTAGAATATATGTAGCATAGAAATTGGCCTGCTGGGGTTATTCAAACAGAAGGTATAAAAAACCATGGGAATTGCTTGGGAACACCCATTTAATGGCAATAGAATGCCTTGCCTGGGCAGAATAAGGCAAAGCACCAAAATGTGCTGTGTTGCCTTACTCACTATTTATGGACTCACTCAGTGCCACCCAAAATGGACTTGTGGCTCTTCGTAAATCACATGTAAGGTTTGTAAGGTTGTTTGCTCTTGCACCACATTGCTTGTTGCAAGAGCGATGAAAACCAGCTCATAAATAGGCCACACTGTTTCTAGCTCAAACAGAACAAAATATACTAAAATGGTGGTGGCACCCTTCTTAAGGGTTGATTGGTTATCTTGCAAATGGTGATTGCTGTGCTGGGGTGTTAAAGTGATGCCAATCCTTTCCTAGAAAGTGTTACCATTTATAAAAATGGATAATTGATGAAGTAATACTTTTACAATATGTGCTACATTATGGTACATTTGCTAATTTGGTCCTCCATTTACACAAAATTCCATTGGTCCTGCTCAAGACCCTCACATCACTGAGAATCTCGTGTACTGCGGCTGATTAAACAGCGTTACACTTAGGAGCATATCTATCAATAGTAATGCAGATGCACTGGCCGCAAGACAGAAAGAGGCCCACTACATTGTAGTAATGGCCATCCTTTGAACGCAGCCAGTGACCAGAGTCTCATTTGCCATGCTTTGTTAAGGGCAGTTTGCATCCTTCCTACGCACTGGTTACACTTTCTCCAGAAGTGAATGTATAAGGATAACGCCTGCATCTTGTAGGCTACCAAACGTGCAATACTCACACATTGTCGTATTTCATAATAATATATGTATTTACGTGTAAACATATAATATGTGCTCAATGCATGTCTGTTATCAGGTATGAAAATACATTGGGATATATGTACAAGAGAGAGGAACATCAGTGCTTATGCACCAGTTTTCTCGTGTCACCCCTACCCACCATACAACACCATGGGTGTGCTGTATTTACAATATTGTGCACCATGCCAGTCGTTAGGCTGATATCACCAAAATATTGATGCTTTTGTGGTGCTTTGCTGAACTAGCATCAAAAGATTTGTGGCTAGTGCAGCAAAGTGCAAGGTGGCCCATAGGTTTCTATGTAAATCTTGTAGATTTTACTGCGCCATTTGTTCGGGCCTCCTGGTGTCGGAACGCCCCTCCTGCATACATTATGCCTGCCACAGGTATAATGTGGCACAAGAGGGTGCAAAGTGGCACAATGCGGGCATTGTGCCACTTTGTAAATACTGGGCAGCAAAAAAGCCTTCCTAATGCAGCATTAGAGTAAAAAAATGGATGCTAATGTAAGACAGGAAGGTGCTCGGGGCTTGTAAATATTCTCCATTGAGTCTAGATTCATACGGAATATGAAACCTAACTTTCCTCAGATTGTTGTTTAGTTAAAATTAATATAAACTATTAGGCAAACTCCAGACCATTCACTCGAACAAGAAGAAAAATATAGAGTCCCCTAAAAATGCTAAATAAACTAAATATTCCCACTTTTTTTGTATTTTGTGAATGGCCAAGACAGCCTGCTCATATGTTTCCGAAAGATGCATAAACAAACAGCTGCACATACACCTCTTTAGAACAAAGTAACACAAAAGCGTTTTACTGGGGCCCAAAAAGTAGGGCCTGTATTTATACTTTTTTAGCGCCATATTTGCACCGCTTTTTGGCGCAAAAGCGGTGCTAATTTACAAAATGCAATTGAATTTCGCAAGTTTGCTCCACTTTTGCGTCAAAAAATGATGCAAACGCGGTGCTAAGAAAGTATAAATATGGGCCTAGGTTTTTGGCAATTTCACCAGAGAGCACACACCATGGTGCAAAATTCCAGAGATCAATGAAATATGAAAAAAAAAACAAATGCAAAAAGAAATGCATGTTTAAAATCAAAGCCAAAGCATGTTAAAAGCCCTTTAAAATGCACAAAGTTAAGAAAAAAGGATTTTGAAAGTGGGAAAGAAGAGAGTCGTTATGTACACCCAGGAAATCTAACAAGATCTGACGTCAACTATCAAACTGGTCAGCATTGCATAGTCACTAAATATCCCTTTAACGGTTTGAGGTTCTACCTCATAAAACAATAAAATCATCAACTGGGAGGTAGTGCATTTGTGAAGAATGTCCGCCAGCACTGTGGCCAAATGTGGATTAACTCAAAAAATGTCTCAAAGATGAATGAGGATGCCCCATAAGGACCGTATGGTCAATGATGTTCCCCCCCCCCCGCCACCCCCTTTCTCCTACATGCCAGCACTGTTCCCTTTGACTCACAGCTGGAGACCTGTTTGATATGTTTCATTCCATTTGTTCTCACTTTTTTCTGCGATAGCATGTGCTAGCGTATGCATCTTACTTGCCAAACACTCTTGCGAACAGAGAAGGGTTTGGAGCCCACCTGTTACTTATCATTTGTTGGCTTGCATGGTACTTTTCTTTACAGCCTGGTTAGTGATCACTGCAGGCATATTATTATTTCTGTTCCTTTGTCTGAAGCAGGGACCAAGCAGTGATTGCTTAAACTTAATCAATGCATGTCCACAGCTCCTGACATGATAGAGGTACCATTTTGTTCTTTTTTACTTCTAATGCCTCACAAACAGAAAGAGTGTGACTGGCAAAAACCTGCCGAGCAGGACAAGCAAAATTATAAAGTTCTATTTTCTATAGTTAACTCTTTTCTTTTAGTTTGTCAAGTCTTCTTTTCTCACTTTGCACTCATGTTTTCTTTTGTATTTGCTTGTGGGCGCTGTTTTCAAAAGATGACAATTATCTTGTTCTAAATACTGCGAAGTGACATTATTTCTTTCATAGGTGTAATTTCCAAAACTATGCTTTAACACATAATCGTGCAGTTGACCCCAATCCACCCCACTTCAATCCAATCTGCCTCACTCTAGTCCACCCTATTTCACCCCACACCAATCCACCCACTCAATCCAGTCCACACCACTCAATCTAGTGCTTCCAGACCAATCCAATCTGCCCCACCCAAATTCAAACCATTCCACTCAAAACCACTCACTCCAATCCAATGCACCACACTCCAATCTGTCCCACTAAAATCCAAAACAATCTGCCCCATTCCAATCCAAAACAATCTGCCCCACTATAATCCACAACAATCTGCCCCACTCCAATCCAAAACAATCAGCTCCATTCCAATCCAAATCAACTCCCAAACTCTCAATCCAAAACAATCTGCCCCACGGCAATCCAGATCAATCTTCCCCACTCCAATCCACAACAGTCTGCACCACTCTAATACAAAACAGTATGCCCCTCTCCAATAATAACAATCTGCCCACTCCAATCTGACTAACTCCAATCTGCCCCACTCCAACCTGTCCCACTCCAATCCACCCCAGTCAACCCCTGTTAAATCTGCTCACTACATTCTGCCCACTTCAATCCAAAACAATCTGCCCCACTCCAATCTAAAACAACCTGGCTCACCCCAATCCAAAATGATCTTCCACACTCCATTCTGCCCCACTCCAATCTGCTCCTATCCAGTCCAGAACAATCGGCCCCAACTCCAATCCTCCCCATTCCATTCTGCCCCACTCTAATCCAAAACTTTCTGCCTTACTACAATCCAAAACAAACTTTCCAACTCCAATCCAAAACAATCTGTCCCACTCCAATCCTAAACAATCGGCCCCACTCCAATCTGCCCCATTCCAATCAGAAGTAATCTGCCCCACTGCAATCCTAAGAAATCTGCCCCACTCCAATCTGCCCCATTCCAATCGAAAGTAATGTGCCCCACTCCAATCCAAAACAACCTGCCCCACTCCGATCCAAACCAATCAATCCCGTCCAAACTCCCCACTCCAATCCTGAACAATCTGTCCCACTCCAATCTGCCCCATTCTAATTTACCCTGCTCCAATCTTATTCAGTCCAATCCAAGACAATCGACCCCTCTCCAATCCAAAACAATCTGCCCCACTCCAGTCTTCCCCACTCTAATCTGCCACACTCCAGTCCAGAACAGTCTGCCGCACTCCAATCTTCCCCACTCCAGACATCCCCAATCCAAAATGACCTGCTCCACTTAATCCAAAAAATGTACCCAACTACAATCTGCCCCTCTGCATTCCAAATCATTCTGCCCCACTCCAACCCAAAACAATGTGCACCAATCCAAAACAATCTACCCACTCCAATCTGCTACAGCTCAAGCCAAAACAATCTGCCTTACTCCAATCTGCCACACTCTAATGTGCATCACTCCAGTCTTCCCACTTCAATTCAAAGCAGTCTGCCCCACTCCAATTCTCCCCACTCCAACCAATCTAATCCACCCCACCCCAATCCAATCCATCCCACGCCATCCCAATTCACCCCACTCCAATCCAATCCACACCAATCCACCACAATTAACTCCATTCCTTTCCACACCACACCAATCCACCCCAACCCAATTTACACCACTCCAATCCAAGCAACCTCACCCCAATCCACTCCACTCCAGGTCACCACAGTCCTTCCCAATCCAATCAAATCCACCTCATTCCAGCCAAATTCATTCCACCCCACTCCAATCCAATCCACCTCACACCAATCCAACTCACTTCAGTCCAGTTCACCCCACTCCAATCCAACCTAACCCACTGTGGTCCATTCAACCCCCTTCAATCAAATCCACCCCACTCCAATTGAATCCAGCCTATTTGAGTCCAACTCAATCCACTCCAATCCAATCCATCCAATCCCACTCCAACCAAATCCACTTGAACCTAATCTGCTGCAAACCTATCTGCCGCCCTCTAATCCAGTCCATGCATCCCACTCCAATCCATTTCATGCCAATCCAGCCCACCTTAATCCACCCTACTCCACTCCAATCCAGTCCTCCTTAATCCACCCCACCACACTCCAATTCAACCCGCCTCACTTCAAGCCACCTTAATCCACCGATCTATTCTGATCCATCCCAAACTAATCCAATTCACCTGCCCCAATACACCCCACTATACTCCTGTCCAATCCACCCCATACCAATGCAATCCATCCCACTCCAATCCACTCCACTACAATCTAATCCACTTTACACCAATCCAAATCACCAGACTCCAAGCCTGCCCACCCCACACCAGTTCAATTAACCCACTACAGTTCATCCCACTTCACTCCAAACCAATCCACCACAATCCACCCCACTCAAATCCAGTCCACTCCAATCCATCAAACTCTTCCTCTCTCTGAGAAAATTCACTCACTGCGAGAAAACCACCCCACTCCAATCCAACCCACCCAACTCGAATCCACCTCAATTCAATCCACCTCACTCCATCCAGTGCATCTCAATCCAATGCACTCCAATCCAGTCCAGCCAACATCAATCCAATTCATCCACAAAAAGTAAATTTCCCTTTCACCCCTATTTCTAGCACCTATGCACAAATTTGCATTTTAAAAAACTGGTACAAGCCTCTACTGTATATCTTGTTAGCTTAAATGGTGTTAATAAATCAATCTCCTGTTTTGCCTAAAGCAGCTCCTTCCCATCGGAAACTTCCACCAGTTCTCAGGGTGACATACGTATACAATGCGTCATAAGCTTTTTTTTTATTTTGCTCAAAATATGTTAAGATTTTTTCAAACCATACAACATCACCTAAAGCTTTTTCGAGCTACAAATGTCTAGGCAAGGGCTTATATTATAGTCGTGATACATACAATATTAATAAAGAGCTGGTACAATAGTTGCATAATAAGCCAGTGGCATGATAGATTTATTATCCGATAACATTGATTTAAAAGGTAACACGTCTTTACAAAGAAAGGAGAATTCGCAGAGATACATAAGAAGTGGGCTTTAAGATGCAATATAAAGTATGGATAAAAGAAGGACAAGTAACAAGCATCTACATTTCAAATAAGAAAATAAATAGTTAAATGATGCTAGTCACTATATTCATTCATTTATTATGCACATGCTACCATAATTATCCTGCAAGTAATTTGTTATTTTCCTTTAAATGCCTGCAAATTGTTGTCGCTCAAGTAGTCACACATGTTAAGCTCAAGTCTTATCTGCCATTACTGGAGCGATATTGATCTGAAGTAGTACGTTTGTGTTTGTAGGCTTGGCATTTCATAAAGCTTTGATAAAGCTTTAGCTGTCTCGCCTTACTATTTTTACCCCAACCAAAACCCACTTGATATATATGCATATATTGAAGAGTTTTTGTTCAGCAGGCTTCTTTCATCAGTCCGTTAAGTTGAATTCACAGTTTGTTTCTGTTTATCATATCATATATCAGGGGCCAGTGGGTCAGCCCACTTCAGCCCCTGGCTCCTTTCACTTTGAGTGAGTACACAAAGAAAGCACACATTGTTATCATACGTCTAAAAATAGTTTCTATCTCTTGAGTTGTGGAGTTGGTTCAAAGTGGGGGTTTTATTTTATTTATAGGTCTTTGCTACAGGCCAATAGCTGTCTGTTGGCAGACTTATTGGTTCCAACACATCACTTATAACCAGAGTAGACTTTGCAACAACCCTTTGACCATGATTTTATCTCAGTTGTTGGCTCTCGATTTGGTGGCTTTCTTCCCTAAACTTGTGTTTCTCTAGGCCGTTCGCATTTCAGTGCCATGGTGTTCTAACTGGAATAGTTGTATCCTTCCACTGCATGCAGCAAGGGACTCTTTTTTAGTGAGCATTCAACACTCCATAGGTATGAATATGTTACATTGCTCTGTCACCTTTCTTTTTTCTCTGCCTTCCTGGAGTGCTTCTTTTTCATATGTCACTCCCATGGGCCACACCTATTCCCTGTCCAACTTCCCTATTTATTTATGTAATTATTTATTTATTTATTTATGTATTAATTTATTTATTTATTATGAGGGCTGGTAACTGCAAAGTGCTGCCAGTCCGCTTGCTTCCTGCTTGTTTTTCTTGTTCTAACATGGCCGTCTGCAATGTTAGATTGGTCAACTAAAAATGGCTACCACCTATCACAATGCTCACATATTCGTCTTGAAGCATTAGCATGCACGAGCTTGGCAAGAAGCATAGCCATAGGCAATCGCTCAGCCTTTAAAAGCTGAGACCTGTCAGCGTTACCTATTCTTGGTCATACTAACTTTGAGTACGATCTATTTATTTTGCCTGAACTCTTTTTTATGGCTCTGTTGTAAAGTGTTCAGGTAACATTGTAGCTATCTGCTATTTGAGTGCTTTGGTAGTAGATTATTTATTTTTGTCTCATTAACAAATAATGGCAACAAAAGCAAGGCACAACGGAAAGGCTTGTTGTTTAAAAACATCATTCGTTAAACAGCCGAACCTATCAGGAAAGTGTTGCAAGCATAAAGCAGCCACTTTTAGATGATGGTATATTTTCTTTTTTTCCCTTTTTTATTTCTGTGTCATATATTTGCAATAAAATAATATTGCATCAATTTGGCAGGACCAGACCTATTCCCTTTGACAATAATTGCTTCTTTGTTATGAACGCGTTATTCTCATATTTTGCTGCCATTATTATTCATTAGATATGTGTATTCTGTATACAGTTTAGCATACTAATCACAAATAGAATGTCCATGTGTAGAAAATACCCTCTGGTGTCTCAGATGCACTTCCTGCAGTAAAGAGGAGACACTCACTCCTTGTAATGTTCTTTTCCTACACCACAAAATGTGTAATGTTATGTTTTCTGTTATAATTTTTACAGTTCTGCTTGCTGCTAAGTGGTGTTATGTAAGAGAAATGTATGATAATGATACAGATTTAACTGTACTTTCTGTTTTATCTACAGGTGGTTGCTTTGTCATCATGGAGTTTGATGAGGGATGCCTCATACTACACACTTTCTATAGTTGCACTCATTGTGGTGAGACCTTTTTCTTCTTTTGCATTTCAATGTTATGTTTCTGAGACTTGTGAAGATTCTCTTCTTATCCTAGCCATCCATGCATGAGATGGACATATGTAACATACCTCCTTCAGTGTGTGAACTGCCTGATAAGGAAGACCTGCATGCCATGCGTGGTACTGAAAGTCAATTGTGTCTTTGAAGATAATAACACAATGCACCTTTTCCAACCATAAAGCGCCTTATTTAGGGACATTCTTTGTCAAGCTCCGACTCTCCCAGCTCTCTAGACTGCCGTTGTTGACTCTTAGAGCTGTCTTTTGTGTTAGTGGAACCAACATCAGAACTAGGGTACCTTATTGACATATTTTCAGCTAATTAGAATCCTTCATCGAGGTCCACCCGTATCCGTATGCCTCAGTTGAGCAGGCTAATTAAGTACAGTCCCCCTAAATGTTTAAAGATTCTAGTGTCTTGTACAGCAATGTAATTAATTTGCTGTAACTCTTGCTCATTACCTAGTTCACTAACTGGGTTCATAAAGTAATTGGAATCATAGGGCGTCATTACAAGGGGACATAAGTGGTATCCTCAGGGGGCCATTGCAGTGGGCAATTCCAAGTTGCTTGACGTCAATGGGCCAGGAAATAATCTATTCTCAAATACCAGACCTGGTAATGCAAGTCCAGAAACACCAGACACTGGACCTTATGCAGTGCTAAATGTACAGCTGGCTGCTGTAAAGCTCAACCACCTACTACCCTTCAACTCCATAGCGACTGAAACAGCAAATGCTCCCTAGCTGTCAACTTATCTCTTTTTCCTCCCCTCTCCATCCCACCTTCTAACCATGACCCTGAATAGAGACCCCCCCACACTAATTTACCACATACTTAAAGCAGGTGGTAAATGATTGCAGATTGGGGCTCATCATATCTGCTCATTGAATGTATAGGTAGTCAAAGCTCATTTTGGTGTTTAAATTTGCTGTTGGTATTTATTGAAGTACCACAGGCAACTATTAAAACGTATTTTATGGTGTAATATGATGCTGATGCCTGACACTTTGTAAAATATATGACAAAAATTAAAGGGACCTTAGATAGCATTTGCACTAACAAATTAACATACCACTGATACAAATTTGTGTAGATGGTCCCACAAATTTTGTTAGCCAATTCAAATATCAGCAACATAAAACTGTTTGCATAATTCGATTAATATCTTGTTCTAATAGAAGGCAGGGGACACAATATGTATAATATGTTTAATGGTGCATTGTCCCTGTCGGCACGGGGTACACCCTAACTTGACGGCACCCAATGCAGATGGGGACAGTGTGCCAAATAACACACAACATGCCATGTCCCGTGTGCAGGAACAAACTTGTGCCAGGGCTGAGGAAAGACAGTATAACATTGAATGGCTGACTTATGTTTATGAGGCACTGATATGTCTTCAACCCTCCAATGCAGAGGGACAAGAAGCGCATTGAGAGGTGTGTCTGTACCCAACCAAGGAAGAGGTTCCTTGGACCCCCTCACCCCACTACCAAAGAACAGCTTTGAGGGATGCGCTTATAGTGCTCTGCTTCCTATGTGACTCACAATCAGGAAACACATGACAAAGACCTATTAGCCCCTGTGGCCGTATTTGTAATACGGTAGGGAAGCAGAGGTAACAGTATTCCCTCATTTGCAGTGCTTTAAATGGGCCGGTACTCTCCGGTACTGAGTACCGGCACTTTTTTATTTTGAGAGGGAGAGTACCGGCACATCTCAAGAAAAACGTAATACTTTTAATTGGAGAGTACCGGCACTTCTCAGAAACAAGCAGGTACTCTGGTATAGAGTACCTGCACTTCTATTTTTCCATTTAAAGCACTGCTCATTTGTATGGGCTCATGACTGCACAATGACTGTTTCCAGGACTATGGCATCAGTTATGCTCTCATAATGTTCTTCAGAAATGTTCGGATCATCTGCAGAATGCAAAGTATGTTTCTCCCCTCTGAAGTAAAAATCGCCAGTCTCTCTTGATCCTTTTTCTAACTGTTCAGCAAAGAAATAATAACAATACTTTGTATAACAAAATGACAGTTGGGTCAAACCACGAAGATTTTGTCTGAGTTTTGGTGGATGCAACAGAATTTACAGCTATTTTTATTTTGTGGTAGCTTTGTGCTGTGCCACTTCAAGCAACAGAGTAGGTGATCGGATCGTGCACTTGCACAACAGGGAAAGACAGCAACAGACATGGCAATGAATTAAATGCACGGTGTACCTCACGGGGGCCGTTTTATGGAAAGTGCCCTAGAGGTGCAACGGGCATGTGCACCCACTTTGTGTTTCCCCAGAGCACTTTGGTATTACAGAAAGGGCCGCAGATGCTCGTCCGGCCCTTTAACAGGTAGCCCTGGCACACATCTATGGTCAGTCCTGTCGCCAGCTGGTGTTTCCTCATCTGCATGGGGGCATGACCCAGTGCAAATGAGGAAATCTCTATGCCTTTGCACCTTCACTGTATCATAGAAGCAAGCGCAGAGGCAAAAATGCTGTGAGGAAGCACACTGACAAAGTGCCACTTAAAGGTTTGCACTGTCTGTGCGCCCCCTGATGGCAGCCCTCTGGAGAGGGGAAGGGGGTCCTATGGATTTCCCAGATGTCCCATTGCAGGCAGGTGCAGTCACTCACTGCACCCAACTGAAAGGTGATCTCTAATCCCCCTTATTTTGCAGGTGGGTTGCCTCCTGCACAGTGAAACACGAAATGGCTTTTAAGCAGCTGCTCCATTTTTCACTTGAATGCGCTGCCTCCAAGGAAGTGCGAGTTCGCTGCTGTCCTGGGGGCAGCAAAATCAAGGTAAGGCACTTTCTCTGTTTGTGTCCAGCACACCTGTTTTAAGGTGCACCCTGGCGCAAACAGAGGAAGTGCGCCCTATCTGTAATAGGGCCCGGGTTGGAGAAACAAGCAAAATCCACGCTAACCACATTCCTACTGCAGTGAGGTAAAAAAATACGTCTGATGAGGGGATGCACGAGGTACTAAGGCAATCTAACTATGCAGATACAATGAAAACTGAGCTGAGTAGAGTCAATTATACACTCATATTACCTAATTGTACAGAGAAACAAGCATTTGCAACGCAATGAGTATCATATTTGCTCGAGTTAGTAGAGATATTAGCGTTGTAAATTCCTAACTGGACTTTTCTTGCTACTTATATTGAAAATGAAAAGTAAAACAGTTGACATAAGCGAGCCAATTCAAAGCGCCATGGCGACCATGAGCATGAGCGAGAAGGAGAAACACACACACAAAAAAATAGTTTGCTCGTAGTCAATCGGCAATCGTTCAATTATCCATGTAATAGGGGCTGTCTTGAAGGCTGTAATAAAACCGCTCCAAGGAGGGACAAATGTAAAGCATTTACCAATGATAACAAAGGATTTTTGAAAGGCAAGCCCAGGAACAAGTAAAAGTGACGGCATGCGGTGGGCATAGTTAAAAGCCCCAATACTTACAACAGGTCAAAGCGCTTTTGCGCTCGACCTAAAAAGGAAAGCAAAACCAACAGGAGCTTCACTTCTTAAGAAACAGACTAGTAATCTCTAAAAAGGTAAGAAATGATATAGGAAGCTCTAATTGAGGGGATGGAATAGTCTTCCATTTGTCCTCTGTGGAGTTTTATCTCTGACAATAGGTACTTTTTTTTGCTTTACACGTCATATTCATTTTCGGCACTGCAGGGCCCTCATTTTAAGATAATTATCAATCTCAATTTAAAAAAGATACAAAGGTGTTTGATATTTTTCGGGTGTGATAATTGTCACCGGTATCAACTTTTTGTGAAATAACCTATAGATTTTGGTGCATTAAGCCCCATGCTCTTCTAACTATCAGACATTTTTTCCCAGTAAATTTTGGGAGGTCAATCACAAAACTCATAATTGATATATGTGCGGGACAAGAATTACCGCACGAACAGGAGATAATGGACCCATCTGTGATGAGGTCCTACTATTATTATTTTGTTACCTTGCTACCACTAAAGCACTTGAGGGATAGTGCAATATAATAGAAAAAACAGCTGTCTATAGAAACATTTTACCCATTTCGTTCGCACTCATATTCATAAACGAGGTTGGTCACCATTCCTTCAAAGCTACATACTTAAACAGCACTTCAAGGTTCACGTTAAAAGTTTGACAAGTATGTAAGCTTTCTCATGTATGTAAACAAGACGTGAATTCTAGTCCCAGTTTTTCCACTTCACAAATTTGTCTGATCTTAGGCAAACCAGATTGAGCCGAAGTTCATTTTAGAGGCGGAAAAATAGATAGGTCTAGTCCCAAATCACAGATCCTGGTTCATTAAATCTGGACCTGCTTACACTTAGCAGCTGGAAATTATAATCGTGGAAAATCCACCAGAACAGTGAAATTGCAGGGGAAAAAGGTGTTCTCAGAAAGTTGTAGGAGTGTCTATTGGGAATATAGGTAAAGCAGACAACGTTTTTCATTTGTTTTTATCCCAAATAATTTCCTCACAGATATTTACTCGGGTACGTGGACAGATGAGGAGGAAATGTAACCAAACATCCTTTATTTCATGGGGCTTTAGGGGAAAGAATTTGTCGACCAGAAAAAAATACTGCAGGAGGACAAGCAGATAAGCCTAGACAATTTCTCTCTTGGATTGTGTCAGGTTAATGCTTTATGTTACCGCTCTAAACTAGTTCCTTGATACTAGTAAAAATGTTCTCCCTCTTTGAACAATATCAAGCAGCCTCGACGTTTTTTGCTTTTTAATTTGTTGGATAGTGCCAGGCAAGAAGCATTTTTTTTAACCTATTTCCAATATTTAAAGCTCACTTTCCTTGTCCAGGAAAAACACTGCTCAAAACAGCAATGCAAACTCTCCCACGACCTGCCTAAATGGCAAGAGACAACCAGCCGACAGTCCTGAAAACGTGTCCCTCGACACAGTACATTATCTGTCATTAAGCCACCGCATCCTGTTTCGTTGATTGAATTTTGCGAGTAATTTGCATAATCATAATTTGCATAAACAGACATATTATGCAGCCAGTCCAACAGCTGTATAAAAAAGGAAAAAGGAAGTGTAATTTGTTTTGTCGGACTGTTGGATTAAGTGAGAGGCAACTGGTAAATATCCTTATCCTACAAGCACAGCTGAAGTCATGTGGTAAAAAGATATGCTGCATGGTAAAGAGATGTAGCCTATTGGCCAGAGCTGCTGACCTCAGACAATGGAGAACCATGTTCACATCTCAGCCTGACTCCGCATCCTGTGGCTTTGAGCAGCTTGCATACTCTCCCTGTGCCTAAACGGAAATAGAAATGCGTAATGTGATCTGGTTACCTTGTAAAGTGCTCTAATGCCCTTGGTCTGGGTTCATTCTGTCAAAAGGGGGCTTCAGACCACCTTGGATTGGCAAATTTCATAGCCAGTGTGCCTCCTGCCTCCTCGCTCCTCTTCTGGTGTCCTAGCATTCAATGGAAGACCAGCACAGGCTCCCCATCAATCCTGGCGCTGCTTTCATGCAAAATCTAGCATGAAAGCAGCGTCAGGATTGATCTGAGAAGCAGTGCTGCCGCTCAGACACAGCCCTGGGGTCTGTGCAGTTTCTCCAGCCCTGCTGTTAAACACAGCTGGGCTGGAGAAACCTAAGTGCGCATGTGTGTTTGGCCAGCCTCAGATGGCTGGCCAAACTCACATGTGCACTTAGATGCACTCTCTCCTCCTCTCCCTCCCACCTTATGTGGCCCAGCTCCATCCCACTCTGGACTTCTGGCTGAGCCAGCAGATGAATAATACAATGATAGTGGAACTACTGTATTATTTTTCATCTCCTGGTTCTTGGCCAAGGGGGTGATGCTCCTCCGCCATCAGAGCAGGCCTTAAAAGGGGGCTTCCATTATTTATAATGAGCCCTTATGTATTCTGCAGGGGTAGGGCCAAAATGTTGGCACTATTCCTGCGGGGTTCATCAATAGCGTGAACAAATAATTACGCTATTGCCCCCTACCCTGCACCATGGGGCACTGTATTTTAAATACAGTGCACACATGGTGGCAGTAGAGGGGGCGCTAAGGGGAGCAAGGAAAGTGGTGCTGCACTAGGTACAGCGACACTTTTCTTAAATCTGCCCCAATATATTTAGTATAGGAAAGCTGGCAGTTCATACCACAAAGTTCAATGCCTTGAAGGCAGCTAATATTTAACCAGCAACATCATAAGCCATTGTGGCAACCAAGGGGTGGATTTAAGAGCTCCTTGCGCCTCCCTGCGCCACATTGGCGTTATTTTTTTTAGGCTGATGTGGCCCAACGAAGCCAAAATCACCATGCCAAATTTACAAAGTAGCGCAATACATGCATTGCGCCACTTTGTAACCCTTTGCTGTACGTTATGCCTGCGCCAGGCATAATGTATGCAATGGGGGCATTCCCCCGTTAAGGGTCTGAAAAAATGGCTCAAAGAAATCTAAAAGATTTCTTTGCATCATTTTTTTTGGACATTTTTAATGCCTGCTCAGAGCAGGCCTTAAAAGGAGGCACACCATTGTTTACAACGGGCCACAATGGGCTTTGCAGCATTAGTGTCAAATGCTGCAGAGCTCTGAACCTCGTCGAAACCTTTTAGGCTAGATCCCTTAACTACAGCCATGGTGCGCCGTATCTTAGAAACGGCGCACACATAGTGGCATTAGGGGGGCACTAAGGGATGCAAGAAAAGTTGTGCTGCACTGGGTGCAGTGCCACTTGTCTTAAATCAGGCCCTAAGAGCCTTAGAATGCTGTACTGGGCCCATTTGTGTTATCTCAGTACAAGGAAGTTTCAAACTTTCTTCTGCAGATCCAGCATAGCATTGTTTGCATTGATAGCATTTTCGCTAAATCAGAATAAATGGTCAGCTCGGCTTCCCCACCCCCATAAACCAACCAAAAGGCGATTGTATGTCTACACATTTGTGAGCCAACTGCTGTCTCTTTTTTCTACTTGTTCAGTTCAAAGGCACTGAGGTCCTAACACCTTTGTTAACAGGAAGAGAATTAGAGGTCATCCTTGACCTACGCTTTCTTTTAGTACACTGTGGCCCATGTTTATACTTTTTGACGCAAACCAGCGCCAGCGCAGATTTGCTTCAAAAAGTTTACCAACAGCTAGCGCCATTCCAATGCGCCAGCCGGGCGCCTTATTTATGGAATGTCATTAGCCGGTGCTGCGGCCTGGTTTGCGTCAAACCAAATGACTCACATCGGGCAGCGCAGGCGTAGGGAAGAATGGGGGTTGTGCATCAAAGAATGGTGCAAGTCAGGTTAGAGTAAAAAATCTTGGCTCTAACCTGACTTGTGCCATTTTTTGATGCACAACCCCGATTGAAATGACTCCTGTCTTAGCAAAGACAGGAGCCATGCCCCCCTGCACAATGGCCATGCCCAGGGGACTTCTGTCCCCTGGGCATGGCCATTGGGCACAGTGGGATGTAGGAGAGCCCAAGTTAGGCCCCCCTATGCCACTTAAAAAAAAAATTATACTTACCTTTACGTAGCTGTACTTACCTGGGATGGGTACTCCCATCCATGGGTGTCCTCCAGGGGTGGGCGAGGGTGGCAGGGGGTGTCCCTGGGTGCAGGGAAGGGCATCTGTGGACTGCTTCCATGGTCAGAGACCATGGAAATGAGCCCACAGGTCCCTTAACGCCTGCCCTGACCCAGGCGTTAAAAAACAGCGCACATCAGGCTGGGCGCCATTTTTTAAGGCCCACCCCCTCCTGTGCGTCAAAATGACGTGGGAGGATAAATAAGGTGCAGATGCCTTAAAGTCATTTTTTTCACAGGAACACCCACCTTGCATATCGTTAGCGCAAGGTAGGTTTTCACATCCAAAAAATTACATAAACTCCATAAATTTGGTGCTGGGCAGGTCCAACGCCAAACTATAAATATGGAGTTTAAGTTTGCGCTGATTTTGCATTAAAAAAATGATGCAAATCTGGCGCAAACAGAGTAGAAATATGTGAGTCAAATGAGCTCCCTTAAAGACCTTTTCCTATTTTCAAGCATAAAGAAATCTTCTTTATCCCATGTGGGCACTAATTACAAGCAACCAAGAGTTTGATTCAATACATAATGCACCTGAAAATTACAACTTTGTGCCTCCAGGATTAATTAGATGTGATAAATAGCACTGGTTACAAGTTTTTGGGAACGGCTTGTCCATTTTGGTGCTTGGAGCACCAAAATCTGCATGTTCTGCTAACTACGAGGCATTTCTCTCATGCTAATATTTGACCTGTCAAACTATAACTACGGGAGCCAGATCAATACTTACTGGGTGTGATAAAGTCCACTTAATATATAGTTCTGAACAAGTGCAAACAATGGTTTGAGTAGGGTTTTGAATAGTACATGGCTTTTAAAAGAAGGGCCCTAGGCTTTCATTCATACTACTAACCAATGTTTTCCTTTCTATTTTAATTATTTAGCTATTAATTAGTGTATTTATTTTTGCAGTTTTATCCAGCGCGAACAAGGCCTAATGGTTAACTGAGCACCTTTCATGAGAACAGTTTTGATCTGCGGTCAGCGGGTTACACAAGAGTCGATTAGCATGAAATTTCACACATAAAAGGTCTCAAGTGTACAAGAGCAGGGTACATAAGAACGGTTTCAACATAACGGCAAGTTTACATAGGAACGGTTAGAGAAAAGTTTCATTTAAAGACATTATCAGATCTGCTTTAGAGCAGTTTACAAAAGAACAAAGAATTAACAAAAGAATCAAAAGTAATTCCTTCAGAGTAACAATTCTTTGTTAGGTATGGCTTTCAAAGAAACCCATTAGTGTGAATGACTGGATTCTAAATCCTGTAATTCACTGCTATGACATAGCAGCAGTGGGAAGCATAACTAGTTTACCACTCTTTCTATGTGGAGGAATTCCAGGATGCTCTGGCTGGGCTCTCGAAGAGCCTTTTCAAACATTAAGGCGTGCAGAGAGGTACAGCTTCAGCAGGAGAGGAGGGAAGGTATAGAGAGTGGCATGAGGCCATATTTTTTAATTTAGGACAGGGAGGTAAGGCAATGTTATGTATGGGTCCCCCATTACTCCTCTGCATAGCCCCTGGAAGGAGAGGCAGATGATGGTGGTGATCATACATACCATAAAATTAGACACAGGTAAAAACTGAAATACAGGGATGTTTTCTACCTTGGGGTTCAGAGTGACTTTACAGGCAACTCAAGCTTCGATCTTATTGTCTGTTTGATGTCATTTAGAAATGCTCATTGAAGCACAGCCTCGTAATTCACTATTACCCATCTATAATTCAATGTATTGCAGACAATCAACAAGCATAGCAACATGACACATTAATCGTAGGGCAGAATTACTAGAACATCCCTGCAAATAAGCAATCCCAACAAAGTATTCAATGAAGACATCCTTCCTAACTGAAGATGGCTGATCTTGTGTATGCATACTACACTATGCAGTATCCCCCCCCCCCTTTTCCTCCTACCACCTATGGCGGACCAGAAACAATTCGTGCAGCCCAGACCATCCTCTGATGTTAACTGTGTCAGGAACATAAGCATTTGAATTACAAGTTATACTGATGTTTACAGTATCCTCTACATTGGCTGATAACATAGACCTGAGATGTCACAGTCCATTTATTTTTGTTTCTCCAATTCACATTTGCTAAATGCAAAGCTGCAGGTTTTCCAATGATGCTTTTATATTTCACAATTTTGTTTTTTTATTGTGTAGAGTGGTTTGAAGAATTAAACCAATGTTTGATCTTCTAGTATGCTTTTAATTTTTCAATGATTAGCAAAAAAACTGGTTCACTTCTGGCCTTGTTCACAATTCCATTTCCATAACAGACCACAGACCTAACACTCCGCACTTTCATCACTCAGTTCATGGTAAAGAGAACACTCTCAGTGGAATGTATGCTGACACCATGTGAGTTGGAAAGTAGTGAAAATAATACACGATGACTTTCATATGAAAATAGCATAGTGCCAACATTCAAGGCTACTAGGGGTTATGTTGCAATAAGAACGTACGTAGATAACAAGGGTTTGCTCCCACTCTTTGTGCCCCGGGCTACTTTGGTATTGCAAAAGGAACCACAGGCACATATGTGACCCCTTTGTCATATGAAACATACCAGTTAAAAATGGTTAGTGTTCTGGTTGCAAAGGGGCACTCCCTTATTTGCAAATGGGCAAATAAGGAAAAAACCTTTCCTCTTGTGCCCATGCTGTATTACAGATATGAGTGCACAAATAAATAATCTATCTTGAAGTGCATTGACTCCATGCCACGTATGAGGTGGTCCACAATCAGTGTGCGACTCCAAGAGCAATCCTTGGGAGGGAGGATGATGGTACCGGGGATCCATCGGGCATTTCTCCACAGGAGTGTACATGCACACACTGCACATGCCTAAAGTGGGATCCCTGTTCTCTTAAAAATTAAGCCATGTGCGCTGACAGTGAAAGACAGAGAACCTATCTACTACAACTCTGCCTTTCACTGATGTGTTCTTCCCAGCGCAGGCATGAACTGTCAGAGGTCACAGCCTCATTGTGGAGAGTGCGTTTATTCTGTAATCTGGCACACTCTCTGATCTGGTTCATGTAAACCCTATAGAGACTTGAAGAGTGCACTCAAAAGATAATAAAGTCCTAGGTTGTAGAGTTCGTTTGTGTCATCTTCAGCCACATATGGCTTTTGAGCTTAACTTTAACTTTACATGCTGGGGGATTGGAGTTATTGTGTACAAAGTTAAAAGCCCAGAATGCAAAGTGTTGTCACTTTGAAGGCCATAGTCTTTTGGAACTTCGAAGTTCAAAAACATGGGAAAGCAAGGTAAGACTCCATATTGATCAACAGGCACTAGTTTGTTTAACAATATTTAAATAGCCTTAAAGGGTCAACAATCAATTAAACCACTGGTTCCCAACCTTCTGACATCTGTTGAACCCCCCCTTTATCATTACTAGAACCTGGGGATCCCCACTGAATCATTATTGGAATCCGGGGACCCCCTACTGAGTCATTAGTGAAAGCTGGGGGCCTAATCTGTTAATATTATTTAATTTTCTGAGTAGTCGCAGATCCCCCTGAAGAGGCTTCGCGGACCCCTATGTGTCCCCGGACCACAGGTTGGGAACCATTGAATTAAACCATACAGATATGTAAAGAGCAACAAGCATTTTTAAAGCAAAAATGTCTCACCTATGAGACTAGTTGGCTTTGTGATTTTTTTTTTTTTAGCTATGCTGCACAGCCTTAAGGTTGCTGTACAGCATGGTTAAAAAAAAAAATATATGACTTGGCTGCCACATCATTTTGTAAGCACAATCTTGTAGTGTGAAAGCACTTTTTAGACATGTAAAACAGATGAGCAGATTAGGGGAGTAGGTGTGAGGAGAACCAACATTTCAGCCAGGAAGATGAGCAGCATGAGGGAAAGAATATGGAGGCAAAGGGAAAATCATAGGCAAACAAATAGCAACGTGGACCACTAGGGGGAGAGACACACATGCAAGACAGAGCAACTCGAGTGCAGGTGAAGATGAGAACCATGTGGTCAAGAGACAGCAACATGGAGGGTGGAGAAAATCACACAAGGGAGAGAGCTGGAAAATGTATCCTCTCTCATGGAGTGCTGAAACAAAAATAAAAAAAGTTGTTCTCTAAAAGCAAGAAGTGGAATAATAAAGCAAGTCATTGACAGAGATGTTAAAAAGGCTATGCTCCATGAGCGGGCCAATCACAAGATCGACAGGCTTAAACAGAGAAAGCCTTTGAATAGAAAGTAAGCAAATAAGAGTGACAATAAAAACAGACAATGGTAAGCAATGGGCAGGCCTTGCGCCCAGGTACGGCACTGGGGAATCCCACAATATATCTTCGCAACCATACCGCTCAGAGACTGGGGCCCATATTTATACTTTTTGACGCAAAACTGCGCCAACGCAGTTTTGCGCCAAAAAAATTAGCGCCGGCTAACGCCATTCTGAAGCGCCATGCGGGCACCGTATTTATTGAATGGCGTTAGCCGACCGGCGCTGCCTGGCGTGCGTGAAAAAAAACCACGTACACCAGGCAGCGCCGGCGTAGGGAAAAATGGCGTTTGGGCGTCCAAAAATGGGGCAAGTCAGGCTGAGGCAAAAAAATCGTCTTAACCCGATTTGCACCATTTTTTTTGGGCGCCCAGACGCCATTAACATGACTCCTGTCTTAGCAAAGACAGGAGTCATGCCCCCTTGCCCAATGGCCATGCCCAGGGGACTTCTGTCCCCTGGGCATGGTCATTGGGCATAGTGGCATGTAGGGGGGCACAAATCAGGCCCCCCTATGCCACAAAAAAAAATACTTACCACAACTTACCTTTTCTTCCCTGGGGTGGGTCCCTCCATCCTTGGGTGTCCTCCTGGGGTGGGCAAGGGTGGCAGGGTGTGTCCCTGGGGGCTTGGGAGGTCACCTCTGGGCTCATTCTGAGCCCACAGGTCCCTTAACGCCTGCCCTGACCCAGGTGCTAAAATCCGGCGCAAATGCGAGTTTTTTAGTCCCGCCCACTCCCGGGTGTCATTTTTGCCCGGGAGTATAAATACGACGCATATGCATCGCAGTCATTTTTTAAGACGGGAACGCCTACCTTGCATATCATTAACGCAAGGAAGGTGTTCACGCAAAAAAATGACGCTAACTCCATGAACTTTGGCGCTAGACGCGTCTAACGCCAAAGTATAAATATGGAGTTAGTTTTGCGTCGAATTTGCGTCGAAAAAAACGACGCAAATTCGGCGCAAACGGAGTATAAATATGCCCCTCAGTCTAAAAAGTTGAGAACCTGTGAGCTTGAAAGAGAGCAACAATTTCAATGGGAGTCGTTAGCTCCATGCACAAATACAGCACTGTACCAGAAGATAACCGCACACACTACCAATTGAAGGAACACAATATAACTCACAATATTCCTCCTCTGAATTAAACATTCATTCTTAATGAATTTTTACATGTAATAAAAGCAAAATGTTTTGTGAATATTGGAAAATACAGTATCGTGTACTTTAAGTGGTGGCTGTATATGTAATCATAGGCACTGATTTGTAAAAGTTAGTAAAGCATTTGGAGACTACTATCATGACCCTTGAAAAGTAAATACTGAGAACTGTAAACCCTACAAATAATGAGGCCACATTCAGAAAATTGACCTGGCTAAGTGTGTATCCCCTGTTCTGTTGAAGAACTATTTTCATTAGGTCTGGCCTAGAGACATCATTAGCTTGTTTGGATTTGTGTCGGGAAAAAATCCTAAATAAAACATGCATACGTGTTTTCATATATAAAGGGAATTCACGGTAACATCTTCCTCAATGAGGATGTTCAACTGTCAGTCACGCTTTTGCGCTTCCTCAGAATAAGGAAACAGCCCACTTCAGTACTAGCACGCAGAAGCTGTGAATCGTGGCACTATGCCCGATAAATCATATGCGCACTTCTATCTAAAACGGACAGTTACGTGCCAAGGCTAGTTAGCCAGTGCTCTACTTTGCAAAAGCATTTTCATTCCATTCTCTATCCTTTTCAAGTAAGTGATAGCCAATGGCACCTTTTGTTCGTGCCAATTAAATGGTTGTTAATTTTAGAGCATAACGGTGAGAAATGTCTGTCATTTTCAAGGAAATCAGAGCGGTAAAAAACAGTTTAGTACAAAAATAGGAAGTATCAAAGAAGCAAATAGCATTAATTGTGTGTCCCACAGGAAAAAAGATGGGAAACAGAACATAATCATCAAAGGGAGACATGAAAGGAGCTAAAATGCAACAGTTTCTTAATTACAAGACACCTGTAACAATCACGAAAAACCTAGCCTTTGCCCATCACAAACAGTACGCTGCTTTTTCACATTTTTAACTGTACTGCTACCCTGTTACATACGGAATGCGTGCGCCATCTCGTGTCGTCTATGTGTATTTCACAATTTTGTGAATTTTTAAGCAGACACAATCTCCTCAAAATAAATAGACGCTCTGCAATTCAAACAATACTTCTACCGTTATTTGCTATAAGTCGTCCTGCAGTGAATGCAGATATCAGGAAAAGTACTTACCTATAATACTGGTGTTTTCCGTGCTCTTGTGGTTTCTTTTTCTACATCAAATAATGTACCACATTGAGCACATTCCATGAGCATGTTCTTTGAACATCAAAAAAAGACATACTCCCTACTAAAATGTAAGGAAACATTTTTTGAATCTGACAGGTGTGTGCGGGCTTATATTTGTCAGAGATCAATAGTTCCAATGCTGTGAGTAATGCTTTTATTTTGGCAGTGCTTCTTCAAGTCTTCCACTTGTGTTCTTCTAGCCATATATTTTTGTACGCCTTTCCTGTTAAACGTATACATCGGTAAATCCTTGAGGTGCAGTCTGGGCGGGTAAATGCATACAATAGATGTTCAACAGAAACTGCACATCAAATCACACATTTATAAGCATTTAGGCCTAGATTTAAGAGGGACTAGCGCCATTCCAATGCCACATTAGTGTCATTTTTTTGACACTAATGTGGAGATAGGTGGCCAAAAATGCTGTGCCAGATTTACAAAGTGGCACAAACCTTGCATTGCGCTACTTTGTAGCCCCCTGCGCCACATTATGCCTGCACCCGGCATTATGTATGCAAGGGGGCGTGTCCCCGTTAGGGGGCCAAAAAATGGCTGAAAAAATGGCTCAGTGCAGGCGTTAAAAGGAGGCTCATATTGTTTTCAATGGGCCTCTGGGTGGTTTGCAGGATTAGTGTCAAAATGTTTTACGCTAATCCTGCAAAGCGCCAACTAGCATAAAAAATAATGGCGCTAGTTTTCTAACTACCTCCATGGTACGCCATATATTAAATACAACGCACACATGGTGGTGTTAGGGAGGCGCTAAGGAGCGCAAGAAAAGTGGTGCTGCACTAGATGCAGCTCCACTCTTCATAAATCTGCCCCATACTTTTTTAACTCAAACCCGGAGAAGTGTTTTAGTGGGATTTACAATCCAACACAAATCTTTATTTGCATTGGATTGTAACCCAAATTAAATGAAAGCTTTGCAATGTGCTGCATTGTGCTACTTTGCATCACATGGCCCTTCCATGCAACCACCCATGGGTTCTGAATCAAAGCCTTGTCTACAAAGACAGGGATTAGTGACAAAATCCTATGCCTTCTTGCGGCAGGCATAACATGGAGAATGTTTTCATTTCTTCTCGTTTTCTCCACTTTGAATGAGTGCTGCATTACAGAGCACACATACAAAGTAGGAAACACTGTAATGCACCATTTGTCTACTGTAAGGGACCCCTTCCTGCACAAAACCAATGCTTCCCGCTATGCAGACACCTTGCACTATGACACAAGGGTGTCTGTATTGGATCATTGCAGCCAAAAGTGCACCACTGCATGGAGAAAGCAGAACAGCACTACATCTTAATAGATATTGGCACACTTCTGATCTCTCCCATTTACGCAAAACAGGGCAGCAACTTTATTTGCTGCCCTGGGTTGCATACATTTTTTGTAAATCTGGACGCAAACTGAATCAATCATCATCATCATAGACTGACTTACACTATGAGGATCACACTTAAAAGTTATGTCAGAATCTGTTATTGGAGACACATTCATATTTATTTACAAGACACATTTGCAGATGGCACAGTTATCTAGCATGCTCCAAAGTGGTCATGCAAATATAACATTCCTACCAGTAACGGCTCAAGGACCCCTGAAGGAACAGGGCAGGGAGGCGCGGGAAGGGGGGAGGTGGGAGGGAATAAACATTATTAAATTTAATAAATAAAAAAAACAATTACGTCCTCCTCCACGCCTCTGTCCCACGACGCTCCTCTGCCTCTGCAGGCACAGGCTCCCAGCTTGCCCAGCGCCAATCCTGACACTGCTCAGAGCAGTGTCAGGATTCACTGGGAGCGCCCAGCCAGGGCAGACTGGGAGCCTGTGCAGGCTTTTTTCCAGCCCAGCAACTGTGTTCCTGGGCTGGAGAGAGCCTACAGCGCATTTGTGTTTAACCGGCCCGAGACGGCCGGCTAAACACACATGTGCTGTGAAGGGGGAGTGCTGAGTACGTCACCCCCGTGGCCCCACCACTTTTAAAGAAAACAAAAATAAACCTAGCTTATTATTGTTTTCTTTAAAAGGATTTGCAGCTGCCACTGCTGGCGCTGGGGCGACGCTCCTCCACCCAAACGGAGGAGCTGCCACTGATTCCTACTATGCCTCAATCCATTTTTATGGCCTACAAATCACTGGAGATTGGAACAAAGGTGAAACTGTCCTCTAGTACAACAACATACAGCTTACAAATGTAACTGTGCCAAACAACATGCATCAAATATCTCTCCTCGCCATTTATTTGAGTATCACACACATAATAAATGGCTCAATTTAAAAAAGAGTAGTTTGAGGCCAGCCAAAATTGCCATTGTCTTTCTTTTCCTGAAAAAAGGCATCTCCAGATCAAAAGGTTCTTATAAACTTCTGTTCAATTTTTAACATACCCTACCCAGCAAAATCAATTTGCAACAATGAAGTCACAAAATACCTTTAAAAAAATAAGGAACACAACTAACCCCTTCATGATCACAGTCAGAACACAGACCAGGGAGTTGGGGAGGAACAAGGAATCTACCATAGGCGATATCTCAGAAATTCTCCTTACTATTGGCAAAGCCCAAAACTTAGCCTTAAAACCCCTTGACATTTAATCTGTCTCTTGCTCAATGGACCACAGAATCCTTTTGTATCGGATGGAAAACAGTGCAGGTGTGGCCTTAGCGTGGGTTCAAACATGTCTTTTCTACCACGGCAAAAGAATAAAAATTGGGTCAGTATAATTTTCTTCATGACGGGAATCATGTGACACTTGAAGGATCACTTCTCTTGTGTAGCTCTTCCAGCAAATGTAGATGAATTTCGAAATTAATGTTGATGATGCCCAAATTCATTTTCCTCTGGAAAACTAACCAGAAAATGAATGGTCACCTCATGCCTGAAACAGTTGCTCCTTTCTAAGAACAAAGCCACAACTAAAGTCGTGATGACAAGTTGGACAGAACCTGCGCTAATGCCATTCACCTGTCCCATAGGTCGCACAACAATACACCCCCTCTGTAAGCACACCAACCACGAGTGACATCAATTCTCCCCAAAAGAGCATGCACAAAACAGGCACCAGGAAAGTTACTAAAGCAGGAACTATATTCCAGAGACAGTAGTCCTGTTCTATGAGCTTTGAACATTTCATAGTACCAGCAACCTTTTGAATGGCTTTCAAACTTCCATCATTTTCAGTCGAAAAAGGAGCAGATTCCAGATGTGATCCTCAAGTCTAAGAAAAATATCCTGACCATTTTCAGAATGATTTCAATGAAAGTGGAAGGGCCAGCACACCTACTGTTTGGAAACGGGGCTCTATTTCCCAAAGTTCATCGAGCCAGTACCCCAAAGACCGAACTCAGATTCAGGATAATGTTTTGTCCATGACATACAACCTTAACACCAACCATCTGGCCAGTGAAACCTTCTGTCCAGGCCAATACTTACACACTTCCTTGTCACTGTGAAGGGGTTTTGTGTTAGCTGGTTCTGTAAACCTGGAGAACCATGACATGTACCCTCCATGTAAATCATAGCTTGCAACCGCCAATTAAATAATTGTATTTAACATCATATGCAGTCTTTAAATGATAACAGATATCCAACAAAGTTATATTGTGTTCATATTATGTGAATGTTAAGGTGACGTGTAAGGTCACCTTTGATGTCTTCAATGTCATTTGTGATATCACCTGTCTGATTATGGGTGCAGTCATGGGCAACGCATTTGGTTGTGTATTATGGTTTGCACATCACGGCTGCGAGTGATGGTGCACTCAGCTAACCATAAGAGATCAACTAAAGAGGGTATCTAAGTTTTGTCTAGTAATTGTAATTGTAATTGCAAGGTCTGTTCAGTCCTTCTTGCTCAATTTCAGGAAAAAAAACAATGACATACATTTTAAAGTCTAACTTTTGTTTACCAGTGATACTGAAATAAAGTCAATTTTCAAGAATACCTTGATCTATTTCTGGTAGCTTAACCTGGCTGCCGAATCACTACAGGAAAAAGTATTCTATGCATTTTAGGAAACAAAAAAAACAGGAAAGACCCACCCTCTCCGAATACCTAGCTGCAAATTGTGCAATATAACTCTGCTATGACATATGTGAGTGATATAGGATGGGGGCAAACATCACCATTGAACTACTCAGATTGGAATAAAACACATATAGAAATCTGTTTGTGTGTGTTGACGATTATGTAAACTGTGATTTAAAGTGGTGGTCACAGTGAGGTTTGATGATGTCTAGGGTAATGGCCTTTAATTTGCTCCGAAAAGTAGAGAAACAATAGAGTGGGCTAAGTAGGAACTACATTGACCTACAACCCCATTATGCCCAGATCTATCAACTCTTTGTATCGTGTTTGCATTCTTTGTAATGGAAACTAGACTCTAAGGGCCAGATGTAGTAAAATCCAATTTTGCGACTTGCAAATTGCGAGTCTGACCGACTCGCAATTTGCAACTCGCAAAATTGGATACAGAAAGGTGTCTCAGACACCTTCTGCGACTCGCTATGGGGTCGCAAAGACCCACCTCATCAATATTCATGAGGTGGGTCGCAGTTTGCGACCCCATAGCGAGTCCCTGCACTCACAGGGATGGTGGCCTACTGTAGTCAGCAGACCTCCATGTCTGTGACTGCTTTGTCAATAAAGCAGTTTTTTTTTCATTTTGCAGCCCGTTTTCCTTAAAGGAAAACGAGCTGCAAAATGAAAACTAAACCGAAACCATTTGGTTTCGTTTCTTTCAGAGTAGGCAGTGGTCCATAGGACCACTGCCTGCTCTGAAAAAATATTTTTTTCGGCATTCACAAAGGGGAAGGGGTCCCATGGGGACCCCTTCCCTTTTGCGAATGAGTTACCACCAGTGTGACACTGGTGGTAACTGCTAGTTGGTTTGCGACCGCATTCGCGGTCACAAAGCAACTCTGAATGGCGATGCGGTCGCAAATAGGAAGGGAACACCCCTTCCTATTTGTGAGTCGCATTCCCAAATTGCGAGTCGGTACCAACTCGCAATTTGGGGATGAGCATCACGTTCGGCCTTTTGCATGCCGCAAACTGCATTTTTCGCAGTTTGCGACATGCAAAAGGCTTCGTACATCTGGCCCTAAGTGTTGAGTGGGTTTTACCATCCAATACAAACCAGGATTTGCATTGGAAAGTATCACAAAGTTGTGCTATGTGCTACTTTGTGGACTCTGCATCAGGAGGGCGTTCCATGGGTGGTACATGGGTGTTCCCATGCAACCACTGATGGGTTTTGACTCAAATCCCTTTCTACTAATTATTGTAGACAGGGATTAGCACCAAAACCTTACACCTTATTGAGGCAAGCATAACGAAGAGAAATGTTTTCATTTCTCCTTATTTTTCCAGATTTGCATGTGTGCTGCGTTATACAGCACACATACAGAGTGGAAAATATAATAAAGGAACGTTTTTGTAATCAAAAGTTCCCCTTCCAGTAGAGATGCTTTGAATTAGAAAATGTACACCCCCTTACACTATGGTGCAAGGGTGTTTGCATTGGTTTATGGCAGCAAAAAGTGCACCGGTGTAGAGAAGAAAAAATGCCATATCTTAGTAGCAATAGTAAATTTTTCCTCGCTCCCTTTGTTGCAAGACAGCCCAGCAACTTTGGTTGCTGCAGTGTTTTGTAATGTATCAAATATTAGTAAACTTGGGCCTCAGTGTGTAGCAGAATTCATGATGTCTCGTCTTCATCTCGTTGTACTTTCTGGTCTGAAGTCCTGTGAAGCGACTGATGCCAGAGCTGCAAGATCCACCATGGATCTTAAACTTTGTTGCCGCATATGACGGAGTGCTTCAACTGAACACACTTTAGACAACAAAGCATATTGTAATGTTGATGGGGACACACTGTCCTCCAAAACTATATTAGATGTGCCTTGAAACCTCTTGAGTAATCGGTACAGAATAGAACTTGAGAGGCTAAACATTCAGAAATAGACATTAACATTTTGACTCTATCTGAAAAAAATATAATTCAAAATCCCCATATTTATGTAAATAGGTACAACGTTGTGCAAATCTAAAAAAAAGTATCAAATACCTCGATTGAAATGTAATGAATCATCATTAGCATGACTTGCTAGGTCCATGGATCTTCCTTTTATAATGGCAGGGGAAACAGAAAGGCCACCTTTAAAGCCTACTTTAAAGAAACTGTAAACAACAGAGTATGCGCTGTGTGAATGACTTTATTTGGTATTACATAGTACAAACAAAGCTACAAACCAACAGAGCACTGCACAATATTGGGTATACAGTTGATTAGGGCAATGTTAAAATGATCTACTGTATTTTAGTAGGTGACTTCCTTCAAGTGTTTGGAAGTGACCTCAGTGTAGGAGTGAGGTATGAGCAGGGGTGCAATGCCAATGTCCCCTAATGGTAACTTATAGTGCACCAGTGCTCTCAGTGACCCAGCTGTATGTGAAACTGCCATTCTGAATTTTTTGGCTGCTAACACACTAACCTAACTAGTGGGCTGAGGTCTAGGTTAGTCCATGATGATTCTGAGGTCCAGAACATGTTCTGTGACCTCGAGGGGCGCACCCAGCATACCCTACTACTACTGCCCAGGTCCTGGGTTGTTGACATAAGACAGCAGTGGCAGCATGCTGTTTGTTGTGGATTTTGTGACCAGACCTTTATATCTGGTTCAGAAGGATTGCAGTGTCTACTGGCACCACTGCCTTAAATATCTACTATAAGTGATGCCCTGAATCTTGCACAGACATCCTGTGGTCATGTCGAGTGTGTGTGTGAGATATGGTAGATTGGCTCAATATTGTTGTGAGATTGTAGGTGCATGGACCAGTGAAATTCATTTGACATTGTCCCTGGTATGCCACGGCACAGATGGGGTTTGGAGTGCAGCATTTCACACATTAGATATGTTTTGCCTACATTCCTGGAGCTGAAGGAAGAAGCACAAGACTCTGAAGAATGGGAAAATGGAGACAGTGCTTCCTGAGAAGTTTTATGAGGACCTTGTAGCATTGGATGGCCAATTAACCCTACCAGAGCACTGCTGTCTAGTTGATGTGTGTATGTATGTTTGGTGGGGGGGTGAGAGGGTGAGGGGGTGCGGGAGCGGAGGCAACAGATTCTGTTGTTAGATAAGCCCTCACATCCCAGTTTGCGCATGTTTTGGATGCTATTGTTGGAGTCCACATTTTCACTACCTGCTCTGACAGCAATTACCTTGCACAAACTCAGTTCCAGATTCTCAAACCTATCACTCAACACAACAGCTGCATTTGTATGAGAGGGAGAGAGCAGGAGAGCATCATATTTACAGATATGGCACTTTCCTCCCCTCTCCCTAGAACGGATGCTGATTTTAGCTGTTGTGCACCATGAACACACCTTTGCACGGGTGTCTGTGTCAATCTAGCATAGGTTTCCAGTACAAAATCCTATGCTGAGACTCACTTTAAAACGTTTCCCACTTTGTGTGTGTGCTATACAATGCAGCACACATACAAAGTCCGAAAAGAAAGGAGAAATTAAAGCATTTCTCCATTTCAGGCCTGCTTTACTTTTTGGCACAAAACCTTGTCTACTAATCTTAGTAGATAGGGTTTTGTATCAAAAAGCATGAGTGGTTGCATGGGAATGTCCATATGCCACCCATGTAACGCCTTTGTGAAGCAAAGTAATGCAAAGCAGTATTTTGCACTGCTTGGAGTTACTTTCCATGCAAACAAACACAAATACCAATTTGCATTGGTTGCAAATCCCCAAAATGTTTTTGCATCAGGTTTGCGTTACAAAAGTAATGCAAATCCGACCCAAAATCTTTGTTAATCTTGGCTGCAGTGTCTGTACTTCATACAGACATTTAAATATGGAAAAGTAGCACCTCAAACCGGTTTTTGCCATCAGAAGATTGATCAAAATCCCCTTATGGAAAACCATTTTAATGGTGGATCCCAAACCTTTGTTCCAGTTGCAGGTTCTTCTCCACTAATTAAGAGAGAGCTCTGAAGAATACGTGAAGAGGTAATGTGATCCAGGGCTGATTTCTGTCTGAGAGCAGTCTTCTAGAGGTGAGGCAACATCATCTGAAGCCTAGACAACTTTCTGGAGAGCTATGGGTCTACCCAGCACTTGAAATCATGTTTGTCTGCCTGCACACAGAATGAAGGAGTGTGCCTGGCCCACAAGGAGGAGAGACTACGCAGGAAGAGGAGAAGCCCATCCATGTTCCATGAGTGTAGGGCACCCAGAAGTGTGGTTATTTTAACAGGAATGTTACCGAAGCCAACCTGAGATACTAGGTCATCTGGCCTCCTTGCGAAGTTCATGTAGTGAACCATATGAAGTTCAGCATCCACTAAGTGACAGCATGCCATCCAACATCAATGCAACATGACCATGGAGACATTTTTGCTCCTCTCCCCAGCATACTGCAAGTCCAGTGAAGTCCAACAATATCGATGTAAAGGGGAGCCCCCACCTCCTTAAAGGCACGACTGCCACAGACAAGCAAGTGCTGCCAAATCTTGCTGTGTTGTTCTCCCAAGAGCAGCTATGATCCTGTCACTACTGGGTCAGTCACTCTCTGTGCAACCACAAAGGGTACACCATCAACACATGTGGTGAACAATCCTGTACATTATAGGGATTAATGATTGCCAGCATCAATTATTTGCTCAAGATGCAGTACAAACTGACCTACGGGCAACCGAACATAGTAGTTGCTCAAACATTCCAATTGTAAGCTTCACCAGTGCCTGATTTGAGTCTATGATCTTTTCATTGCTGCTAGCACTCAGTACGTGGTGTGAGAACTGCATAACATGGCTAGAGGCTAGTTTGTAGAACCCTCTGCCTGGACCCCATAACTGTGAATAGTATTCAGTTTTGCTGTGAAATTAAATTACTCCCCTTTTTACTAAGACAAGCATTTGACTGAACAGTGAGCTACTCTCTATCCTCACACACCTTTCCTGAGAAGCACACTCTTGCTACCCTGAGCATCAAGCGTGGAACACCGTATGAGGCCCAATTTGTAAAGCCATAGTAGGATTGACCCCGAGCGACCAGAGGCGAATGACTTCAAGCATCCTGGTTGTGTCAAGGCACCCTGTCCCTACCACCTGCCCCACCCCTCCAAACCAGGTTCTGGCAGTGTTCCTCTCAAATCAGGAACCTGCAGAATCCGTTGTGTGAAAATAAATAAACGGATAATTTACATTGTGATTCTTTGCATTGAAAGCAGCGAGCCAATGACATACAGAGAAGCACAGAGCATGTGTTCTAAATTTCTAGGTATCTGGTTTTGGAGAAGTAACAAACTATCATTATGGATACCAGTTATGAGTTAACGTGAATAGCAGCAACTATCCCTTATGGGTCCTTTGATACTCTTTCACCAAGGATATCTCCTGTTCATTGAGAGTACTGTACATCTGAAACTATCACAACCTTTCTGTTTAATGCCAGTGCTCTCCCACTAAAAGCGCACCATCCCTTAATGAAGGGTTTTCATACTCTCCCAGTGGAAGTAAAGAACCCCGACTGGGAAGACTAATAATCAGTAATCTCCCATTGAAAAAGTTGCACCCAGTGAAATCCACCACTACTGCACCATTGAAAGTATTGCCCCCTTCTACAATTAAAAGTAAAACTATATCACTCCTGTTGAGACATGTCACTATGATGTATCAATACACTGCTGTTAAAAGTATTATACCCACGTGGCAATGCGCCAGTACCCCAATGCAGACTTTATAGTAATCCTATTGAGAATTACCTGGACTCTATCATTAAAGGTTTTCTAAACTTACTGAGATGTGGCCATACTTTCTCATTCTATTGTTGAAAGTATCAAACCCTGAAAAGTGAAGTTTGCTCGCAATATGTCTGTTACACTGCAATAGTGTAAAGTTTGCCTATGCTGTCTCTGCCATATAACATGATGTAAAACACCACCACCCAACTGGCTTATTTAACATTCCAGTGAGGTCATGGGAAGTTGCAACAGAACATGCACCAGCTGTGTGTATGCTTAATATAAGATCTACATGTACTTTTACACCACCCACAGGTAAGACTGGAAAAGCATGGATCCATGTTAACCAATCTGGCCTGGATGACTGTAGCTTAAAACTGGGCAGTAACACAGTTCAGAGAAAAACAGTTCTATAATGCTAAAAAAACATCAGACAAGTTAACTTTAAATCTGCCTTTTAGTCCACAGGGTTTGACGCTCAAATTATAATACAGGGGCATGGTATATATTAGGAAGAATATGCTCCTGAAGTGGTCTGCTGAAAAATGTTGTTTTTCACCATACAAGTAAAAATACATTTTTCGAATGTAGAAATCTGATTGTGAAATATTGAGTACAGTGGTGAATGGAGATGCTTAATAACTCCATCGAAAATAAGCTTTTGGTGCATGAGAGCTCCAGCGTTAATCCATTGACTTCTTATGGGCTTCGCTTCTGTCTGTGATCAAACCTTGAAGAAGATGAAAACAAGCCCTACCAAGGGAAAAAAAATCCTACTTACTGCATGGGGCAACCGTGGAGCACATTTTTTGAGTGTGCTATTTTGGAGTCCACAGGAACAGACAGTGTCACAATGGACCAGAGGCGAGGTCTGGCTTTTCAAGATGATATCATTGAGTGTCTGGTGTGGGAGAAACTTTCATCAATAGACAGTAATAACTGTATTTGTCGGGCGCATCTAACTGATTCAAACTGCATTAATAAGGTTCATTTCTTTTATTTGAAATGCAGATCTATACTGTATACACTGTATCTTCTCTTCACTAATTACATAAGATCATTCATTAATAAAGACTACAATTTACAAAATAACGCTAATTCTGTGTCGCTCTTTTGTTGTGGAGCCAGCTTGACAACATTCAGCCAACACGTGTTTTGCGGCAGAGTTCGCTGCTTCTTCAGGGTTCAAACTGGATGGGGAGAAATGTACACGATTCAAAAACAGCATCTTAGTTATGTTCAGCTTCAGTTCATGTATTATCTATGGACATATACTTCTATATAGATTGCAAAAAGTTTGCCCCAGTACTCTCAAACGAGATAAGAAGAAGTGAACAGGGATCAAAAACAGATTTCTAGTTATGCTCAGGATAAATGCTGAAACTTCATTAGAGATCATCTTTGCAGCTCTAGTTGTGAGATAGTATCAATAGTTTGTAAATCCTGAGTTCCACAAATTGCGAGTATTATTGCTAGCAGAACACTCCCTCCACATTATCTTAAGCATATAATACTCCCGAAGGAGTGAACCTTATTAATGTAGTTTTGATTATTTGAATTAACCCAACAAATACAGTATTATTGTCTATTTATATAAGCCAGTTTGGGCAACTGGCTTTTGTTGAGTCAGTTAAGAGTAGGGCCTTCTCATCTTATTTCCCAACAATTTTTATTAGGTGAGTCAATTCACAGATTCATGTCTGAACCCAGTAGAGGGGACAATGTTCCTAGATCAGGAAGAACCGATGAACCCTCATTTACAGAGGGCTCGAATCAAAGGGCACCAGAAGTGCTGTAGAGAGGAGTCTGATACTGCCAATTCAGAGCAAAGACTTATGAGACAGATTACAGCCAAGAAAGTCCATCATAAGTGTAATGGCTTATGAAAGCAATTTACACAGTCTGGCCCATGGAATGTCATCCATCATAGGCTAGTTAACTGGATGACAATTGCACCTTACCACCACCTCATCGGATTACCCTTTCATCTGTAGGAATCACCATAAATAAGAAAGACAGATCCTGCAAACATGCCTGTGAAGAAGAGTGGTGTTTCGCCTGCTCGCCACTTGAAAAGAACTTTTGAAAGGACTTGCCAAGGATCAGTTAGCTGGCACCCTATACTTATTAGTGACAAAAGCCTGAACAAGGGCTCGGTTATTGAGAAAGATGTTGGCCACCATTAGAAAAAGAAGTATCTAAGCTCCTTATTTAGTCACACGTTAGGGGCTAAAGAAGAGTCACTTATATCTTTAGATTTCATTTTTTTTTGTTTCATATGAAAAACATTTAGGTTAATAATATTTCTGTCATCCACATCTCTACAAAATATACACAAATAAATATATTCATTTACCAAGTCCATATTGCACTTCTAAAATGTCATTCAATTCATAAGACTGAAAATGTATTCACACCAATCACACTACTATATTCACATAATATCATTCCATGGGTAAAGAGAGAAAAGATCCCAAAATAACATTCTTTTAGCCTCTCAATGTTAGCTTTCCACAGGAATAATAGCTCATTGTTCTGGCTATGGGCATCACCATGACCATATGTATGTGTCTTCCTGAGTAAGGTCTGTTTAAAAAAATCTAGGTATATAATTATCTATTATCTTTAATTGGAACAATGTTCAACATCCATTAAGTCAGTACTTGATCCTGAATCAATTATATCTGTTGTGAAATCAATCTAAATTGCCAATGGTCTACCATTCTCATTTGGAAACATTTATACCATCCATTTAATTGATTGGCATACCTGATTTCATTCTATCCATACTTTGTTTTTCATGGGGCTACAACAAGGAGCACTTCAAGAGTTTCATTCATGTCTGTGTTTACTGTGATGTCCTCTCAAAGTCCTCTTCCATGCACTTCTGCACTCCTCTACTTATACAAAAAGAAGCAGCGGGTTACACTGCAACCTGTAGGAGCCATGGCTGGAGAAAGATCTGAACCCCAAGAATCACTTAAGGTTCAATAGAAGTCTGTGAGCTTTGGAAAAAAGCCAATAGTTTATTTAAAAAAAGTGAGACAGACATTTTTTTCGACCTTCAAATGACCAGCACAAGATACTGAGGCTAACACATGAAGGGTGATTCTTCACTGTAAAAGAGTTCCACGTTTGTCCCACTCAGAACATTTTGCTGCAAACAGATAGATTTCACCTAGACATTGATATAACTGTATGGCTACCAGGAGTCCAAGCCCTCCAATAAAAATCATAAGTCTGAAAGTAAAATGTGGGAACAGGACAAAGCACAATATTCACCCCAGTTGCAAACAACCTCAGCAACTACAGAAACCAGCTTTGCCCCACTCAGAACGTTTTGTGCCAAAACTGAAGGCTTGAGCAGGAGCTCTGACTCAATGAATATGACCATAAACATCCTTTGCTAGTTTCAGTATCCTTTCTTGTTTGTATAGATGAACTTGACTTCCAGAAATAAAGACTACATCCCTTGGTAAAATTTGAATGTGTGACCATGGATCTTAACCTACACCTGCTCCATGGTCCGACAAACATTGCCCTTAGGTACTGGTCTACCATAACCACTGACAAAGGTTGACACTTTGTAGTTTCTTGTTGCCTATTGACCAGAATATTGTCGCCTAAATATCATTTGACAAAAATATTGTGTCCCATCTGTAGCTTACAAAAATATTCTCACAACAGTGTTAATGATAGAAAATATATATTTCGCTAACAATATTTATTTCAGATAATATTTCTGGACATACAACCTAATCTTATTTTAAACATTTTTGTGCCATTTTGCTTTTTACCTCGTTTTGTAAATTATTTTGGGAATATTAATGTGTTGTTTTTTGGCTTTAATGTTGTTTGGTACTGCTTGAACCTTTGTGCATTCGTCTAGTGAAATGTCTGCTGCTTGTGCCTTAGCTACCAGGGGTTACAAAGCACACACACACATCCCCGCACACCAGAGGGCTCAGTTATCTACCACTGATTGCATTCCAGCATCCATAATGAGGAATACTGCTAATTCCTCACAAAAGTAAGACTGTTGAATCCTGTCCCACCTCCATCTGTTTGAATATTGATACAAATGTGCCTGTTAGAAATTGGGTCTCCAGTTGGCACCCTGTCCAAGTTGGCACCAAAATCCTAGTCAAGGTAAGTCACAACACAACCTAAATTATCCTGTGCTCACCCTCCAGTAGATTGACACCGTGCAGGCAGGCTCGACTTAGAAGACAATGTGTAAAGTATTTGTGCAGTAACTCATACAGTAACACAGTTAAAACACCACAAAAAGACTCCACACAAGGTCAGAAAAATAGATTATGACTTCATCAATATATATTAAGAGTAGAATGACAAAAATACAATGTGTTGAAGTTGAGATATTGGTTTTCAAAGAATAAATCCAATATAACACTTATAGTGCTCTAGGGGTTACTTGAGGTCGTGCTTGACCCGGGAAAAGTCGAAGTTCGGGCTGCTTGTAATGGAACACAGGCTGGCTACAGGACCCATGCAAGACCAAGGCAACAAAGTACCTTTCCTGGTCATAGCAGTAAGATGTGTGGTGAGATGCATTGATCGGGCCTTTGCAGAGATGGCGATGCATTGATCTGTCCCACTCAGTGAAGGTGAAGCGTCGGTTCCGAAGACAAGTGCTGGAACCGGAATGTGTTGTGCAATGTGCTGGGATTTCCCATGCAGTCAAGGAATGTGTTGATTTTTTCATAGACCGCTGCAGAAGCAAAGTGTGCTTCTGATGTGTCAGGCTCTCATGGCAATGTTGCGGTTCCAAGCGTGATGCGTCAAATTTTACCTCTGCAACCATGTGATGTGTCGATTTCTGTGTTGCAAGTTTTTGGGTCCACTTCCAGAGAACCATTCACAGGAGTTCAGACACAGACTTTGATGTCCCAGAGTCTTAAGCAACAGGGGCAAGCCAACAAGACCTTGGAGATCACTTGTGGTGCCGGGCACAGTCCAACTCTCCCTCAGCAGGGTCAGAGAGCAGCAGGCCATAGGGCAGTACAGCAGAAAAGCAGTCCTTCAAGGTCAGCAGTCCAGCAGAGTGACAGTCCTTGTTGCAGCACAGCAGTTCTTCTGACAGAGTCCAGTTGTAGGTCCAGAAGAGTCTGATTTGGTAAGGTCAGAGACCCAGTACGTATACCCAATGTGACTTTGAAGTAGGGGAGACTTCAAAGAGTGGTTTTGAAGTGCACAAGTATCCCTTTAAGCCCTGTCCTGTCTGCCAGACTATCTGCAGGGGGTAATCAGTCCTTTGTGTGGGGTCAGGTCTATACCCTTTGCAGTGTAAGTGTGAGCCCCCTCCTCCTTTCCAGCCCAGTATGGCCATCAGCAGCAGATGTATTTAGACGGGTACTCAGCCACATAATGCCATCCTGTGTTTGTGGCTGTTTGGAGGGGATGCAGAAAGTGTAGCTGTCACCTGGGACAGACGTATATTGGAGACAGGCTATGAGGCACAAAGAGCAGTAAGAGAGAAATGTGCAATTTCTGGAAGAGGCATTTCTAAAATAGTAATGCAAAATCCGACTAGTAAAGGGGATTTATCATTACCATTCCAAAGATAAGAATCATGATGTAGCTACTTCCTTCTGATCAGAAGTTACAGCTTAAAAGTATATCAAAGAATTCCAAAAGCTGGTTTATGAGAGGATTAGGCCTCACAGCAGTGAAAAATGACTTTGGAAGTTTTTCACTACCAGAACATGGAAAACTTAAAACTACATGTTCTGCCTTTTAAATACACTGCACCCTGCCCTGTGGGTCACATCAGGCCTACCTAAGGGGTGACATATATGTAGGGGAGCTTAAGACATGGCAAGGGGTTTTAAATGTCTAGCTGATGTGGCTGTAAACTGCACACACAGACCTTGCAATAGCAGGCCTGAGACATGGTTAAGGGGCTACTTATGTGGGTGACAGTCAGTGCTGCAGCCCACTATTAGCATTTAATTTACAGACCCTGGGCACATGTAGTGCACTTGACTAGGGACTTATAAGTAAAATAAATATATCAATTGGGTAGGAGGCAATATTACCATCTTTAGGAGAGAGCAGAAGCACTTCTGCTCCCTGGTCAGCAGTGGTAAAGTGTGCAGAGTCCCAAAACCAGCAAAAACGAGTTAATAAAAATGGAGGGAGACAGGCAAAAAGCTTCTAAGGCTGTCAGTTCTAACAGCACATGCATTCAGAGGTGGAGAGGGCATATCTATTTAAGCTTTTATACTGCTAACAGCAGCAGGTAGGCATGTAAATTTTAAAAAACACATCATTGTCACTTTCATTGTTGCTTTTTAGGCCTAGCAGGTGCAGCGTTGGGCGCCTAACAAACCTCCTATCACCTGTTGAAAGAATTTGATTGAGCTCAGTCAATGGGTGCTATAAGTAGCATTCATCACATTCATTCCATTGTCAATCACAACTGTTATTCTTTACTCATGAAATTGTGTGCAGTCATTTTAATTAGGACTAGATGAGATGATTGAGTGTATGCAGAAGTGTCTCCTCTTCTTTGGTTTGGGCAGCTGTTTTCTTTGCTGAATTGACAATACGTTTTCAGGGATGTACTTCAAGTGATTTACCTGTACTTTGTGTGGAGAAGCAAGCACTGTTTTCCCTTGTGCTGTAAACGTTCTGCATTGTTACCCCTTCGTACCCTGAGCTCCCTTTTCACTCTGTGACCACCCCTCTCTTTTGCGCACTGCTCCAATACTTTCATACATGAATCATCTTGATTTTGATTGTTAAAATGGAGCCACAAACTTCACGAACATGCAACACATGTTCAGTGTGGACAGTTTAATGCAAGCTTTCCTAACACAAAGAAAAGCATCAAAACACACTTCAACAAATGCTCCTCAAACAAAACAGGGGCCATATGCATAGAGGTAGTAAAGCTTTCTCTGGGTGTGGGAAATTAGCACTGAATATTGCTACTAGACTATTACCTCTTCTGCGTACTGCTCAACAGAACCATGGAGGTCAATTCACCGAAATGCCAGGGGTAGCAGAAGTGACATCACAAGCCTTTTGAGCTCCACTTTCACTTACACACACATAATTACACATACACACAAATTCACTTACATGCACTCTCTCCCACATAAACACACTCACCCGCAAACATGCACACAACATACATTTAAAAGTATTTTTTACTTACCTCAGCTGCCATGGAAGGGCATATTACAGTTAACTGTATTTCATTTGTATGACACCAATAGTAAATAATATACCATTATTCACTATTGAGGTCATAAACATTGACAGAAAATAAAGAGAGTGACGTCCATAAGGATGAGCTGCTCCTGTGTCCCTGGCACTGAATTTGCCTCCTTTGAGGCCAGGGGTGGCAAAGACAGTGCCAGGGGTAGCAAAGGGCAAGCCAAGGGTCACAGCTGCGACTCCCTGGCGATCCCTAAATGACGCCCTTGAACAGAACATCTTTGCAATATCCACCTCAGCAGTCTGTCTAGCATTTACATCCACTTTCCACATTGACTTGCACATAGCTTCCTTACTATAAATACTATAAGAAACACTTTAAATGGATAACACTACAATGGCATTTTGATCAATATATATGTATTCTTTCTGCATAACCTATATGTCTTATAAACAATAACAATAATTAACGCATTCTGCAATGCAAGTTTCAACAGGCGTTTCATTTATTAAGGCGTGATATGCACGCCCTAATGTACAAAAGGAAAAACAGATCTACTGAATTTGTCGATGCTTGTTCCTGAAGGAAATGCACTGTTGCTCAATACTATCTTGCGACAAGAAGAATAGTTTCTTAATTTCCCAGCATACAAAAATATATATTTTACATGCTCAGTGAAAGACTTTGAAATTCTTTCCATAAAGGGAACAGACATGTTCCTAGTTCATTTCCCTGGCACACCAAGCTGAAGCCAAAATAACAAAAGAAGTCCTTGACTGAGCTTGTCAATGCCAAGACGTTTGGAAAAAAAGAAGGGCCTATCTATCATGGAGAGCTTTGTTGGCTAGAGCTAAGGGCCTGTGTTTTTTCTGTTTGAGGTGTAGAGGTGGGAGAGCCATGAACTTCATTTAGAGATCGCCAGGGGTGACCCCTGGGTTACCCTTTCGATCCCTGGCACTGTTTTTGCGAACCTTGACCTCAGAGGTGGCAAAATAGGTGCCAGGAACACAATGTGGCAGCTCATTCCTATGGACATCTGTTGGGGCTGCACTCTGTTTCTCTCAACGTTTTTATTACACTAATAGTGAATAATGTTTTATTATTCATTGTTATTGTAATAAAACATGGAGTACAATTAGCTGGAATATAGCCTTTCCTGTCAGCTGAGGTAAGTAAAAAAGTGTTTTTAAATGTCTGCTTGCAAGTGAGTGTGTTCATGTGAGAGAGAGTAGGTGAGTAAGTGTAAATGTGTGTATGTGTAAGAATACATGTGAGTGTGAAATTGAAGGTCAAAGAGCATGTGATCTCACATCCGCTACCACAAGCATTTTGATGAATTGACATTCACGGGGCGAGCCAACAAATTAACAGCGAGAGCCGAGCCAGTGATCTAGATTAGCTCTAAGAGCCTGTGCACGAGCTGACCTCGTTTGAATTATGCAACAAATGTCATGTACAAATATGATAAATTGTCTTTGGTTCAAAAAGTGTAGGCCTTGAACTTGCAGAGCGTTTCACCTTAGTTCATTGGGTTGTATCACTGAATTGGTAGGTGTTTATTGAAAGTGATATTGATAATTTTTCAACAATAACTTAGAAACATCATAGCCATTCATGCCCAGCCAGCTCTCACCATGACTACAATGCCACTGGCGAACTAAGAAGCAAATCAACGTTCATGTGTACCCTCTATGTAGTCTACATTCATATTCTTATATGGAGCAACATAATAGTCTATTAAATAAAACACAAGAGGTTTTTATGTGGTATACACACCGATCTGATGGATTTGAAGGTGCTCTTATATGCTATAATGAAGAAAAAGGAGGCTTGATGAACTAAAATATTTGTCTAGGATTGCACAATTTGATTAAGTGGAGATCACAGATTTTCTGGTTTCTTACTGTGCAAGTCAGCCATTAATTGAATATCTCTTTCTCTTTTCTTTTTTACATTAAAAGTCATCACTTTATCTTTAATTCTTTGTGCATGAGGTTAGAGTGTAGGTGGCAGCAGAAGGTACATGAAAGCTCAGTTTTTTGGGGCTCAAGGGCCCAAGAGAACCTAGATCTGAGCCAGATTCACGCATCTGATGACTTGAGCCTGGCTCTCTAGCTTTCAGCGACTAGCCCACCTCTACTGATGTGCTTAATGTTCACACATATAACACAATCTCACACCCCATCCTTTTGGATTGTCTCTTTGGGATGGTTGTGGAGACCATGCTTTAAAGTGGTATCAGAAAATGGTTATTGGAATACTCTCTAACAAATACATTGTCCTTTTTGGCCCAATATAATTTTCTCTGTAATTTTCCAGACTTCAGCAAATTCAGAACTTTGCTTTTCACCTGTTTCTAGGCATCAGCAAATACACTCACATTTCAACTCTCTTAGGGCCTCATTTACAAGGCCCTTGTGCTCCACTGCTTCACTGGAGTTTCATTTTTTGACGCTCCAGCGGCACAGTGTGCCAGCCCATCCTTACAAGGTCACACAAAGCCACCTTGCATGGCTTTTAATGGCCTTGCAAATATGGACCCCTTCCATGCATAACACTACGTGAAAGGGGCATTCCATATGAGATGGTTGGGGAGTTCCCATGCAACACTCATTGAATTTGAAGGAATCTGACGCAATCCCAGATGTGCAAGCATGGGAATGCGTCTGATTTCCACGCCACCTTAGGGGTGGCGTAAGAATGACACAACGGGGAGAAATATCTTAATTTCTTCCAGTTTTTCCCTCTATGTGTGCTGCATCCTCTTGTGATTGTTTTTGTGCAGGAAGGTGTTTCTTTCCACACAAATACAATCATCCCTACAACACAGGCACCCGTGCACTATAGTGAAAGGGCGCCTCCATTGGTGCTAGGCAATAATTTGTACCCCAGCGCAGAGGGAGAGGACAGAAATGCACTGTATCCTGTAGATATGCGCATTTATGCCCTTTCCTGTTGGTGCAGGGTGTTGTAGCAAGGCACTTGCTACACCGCACTGAACCATTGGTCTCGTAAATGAGGCCCTTAAGGGCATATTTAGAAGCCCCTAGTGCCACCTAGGGCCACTATAGCGTCATTGTTTTTTACGCTAAGGTGGCTTTTCCCTCACACTGTATTTACAAAAACTTTGTAACCCCTTGTGGCACATTATCCCTCGGTCAGGCATAATGTATGAAAGAGGGGTGTTATGATGCAGGGAGACCTGAAAAAAATGGCACAGTGAAATTTACAACTTTTTACCGCGCAATTCTTTTCATCATTTTTAATGCCTGCTTGGCAGGTGTTTAAATGATGCACCCATCTTAATCAATGGGCCTCCCTGTTCTTTGCTGCACTTGAGTCAACATTTTTAATGCTAGTGCATCAAGGCACCACAATAGCGTAAAATTTTGACGTTTTTGTCCTAACTACTGCCATGGTGAACCATATTGTAAATACGGTGCAAAATGCTGTCATTAGGTAGGGCAGAGGCGAGGCAAGAAAAGTGGTGCATCAAAGACCGATGCGCCAGTTTCTTGTATATATGCCCCTTAGTCTCTCTTCACTGGCTGGCAGTAAACAAACATTGCTTATTCATGGCTCTTTTATTGGTCGGTTGCGACCTTTCTGACTCCGCTCCCAGTGAAATCTTTGCTTGCTGTAGTCCTTCCAAATATCTACATTCTGCCATTCTCTGAAGCATTTCAAGAATTCAGGGCCGTATTTATAGGCCCCTAGTGCCACAGGAGCGTCACTTTTTGTGACGCTCCTGTGGCGCTAAGCACACCTTAACGCCACCTTGTAAATACGGCCTATTCCCACGCAGCACTGTGCGTGGAAGGGGCATGCAATGGGTGTTGCTGTGGGCATGCCACAGCAACACCCATTGCATTTTGATGCTGCCTCAGATTTATGAAATTTCGTAAACCTGAGGCAGAACCAAAATCTAACGCCACCCCCAGGAGTGGCGTTAGCAGGGCGCAACGAGGAGGAAACTTTTATTCCTCCTTGTTTTTTGCTTTTTCTATGCATGCTGCATTCCGCCACACGCATAGAAAAAGCAAAATACCACAAATGATTGTCTATGTGCAGAAAGGTGTCCTTTCCTGCACATAAACAATCATTGGATAAAGATGCTTCGGCACTTCTGTGTGTGCTGCATTGTGCAGCACACACAGAAGTGCCAAAGCGCCACTAGTGGTTGTTTATGTGCAGGAAGGGACACCTTCCGGCACATAAACAATCACACCCCTCAACACAGACATCCTTGCACAATGGTGCAAGGATGCCTGCGTTGGTGCTGGCAGCTACATTTCCCTTAAATATTCCCTGAAATACGGCGCTTCCCTGCGTTTCTAAAGTGATGCAGTGCGACGCTGCCAATTTTGGCGCAGCACTGCGCTGCACCACTTTTCTTTAAATCTGGCCCCTACAAACTTATCCTCTCAAGAAGTTAATGCCTTTGCGTAAGAACTACTTGATCCTGTTGCCTTCAGTATTGGATGTTGAAAGTTTTAAGTAAGTGAAAAAATCCATCATGAATTGCTAGGAATCAATGTGAGCCAGTCTATCTCTCTTATAAGGGACAGGGGGGAATTATGGCATTTATCAGTACAGTACCAGTAACACCGGTGGCAAGATGTACTTCATGCCCAACTTTAAATGTACTCTACAGTACTTACTATCTATAATGCTCTTGTGCGTACCTTCCATTGGTACATCAGGTTCAGTGGCCCCAAAGGCACATAGGCCTGCGGGGCCCTATGAACCCTGATTAGTTCTCTACTTGACAGTTCGAGAGCTGCCAGGGGACCTATTTTGCTCCTTGCACTAGGGCCCACAACAAACTAACTACTGATAATGCTTGCAGAGGAGCAATGCCCAAGGTGCTCAAATAAAAAATAGCAGAACTCTCATCTCCACAACTAACAGGCACTTGACACACATTCTGTTGTACTCTAGTGATGAGAGAGAAGCCACAATGTGGAATTCAGGGGAGATGTTATAAATTACAAAATCGCTGATTAATTTTGCTACCACTTTGGAACATAAATAACCATTGCACCAGCGTTCTAAAAAGCAAGCAATAATAATTATACCTAAATACAGCACATGGAAACAAGCATTTGCAATGCAACGGGTCTCGCGTTTGCTCATGTTAGAGCTGATCGCATTGTAAACTCCTAACCCGACTTTTCATCTATCGGCAAAAGTGCTTTTATGTAAGTAACCCGAAAAAGTGAAATTAACTGTGTAAAGCGCTCGACTTCTGCCAAGCGAAATCGCGCTAGGAAAATAGAGAAAAAGTAGTCCACGATCTGACAGAAAACAGCGAGCTTTGCATGTTTTCTGTACTTGGTCGCTGCGCTCGAGGAGTGCTAGCCACCGGAAAAGGCATGACGTGTGCATGCCTTCCACTAATGAAAGCAAGCAGATTTTACTAGGCAAGCCCACGAACCAATGAAACACACTGGCGTGACGACGACAGGGCTCCGAGCCCTTTTCTAAGAACTAAAGCGTCTTACTGCGATACGCATGCGCGAGCGCATGCAACGCAGGCTCGACCCTAAAAAGCTGAATAATGCGCAAATATCTGTGCTGTTTAAATTAAGTTAAAGCTTTCATGACTCACACTCAAGGCTCCGTCAGTACACAGCCACTAGAACTCCCTGGACTGGTAGTGTCTTCAAGTAAATATTAAAGACTGACAGCTGAAAAGGAAGCTTCAACTCGAAAAAAGCATGGGGGGTGGCGAATTCGCACAGGGCTTCAGTGTCCATCACCCTTTGACACCAAATTACTTTAGCACCAGACTTGCGAGAAGATAAGCCTGGACAGTGGCAGTGACTGGCTGCCTTTCAGTGCCTCAGTACTTGATTAGGCTCAGTACGAGGGTCAGGATGCCAGGTGCTTTTAGCATTGTTTTGAGACAGAGGCAGTGCATTTTGAGTTGCTGGAAACTGGAGTGGTGGGGCCCTGCGCCCTGTAACCAAAACTGCCAATGACTGCCTTAGCCAGTTTCCTTCATCTTGAGTTTATCGCTGGAACACTCAGTTCCTGAATAAATCATTGCATTAAAGGAATGAATCAATCGATCAGTAAGCTGACATAAATCTGAGCAGTCTGGCTTGCGGGGATAACTGGGGGTGAGGCACGGGGGTTGGGGGGAATTAATAACATTTAAAAAAATAATGTAAAAACGTACCTCTGTGCCACAAGCTGCCGATCCTGCGTCATCTCTGGGCCAGACAGGCACAGGCTCCCAGCCTGCCCTGCGGCCAATCCTGACGCTGCTCAGAGCTCTGCAGGCTCTCTCTAACTCGGTAACTGTGTTGCTGGGCTGGGGAGAGCCTACTATGTATGTGGGTCTGGCCGGCCCGAGACGGCCGGCCAAACACACATGCGCTCTGAGCGGAGTGCACAGTGCACTCCCTTCTGCTCATCACTGCCAATGCCACGGCCCTTTCACAAGGAAAGGATAATAAACAAAGGACCTGATTTTTTTAAAGTTAGCGCCGCCTTTATGTCATTATACTTATATTTCGTGAGTTTGCGCTGCTTTTGCATCAAAAAATGATGTGAAGGCGGTGCTAACTTTTCATAAATCAGGCTCAGAGTTTATTATCCTTTCCTTGTGAAAGGATTTGCAGTGGTTGCTGCTGGTGGGGTGGGGGGCGACGATCCTCCATCATACCGGAGGAGTCGCTACTGAGTCTGAGGAGTTTAGAAGTGATCTATTAACAAAGATTTGTTTGTGACAATTAAATTGACTCCCTTACACTGTTTGTTATGTCAGGGGAGGGGATTGGCATTACCCAGTGAATATAGTGTTCTGCCTTGTTTGAACTTACATTTGCACTATAAAAACAACAAAGAGGCATTTTAACCTATATTGGGCTGCTTTATATCTTCCAGAAGTTATCCCCTTGGCGGCCTTGCAACTTGAAAGACTGAAATTGATTGAACTAACTTGTATCAGGAAAGATTTCTTATACAACTTAATATACAACTACTGATATGGGAAATGTGCAAATTACCTTTCTTGAACACAGACTGTTAATTTCACTTTTGAAGGATGTCTAAGTACAAACTGGGTAGAACAGGAGATAACCTCCATTGGTTGTTATGCAAACTGTACTGGATCATCACCTGGCTTCCCCACTTGACCAAACTGTGATCCTAGACAAAATACTTTATTTCACTCTGCCTCATTTTCCTTCACTGACAAATATGGGAACACCTAGGAGAAATTTACATTAGAGAATAACAAACCCCTCTCTTTCATACTATCAGCTAATAAATTCAGGGCTATATTTACAAGTGGCTTGTGCTGCCCATGCGTCACTTTTATTGACGCACGGAAGGGGAAGGCTACAGGCTGTTATCTATAATTCCACATAATGAGTGGTTTTCCATGACCTTGTAGATATGGAGTAAGGCAACGCAACACATGTTACTATGCTGCCTTACTCTGCATCTAAGAGGTGTTCCATGGGTGTTGCGGTGAGTGTTCCCACTCCATACCTTTGTATTTTAATGCATTCACAGATTTACAAGGATTTGTAAGCCTGAAAATGCATCAAAAGCCTATGCCTCCTCAGTGGATGCATAAAGATTGAGCAATACCTTTATTTCTCCTCCTTTTTTCCTTTTTCTATGTGTGCTGCAATTGTTTTTGTGAAGGAAGGTGTGGCTTCTGGCACAAAAACAATGATGCCCGCAAAGCAGACACCCTTGCACCCTGGTGCAAGGGTGCCTGCATTGGCGATGGCAGCCTTTGTGCACTAGTACAAAGGAAAAGGACAGGAAAGCATAGTATCTTGTAGATACAATGCATTTCTGCCTTTTTTTTTGACATAGGGCAGCACAGCAAGAAGGCTTGCTGCACTGCCCTGCATCAAAAGATTGTAAATATGCCCCTCAGTTCATAGATAATAACTTTGGGCATTTAGATTCTGCACATTCCACACTGAATATTTCTTGGCTATCTCATGGCAGTCTCCCCAGTGCATTTTGGGAATGGAGCATACCAGATGAAATGTAGGGTTTCTGTTTCTTGAATCTTTGTAAGTTTATGTTTAGAAATGATTGTTTCTAACACATTTCACACAATGCAGTAATGTGATTTAATGTACTAAACTTTAACACCGTAAATGTACAGTTACTCTATATCATAACAATAATCTTTTCATGGCTCTGCTCATGTTGTACATGTTGGGGCAAGAAAGGCTCATAATGAGCTCTGGCTCAGCTCGCCCTATGGCTGGCTTTCCCTCCTCTCAGAAACCATGTGTAACGTGTTGACTCGAATGCATGATTCGAAAATATCCAATTTCCTGTCTTAATTCCGTACCTTTCTCTCTTCACAGTTCATTTACGACGAATGCGTTTCTTGGTGAGTACAAGTGTGTTGCATTTTTGCCACATTCTGTTCCTTAATATCATTCTATAGCATTATGTTCTATGGGTGTTGTAGGGAAGCGAGATCAGGATTCAGGTGTGTAAGCAAAGCAACAAAAAATGGATAATGCGTGTCAGATGGCTACCAACAAAATTCCTGCATTTCCCCCTCCATGGCAATAGGTGGAACTTATTTATTTTCAGCTCTACAGTGGTCTTTGTTCCATTTTTTTCTGTCTCCCGCCCCCCCCACCCTTGAATGCCCGTCCACTTTGTCTTAGCTTGAAATTATTCAATATTCTATGGGTGACGGTTGATGGCACTAGTACTTGGGAAGCTGCTCGGGTGAGACGTACTTTAGTTGTGGCTTGTTAACAATAAACAAGCCTTAATTCCCAATCACAGAAGCAGCTACTTATTACAGATTTTGTGTTGAAGACGGAATTCGTGCTGATATCCCCATCCAGTATTCATAGAGGTCGGGATGTACTTACGGCAAGATTTAATAAATAATGATGGTGCGTTGCACTGCGCCAAATTTGGCAGCATGGTGCACCATCATTTTCAAAAGGCAGGGATGCGCCGTATTTACTAGAACAGGGCACACCGCTGTGTTTTCCCTTCCTGCACAAAAACAATCTTAAATGGCAATTTGCTCTTTCTAGGTGTGCTGCAAAATGCAGCACACCTAGAAAGAGCAAATAACGGGGAGAAAAGATTTCATTTCTCCTTGTTGTGCAACTCTAATGCCACCCCTGGGGTGGTATTAGATTTTGGTGCTGCCTCAGGTTTACGAAAACTCGTAAATCTGTGGCAGCATCAAAATGCAATGGGTGTTGCTGTGGCACACCCACAGCAACACCCATTGCACGCCCCTTCCATGCAAAATGCTGCGTTTGAAGGGGCCATATTTACAAGGTGGTGGTAAGCCACAAAAAGTGGCTTAACACCACATTGTAAATACGGAGCTGGAGGAAAGGATATGAATGCACTGCATTGCTTAAATAGGGCACATTCCCGCCCTTTCCTTTTGCGCAGTGCAGCACAACAAAGTGACTTGCTGTGCTGCCCTGTACCAAAGTCTCATAAATATGGTACATAGTATCTAATGACCTGTGAGCCCTAATTGAGAAGTTGCTGTGATGCATTTATACGTCAAGGTGTTTGGAGTCCTTCATAACCTGAGAAGTACTGATGGGGTGGTGAGTGATGGCACCTGGTTTTGCAATTCTGTAGCAGCACACTGCTGGTGTCAGATACTTGTCCGCCTAGCTTCCAAGGCAAGAGGGACTTATTAGGGCGTGTATGACATTGCACCTCTTAGACTACACACCTGGGAGAGACCATCTTTTGGAAGTGTCCTCGTTTCTTCGCAGTGCACACTTTCACTGCACTGCACCTGACGGGTCAAACCTTGGTTTGGTGACATATGACATTTTGACATTATATTCCTATGGCAAAATGTGTTCCAGGAGTGGAACAACCATCATGTGAAGGCAAGGTTGGCATTAATTGGTGGCAGAGAAGAAAATGTGTAGAACTAGAAACCACATTTAGCATACACTTGGAACTATGTTGTTTTGTCACCAAACAGTTTGTGATGCTTCACCTAAAGTGTTGATTTGTATTCCAAAGTAGTTAGGAGGCCATATACACACCATAGTCCCTGCTCTGTAACTGCATAGCATCTCTCCACGATACCTCGATATCCTCGTTGACCAGATTGCTCTAACCTGTCACTTCAGTTTACCCTTGTACATTCAGTCAGACTTACTTATTATAACTCCATGCAGCTGACAAAATGCCATTAGACACGCCTCCGAAATGTCTGTAGTATAGGGGAGACCCACCCGTTTCCTGGAAGATTTCAAAGGAGGAATTTCTCACAAAGCATTTTAAGATCGACAGCAAGATGCCAATGGAACAGAGGAAGTACATTTTACTGCATTGTTAAGTGTCTGAGTAACAGGAGAGTTTCAAAACTCTTCCCAAAACTATTTGAAATTCAGCATCATTATATCATTAGAGAGTTATCCCTTCTATACTAGGCGACAGAAGGAGCATGAAACCTTCGATGAATTCTTAAAGCTTTGCAGAGTTTATCCACTGCATGCAGCTTAAAGCGACAATCAACAAGATGCTTAGAGATCAACAGATAGTAAACACTAATAGCATAGCAAAAGGATACAGTAACGCTTATGACCATAGGTGACTCCATCTTGGAGGAAGTGGTCAAAACAGATAAGGAGATCAAACAATCGGCCATATGAGTCAAGGAGGTCAATGAAGACAAACGTGGGAAAGAAAGTTTTGAGGTTTGCAGCATTGAAAGTAAAACCCACAAAGTGAAAGCAGTGAAATGGAAGAAAGTCAAACCAGGGTACAGCTGCTACAGTTGTAGGAGCCTTTTCCCCCTGACCTCCTTCAAGGGCTATCTATATACAAGAAAAGACAGCAAGAACTGTGGCAAAATTGGACACCTTGTGAAGGTGTGGAAGAAAAGTTAAGGTCAACAATAAACCACCAGTGACTGTGCTCTTGATCCTTTGTCCAGAGAGACCATAATATTGATGGTCAGAGGAGTGAACATGATGTAGAGAGAATAATAAATTCAAAAGCTAATATGTGCATGCTGGTGGTGGGAAAGAAGTTACATGGTGTGGTTGACTCAGGCCAACTATACACAATGGCCACCAAGGCCAGATTCAACAGATTGTTAGTAGGCCTGGGCGAAAAATGGCATTTGGAATTTCATGTCACAATACAAAATTATGCTATTGCACCACATCATGTAATTATGCGTCATTCGCTTCAAATATTTAGCAGGAGAACAGAAGCGCAACATGAATGACCATAACTGGAGAAGGCATGTTTTTTGCACTTCTCTTTTTAGCATGAAAGGCATTCTTACATCCAAAACGGATGCGAGGATGCATTTCATGCTAAAAGTTTGGAATAAATGACAATTTTGTATTTCACGCAACCATGCATAATTTCGCATATTTCTGAAATAAAGCATAATTTAGCAAAAACAAATTACATTAATTTTGCATACCCCTACGTATTAGCTAATAAAGTCAAGCATCTGCTTGAACCATGTAAAGTGCTTCCAAGGTGACATTATCATATTCACAAAAGACATGGGAACCTGATATGATGTTGTACAATGGACTGGTTCTTTGAGTGAGGAAGAGTGCTTTGTTTGAATCCAAATTACATAAGCCAGGTCAAACCATTTCAGCCAAAAGAATTTCTGGTAGTTTTCATCAGGAATGCACAGCCTTCAGATATTAAAGCAAAATTGTTGCTTTTGGACAAAGTGAATATTACAGCAAATTTGTCTAGATATCTGTAAATGTGATGCAGCCTCTTAAGAAAACGTTATGCAAACACAAGGTTTGGGCATGGACCAACAAGATGCCTTTGACTTTGTGAAAAATGAAATTATACCTTCTCCTATCTTACAAAACATTCTGTATTGGAAAATGCTGTATGACTACTTTTGATAGTAATGGGCTAGGGAAGCCATTTCAAAAAGGGGCAATAAAAATGAGTGAGTTGTGGCATATGCTTCATGAATGTTGACTGAAGTGGAGAGACTCTATGTAGTTATGGAGCAGGAACTACTGGCATGCGTATGAGCTACTAACAACTTTAGCCATTTCTCTTCGTGGAATACATTAATTCAACAAACAAATCACATGCCCCCACTTGAGATGTTATCTTATGACCACAGCACGCATGCCTTGTCCATATTAAAAAAATGCAAGAGTACTGTTTTGTTGCAGAGTTTGTGCCAGGAAACAAGAACCAGCCTGAGGACGGTTTGTCCCTCTTTCCTTGCTCAGCCTGAGTGAAGATAAACTTGAGGAAGGTGAAGTTAAAATTGTAGTGTCTGTTGTAAGTGGAATGTCAGTGATGCAGTTGTCGGGTAAAAGTGGTTTACAGAGGGTGGTAAAGATTCCACACATAATGGCTGAAAAGTACACACAAGAAGGCTGGTCACTGAAGAAGAGTGTAACAGGACTGTTGCATTTATTTGCTGCACCTCAGCTGAGAGTTCAATGGAAGTTTGTGTTAAAAAGTGACAACTCTATTACTCCCAAGGTAATTCCCAGACTGATCAACAGAATACCTAATGATGGGCTTATATTTGTGTCCGTACTGAATGATCTTAGAAGAACCCATTTTGGTGGTCTGGTATGGATGCTGAAGAAGACCACTTAGTTAGGTCATGTGATGTAAGCTTAAAACCATCAGTGCTCACCTGAGACCAGCGCAATGGTCCCATATGGATTGGCAGAAGTTAGCTTTCTTTTGGTAATGCATGACCCTTCAGGACATTAGTATCCCCTTTGCAGTTTGGTTTTGTTCTAGTTGATTATCACACAAAATCACCAGAGGTGAAATTCTTACAGAAGGCTACCACAGCAGAAGGTCTTGAGTACTTTATGAGTGCGTTTAGCAAGGGAAAGAATCCAGAATGATTGTAACTGATAATTGTGTATGGATTGTTCTAAGAGATTTACAGATTTATTTTCCCTGCAACACATCAAACCCATCAGGACTAATTGTATGATCAATAGGGTAGTGGCCAGTTGGGGCAATTTAAATTGTCATGTGAAGGAGAGTGTACATCTGGCTCTCTGGAGTCATACTCCTATCACACTCATGGCTAGAAAAAGATTGTGGGCTTTTAGGATTATAACACATTCTCTGACTGGTAGCAGCCCATTCTGGTGTCCTGGTTTGCTTAGAAGCACATTTCTCAATGGAAGGGTGTGGGAAACTGTCCCCTGGTTGAATTACCCCCACTTTTTGCCTAGTTTCTGAATGCATCTTGGACTGGAGGGCACTAGGGGCCAGATGTAGCAAAGGGTTTTACCCATTCTGTGTCTATGGGAAAATTAGTTGGTACATATGGCCCTAGGTACCTTCTAACCAGGTCGCAAGGTGCCAGTGTTCTTCCTTTAAAATGGATAAAAATGTGGTCACAATTGGCAACACCTTTAGCTGGCATTGTAAGTCCCTAGTAAATTGTACTTTTGCACTCAGAGCATGGGGTACTAAGGGTAGGCCCTTGAAGGCAGCAGCACAGATTGTGCCACCTTCAGGGACCATGTATCCAAGTGCACCCAGCACTGCCATTGCAGACTGAGGCCCTCATTATGACTTCGGAGGTCAAAACTGTTGACCGCCGAAGTCACGCCCGCCAGGAGACCGCCATATTATGACTCCTGGCAGCTCTCTGCACCCATTCCCTCCCAAATGACCACCAGGTAAGGTGATCGACCGAGAGGGGTGTTGAGTGTTGTGTGCGTGAATAGGGGTTTGTGTGAAAGGAGGGTGGTGGGGTGGTGTTGTGTGTGTTTGTGTGCGTGTGTGTGCAAGTGTCTGTGTGCTTGTGTGAATGCGTGTATGCAGGGGTGGGGGGAGTGTTGCGGCCATGTGTGCATGTATGTGTGAATGAGTGAGCGTGGACGTGTGCGTGTATGTATGTATGTGTGAGTGTGTGCATGTATATCTGTATGTGTGGTGCGTGCGTGGATCGGGGGTCAGTATGGGGATCAGCGGGATGGGGGTCAGTACGAGGATCGGGGGAGGGAGCATCACTACTTGGGGGGTTGGGGCTCCTTCAAGGAGGGGAGATTGGGGAGTCCTGTAGTGGTGACAGGAATTAGTATTCCTGTCGCCAGTATCCTTACCACCAGGGATTTCATGGTGGGGCTGCCACCACGGAATCCCTGTCGGTAAGGATACTCATTATACCACGGGCAGTGTTAGGTGGACCGCTGGGCCGAATGTGGTCAACCTTCAACCAGGCGGTCCCACCCCTGTGGTGGTACAGGCAGCGAACTAGCTGCACTGTGATGGTCATAATTTGGCGGTCCTGCACCACCACGCTGTCGGTGGTCTGGCTGCCACTGCCGACGTCGCGGGACAGGACCGCCAGGGTCATAATGACCCCCTGAGCGTCCTGGTGCAATCCCAAAATGCAAAATGGACATAGCACACACCCTGTATGACCTGTCCACTACACACTGCATGCAATATAGATAAGCCACCTCTCTGACAGGCCTTCCAGCCCTAAGACAGGGTGCACTGTAATGTATGTGTGGGCATAGGTGCATGAGCAATATGCCTCTACTGTATCCTTGCCAAACCTGGGACATAGTAAGTGAACAGCACAAACGTTTTAAATGCATGTGCTGGACATTGGTCAGTACGAGTTTCACAGCTACCTGATGGCCACTCTCAACCATGGGTTGTTTGGTATCAAATCAGAACAATAAATCCAGACTGTAACCAGTATTGGATTTATTGCAAAAGGTATCTAGGGGCCAGCTTAGAAGTGACCCCTTACAAATCTAACTAGCCCTGGCATCGTTGCTGGCCAGTCACAACCAGCCTGCCACCAACAGTCAAGATTCTGGAACCCTGGGGTGAGAGCCTTTGTTCTCTGGGTTCAGAAAAAAAGCCCTTCCTGGGCAGAGGTGTTACACCTTCTCCCCCAGGAATGTGCACAGCCCTGCCTGCGAGCTTCAGAGGGCTTAACACCCTTGAAACTCGACCATCAGCTCTGCTGCCAGCAGCAGATGGCTGCCCCTGTTACAAACCCCTACTTTTGGTGGGAGCAATGGTGGGAAAATGCCCATCGACAGGAGGAGTGGCCACCCCCAGTCTACACCACCCCTAAGGTGTTGCATGTGAGGTGACCTCTCCATTTTATTTTACTCCATCTTGCAGGGTAAGGAATTAGCCAGTCAGGAATAGATAAGTGACCTCTGCCCACAGGAAGTGGTCACATAGTGGATGTAGCCACCCTAAGGTAGATGGTTCATTGTTCACTACTAGGAACTCTGCTAAGCACCCACTAAGTGCAATATATAAGAAGCCAGAAACAAAGAAGACCCAAGGCTCAAGAACTGCATTCCTGCTGCACAAAGAAAAAGCCAAACCCTGCCTGCTGCACCCAGGACTTGACAATCGCCACTATGAGGTTTCATGGACATTGGACATACTCTAAAAACCCCAGAGGACTTCCACCCTTCTGAAACTTACCAAAGATCTCCCTCCAGAGTGAAGGCATCACTCCCTGCAACAAAGAAACAAAAGGCCACTGCAGGCCAATTCACTGACCGCCCGCTGACCAAGGATCTGGAAATAATAGCCACACCAAATTCCACCCAAAGGATCCAGATGACAAATCCTGCAAGTGTGCCAAATTTGGTGTCACTGCAACCTACAGTGGGTAAACCGTGCAATAGCCTGGGGTACTGGACCTCCAATGTCGGACACCCAGATGAAAAGTCCCCTCCAGACTCTCTGAGGACCAGAAGAAAGCTCCAGTCAAAGAACTTCAGAACACATAAGAACCACAACCCAGAGTGACCTTGCTAACCTGAAATCCACCCTCAAATTGACCTGCTTTCAGTGGCACCTCTGTGCACAACTCTTGGCTCACAAATCTGCTTTGCACCCAGCCTTCCTGGGTCCTGCACTAGTGAACCAGTGAACTAGCTGTATTCTAATGGTCCCCAACCAATTGCGACTTCTAAACTCCAAGGGGACTCACCAGACTCACCTTGAAGTCCTCCTGTGCAGTGCATTTCCAAGTGATCCCCTGCAGTGGACCTGCATCAGCTCCAAGGGCTTTGCAGCAGCTGAGCCTGTCAAAACTGGGAGCTGCCCGAACTTTCCTAGCTGATCTACAGAACAGGTGAAAGACCTCGACATACAGACAAAAGAAGACATTGGTAAATGCACTGCCTGATTTTAAATACATTTTTAAGGTTTTCGGCCATTGATTCCTATTGTGAATAATCACGCTCAAAAAGGCTATTTTTGCTAAACTTTGAAAAATCACAATTTAAAAAGTACTTACTCGATTTTGATGATATTTGTCTTAAACTTTTTATAAAAATCTAAAGTAATTTTGTGAATTGGTCTTGAGGTATCCTTTTGAGTGTGTGTCCACATTTATTGATAATGTGAGTACAACAAATACTTTTCCAAGATTGGTTTAACTGCTCAACCAAGCTACAATAAAAATTAGAGCATTAGATGACCTAGTTTTTACTTCTGTAAACCAAGGTGGGGTTGCTTGGACTCGCTGCTCAGTGCAAATCATTTTTGTACACTATACAGAGACGGCCTCCTACAAAGGGTGAGTGTTGTTATGGTTGATCTTAAATAAGTCAGAAACAATGGGACATGGGAACCTGTCCCATCAGTAAAGTCCTCACCCTAAACACTTCCATCACTTCTGAGACATTCCTTGATGCCTGTAAACACACCATGGTCAATGCACTGCCAAAGAAACACTGCACTACTAGCAAACTACTGCCCAATCTCCCTTCAACCCTACCCAGCCAAAGTGATGGAAAAAGAAAGTCATAAATATCCCACTCACCCCCCCCCCCTTAATGCACACCAGCTCGTAGACACTACATAATCAGGGTTTTGGCCAAAACATGGAACCAAGACTGCTCGCATCGCAGCAACTGACAGCATCAGGATGATCCTAGACCATGGAGACAGAGGAACCCTTATATTACTCGATCTCTCCACTGCTTTTAGCACAGTCTCCCACCTCACCCAGATCAGAAGACTACATGAGACAGGCACACAAGGACCTGCAATCAACTGGATCTGTTTGTTCCTCACAAGAAGGACACAAAGAATCAACCTGTCATCCTATACATCAAAGGCTAAGAACCTCATCAGTGGAGTATCTCAAGGATCAACTCTCAACCCAAAGCTGTTCAACATTTCTATGACTCCAGGAACTGATGTCATCAGATCATACAGCATCAACAAACACTCCTACTCTGAGGATACCCAACTGAATCTCTCCATCTGACAAGACCCCATCATGATAAACAACTTTGCCACTTTCATGACCTCCGTAACCTCAAGGCTGAAAACTAAGGGGCATATTTATACTCTGTTTGTGCCGGATTTGCGTCGGTTTGTTTGACGCACATTCGGCGCAAACACTGCCCCATATTTATACTTTGACGCCCGACGCAGCGGGCGTCAAAGTTCCACCATGTGCGCCATTTTTTAGAATGGTGAACCAGCCTTGCGTTAATGATATGCAAGGTAGGCGTTCCCTTCTAAAAAATGACTCCCAGGCCTTTGCGCCATATTTAAACTCCCGTGCAAAAATGACGCACAGGAGTGGGCGGGTCAAACAAAATGACGTCCAGCCGCGTTTGCGTCATTTTTTAACGCCTGCTCAGGGCAGGCGTTAAGGGACCTGTGGGCTCGGAAGGAGCCCAGAGGTGCCCTCCCATGCCCCCAGGGACACCCCCTGTCATCCTTGCCCACCCCAGGAGGACGCCCAAGGATGGAGGGACCCACCCCAGGGACATTAAGGTAAGTCCAGGTAAGTATATATATATTTTTATTTTTTGTGGCATGGGGGGCCTGATTTGTGCCCCCCTACATGCCACTATGCCCAATGACCATGCCCAGGGGACATAAGTCCCCTGGGCATGGCCATTGGGCAAGGGGGCATGACTCCTGTCTTTGCTAAGACAGGAGTCATGTCAATGGAGGGTGGGAGTAAAAAAAAATGGCGCAAATCGGGTTGAGGCAGATTTTTTGCCTCAGACCGACTTGCCCCATTTTTTGACGCCCAAGCTCCATTTTCCCCTACGCCGGCGCTGCCTGGTGTGGGTCATTTTTTTTGACGCACACCAGTCAGCTCCGCCGGCTAACGTCATTCTATAAATAAGGCGCCCGCATGGCGCTTTGGAATGGCGTTAAAATTTTTGACGCACAACTGCGTTGGCGCAGTTGTGCGTCAAAAAGTATAAATATGGCCCTAACTGTCTCAAACTAAACATGAACGAAACTGAAGCAGTGATCTTCATAAAGAAAACTTCCACCGAGCGACTCCCCCTGGTGGCTTTCTAACCTCAGACCCTCACCCAGCACCCACCATCAATGCAAGAAATGTGTGAACCATCCTGGACCACAAGCTCATCATGACAGCTCAAGAAAATGCAGTAACTTCCACCTGATTTCAAATCCTAAAGATACTAAGAAATATCTTCAAATGGCTTCCTGAGAACACCAGGAAAATGGTTATACAGTCATAGATCATCAGTAGATTCGAATATAGCAACACATTCTATGCTGGAATCACCAAGGAGCTACTGAAAACACCACAGCAAGAGTCATATTCAACTTACCTTGCTGCACCCACATCACCCCACACCTTAGAGACCTGCACTGGCTCTCATTTCACAAATGCATCCAATTCTAACCGCTCACACAATTGCAAAACACTACCCAATTTTGTTCCAGAATATCAGAAGAGCCACATACACTTCTACTGTCTACACACTTCCCAGGCACATCCGCTCAAGCGAATTCTCACTGACAAGCACACCCTGCATCTGCAAAGTCACTGCTGGATTCACGCCTTCTCTTATCACTCCCCCAAAGCATGGAACCACCTCCTCCACCACATCAGAGCTTCCTCGTCGCTTCTTGAGTTCTGCAAGAAGCTGAAAGCCTGGCTATTCAACTAACCTCACCAGGAGATGGCTGCCTGCCCAGTTCCTAAGAAACTGGATGCCTCCAAGGGTGATTACCGAACTATACAAGAATTCATAACATAACAGTTGGAGCAATTTGAATCAAGGGACATTATTCCACAATACATGAAGACCGCAGTTTAGGTGTATCCACTGGGGTCCTAATTAGAATATGTAACATAGCGTACACAAAAAAAGGAATGTCCAAATTCGGAAAGCCTTTAAAAATTTGCAGAATCAACATACGTAGTGTCATCGTGCAAGGAGGGAAATGTTTGAGTTTGAGGAGAGGAGCCCAGTGCAATGCACTTTATAGAATCCAGAAGGCAGCTGTGAAACCTGAAGGTGTGTATGAGGAAGCATGTGTTGATTTTTCTATGTCAGAAGTAAGGAACATATGATACCCTGTAGCCGCTCAAGTACCACCAAAAGAGGGTGACCACAATCCTTCTTGTGAGACTCCCTATTCCACAGAGGTGCCTGATGGTTTTCACAACAACTTCTGCATTGCTGACCATGTGAAAAATTTCCCAGATCTAGAAGCCCCTCTTGGAGTATCTTAAAGGAAATACTCTTTGGCTGCCAAGCAATTGTCTATTTAATTATGTTTATTTTATTTTCCCAGGTGATTGGTGTGTTCTATTTTTCCCTGTCCCCTCGTCACTAGTTTTCCCTCCCTCATCTTTTATTCCATTGTGTCTTAGTTTAGTAAGTTAAAAACATTAGGAGATTGCAGGTGACGCTTAACAGCATTGGTACTTGACATTTGGCCCAATGAGAGACGTCCTAGACCTCAATAAAAAAAAAAACTTTCCAATCAGAGAAGCAGACAAGAATTACAACTGGAGAACTGTTTTACTTATCAGGCATTAACAATGCGTGAAATCTTATTTTTCCTGAATTTCTGTAATCATATTTATTCAGAAAAAGACATAGCTTTGTCCAGTGCTTTAAATGGGAAAAATATGTGCATGTACTCATCAGATTGAGCTAGGGGTGTTGACAGTGGGCGGGGCTGTGGGCAGGGTTAGGAGTGGGACAAAATATAAAGGCACTTCTGCCATCTGTTTACTATTCATTTGGAGCTTGGATTGTCCTTCTTAGTAGTCTCTAATTTACCATATGTGTAGATTTGCTCTACACATGTGGCGGAACACAGAAATAGCAATTAATAGCCAGTTTACTGCTATGACAGACTAAAATATGCATGCAGCCCATTGCACGTAAAGTGATCTTGACCTATGCTGTGTGGTCTTTGGCAAGAAATGTGTGTACTCTACTCAACGCCATGTCCGATCTTGAGGCATTTTTGTGATTTAGGGCAGCACTGAGTGATATTGGACCACCAATGTACTAACTTGCGCCAGTGATGGGGGGTCTTGCTTCAGCCCTTTCTGACCTTTCCTCTCCCAATTCAGATCTTTGCTCAGTGCCTTTTACACCACAGAGGATACAGACTATGAAAAAATCAGGATGAGCTCATGAAGAGTAGCACTTACTTCCCAATGGCAGGCATGCAAATACTTGTGGAATGGGGGGAGACTTTTAGCTTAAAAGTACATTTTAACTTTCTCACCCTTTTTCCTTCATTCGCAGAAAAGCTAACAGAAAATAAAATTGCAAGGTATCGCTCTAAAACAAACTCTGAAGTATTCCCAATATGTTGCCACATATTCCATGGGGGCTGTAATGTAAGCGGTCACGGTCCTCCACCTCTTTTTACTACATGGAAGGAGATTGAGCCGGACTTTGGCAGAGCAGCTTCAATCTGTGACTTCGCAGACTACTGCTTTCCTATTTTTTCTTCTTAGCCAGGTAGCACCAAACAGCATCTGTACAGTCCTGGGCACTGCCCCTCCTTCAGCACCATAGTTTTCAAGAGATCCTCATTTAAAGGGCTCATCCTCATATTCTCATATAAGGAATGGGCATATTCATGCAGCCTATTCTATTTATATGGACTGGTCAGATCAGACCATGTGCAAGAATCCTCAGAACAACTTTGACAAATTAAAAACCGTGCACATTTGTTATCACTGTGGGTGATGTTAGGCCTGCATAGTGTTGTGGGCTAGAATTAAGTGAGCTCAGCTCTCTGGGGTATTGGGTTTGGTAGTATAGTACATTAATTTGGGCCATTGCTGAATAATAGACAAGCACTGTCATAGTGGGTCCGCAAGGCATTAATGGAGTGGGAGAAGCAGTAATGGATGTGACCTGTGCTAATTCAAGGTTTTTAAGAGCGATGGAAACCAGTCAGTGAGAAATGTTGTAAGGTTTCGAAGAGACATGTCAAACATCTCAACTATCCCTCATTATGAGTGCTGTCTCCACCAGCCTAGAGTTGGCACAGTCAGCCACAAAGGCAGATGTGTAGCCATATATCCCATCCCACCCAATCTTCTTACATCCTTAATAGTTGAGATCAGGAGGTGAGTAGGTAAATATTCTAGGGTAGATCCTTTGAAACACCATAGGAGTTTTATTATCTCAGCTTGGTTATCTCTCAAGATGCTATCACATTCTTTAAACAGTAATACTAGTCATGCATTCCTGCTACCACACTATAGAATACATGCCATCTCCCACTCTCTGTTTGAACCCACCAACCTTCTAGGAACTTCAATGGTCCTGGTTCTACCAATGCTATGTAACCCATGGACATATGTTTGAGGCCTCAAATAACCAAGACTGACTGAGGTGTCGTGTCTTCTTGCATGGAAGGTATCTCAGCACACTTAGATTAGAGATTTAACATAGGTGTGTTGTCCACAGAGAAAGGACAGCCTAAGAAAATAACTCAGTGGGAACAACCGATGGCTTCTGCAATTCTTTCTGCTGGCTGGACATGTCTTGGAAAAAAATGCCCAAATCATCCATTGCTCCTCTTAGAGATTTGTACAATGACAACATAGAGCAGAGGATCCTTACCTTATAACATACTGGACCCCTTTAATGCAGCCATGCTAGATTATATTCATTGTGGCCCCCTCACCCTCCAAACACACATATGCGTGGCTCACAATCCTCTATCAGCTTAACTCAAGACAACAGAAAACAATAGTAGCATCAAAAAAGGCACAGATCGGTCCTTCTTCAGCTCCTGAATGAAAATGAACCACAGCTAGCCACTTTTCATTTTTAGGCCCAGCCAGAGACAGCTTTAGCTATCTCATGAGTCATAAGATATTTTAAAAAATGCATACATTAAAAACAATTATTACATATGCAGAGGGGCTTTTACTCAGCCCTCTTCATCCATGGTTCTGTTCAACTATCAGTCACATTCTGCTTCCACTTACCATAACATATAGCATGGTTAAATGGTCAGCTCTTAAACGTTACTGGCCATCTTGCTCTTTAAATAATAGCATTTTTCCTGATTAAATTAGTAAATTTTCCTTTAAAAGTCCACTTCAATGGCAGGATAGTGGGTCAATACTTTACTTCAGCAATGCATTTTTTCTTTCCACTTTTTATCCATTTTTTCAGTTGTTATGTGTGTTTAAAAAAGGGCTTCAGGTTGCAGTAATTAATGGCCAATAGCAGCTTTTTGTTGCACTGGTGGGAATCATACCTCTGTGTGCTGTGTATTAAACATAAAAACTGGTTCTAAACCATTTCTGCCTCAGAGGGAGCACCAGTACTGTTATATTATATGAAATGGTAAATCCTTTTTTTATTTAAATGTATTATTACAATCTTATGGTCACCACATATAGGAGGCATGTTTTCCTTTTTTGTGTCCTATGACTGCCATATTCCTTTTGGAATTAACAATTTTACCAGCATGACCAAGGCCACAGCTAATGGCTTTGCCCATACTTGTTTAACTAGTGCAGTTTCTTGATGCCATTCTGGTATTATTATTTATGTGCATTGGGCTAAGTACTCATATATTCTCATGTGCGCACACATTCAAACAGAGACCCTATCACACATGCACCTACACACATTTCCTTCAAAATACCCTGAGGGTATCCAGATTCTCTCTCTTTCTTTTTCGCATACGCACAAACGCACACACAGTCAGTTAAACACTCACAAACCTTTGCACGCTCACACAAACTGATCACACAGGAAAACAGACATTTTTAACTCCTTTCCACCTGTGGCTTCCTTAGTTCCTCCTCTCAGCGGGTTGCCTGGATTCCAGTGTGTGCACAGATGCACACAATAGTGTGAATGTAGTTGACAGAGCAGGGCCTGAATGGACACTGATTTGCCAAGCTCAGCGTGAAGGTGATCTTCTCAACACCCGCACGTCCAAGACATAATAAGAGTGTCCTGGAGTGAGAGCCTCACCAGCAATAGCCATAAGCAGGATACCAGGAGCCATGAGTACCGGTACTCTCCTTGGCGGCGGAGAAGTGCTGTTACTTAAAGGGATACAAATAAAAAATGCTGGTACTGAGTACTTGTTAGCACCGGCCCCTTTAAAACACTGGCTTTGTCCTAAACAAATAAAAAAACATAAACTAAATGAGGAAATATTTCCCACCCAAATACAGTGGGTCCCTCTGAAAACCGCACTCGGGCCACCACTCTAAAGCATATTGAAAATACATAAATGCATCAGTTGAATGCCAGAATAGCATCCACAAAAGCATTTTGCTATAAAAAAACATGGGATATGGACGAACTCACAAATTAATAGGGAGAACCAGAGCTCAGCCAAGGGTCAGCTCTGGCTATTAGAGCCCATGCATGGGCAGATACCTGGCAGTATTTGGTCTGTAAAGCGTGCAAGAAACATCATGTTAGAGTACGATAAGGTGTCTACAAAATTCAAAAAATCATATTTCTTTAACATATTGAAGCGTTTCACCGTAGCACATAAGAATCAAACTGCACCCAGAAATATTCATTAAAAGCGATAAATTTCGAACAGAGACACAAGAGATGTTTTTGTGCACCATACATAGGCCCTCATTCTGACCTTGGCGGGCGGCGGAGGCCGCCCGCCAAAGTCCCGCCGTCAGGTTACCGTTCCGCGGTCGAAAGACCGCGGCGGTAATTCTGACTTTCCCGCTGGGCTGGCGGGCGGTCTCCTTCAGACCGCCAGCCAGCCCAGCGGGAAAGAGGCTTCCACGATGAAGCCGGCTCGGAATCGAGCCGGCGGAGTGGAAGCTGTGCGACGGGTGCAGTTGCACCCGTCGCGTATTTCACTGTCTGCGCAGCAGACAGTGAAATACATGTAGGGGCCCTCTTACGGGGGCCCCTGCAATGCCCATGCCAGTGGCATGGGCACTGCAGGGGCCCCCAGGGGCCCCGCGACCCCCCCTACCGCCATCCGGATCTCGGCGGTCCGACCGCCGGGATCTGGATGGCGGTAGAGGGGGTCGGAATCCCCGCGGCGGTGCAGAAAGCTGCGCCGCCGCGGAGGATTCAATGGGGCCGCGGTACACTGGCGGGACCCCGCCAGTGGTGCCGGTCCGACCGCGGCTTTACCGCCGCGGTCGGAATCCCCATTGGAGCACCGCCGGCTTGTCGGCGGTGCTCCCGCGGTCCTCCGCCCTGGCGGTCAAAGACCGCCAGGGTCAGAATGAGGGCCATAATGTACTCTGTATTTGAAGAACCTCTGATTTGTGATAATAAACAAAAATGATGCATTTAAAAAAATATATATATATAAGTTTTTTTCACAGCACTGCACATGTGCAGTTCAGAGCAGCACAGTATATTAACCATCATGCCTCCCCAGGAAGTGGCGTCACAAAGCATCTATTACACATTTACATTTCTCATATCTGCACCCATAGTTCTCTTGTTCACCCCGCTGGTTTCAACCGTCGACAGTATAGGAGAAACCACAAGGGTGGACATTCACATGTGCATTGTATATCCGTCAGTATAGCAAGAGTAAAACCATTAACACAACCATCAGTGCTAACGCTGGTTTCCAATCGGGCTTTCGCTCAGCATCTCAACCAGGAGAGTGTATGTATGTATGTGAAAGGCTATCAAGCCCCTCCTCCCCCCCGTCTAAATCGCAGTCACACAAAGCAGGGCAAATACATACTCAGCGAGGCAACTGTCACACCCCCAGGCATGGCTCTCCAGAAACTACAGGCAACCAATCACCTCCACACTGACCCCCTGTACATTCAGCTGTGTCCCACTGTGTTTGTAGTCAACCAATCCACACTCATCCCTGCATACTGATCCGTCCGAAAATGACTGAGTACGCCCCCCATGGTTTTCAAAGGCATTCAATACTTCCATTCATAGTGGAGCTAACAGTTGTCTCTTTACTCCCTGTACCTCCTCCCTGTGGAGCTCCTGGTCCTCCGCCCAAACCCAGTTCTTGACGATTGCCTCTTTTTTCTCTATCACCAGTCTAGCTCTTGCTTTCCATGCCATGGAAATCTGTCGCTTGACTAATATGAGGTCTAAGTAAAGGAAATGGTTCCCCATGTCCTTGGTTACCAGGCATGGAAATAAACCAAGCAGACACACCTCGAAGGTACATAACACATCCAAATTCAGACCCATATTCAACAAAAAAATCACAGGGCGCGACGCTGCACCAAAACTGGCAGTGCCGCACTCCCTCATTTTCACAACGTAGGGATGCACCGTATTTAATTGAATACAGCACACCTTTGTGTTATCCCCTGTGCTGGTGCTAAATTAAGATGCCTGCACCAATGCAGGCATCCTTGCACCATTGTGCAAGAATGTCTGCGTTGAGGAGTGTGATTGTTTATGTGTTGCAAGGTGTCCCTTCCTGCACATAAACAATCACCAATGGCAATTTGGCACTTCTGTGTGTGCTGCAGAAGTGCCAAAGCGTCATTTTCACCGCTGGGGGGGGGGGTAAATATGTGGCAGCATCAAAATGCAATGGATGTTGTTGTGGCATGCCCACAGCAACACCCACTGCACGCCACTTCCATGCAAAGGGCTGCATGTGGAGTAGCAGTATTTACAAGGTGGTGTTAAGCCACAAAAAGTGGCTTAACGCTGTAGAAAAGTACCATCTTGCCTGGCATGTTACCCCCATTTTTCACTGTATGTATGTTTGGTTTAGCCCTTGTGTAACTGGGATCCTGCTAGGCAGGACCCCAGTGCTCACAGTATGTGCCCTATATGTGTTCCCTGTGCGGTGCCTAACTGTATCACTGAGGCTCTGCTAACCAGAACCTCAGTGTTTATGCTCTCTCTGCTTTTTAAATTTGTCACTGCAGACTAGTGACTAAATTTACCAATTCTCATTGGCACACTGGTACACCCATATAATTCCCTTGTATATGGTACTTAGGTACCCAGGGTATTGGGGTTCCAAGAGAGACCTAGGGGCTGCAGCATTTCTTTTGCCATCCATAGGGAGCTCAGGCAATTCTTACACAGGCCTGCCACTGCAGCCTGAGTGAAATAATGTCCACGTTATTTCACAGCCATTTTTCACTGCACACAAGTAACTTATAAGTCACCCATATGTCTAACCCTCTCTTGGTGAAGGTTGGCTGCCAAGTTATTTAGTGTGTGGGCACCCTGGCACTAGCCAAGGTGCCCCCACATTGTTCAGGGCAATTTCCCCAGACTTTCTGAGTCTGGGGACACCATTACACGCGTGGACTACACATAGGTCACTACCTATGTATAGCGTCACAATGGTAACTCCGAACATGGCCATGTAACATGTCTAAGATCATGGAATTGTCACCCCAATACCATTCTGGTATTGGGGGGACAATTCCATGATCCCCCGGGTCTCTAGCACAGAACCCGGGTACTGCCAAACTGCCTTCCCGGGGTTTCCACTGCAGCTGCTGCTGCTGCCAACCCCTCAGACAGGATTCTGCCCTCCTGGGGTCTGGGAAGCCCAGGAAGGCAGAAGAAAGGGATTACACCCTCTCCCTTTGGAAATAGGTGTGAAGGGCTGGGGAGGAGTAGCCTCCCCCAGCCTCTGGAAATGCTTTGATGGGCACAGATGGTGCCCATCTCTGCATAAGCCAGTCTACACCAGTTCAGGGATCCCCCAGCCCTGCTCTGGTGTGAAACTGGACAAAGGAAAGGGGAGTGACCACTCCCCTGACCAGTACCTCCCAGGGGAGGTGCCCAGAGCTCCTCCAGTGTGTCCCAGACCTCTGCCATCTTGGAAACAGAGGTGTTGGGGGCACACTGGACTGCTCTAAGTGGCCAGTGCCAGCAGGTGACGTCAGAGATCCCCTCTGATAGGCTCTTACCTCTCTTGGTAGCCAATCCTCCTTTCTTGGTAGCCAAACCTCCTTTTCTGGCTATTGAGGGTCTCTCCTCTGGGGTATTCTTCAGATAACGAATGCAAGAGCTCACCAGAGTTCCTCTGCACTTCCCTCTTAGACTTCTGCCAAGGATCGACCGCTGACTGCTCCAGGACACCTGCAAAACTGCAACAAAGTAGCAAGACGACTACCAGCAACATTGTAGCGCCTCATCCTGCTGGCTTTCTCGACTGTTTCCTGGTGGTGCATGCTCTGAGGGCTGTCTGCCTTCACCCTGCACTGGAAGCCAAGAAGAAATCTCCCGTGGTTCGACGGAATCTTCCCCCTGCTAACGCAGGCACCAAAAGACTGCATCACCAGTCCTCTGGGTCCCCTCTCATCTCGACGAGCGTGGTCCCTGGAACACAGGAGCTATATCCAAGTGATCCCCACAGTCCAGTGATCCTTCAGTCCAAGTTCGGTGGAGGTAAGTCCTTGCCTCCCCACGCTAGACTGCAAACCTGTGTACTGCGTGATTTGCAGCTGCTCCGGCTTCTGTTCACTTCTCCAAGGATTCCTTTGTGCACAGCCTAGTCTGGGTCCCAAGCACTCCGTCCTGCAGTGCTCAAACCTCTGAGTTGGACTCTTCCTCCAAGGGACGACATCCTGGTCCTTCCTGGTCCCCAGCAGCACCCAAAAACCTCTACCGCGACCCTTGCAGCTAGCAAGGCTTGTTTGTGGTATTTCTGCGTGGAAACACATCTGCAATATCCAGCATGCCGTGGGACATCTTCCATCCAAAGGAGAAGTTCCTATCTCTTTTCGTTGTTGCAAAATCCTTGGCTTCTTCCACCCAGAGGCAGCCTTCTTGCACCTTCATCCGGGGTTTCCTGGGCTACTGCCCCCTGGACACTATCGCGACTCTTGGACTTGGTCCCCCTGCCTTGCAGGTCCTCAGGTCCAGGAATCCGTCTTCAGTGCTTTGCTGGTGTTTGTGGTTCTTGCAGAATCACCCTATCACGACTATTGTGCCCTATTGGGGTAGTAGGGGTACTTTACTCCTACTTTTCAGGGTCTTGGGGTGGGGTATCTTGGACACCCTGACTGTTTTCTTACAGTCCCAACGACCCTCTACAAGCTCCCATAGGTCTGGGGTCCATTTGTGATTCGCATTCCACTTTTGGAGTATATGGTTTGTGTTGCCCCTAGACCTATGTTCACCTATTGCATCCTATTGTAATTCTACACTTTTTGCATTACTTTTCTTACTATTATTTACCTGTTTTGGGTTTGTGTACATATGACTTGTGTATATTACTTACCTTCTAACTGAGGGTACTCACTGAGATACTTTTGGCATATTGTCATAAAAATAAAGTACCTTTATTTTTAGTAACTCTGTGTATTGTGTTTTCTTATGACATTGTGCTATATGATATAAGTGGTATAGTAGGAGCTTTGCATGTCTCAGTTCAGCCCAAGCCGGTTTGCCATAGCTACCTTCTATCAGCCTAAGCTGCTAGAAACACCTCTATTCTACTAATAAGGGATAACTGGACCTGGCACAGGGTGTAAGTACCACAAGGTACCCACTATAAGCCAGGCCAGCCTCCTACAAACGCCGCCTTATAAATATGGCGCAGGGCATGGCATCACTGGAGCGTCACAAAAAGTGACGCTTCGGTGTCGCTAGTGGCTCTTAAATATGCCCCTAATTGTCACATTCAGCCTCTGCGCCACTGCAGTCCAAAATGCTCTTACATGAATACAGGAACACAAATTAAGAATGTGGCAAAGTATTTGCCTATTATCACACAACTTGATCAATAAAGAATTGACCTCAGATTCTCTAGTTTCATGCTGTGAAGATTAATTCTTTGCCATTCACTGTTGGACTGTGAGCTTAGAGGCTGGGTGTCAGCATACTCCACACTTTACTGTTGGCAGTTTTACATGGCGCAGACGGTGCCTACAGAAATATGAATGCTTCACAAGATACACAAACTACTTTGCAAAGTTTTTTATGATAGAGGGAGGTTTGCCAGGATTGACGTTTTACAGAGCCCAGACCAGGATTCGTCCAGGGTACCCATGTTCCATGACCAGCATTTGTAGTCACTGACCCAAATCGCCTCCTTTGAAAGTTTGGCTCGTTTTGGGCTCAAGATTCACAAGAGAACCTTCAGCTGAGCCAGAGACAAGCATCGTGCTCGAGTCAGGTTCGAGTTTTCTGTCGCTCCCCCAATTCTGCCACCCTAGTTCTGCCTATTTCTTCCATAAACCTACATTTCCTGTCTCATCATCACCCTATTGCAGGTTTTTAATCCCTGCTTTCTCTCTTTGCCACTGTTTTCCTATCTTTCTCTTACTCCCCTTTCTGATTTACTCTGCTTTGCTCTGGATCTAAGTCTTATGATGAAAAATAAGGCCCAACCCAAACAATAAAAGATAATGCCCAGAACGTTTATCCACCGGCAGACTTTATTAACTGCATGAGACAGTTTATTATGGCAGCATTAGCATCTTGCAGCACAGAAACAGTGTGAAATGTAATGGAGGTTGGATTACTTAAGCCAGGAAGTCATGAAAAGAGACAGAGGTACGAACATTAATTGGAAAATTATGTGACAGTAGGCAACACAGTTGGATATTCCTTAGCATAGTAATTTGAGGGCAGTAATATAAAGCTATTTGTCACAATCATATGCCTTTTTATTCAAGTCATTAATTGATTGGAAATTATCTGACGTATACTGGGATATACCTATACTTTTCCATTAAAATATACCAGTCTTGCTGAGAAGTACAAGTATGATCCCATTTGAAGTATGACAGAATTGTTGGGACCCTTTGGCACTGTCTATAAATAAATCTGCGGAGGTGAGGTACTCCACACTGAGCCAATATTGGCACCACAGGTCTACTCAGAAGTATGGAGCATTTTCTATATAACTACTGCAGATTTGCTCAGCAGTTTTGGTAGTATCCATGAAAGTAATATAGCAGCTCTGATGAGGTGTGTTGGTGCTGTCTACAAAAAATGTATAGCAGCACTTCCGAAAAGTTCTGGTACTGGCAGACCCACTATAGGTATGTCAGCCTGAGCATTGGTGGTCCTAAAGCAATAAAATCCTGAAGCGTCGTTGCAAAGCTTATGCACAGTCCGACTGGGGGGCTTCTTCGAATAGGCTGCTGAAACTGGGTGCACAGTGAGCACCCACAAATATGTGGTTCAGTGGGGCAAATAATAGGTGCACAATTTTCACCTAATTATGTAAGAATGGGGAATAACAGAACAACCGCTCATATTATTTCACATTCCAGTATATGCAAAGCGTGCACATCTGGTATTTGCTGCTGCTCCCACAATTCGACCATTTGTGGAAGGTCATCAGCTGGCAGCAGACTCCTGCAAATTGCTCACCGAATGTTTTCCCGTTTTGGGTGTAAAAAGGGCTTTGCATGCAAAACTGGGTTTTCAGTCTAATGGGGCCTCTATGTGAGCTAAAGCTTGAGAGCCAGGTGGATTGTGAGTGTACTTCATTTGTCTAGTTTAATTATCAGTGAATAAGTTGAGGACATGTTTGCGAACTAGGATAGAACAGGGGTAGTGTCTTAAACATGGATTAATTTCACCCATCAAGCCTTAATTGTTCTAGGCAGGATATTGATTGACACAAGGGCATATTTTTAAATATCGTATTGATTCTCCTGAATGGTTGGAAGCTTTTAATGGCACAGCTTTTATCTGTGAAGGATAATGGCCTCATGTACAAAAACGTGAGCGGTTGCAAAGTGTATGAATCACACATACATAGGCTTCCTGACTGTAAAAGCGTGTTTTGTCATGCACAAAACCCTTTTTACTAGAGAGAAAGTCTTTCCCACTTGCAGATATGTGAGGAATTGAAAGGGTCACCCACCTTATATTCAGGGATCACAATAGTATATATCAATGCTTTGCAATCACAATTACAGCCACACACCATTGATCAGATTGCAGCTGCGGACATGGGGTCGTATCTGATTTGTAAAGGGGCAGCTGTCCCCTTTAAGAATCATTGGCGCTGGCCTCAGGGTGTGCAGGCAGAGGTCCAGGGAACCACTGCTTTCTCTTGCAATGAGTATCCTGACAGGAACTTTTTCTTTTATATTAGTGCCTGTCCCTTTAAAGGGCACCTACTGCTTAAAATGGTTTCATATCAGAAATGTAAAGGCGGGATTTGGGGCCTGCTAGCTCTTTGATACCTGCTTAAGTCCTGCTTATTTAATATTCATTACACAGGATGTTTGCAACCTCTTGTGAATCCACATTTTGTGATGTGACTTATTAGTACATCAGTCGCATCGCAAGATGTTGGACAGATCACAAAAAGTGCAATTTGACACCACAGTGAAAATCATTTCAATTCAACAGAGAAAAAAGCATAAGCCACTTTAACTTTCCAGAGATACTTGATGCATGTATGTTTTCCACATTCCTGGGTGGGAAAATATGCATATCAGAGGTTAACCTTGAGTTGTATTAGGGATGAGAAACTTATTTATACATGTCACTTTCAAAATGTGGCAACTGATAACAGTAATATGAATGGATTCAACAATGTTTTGAAATATTCCTATTGTGATGTGTGTTAACTGAGTTCTTTTTCTGGTTTTGTTGACAGGTGGGAGTCCTTGATTTTAGTGTCGATGTATGTGATCTACATACTTATCATGAAGTAAGTAAATTGTCCATCTCTTGGCAGATTGATATTACTTCTCCATTCCAAAATGGCAGATAAGTGAATGACTCTCAGGAAGTGTAACTGTCTATTTAAATGTTCAGTGCAACGATACATGTCCATGTGTGATAATACATTCCTCATTCTAAAGGGCAGATTTATTGAAATTCTGCACTGGGTGTGCATTACGGAAGTACTACAAACTGGCCCAAAATTTTATTTTGAATGTATTTACATCGTTAAAGCTGGAAAGTTGCCTAAATGTAATGCAGAGCAGCACAAATCTTCACATAGGTCAAATCTGTACTCCTGTATCCCTTCCTTGGAACAGATAGCAAAGGATGTGGGGTGTTTTGGCCAAAGGAAGGAGACATGGGTGGTGCCGGCACAGCAGAGTTTCTTTTACTTCTGCTGGTGGGAGCTATATCTGCACCCCCATGCTTAAGTATAAAGCTGGATGGTGGCTAGGCACAGTAGCTCTCCATATATCCCACAACTTCACACAATCTTCCAGATCTGGAGTTTCTGGGCCTGGAATTATCAGGTCTGGAGTTTGAAGACCTTTAAATTCCTGGCTCAGAGCCACTGAAAAACTTGCAATTTGCTGAACAGTATTCTCCTGGGGCAAACAACATATTTCACTATCTGACTCCCCAAATCATTGTTGTATGAAAAGACTTTCGAATTATAAATGCATTGCATGTTATACAAATGTAAAACAAATAAGAACTTAACAATGTAACAAGAGGTGTGCACTTCTCATTTGCTTGAGTTTGTCTTTTTGCTTTACCAGAGGGTAGGACACCATTGAGCAGGCTTTTGTTTTAGGTCACCCCCCACCAAAAGGCCATTGCAGCACTCCACCATATATATAATAAACATGCTATTATAAACATAATTCTCAGTCTATAACATCAATAAGAAAAGCTGACTCGCCTGCAAGACACTAGCTATTTTGAGCATTCTCTTTTAAAGATACCCTAGACAGATTGTTATGGCTACTTAGTTAATGGTCTGGTGACCATGGACCATATGTACGAACACATTTTCCCATAGACACAGAATGGATAAAACCCTTTGCTACATCTGACCCCATGTCTCCTCCATTACAGCCCTCGTTCTAAGTCAGGCTGAGCAGAATTCCCATATGGAATTCTCCTTTGCCCAATCACAAGTGGTCCAGTTATTTCCTGCTCAGTTATCCTGAGTGTGGGAACAACAGGCCCAATTTTACTGGCGGGAAAGAATGGCCAATAAAATCACTTGAAGCTTTGGCTGCAACAGAAGCCTTGCCTCATCCTCCAGCTCCACCCGATCCCCTTTTCGGCCAACAGGAGAGCATTCAATGCTCTCACTTCCCAAGACGCATCTCACATTTACTTTCCCTAGCCTCCCCACCCTCCTCTCTCCACTTCTGACCTGTACAGAAGCCCCAGCTCCCTTTTGCCATGTGTTTAACGTAGGTGTTAAATGGCAACACTAAACCACATGGAATCTGAATTCCCTGTAGTTTTATGCTTTATGCCTAGTAAAACCAGGTCTGCACACTTATTGCCCATTGTTTGGGATTTATCTCATAATTGCACAGTACTGGAGGAGTGCTAACGCATGGTACCAGTAATTACAAGTGCAGCTTTTGCACCCTACCAGTACCATGCAACTTATAATGTGGGCCATAATAGACTGGTATGCCTACTGTTCGACTGTCCCATTTCTATCTAAACAGCCGGTGCAGTATATCTATGGTTTGGGGTGTCACAATGCCCTGCAAGGGCTGCCCTCTACCGCTGAGCATAAAACAAAACTCTGCACTGCCCTACAGGAATCTGACCTCCCCCTAAAAGTTTTAAAGTAATGATAGCACTGCTCTATGAGTCTTGGATTACCACAGTGCTTTTTTCCTTAAGTATTACCTGGGCCAGAGGGTCGAGTTCCTGCCAAAAGTTTCAAGTAGATCATTGCACTTCCTGGGGACTTATTAGTATTTCCAGCTACACAGATTTTCCTTGTAAAAGCTGCTATTCACTGGGCAGTCCCAAAAAACTGATCAGACCTAAATGTAAACTTTGACCTCTGATTAATTTGCAAGCATCTAACTAAAAAATATGCAAAAATGCCCAAGTGCCAAAGCGTGTAACATTTATGTGCCAAAAGTGACAGCCTGCAATGCTCACCCCTGTCTATGGTAACAGTGTGAGAAGTATAAAAGAGTTTGAAGCAGCCTGCTAGTGGCACACAAAACATAACTCATTGGCAATTAATAATTTAAAACTCTAAGAAATTGGGTTATTGTTTGAGGCGGTTAGAAGCCCCACTCAGGCAACAACCACAATCTTGTCAGGGTGAACCACAAAAATCACTAATCTAACTGGTGCTTGGCTCTCTGTTGGCTTGGCCCAAGCAGTGTGACTTAACTTAGAGGCAGTGTGTAAAGTATTTATGCAGCACACCAACAATAATAAAGTGACAACACAACACAGGAAAAATCCCAAAACAAATTACACGAATAGAGTACATTTTAATAAATAAAATGATACCAGAATTGCAAAAATCCAATCAGTAGAACTGGAGATATTCAGTTTCTAATGTTCAATATTTTGAGTGAAAACAGAGCTTAAAAGCAAAAAGCGTTACTCGTAGTCATCTGGTTGCACTAGAGTTGGTTAGAGTCACAAGTTCAGGCCAGCCATGATGGAGCACAGGCTCGACACAGAGACCAAGTTCATCCTGATGGAAAAGTTATCTTCTAAGTTCAGCACACAGAGTTCTGTTCAGGTTGGAGAAGGTCTCAAGGAGGAGGCTGAGCATAGTGGATGGTTGTCGTAGTGAGAAAAGCAGGTCGAGCATGGTGGACAGTCATTGATGTATCACAAAAGGCCGGTTGTGCGTCATGGACGGTGGCTGCTATGGGTATGTGCTGTGCTGGCAGTCATCGCGGGCTAGATCTGCTGTATCGCTAAGTGTAGTTCTCACATTGCCGGTCACCGTGGACAGTTGTTGTTGCCATGAAGAGCAGGTTAAACCAGAGTGTCACTTTGGTGGTCAGCACAGGCAATAGAGTTTTGACACAAATGGCCACATACAGGATCACATGGATTTTCACAGATTCTTCAGGAACAGTGCTCTCTGGTCCTAGCCAGAAGTTAAGGACCTGAAGAGGCAATTCCTGGGGATCAGGACTGACTCCAGCAGAAGCCAGCAGTGCTCAGGCAGGTCCAGTTGTAAGTCCAGGCAGGTCCAATTGCAGCAGGTCAGCTGGGCAGATGCATTGAGCATCTGAAGCTTATTGTGTCCCTGTACCTCACACAGGAGGTCAGCCAACTGACTCTTGGAGTCCCTCTAGTTAGCCCGGAATGAAGGCAAGCTGATGCAGTCTTTCATCTCAGATAGCAGTGCAGTCCTTCGAGCAGCAGGGCAGCCATCTTGCAGCAGGGCAATCCTTCTTCTGTAGCTTCCAGCTCCAGAAATGTTTTGTAGTGTGACTCTGGAGGTCCAATATTTATACCTGATGCCAGCCTTTATATGGGGGGGACTCCCTGTCCTACTCCCAAATCTGGTTCTGGAAGGGTGACACAGGGCAGGGCAGGCCTGGTGTCAGGATCCTTTGTGTGTGCAGGAGGAAAAACCCTTTGAAGTGTAAGTGGGGCTAGGTACACCCCCTCTCCAGTCATCCTGCCTGAATGGCTCATCCTGTCTACATCTAAGCCCCTTTGAATTACAGTTTGAGACCATTACACAAACCCCAACAGCAGAGCTACTTACAGTCATGTGACCTCCCTAGTACATTTATTTGCTTGGAGTCTGCTGATTTGTTTCAGTAGCAATGATGCTAAAGGCCCTCCTCCAAGAAAGAAAAGCAGGTACACCTTCTTCCCAGTTGAGTAGTAAAAGCTAGCTATATTTGGGGTGCAGTGGTCTTCTCTCACCCCCTAATCCCTTTGCCTCTCTGGATACTGCACTATTGATAGATATGTCACTGAGTGTTCTTGCTGAGAACAGACTGGAAACGTTGGTCTTCCTTTGGTTCAAACCAATGGGAAGATTTATCTAGCCTTTACAATAGTGCGGTCTTGGAAACTGACACAAACAGATGCACAGTCTTGATACAGTATTTACTGTCTACTGCAAAACGTTTTTTGCACTGGGAATGAGTCCTAAAATTAACACACATAGCGGTTTACAGTGCTTTGCGTTACTTTGCATCAAGGGGGCACCCCAAGGGCCAATGGCATTCCTACCATACCGCCCATTTATTGTAACAAGAAAACCTATCTCATAACATTGGTAGACATGGCTTAGCAACAAAAAATGACACCTTCTTGAGGTGGGCATTAACAAGATGATATGTTTTAGTTTCTAGTAACATTTCATACATTAATTGTGTGCTGAACTGTACAGCACAGGTCTATTATGTGAACAGTTTTAAAGTTTAAAATGCTGCTCTTTTCACATCTTGATCTTGCTAGTTTTCCTTATCTCGTAAATGACTTAAAAACATATAAAAATCGGAGTTGATTTATAAGTTTCGTGAATGTAACATGTTTTGCATTATTTTATAGTTTGCTGCCATTCAAAATTCAATACTGAACTGTGACAAACACTGTTGCAGAAGTAGTCCATTTCCTTCCATGAAGTTCCATATTAAAAGGCTTACGTTCCATCACTTTAACCACGTGACTTGTTAAATAGTTAACCAACGCTGCTCAGCACTACAAAATGCTTTAAAGGGTCTGGCGCTTTTAATCGCGTTAATATCTAACCTGCATAAACCTACTTGTTTTTACCATAGGTACAATTCATGCATCCATCGATGTTTTGAAAGGAAGGCGAAGACTGCAGGAAACATGGTGAACGGCCTTGCAACAAACCCAGAAATGGATGACAACATCAACTGTGAAGCCACAGTGGTCTTGCTAAAGAAAGGTACCACATGCGGCATCCAAGCGTTATGATAAAAACAATTTCCACGACATTCGTTGGCTCCACCTTACTAACCTGAATCTTCAGCATTGAGTGCTAGCATGTAACTAAATTAGAATTGTCAACTACCCTTAAGAACCCGAATATTTTTTGATTTGCTGTATACTTTATAACACAAACAGGAAAATGCTCACTAATTCCACCTGTTTACTTATTTAATCTACTTTTTAGGATAAGTCCTTGGACATATTTTCGAGTTTTGTGCCGCAGGGCAGCAAGCCACCACGCTGATCTGATTTGTGTCATGGGGAAAGAGCAGGAATGTGCCGCATCAATCCAATATGATGCATTCCTGTCCTTTCTCCTTACAGTGGTGCCATCTTGAGAGCCTAGCGCCAATGCAGCCCCCATTGCACAATGGTAAAAAGGTGCCTGTGTGTGTAGTAGGCAGGATTGTTTTGTGTCTGTAGGGGCACCTTCCTGCACAAAAACAATTCTAAGAGGCACTTCCTTCTTTCTATGTGTGCAGCACACATAGAAAGAAAGAAATGTGGAGACAAAATATATTTCTCTTCATTATGACTCTGCTGTTGAGGTGTATCTTTATGGCGCATTCCCAGATTCACAAGGTCCTGTAAATCTGGGAATGCGTCAAAAGCCATGGGAGTAGTGTAGGAACACCCACAAAATGCCCATGGAATACCTTCCTTTGCAGAGAATAACGCAATGTAGCGATTTGCGCTGCTTTGCATTGCTCCATATTTTGGAGTCATTCAAAGCCACGCAAAGTGGCTTTGCGTGGCTTGAAAAATATGACTCTGAGGTTTGCGCCACACATGTATCCATGTCTTTTGATTTCACTAACATACATGCACACACAAACAAGAGGCCTGAAACCGCAGTGTTCTTTCGCTGCCTACAGCCCTGGCCCGAATTCAGGCCAGGGCCGTAGGGAGCGAAAGCTGCCATTTCAGTCCTTGTTTGTGCATCAGTATGCACAAATAACAATAAAAAGAGACAAAGACTTACCTGGATCTTCGCGGGAGTACTCCTCTCATCGTCATCCGGCGGCGACGAGACTCCCTGCAGCGTCTGCCTCCCTCTGTGCTCCGGGTCCAAGCAGCAGTCCAGTTGTGGGCTGCAGAGCGCAAGCGCAGACTGTCTGTGGTTGTGCTGTGCAGCCCATATTGGGCTGCAGTGTGCACTGGGTGAGCTCCACTCTACTAGCAGAGTTTTGGACTTACTCCTTGCTCCAAGCAGAGCGCCGAGTTCCAAAAACTCTGTTATCTCCGCCAGTGGAGCAGAGCTCCCTGCACAGACCTATACTATAGTAAAAGAATAAAACAAAGTTGTGTAAGGACTTGTTTGGGCATACTTAGGCATCCCTAGACATTTCTGACAATACTGTACCCGATCAGATATTTCTTACATAAAGTTCACCATGTTATGGTATTTGACAAGGTTGCAAATGTTGAGTAATATGTCAATAGCAAGTTTAGTTTGAAATAAGATGTTGGGTGGTAGATAAATGCCCAGCATAAGACTCAAAAACATTGATCAGTCTAGAGCCTGCAATACATATTAATTACAAGCACTTCTCAAGAGAAAGTAATAGTCAAACTGATAGAGAACAGCAGCAACGGATGCACATTCCATGGGTCATACCTGATAGAAACAGTACTGCGAAATATCGCCCTAACCGCTCTGCGATATCCCATTGGGAGAAAACTAATACTCTGCTGAATAATAGCAGTATCAGAAGTGCGTACAATGCACCATTTTGGAAGGGGCAGTATTGCACCCTGACTTTAAGCATCCAATCGGAGACCCAAATGCTAATTGAAACTATGTTGTGTTTGTAAGGGAAATATTGGGTTACAATTGTAACTAGTTGCATTATAAGCTTTATGATTGGTTACGCCAATTTTAGCAGTCCATACAAAGTGCTAATGGGCTTAAGCCAGCCATAAAGGTCTCAACAGACCATTAAATGCCTGCTCCAGTATTGATATTTACAGCGCAATATAGCTGGATGATGTGGGCTATACAGCTGTTAGAACATTTCACCATATGAGGACATCATTTCCTAATCAACTAACCATTTTAGGGAATGTAAAATATACAAAAGGCTCCCATCGTCCTACCTTCCTACACCACACAAGCACATAATGTGTGATAGTGTTTAAAGTAGCTACTACATCTCTTTCTCTTGCTAACCTTTCAAGCGGAATCGCTCCTAAAATTTTGGAGCCTAGAGGTAAATGCAAGTGTTGCAGAGCCTACCCACGTCTTCCCAGAGCCAATCCTATCACTGCATGACAATGACAGCAGGAGCCAGCTAAGAAGAGATAACAGAGCCTCCTTTCTCTTTCAACAACCACAGCCACTACTACTCCCACTCTCCTGCAAAAATAGCAAAGTTCCTGAGGAGAGGCAAAAACCATTGGCAGCAATCTTATGCAAGCTGATGGTCTGACTACACCATTAAGTTTTAATTAGGCATTGTAGTTTACTGTTGAGGCCAATCCTAATTGTTAAAAGCACTGTTCCCATTCAATAGGTGAGAGCCACAAGAGGTGGGTTTCCCATGAGGTGTTACTGTAAGTCCCTGCCTCCATTATGTTCTATGGGAGATAGTCATACCCGCGAGTGGCCAAGTCTGGTGCTTATTCTTTGCTGGATGCATGTTTGATGAAGCCTGTCCCTCCTTAAACCCCTCTTTAATTCCCAAAACGTTTCCTATTTTGTAGTAAGTATTCCCAATTTTCCAGTCACTCCCCATGTCTCTCCCACGTTTGCTACTAAAATGTAGGCATACATGTGCGAAGATCTCTTCCAATTTGGTGGAGCTTCCCACATAGAAAAGATAGGGGAGGTAGAGGACTCCGTCCATAAGTTAGTTAAGAGCATTAGTACAGCATGAATACTACCACAGTAATGCTACTTACTTATTACAAAATGTAGTTTGTAAATAGGCTGTATTATGAGTAAAACTACTTTTAAAGAAACACGCTTCCATAGGGATGACAAAGATCAAGGGGCATATTTATACTCCGTTTGCGCCGAATTTGCGTCGTTTTTTTCGACGCAAATTCGACGCAAAACTAACTCCATATTTATACTTTGGCGTTAGACGCGTCTAGCGCCAAAGTTCATGGAGTTAGCGTCATTTTTTTGCGTGAACACCTTCCTTGCGTTAATGATATGCAAGGTAGGCGTTCCCGTCTTAAAAAATGACTGCGATGCATATGCGTCGTATTTATACTCCCGGGCAAAAATGACGCCCGGGAGTGGGCAGGACTAAAAAACCCGCATTTGCGCCGGATTTTAGCGCCTGGGTCAGGGCAGGCGTTAAGGGACCTGTGGGCTCAGAATGAGCCCAGATGTGCCCTCCCCTGCCCCCAGGGACACCCCCTGCCACCCTTGCCCACCCCAGGAGGACACCCAAGGATGGAGGGACCCACCCCAGGGACATTAAGGTAAGTCCAGGTAATTTTTTTTTTTTATTTTTTTGTGGCATAGGGGGGCCTGATTTGTGCCCCCCTACATGCCACTATGCCCAATGACCATGCCCAGGGGACAGAAGTCCCCTGGGCATGGCCATTGGGCAAGGGGGCATGACTCCTGTCTTTGCTAAGACAGGAGTCATTTCAATGGGGGATGGGCGTCGTAAAAAAATGGCACAAATCGGGTTGTGGCGATTTTTTTGCCTCAGCCTGACTTGCACCATTTCTGGACGCCCATACGCCATTTTCCCCCTACGCCGGCGCTGCCTGGTGTACGTCATATTTTTTAACGCACACCAGACAGCGCCGGCGGCTAACGCCGGGTAACGTCATTCAATAAATACGGCGCCCGCATGGCGCTTCGGAATGGCGTTAGCCGGCGCTAATTTTTTTGACGCAAAACTGCGTTGGCGCAGTTTTTCGTCAAAAAGTATAAATATGGGCTTAAGGGGCATATTTATACTCCATTTGCACCGAATTTGCGTCGTTTTTTCGACGCAAATTCGACGCAAAACTAACTCCATATTTATACTTTGGCGTTAGACGCGTCTAGCGCCAAAGTTCATGGAGTTAGCGTCATTTTTTTGCGTGAACACCTTCCTTGCGTTAATGATATGCAAGGTAGGCGTTCCCGTCTTAAAAAATGACTGCGATGCATATGCGTCGTATTTATACTCCCGGGCAAAAATGACGCCCGGGAGTGGGCGGGACTAAAAAACCCGCATTTGCGCCAGATTTTAGCGCCTGGGTCAGGGCAGGCGTTAAGGGACCTGTGGGCTCAGAATGAGCCCAGAGGTGCCCTCCCCTGCCCCCAGGGACACCCCCTGCCACCCTTGACCACCCCTGGAGGACACCCAAGGATGGAGGGACCCACCCCAGGGACATTAAGGTAAGTCCAGGTAAGTTTTTTTTTTTTTTTTTTTGTGGCATAGGGGGGCCTGATTTGTGCCCCCCTACATGCCACTATGCCCAATGACCATGCCCAGGGGACAGAAGTCCCCTGGGCATGGCCATTGGGCAAGGGGGCATGACTCCTGTCTTTGCTAAGACAGGAGTCATTTCAATGGGGGATGGGCGTCGTAATAAAATGGCGCAAATCGGGTTGTGCCGATTTTTTTGCCTCAGCCTGACTTGCACCATTTCTGGACGCCCATACGGCATTTTCCCCCTACGCCGGCGCTGCCTGGTGGGTCACCTTAGAAATGAAGATTAACTAGCAGAATTTGAAACACCAGAATGTATTCTGCAGGTTATTCCTCATTCCCTGCAGAGCTTCGTCCAGAGGCTGTGCTGTGGCTGCCTTAAGCCACAGCCTCCAGGAAAAAAACTGTGGGTCCTTTGAAGTCACGCATACCTTGTAATTTCGAAGAGGCTTGTAACTTTTGTTATCAGTTTTTTTTAAATGGCCATAATGGGGACTTCTGTCTATAGAAATCAGGTTATTACATTGTCAGGGGAGAAACAGTGGCCATATATCAAATCCATTTTATCAACTGCAGCGTTCAAAATAGTTTTAAAAAACTGCACGCGTTAGCACATTAAATACCGGCCTATTGTACTTGCCAATGCTTGTTGTTTAATGGTTCTGCTCATTAGGGCTACTTTTGAACATTGGCATAAGTCCAAAAAGGCTAGCTCTCAGTAGTCAGAAGTGATGAGCTGAGCTTGCCACCCATTATGGCAAGTCCGTCAGTCTATGTATAGCATTTAAAAATGCTAACAGTTTCTACGTGTTTCTTACTCTTACAAACAGCTCCCTCGATGAGATATGTGTGTGCACACTACCACGTTCTGGCTAGTACGAACACTGTGGCATAGAAATAAAGAAGGGACACCTGGATGGGCATTCCCGTCATAATTTCACAACTTTTGCCTCCCACTTTGAGGATCATTTGGTAAACTTCAAGCTGCATTATAAAAGGGGCGCACTGTCTGTGTCTGCACCACAGAGCACTTTAAAGTGGGTGTGCCTGGGACAAACAGGGACAGTGTAGCCTATTACTGATAATGCTGTTCCCCCAGGGTAGACACAAATGCACAGCTGCCACGGGGGCAGCACATTAGTAAGAGACAGAGCAGCTGCTTGAAGCAGTCACTCCGTTTTTTCACTGTGCAGGTAACACCCACATGCACTTCAAAGGGTGGTGGGTGAGTGACTGCACCCATCAGCAGGGGATGTCTATCTATGGGATCCGCTTCCTCCTACCTGGGGGCTGCCTTCAGGGGCGCACTGTCTATTACCTTATTGTGGCATGAAGTCAGTGCTCCGCCAAACTGCATATTTGCCTCTCCACCCCCATTTCTAATACAGCTCAAAGGCAAAGTGTTTCCCTCAATTGCTTGGGGCCACATTCCACAGAAATGAGAGAACGCACTCTTAATATTGCCCTGTGCTGAAAGTGTGCCAGCGCTATTTATGTTACAGAAGGGGTTGCACGAGAGTCTGCAGATCCTTCTGTAATACTACAATGCCCCAAGTACCACAAAATGAGAACAGGCCTCTGTTGCATCTCTGCAGCAATGTACAAACTATGGTGTCCTATGGATAAAAATTAAGCCAAGAAAACCCTAGATCAATAGGTTTTGTGCCTGGTGCTGCTGGTCTTTCGCACATGATTTATAGATTGCAGTTAAGAATGTGAGTTAATACCTGTTTTGTAAAGATTATCACCTTTAGTGCCATGGTTTGCAGAGCACATGGCAAAGTTTGGTATTGTTTTCAACGGATTTGGCAATCCAAAAATACGTATTTTGACCTAACTTGAACTTTATTTGTACTGAAAGACCTGTGCAAAAAAGACGTTTGTTCCATTTTATTCAATCAATCAATCTATTGTCGGTTCGAATTTGGTAATTCATCGATAAATGAAAAAATAAAAACGGATACAAAATAGATTGAAAAAATCAATTTTAAAAGGCAAAACTACAATTAGAAAGCATTCATTGGTACCTACAAGGAAGTGTGAATTTTATAATAATAAAGGGCCAGATGTATCAAACATTTTTTGCGATCCCATGGACCACTGCCTACTCTTAAAAAATGAAAAGAAAACTTTTCATTTTTCTTTTTTAAACACATCCTATTTTCCTTTAAGGAAAACGGGCTGCATTTATTTAAAAGCAATCACAGACATGGTGGCCTGCTGAGCCCAGCAGGCCACCATCCCTGTGATTGTAGCCATTCACAATGGTTCCCAAATTGCGACCTATCTCATGAATATTAATGAGGTAGGTCCATTTGTGAGCCCTTGCGAATCGTTATATTAAACTCCTGGAGTTTCATACATTCCAATAGCGATTACTTATTTGTGATTTGCAAAAAATCACAATTTGATCATCTATATTGGAAACTTGATACATCTGGCCCAAAATGTTACAATCAGCGGTGACCATTGAGCATCATGCATGAATCATAAAATGTGCCTCATCATTAGGCAAGTCAAAACATATCCTACATTCGCTATAGCCTATCACCAAGGGGCATATTTAGGAGCCCCTTGCACCATTGCTGCATCATTTTTTTGTGGAGCAACGGTGGCACAAACCTTGAAATCATATATATACACTTTGTGTGGCTTTGAATGGCCTCATAGATATGGAGTAAGGCAAGGCAGCACAAATCGCTGCATTGCCTTTCTCTGTGCAAGGGAGGTGTTCCATGTTCCATGGGCATTTGATGCATCTCCAGATATACAAGACCTTGCAAACCTGGGGATGGGTCAAAAGCTTACGCTTCCCCAGAGGAGGTGCAACGAGAAGAAATATATTTATTTCTCCTAGTTTTGTAACACACATAGAAAGAGGAAAAAGCATCCCAGGACTGTTTTTGTGTAGAAAGGTGCCCCTTCTTACAAAAAACAATACTACCTACAATGCAGACACCCTTTGTCCATGGTGCAAGGGTGCCTGCGTTGGCTGTAGGCTGCCAAAACAGCACCAGCATAGTGGGTGTGGGGCAAATGACAGGAATGTGCCACATTCCTGCTCTTTCCCTTTGATGCAGGGCAGTGCAGCAAGGTGACTTGCTGTGCTGCCCTGTGCCAAAAGCCCATAAATAAACCCAAGAGTCTAGACTAAGCCCATAAACCTCTGCCGCATTGAGCACACTAACACATTGAATTTAGCTACTGTGAATACCACGATTGCCATTGTATCACTTTTTCATATACTCAATGACTTGATGTGATAAGATAACCACAAGGATCAGCTCATAGTTGCGATCTATCTGGATGTCGGTTTAGAGTATTTCATGCAGAAAAACAGATACATTTTTTCCTATTCGTTCATTGAGCGACAGACCCAACAAAGTTTTGACTTATCAGGCAAGTTAAGCCAAGAAGACGTAAAAGTTCAAGGGAAGAACATCATACTGAATCTGCAAAAAAAAAAAAAAAACATGCCTGAATCAGTCAAATACAATCGAGGGCGTCCTCAAATTTAAATGTGTTATTGTATGTGATAAAGGCTTTAATCTTAATGCCTAAAGAATCAGAGGTCCTACCATGTGTGATAAAATTTGACCAATAAAATTGATTAGTGAAACGTTTGGCAGTGCTGTCGGTATCAGAAGTCTTCTTCCAAAGCCTTCCCAACCCCAAGCTAGTGAAGGTCTCTTTAAAATAAGCTAGCCAGGGGGTTTTGTGTGAGTTCTGCAAAGCTAGAATCTCATGCATGGCTTCTCTGTAAGGTTCTAAGGGGTCTGCATTCAATACCCAAAGCCAACAGAACACCAAGAGTAGTATTGCCTCCTCTAAGATGGGCTTGAGGGCAAAGTCAAGCCTTGGCAGCAGGTGGGGAGTCCTGCCTCCCAGTCTGGCAATTGCCTTTCTAAAATTGTTTTCTCCCACACTAAGGGTTAGATGTAGGAAGGCATTAGCGCCTCGCAAACAGCGGGAAAAAAAAGCCGTTTGCGAGGCGCTTATGCCCTCATGCGATGCTGAAACACATTTTGCGAGTCGGTACGACTCGCAAAATGTGTTTCAGGCTCGCAAATAGGAAGGGGCGTTCCCTACCTATTTGCGAGTCGCACCGCGATGTAGGGTTGATTTGTGACCGCGAAAGCGGTCGCAAATCAACCCGCAATTACCATCCACTTGAAGTGGATGGCAACTCATTCGCAAACGGGAAGGGGTCCCCATGGGACCCCTTCCCCTTTGTGAATGCTCACAACAATGTTTTTTCAGAGCAGGCAGTGGTCCTACTCTGAAAAAAACCGAAACAAAAAGGTTTCGGTATTTTTTTCTATTTGCAGCTCGTTTTCCTTTAACCCCTTCGCTGCCAGGCCTTTTCCCCCTCCTGTGCCGAGCCTTTTTTTTAGCTATTTGGGGCAGTTCGCGCTTAGGCCCTCATAACTTTTTGTTCACATAAGCTACCCACGCCAAATTTGCGTCCTTTTTTTCCAACATCCTAAGGATTCTAGCGGTACCCAGACTTTGTGGGTTCCCCAGAAGGAGGCCAAGAAATTAGCCAAATTACAGTGAAAAGTTTTTTTTTTTTTTTAAATGGGAAAAAGGGGCTTCAGAAGAAGGCTTGTGGTTTTTTCCCTGAAAATGGCATCAACAAAGAGTTTGCGGTGCTAAAATCACCAGCTTCCCAGCTTTCAGGAACAGGAAGACTTGAATCATAAAACCCAATTTTTCAACACAATTTTGGCATTTTACTGGGAGATACCCCATTTTTACGATTTTTTGTGCTTTCAGCCTCCTTCCAGTCAGTGACAGAAATGGGCATGAGACCAATGCTGGATCCCAGAAACCGCAACATTTCTGAAAAGTAGACAAAATTCTGAATTCAGCAAGGGGTAATTTATGTAGATCCTACAAGGGTTTCCTACAGAAAATAACAACTGAAAAAGAAAAATATTGAAATTGAGGTGAAAAAAACATAAATTTTTCTCTACGTTTTACTCTGTAACGTTTTCCTGCAATGTCAGATTTTCGAAAGCAATATACCGTTACGTCTGCTGGACTCCTCTGGTTGCGGGGATATGTAGGGCTTGTAGGTTCATCAAGAACCCTAGGTACCCAGAGCCAATAAATGAGCTGCACCCTGCAGTGCTTTTTCATTCTATATGGGGTATACAGGAATTCATTTGCTGAAATATAAAAAGTGAAAAATAGCTATCAAGAAAACCTTTGTATTTCCAAAAAGGGCACAAGATAAGGTGTTGAGGAGCAGTGGTTATTTGCACATCTCTGAATTCCGGGGTGACCATACTAGCATGTGAATTACAGGGCATTTCTCAAATAGATGTCTTTTTTACACACTCTCTTATATTTGGAAGGAAAAAATGTAGAGAAAGACAAGGGGCAATAACACTTGTTTTGCTAATCTATGTTCCCCCAAGTCTCCCGATAAAAATGATACCTCACTTGTGTGGGTAGGCCTAGCACCCGCGACAGGAAATGCCTCAAAACGCAACATGGACACATCACATTTTTTGAAAGAAAACAGAGGTGTTTTTTGCAGAGTGCCTACCTGTAGATTTTAGCCTCTAGCTCAGCCGGCACCTAGGGAAACCTACCAAACCTGTGCATTTTTGAAAACTAGAGACCTAGGGGAATCCAAGATGGGGTGACTTGTGGGGCTCTGACCAGGTTCTGTTACCCAGAATCCTTTGCAAACCTCAAAATTTGGGTAGGCCTAGCGCCCGGGACAGGAAATGGCCCAAAACACAACGTGGACACATCACATTTTTTCATAGAAAACAGTGCCTACCTGTGGATTTTGGCCTCTAGCTCAGCCGGCCCCAGGGGGGGCAGAAATGGGCTAAAATAAATTTGTCCCCAAAACCCCCCCCCCCCGGGAGCGACCCTTGCCTACTGGGTCGCTCCCCCTGAGTGACATTTGCGCCCAAAAAAAAATCCCCGGTGCCTAGTGGTTTCTGCCCCCTTGGGGGCAGATTGACCTAAAATCTGCAGAAATGGTCTAAATACAATTTCCCCCCCAGGGGAGCGACCCTTGCCTAATGGGTCGCTCCCCATCTCTAAAAAAACAAACAAACAAAAACACAAAAAAAAAATTGCCCTGGCGCCTAGAGGTTTCTGCCCCCCCGGGGGCAGAATGGCCTAATGACAATAGGCCAATTTGCCCCCGGGGGGCAGAAATGGCCTAAAATAAATTCAATTTGCCCCTCCAGGGGAGCGACCCTTGTCTAAGGGGTCGCTCCCCATCTCTAAAAAAAAAAAAAAAAAAAAAAAAAAAAACACAAAAAAACAATTTTCCCTGGCGCCTAGAGGTTTCTGCCCCCCCTGGGGGCAGATCGGCCTAATAAAAATAGGCCGATCTTCCCCCGGGGGGGGCAGAAATGCCCTAAAATAAATTTGCCCCCCCAACCCCCCCTGGGAGCGACCCTTGCCTACGGGGTCGCTCCCCCTGCGTGACATTGGCGCCAAAAAAAAAATCCCCGGTGCCTAGTGGTTTCTGCCCCCTTGGGGGGGTGGGGGGAACCCCGCAGAGGGAGCGCTAGCGCTCCCTCTGGGCTCTGTGACCAAGACATAATGGTTACGTCCTGGGCACAGCAGCACTGTGCCTCAGGACGTAACCATTACGTCCTGGGCACAGAACGGGTTAAGGAAAACGGGCTGCAAAGAGAAAAAAAAACTGCTTTATTGAAAAGCAGTCACGGACATGGTGGTCTGCTGTCTCCAGCAGGCCACCATCCCCATGTGTGCCTAGACTCGCTATGGGGTCGCAAACTGCAACCCACCTCATAAATATTTATGAGGTGGGTCTTGGCGACCCCATAGCGAGTCGCAGAAGGTGTCTGAGACACCTTGCTGCATACCAATTTGCGAGTTGCAAATTGCGAGTCGAAAGGACTCGCAATTTGCAACTCACAAATTGGTTTCTGCCTACATCTGGCCCTAAGTGAGGAGGAATTGCACTGACCCCCACAACTCAACTATATACAATGCAGTGCTCTTTACCTGGCCGTTGTAAATCTGGCTCACAGGCAAAATTGGATGAGAGAGGGATGTTTTGGAAAACCTCACAATAGGTAAAGCTCTATGGTTGATTAAAGAATAACTCTTTTGGATTTGAGAGCATGACAACTTCTTATTTGGTAGTCTAATCCTGATATTGTCAAATTCCTGGACTTTCTCAAGCTAGTCCTATTTTGCCACAGAGAGTTTTCTTGTTAGAATTAGCTTTGTCTTTTGGACATTTATCTCTATCTCACGTGTATCACAGAGTAAGTTCCCTCCTGCAGATGCATGATGATATTCAGCTGGTTGTCCTGGGTCTTTAACTAGCTAGAACCTCCCACAATTTTGCCTTGGGGACCAAACCAAATGCCACACTTAAACTGATAAATGAAACATAAAGTGAGCCACCTCAACATCAACTGTCTTCCATTTGGCCATAGGAAGCCTAAGGGCCTGGTTGATTGTTTCTGGTATTGGCCTAAAGCCTTCATCAAGGTGGGAAATAGCATTCTCAGCCTCTATCCAAGATGTAAGATGGTCTAGGACCTGTTTTCAAAAGACTGGCAAATTATCAAATACATTGATAGTGAGATATTTCCTTGGAAGGTTGCAGCACCCCTTTATATGAATTGGCACTATTTCTGTGACTTTCTAAGTGGGGGACATGGGTGCCCCAGCAGCACTGGCGTTTTTGGTAATGGTGTTAATATATGGGACCCAGAAAGAAAAGTAGAAAAAGGTTGTAGCAGAACATATGTAATGGGATCTTGTCCAGCCCTTGAGACTTACCCTTCATTTGGCAACACATTTCAGCCAGTGAGCTTCAAGGAAGAAGCTAAAAGGTGCATACTCACAAAGGGAGTTTCTACAGACCCATCATTAGGAAATAGCTGGCTCATAAACGGCTTTGCAGAATTGCAGAAGCGCGATTTGAAATTGTCCTTCTATTCAGCTGGCTGGATGAATGACTCAAGCAATGTGGCCCGATCTTTTACAACTTGCCTCTCTGTGTGCCAGAATGTCCTGAAGTATTTCTTTGCCAGAAGCATCTAAAAGATCTCCTCAGGTGCCTTGTTCCCAGCATGCCTTAGCTGATCTGATGGCTGCCCTATTTGCTGCTCTAACCTCCTTTACAGACTGCCCATCCCCTCACTTTAAAGTTGCCCCAAGCTTGTTCCTCACCTTCTTTTTTCCCATTGTAAAAATTCCTTCTTCTACACTTTAACCAAATCTGAGGATGGTCCATTTCTCTTCCAATGCTGAAAAAAGATTGACTCCAGCACAGTAATGAAGTAGAAATTAGCATAGTAAAAATCCAATAATTTCCAGAGTAGACTGAGAGGACTTTGTGAGCATCCCAGTAGTCCCTTTGTGCGTTCTTGGCAAGCGTAAAAAATGTAACTTCAGGTGTAACCTGACATTTAGGACCAAATGTACCTTTGTTGATAGGGCCCAGAGTGTTTTGCTATTGACAAGACAGAAAAGTGTGAGAGACAGATGAGTCTAAAATGAATACTTGAGCAAAATTAGACATAAAACGACTTGTGAGGTCAATTCCAGATGTTTAGGATGTTAACCTGAAACAATCACATTTTATCACCTTCAGCCATTATCATACCAATGAACCTAATTGACAAAGGCAAATATACATTTGCAGATTTACTTATGAGTATATTTGCTCATAGACCTTGGTGTAACACTGCACTTTTTCACCATTTTCAAGTGGAGATTTACACCTAGGTGTAGACTTACAATCCACCCAATTAAAGTGAGGGGTATAGCCTGTATGAGTTTCAAGTTACTATTAGAAACTTTTGACCTCTCTGAGAAAACTGTGCATGGCGGGTGTGCGAGTGGTGGTCACCAGTAGGAAGTTATTGTTAGGAACTAATTTCCATTGAAAAAGCATTTTTTGATTTGTCTATATCTTTGGCGCTTCTTGATAAATCGTCTAAACATTGTCCCAAAAAACTTAACGCTCACTTCAGCTGCTGTCTATAAAATTCTGGGGTGAGCAGAGGCTTTGAATTTATAGATATACTTGCCTGAAGAAACTATAACTCATGCTAGAAAGTAACATTGGGCAACAAGATATTGGCCTTCATTACGAGTCTGGCGGTCTTAGGACCCCCAGACCCGCGGTGGCAGTCTCACCGCCGATGGGCTGGCAGGCAAGACCGTCAAATTACGACTTCAGCGGTTTGGCCTAAGCCGAACCGCTGATACTCCGCCCATCCTGCTGCTTTTCCACAGTCTGCCGTGCTGGAGGTGAGCACCTCCGGCCAGTACAGATGTCGTAATACTGCTAGCGGTATTACGACGCAGACGACTGCCAGCATTTTCTGGCGGTCGCACCACCAGAAAAAGCTGGCGGTCTTGTATCCCAGTGGCAGAAACTGTATTCCTGTCACCAGGATACTCCTGCACACATGTCCACATACCTGCACCCAGGCACTCACATACTCCCACATACAAACAAACTCATCCCCACTCCCCCACGCACTTGTACCATACACCCCATTCACACTAACATACATACACAAACACCGCAATCATGCACGCATTCACTCCCCCTTCCAGCGCATACATACATTCACAACCCCCTTCCCCTCCCCTCCTCCAGCACATATGTACATTCACTCTGACCTTCCCCCCTCCAGCGCATACATACATTCACACCCCACACCCCTCTCCAGCGCATACATACATTCACACCCCCTGCACTGCATACATGCTCTCACCAGCTCTCCCCGTCCAATACGGCATGCTGCTTCTTTTTGGACTAATATTATCATTAATGTCATAGAAGATGTCATGAGTGATGTAATATGTGGGGGTGAGGTAAATAGCAGTGCGTGGCAAGGGTGCAAGTTATAGCTACTATAAGGCATGAATTATAGTTTCATGAGATAACTCAAACTGTTGAATTTCTATGGTTGTGTGTGTGTAAATTGTGAACCTAACTATAAGGTCCCTGTAACCTTTGGACTATTTAGTGAACTTCTAAGGTTTTTTTAAATTCCATTTCCTGACTATAACGTCCCCGTAGCTTTTGTTTTTTCAGTGAATTTCTATGTTTTTTAATGTAAATAAATATTTAATTACCATACATTAATCCAACCACCGCTGTCTTCAGCCATGCACAGAGGAGAGTTGGCTGTAGGGCCTGACCTGAGGCCAGGCTCTGAGGGCAACCCCCTCATGCATCCAATCCCACACCACCTTTGGCCATGGGCAGTGGGGGGTTGGCCTTAGTGCCTGGCTTCAGCCATGCCCTGTGGCCACCGCCGCAAAGGAAGGTAACTCAGGAGGGGGGCACACAGCCCCCCACCCTCGTGTCTGTTTTCAGCCCCAGAAAACCCACCACCCAAAGCCTGCCAATTTATTTTAGGGTAGGGAGTATGTAGTAAGGGTGGGTGGAGCCTGATTAGCTAGACCTGACCCTGCTTAGCACTTCTGAGATTGGGCCGTTGGCAGCTAAAGCTGCTGTTTTTAGGTGTTTTGTGCACCGACCTGCCCCGTGTGCACAAGAGAAAGCGAAACAAGGGTCTTACCTGGGTCCTCTCAGGGTCCTTGTTGCCAGCGGCCTGGCTCTCTGCCTCCTTCTGCCCCCTGTTTCTGGGCTGGTGAGGTCAGATAGGGCCAGGATCCGGAGCTGGCACAGGCAGAAGCTCCACACCACCACCATCAGTCTGAGTGCCCACAGCAGCTCAGTTATGGGCCACACAGCACAAGCGCTTGCACTGTGTGGCTCATAACTGGTCTGCAGTGTGCACCAGGTGAGCTCCGCTCCGCTTCCGGGGCCAAGCAGAGCACAGAGTGCTAAAAACTCCATTAACTCCACCAGTGATGTGGAGCTTACTGCCCACCCCTGGTATGTAGCCCCCTTCCCAAGGCCGAATTTAGCCCCAGGGGCCCCATCTCCCAGGGCCTGATCATTCTGGAGATGGGGAGTGGGGAACAAAGCCCCCCTCCCCAGGTCAATTTCTGGCCCTAAGGACCTTATTTCCCAGGGCCCAGCCATATTAAGAATGGGGAAGGGGAATGCAGCCCCCCTCCCGGGCCAATATTGGGCTTGGGGACCCCTTCTACTGGGGCTTATCCTGCTATGTTCCAGCACCCCAGGGCATACCAGGAGCCAGGGCATGGGAGATGGGGTCCACAAGACTATTCATAGCTCTGAGAGGGGCACCTCCATTTAGTATGCACAGCTGGCCTCCAGGGGACCGGGTCGCCAGGGCTCAAATCATCCTGGTGACGGTAGCCACGTGCACCTCGCTCCCCCTGAATATAAAAGGTATTTCCTCCCAGACCATGGCCCACCCAGGGGACAAAGAGGGGTAAGCGCGGGCAATGGTGCTTGAGATTTAAAAAACAATTCTAATGCAATCTGCAGGTCCTCCACATTTTCTGGACAAAATTGAAGAAAATTTTTTTTTGCCCTCAGAGGGGTCCTTATGGGACCCCAGCACCAGTCCTAGAGGTAAGGAAATCCCTACCCTGCCTCTTTCTTTTTTTGCCTTTTTTTCTTGAGACTCGGACAAGTCTGAGTCCTAAGATGGCTGCCACCACTTCTTGGTTGAAGTGGTGGCAGCCAATCAGAACTCATTTTGAAATCCCTGGGATCTACGGACCCTCTGCGTCCCTTGATATACATAAATCTTTTGTCTTTAATAATTCAAAAATTGCTGAATGGATTGACACCAAATTACAAAAAGCACTCTTTCTGGACTTTCTAGCTTTCTGCTAACTGAAATTCTTTTCAGCATTTCTGGCCGTAGTCGTGTTCAAATCCCCCTAGGGAAATTGCATGGGGGGGAAATGCCTTTTCTGGACCCCCCCCCACACTTTTTCTTTTGACAGATCACCACAAAACGTCCAAAACAGCAATCTAGCTTTGAAAATGTCATAAAGATTCGTCAAACAGCACAATAGTTATTAGCAAAACAAAAAGTGCTTTGTTGATAGAAAGTAGGCCCTAACTATAACTACCTATATGTGTTAATAAAATAACATTTCATAGCATATTATTTCACTCTTTGTGAGTGTGTGTTAAAGCATACCAATTGCATGCTTGCAAGGTTCTGTTCTGATGTAGTGTGCTACTTTGAAGAACAAGCTCTGATGGTAGTATGCTGAGTATTTGCTTCCACTCATGGCTGGTGCCAAGGGATCTTTTATGCCTGTTCCTGTTTTTCCCTGCATGTTAGTGGAATCATGATCTATGAGTCCCTCCTTTTTGTTATATTTGTGAACCCATCATGTAGAATAATTTATTTGCTTTCTTTACAGCTAATTTCCATCGCAAGGCTTCTGTCATTATGGTGGATGAATTGTTGTCTGCCTACCCACACCAGCTCTCCTTTTCTGAAGCGGGACTCAGAATCATGATTACCAATCATTTTCCTCCCAAAACCCGTCTCTCTATGGCCAGTCGCATGCTGATCAATGAGGTATGTGCTGCATGTCAAACTGATTAATTTCCTTTTGTCAATGAAACACAATGTTTAAATGAGATTACTGTTGGAAGTTGGGTTACTGGTCGAAGGGGGTGAAACCACACTCAAGTAGCAACCACAATATCTGTTAGAGTGAAGATACAAGCAACCCCCAAATTAATCTTTGCTCAACCCTATAGTAAATTATCACATGCACAGTGATGCTTAATTTAGAGGCAACGTGTAAAGTATTTATGCAGCACTTCAAACAGTAATACAGTGAAAACACAATGCAAAGGAAATTCCACACCAATTTAGAAACATAGAGTAAAAATGAATAAATTATTTGGGACCAAAAAGACAAAAATCCAATCAGTAGAACTTAAGACATGCAATTTTAAGTTTTAAGTGAAAATAGTGCATAGAAGCACAAACTGCCAACTGCAGAGCATTGCCTGAAACAGGGACCAAGTTAGGCCCACTGAACAAGACTACGTTAAATCCTGGCTGTGGAGCATAGCAAGATCCCTCGTTGAGGATGTTGCACTGTGGCAGTTCCAGGGAGCTGGGAGGCTGCGATGTGATGTTCTGCATCAATGTTGAGGATAGTGTCAACGAGGGGCGTGCAATGCGAAGTACTGCATCGAAGATGCATTGTGCAGTGGCAGTTCTGAGGAGACTGAGGGCTGTAACGAGAGGTCCTGCATCAGGGATGCATAGCAAAGCCTTGGTTCCAAAGATGAGCTTGGAGGAAGTGCAGTGTGCTGCATCAGTTCTGCCCACAAGGCCCAGCTGGACAGACTGAGCATCTTCAGGCCTACTTCCAACGGTTCATTACTGTGGTGTGGCACCACTTGACAGACAAGAATCACAGCATTCAGAGTCCAGGTGCTGGAGTCAAGGTGGTTGAACCATTTTCTGTTTCCTGAAGTACTAATCAGGAGGCCAGATAATTAGCCATGGGAGTTGCTCTTGTAGTCCTGGGTTTAAGATGCAGGTCCAATCCTTTTACTCAAGCAGCAGGCCTGCAGGGCAACAGACTAGCAGTCTTTACTGTTGAACAGCACAGTGGCAGTTTCAGAATTTGCCATTAAATAGAGTTTTAAATTACAATGCTTTAGACAAAAAACTCAACCTTTCTACCTGTTCCCAGTAGAAAGTTAGCACTTATTAAATGTAAAAAGTTAACCCAATGGTATTCTATGAGAGAGGTAGGCCTTGCAGTAGGGAAAAGGGAATTGGAGTTTTTCATTACCAATATAGTGAAAAAGTTAAAAGTTAAAAGTACATGACCAACTTTTTAAATACACTGCAGCCTGCTGTGTGGGCTGTTTAGAGCCTACTCTAGGGGTGACTTATATGCATTGAAAATGAAGGTTTAGGCATGGCAAATGGTTTATTTTCCCAGGCCGGAATGAAACTTTAAAACCACGCACACAGGCTGCAATGGCAGTATGTACCTACTAAATATTTAATGTGGAATGGAATTTTAAATCAATGGCTTAGTATCAATGCTTTAGCCACTGATAAGGCATGTTTGTAAAAATGCACAAATTCTTGAAATTAGCAGAATGGCATACACCATCACCATACTTACAAGCATTCTGGGCCTTATTTATACTTTTTGGTGCAAAACTGCACTAATGCAGTTTTGCACCAAAAAGTTTTGCACCGGCTTGCACCATTTTTTAGAACCAGCTGGGCACCATATTTATGGAATGGTGCAAGCCGGTGCAAAGGGTAGGCTAGCTTAAAAAAAAAATGACGTTAGGCAGTTTTGAGTCAAAATAAATGATTCTGACCAGATTAGCATAATTTTTTGACGCTAAGGGGCATATTTATACTCTGTTTGCACTGAATTAGCGTCATTTTTTTTACTCTAATTCAGTGCAAAACTAACTCCATATTTATACTTTGGTGCTAGACCCGTCTAGCACCAAATTTATGGAGTTAAAGTCATTTTTTGGAAGTGGAAACCTACCTTGCCTTAATGAGATGCAAGGTAGGCGTTCCCGTGCAAAAAATGACTCTATGGCCTTAACACCATATTTATACTCCCATGTAAAAATGGTGCAAGGAAGGGAGGAGGGGTCAAAAAATGGGGCAATCCCATTTTTTAAGACCTGGGTCAGGGCAGGCGTTAAAAGACCTGTGGCCCTATTTCCATGGTGGAACACCATGGAATAAGCCCTGAGGTGCCCTCCCTAGGCCCTAGGGGCACCCCCAACCACACTAGAGGGACTGCGAGGATGGGGGACCCCATCCCAGGTAAGTACAGGTAAGTGCATTTTATTTTTGAAAGTGCCATAGGGGGCCCTGAAATGGGCCCCCATACATGGCACAGGGTGCAATGGCCATGCCCAGGGGACCCCAGTCCTCTGTGCTGGCTACTGGGGTGGTAGGCATGAATCCTGCCTTTTCTAAGGCAGGAGTCATGTGGCATGGTAGGTTTAGCACCATAAAATGACGCTAATCTGGTTAGAGTCATTTTTTTTTACTCTAACCTGCCTAAAGCCATTTTTTGGTGCTAAACCCACCCGACTAAAGTCATTTTTTAAAACTCTAGCCTACCCTTTGCACCGGCTTGCACCATTCCATAAATATGGTGCTCGGCTGGTGCGCAGAAATGGTGCAAGCCGGTGCTAAACATTTTGGTGCAAAACTGAGTTAGTGCAGTTTTGCAGCAAAAAGTATAAATAAGGGCCAATATTTTGTAAGTTTGCACCACTTTTGCGTCAAAAAATTACGTTAATGCGGCGCAATAAAAGTATAAATCAGGGCCTTGGTGCTAGACGGGTCTAGCACCAAAGTATAAATATGGAGTTAGATTTGCACTGAATTAGAGTAAAAAACAAAAATGACGCTAAATCGGTGCAAACAGAGTATAAATATGCCGCAGAGTATAAATATGCCCATAAAAATGGCGTTAAGGCCATAGAGTCATTTTTGCACGGGAACGCCTACCTTGCATCTCATTAAGGCAAGGTAGGTCTCCACTTTCAAAAAATGACTTTAACTCCATAAATTTGGCGCTAGTGGGGTCTAGCACCAAAGTATAAATATGGAGTTAGTTTTGCACTGAATTAGAGTAAAAATAAATGACACTAATTCGGTGCAAACAGAGTATAAATATGCTCCTCTGTGTCTTCAACTTTTTGTGAGTCACCCATTGATAAAATATATTCTTCAGCAATGTAAACTGTCTTGGTCATTTTACTGAACTTCTGGAAATCAATATCTGTACCTTATAGCTTGGTCATTAAACTGTGCGCCATATGAATGTGACCATATTGAATCAGACTTATTTTGTAGGACTACACTATTTGTATATTATACATACACATACCTATATACTGACAATGTATGTTTGTGGGCCCATTACTACTACTAAAATTATCAAAAGATTTGCAGAGTAATTTGAAGAGCAGTAGTTTGGATTATGTAATTAAAGATGTCATCACTGATACAATAAGTGAGGTCATAAGCAGTGCATGGTGGTGGAGCAAGTAATAGCTCACTGAGCTATATTTGGCAGGCTAAACTCTGCCTAGCTGATGAGCCCATAACCAGGCCGAAACCAGTCCCTGGTTACCTGTGGTCTGGTTCAGGGAGGGCCTGACTTGGCCGTTCGGGCTGGACTGCTCCAAATGGAGCAGGGTCAAGGCTGATTTGAATATAGCTGGGTCCAAACTGAGGTGACATGGGTTCAAAATAATGATGCATTGGGATGCGGCCCGAGTGATTACCAGTGACTAAAAATCAAGCATTCCATCCACCACTGTTTTGTATACTAATGCATGGTCACTGACCTTACTCCTTACATTGCGATCCCCCAATCGGCACAATAATCTTGCAGTCTTCACAGTGGCCCTATGTGGCATACAGGATCATTGACTTCATTCCACACATGGGCTACATCCTATTCAGAATCTTCATGGTGGCCCCCTCTGGTACACGGAGTCACAGTCTCCACCCTGCACTTGGGCAAAGGCCCGATCAGTACAACCATGAATTACAGGTTGCCAACTGGAATCTGCATATGGGCAGCAATATGATTTGTGCAGCAGCTGTCTCCTCATACCTTCCTATCATGTTTGACTCACCAGGATCCCTACACTGGACCTCACCTCCAAGTGCTCTCATTTTCTTCACAGAGCACATTGAGTTTGGCAAAAAAGCAAGCACTGGTGCTCCAAGCTAATGAAACAGCTGGTCTTGGAATCCCTCGGTGATTTCCCCCCATCCAGCTGAAAAACTGGCAGACCTTAGACTCCAGTTTTGGTCAAAGGCTGAAATCCCCTCCTCCAAGACATACTGCCTGACTGGCTGCTTGACAGTTGGCAATTTTGGGGCTATGAGCACGCGCTCTTATAGTCCTTTTCCAGACAAGAAATGTGAAGTTTGTGATGGGGGTCTGCTTCCTTTGGAAGTACCCACCACTCTGCACTGCACTTCCTCCAGAAAGCAGGAGCAATTCCAAATCTTAAGGCCTGACAACACAGACCATTAGAGCAACTAGGGAGTCACATCTGGATGTCAGATACAGTAATTTGTGCATCATAAATTTACGATTCTCTTGTCAGCCCCACATCTTTTCTAAGATGTGCCCATGCCCCTTTCCAGTGACCTCTCACTGAATTAAAGAGCACCTTTGAAGTGTACTGGAGATTCTGGCTCTTTCTCCTCCAGCGTGTGTCCCACCTAGATCACTGGAATGCAGCAATCCACAAATGTGTCTGGGGTAATTCCTCTACCTCCTTATGCTCCTCCAGTCAGTCTTATGTCTTCCAAAATAGAACCCATGGTCTTTCATGTATTGTACCTTTTATAGGCATGCATACATCCAGCACGCAGGCAATCATCAAGCATTGTACAACACTACATACTAACTTGATATAGGCCAAGGGTGAGTTCAATACACAGCAGCTGAACTTCACATGAGTGAGCCTTTAGGCCTCACTCCAGTGACACAGGAAAAAAAGCCTGTTCACTTCTACTGATCACTACACAGTATGTTGTCACCAATGCGCTCATACTACTTAACTCCTGGGAAACGCAGTAGCTTATCACCACTATGAGGGTGGTGCTTTGGGCGCTTCTCTAGGTCCAAGAACACTGCAATCTAGGAGACAGGTCTATGTCTTGACACACATGCAGAATCCTTGTTCGTCCATGAAAAAAAAATCAGAACTAGGGATCCAGATAACAGTGCAGCTGGGGCTGTCAGGTCAGGAGTAAATGTCATCATTCAATGGACTTTTCCTTTCCAACAGAAATGCTTTCATTTTTACAGCCTTAATTCCAGCAATATAGTGTTCTGGTGTACTACACTTTGTTACAAATTCAGAATATTAGCAATCTAGTTGCTCATTAGAACAATGGTAAATCTGTAGTTGATCACCAATGAGTTAATTGCCAGGTGGCTGCCGGTGTTGAAAGTACATGGTCCAGTCTGCATGTCAGCATGTTGTACTGAAAGGTATGAGGAAGATATTTGACTACTCATAGAAAATGTGTCCTAATTTTGCTTTCTACATCACTAACCCTAATTTCTATGACAAAACAAGCCTACCACAGTTTATTAATTTCTATATAAAATGTTCTAAGTTGTACAGCTTTGATTCAATCAAGATGGCTTCCGGTGTACCACACTATTGTCATTTATAAGATTATTAGTGTTCTAGTTGTTGATTCAAAACACTGAGGAACACTGCAGTAGAATACAGAGAAATCAACTGACAGGCTGCTATTAGAAGTGTGTGCTTACTCAGAATGTCAGTCTTTATTCTCGTATGGCTAAGGAAGATAGTGTGAATGTACAGAAAATATGCTCTTGTTTTAGCTTCTGTGGTGCCTTCCATAACCTCCACAAGAAAACCATAAGAGAAAACAGTTTTACCTTAAATATGGTTCATCAAATCCCAGCAGAGGATCGAGATTTTACACATGGAACACTCACTTTAAAATACACCACAGTTCCTAAAATTAATATGGTGTCACCAAAAAATGACTTATATAGTGACTAAAATCAGTTATCACCCATTCCATGACCATCAAAACATGCATTCTTTCAACAGGGTCTTCATCCCAGAGCCCTATATTGGCTGTCACATCATGTCCGTGTTGTGGCCGGCCAATGAAGATTAGGTCCTTTTGGGAAGCTCCCAGATGGCTTTTGTGGTCATGGTGTGTTCACCCTGTCCCTTATAGATTATTTAAATTACATTTCAGAACATAGAGACCCAGGGCGTGACCAACCAATCAGGGTTGACTGTCCCCTTTAAAGTACCCAATCGGAGCATATCTGGACATCAACTCTGCAGATATTATTGTAATTTATGGCCCTTTATGACCACCCAAGCACCTCTTTAAATTAAAATTTCTCTAAAATGGCTGAACCGATTTAAACCAAATAATGAAAACCATGCTTTTTTGATAAGTTTGATTTTTGGAAAGTTTGAATTATTAATTTGAATTAGTGTCTGTTTGGAAAGTTTCATGAATCTTGGTCAAATGACACCAAAGATATTAGGAAAACAATAAACACTCTTGCTGTGGAAACTCTGACCTAACTACCTAACTATAACTACACAGTGGCAACTGAGATCCAGCTATATACCTATATTTATTTATGTATTTATATGTATGTGTGTCTGTGTGTGTATATATCTGATATTTAAAAGTGAGAGGGTTAGTGTCTTTGGCTCTTAAGACCATGGTTAAGTCTACCAGTCTTCCATTTTTTACATGTGCATACAGGCAGAACACAAGCTATTACTCAGTCTTTTGAATTTTTATGACAGTTGAAATACAGAAATTAAGACGTATTTTGATTGTCTCTCCACGCTGTATATCCTGCCTTCCAGTGCAATAGTCTTGCACATTGACAGCAAAGAGAGTTACAAATGAAGAAAACTCCTAATGAAATTCAAATAGTTGTAAATATGCACATAGATAGGCACTACAATGTTAATGTTCTCAAGTGATTGCATTGCTGCATTTCTTATATTTACCTCTCTGAAATACTTCAGATATAAATGTACAATGTCCTGTAAATAAATGTGTAAATATGCTAGTTGCAACTTGATTTTATAATCACCAGTAATTAAAATGGATGAATGCCAATGAGGTTAGGAATAATAAACATGAATAAATACAGCCTTGTCATTAAATTAAGTCCATAAACCAGAATGCTAATTGTAACTACTTGTCCTTCCAGAGACAGAGGCTGATCAGCAGTCGAGCTTACGCTAACGGAGAGTCTGAGGTGTCGATCAAGATTCCCATTAAGCATTCAGTGGAGAATGGGACTGGACCCAGTAACTCAGGAGAGAGGAGCGTGAATGGAACACGAAGAGATGAGGATGTGGCTGAGGCTGGTAATGAGACAGAAAATGAGAATGAAGACAATGAGAACAATGAGAATGATGAGGAAGAGGAGGAAGAGGAGGATGACAATGATGGACCTTATACTCCTTTTGATTTACCTGGTAAGACCACTGCTTGATTTGTGTCAGTAGTTGCCGGTTGTGAGGCCAGCACTCAAATTTGGGGACAGTAACTTCTTCAGCTGACTTCTACCCATATCACAAGAAAGAGAGTCAGAAAAGGGAGAAAGAAGGAGTAGGAGAAAGATTGTTAAACAGTGGGAAGGGGAGGAATCAGGACAAAATGGCCAAGCAAGAGCAAGATAATGAGGCAAATAATGTAGGATTGTGGCAGAAAGAGGTAAGAGGGAGAATCAAGACTCAGCAGCCTTGGTATTTGTCAACCCCATCGTTCAACAGCACTGTCGCTGGGTTCCTAAAAATCTTTTTAGACTCATGCATATATTTGTTTTTACAAATTGAGATAAAGGTATAAGAATTTATCATGCAAAATTTGGATCTAACCCACTATGCATAACGTTGGATTTTGTATAGGGCCCGTGTGCAGATGCAAACAGCCAGTCACTCCCCGAAGCACTGCCAAACAAATCTTAAGATATGCAGAGCAACTCTTTAAGAGCAGTGTCGGTAGGAAAACCGATTTCAGCCTATCAAAATCCACAAACAAACTCCAGACATCAGAAGACTATGACTAGAGTGGGGCCATAGCAGGGCCACGATAACCATCCTGCTCTGAAAGCAGCCTTTTACCCTGCTGCCCACAGAGAAAATGCAAGAATGGCAGAATGACCAGTCCAGCCTTGTGTAAGAGGAATAATGGGCAGATAGCAAGTGCCCTCCCTCTGCACACTATGGAGGGATGTTGTGCTTTAGCTAATGCTTGAAGAAATCAAATTGTTTACTTTAGATATTTAGGATTTTTTTACTTGAACAAAATATATTTAAAAAAAAACATTTTACAAATAAAAAAACTTGTTACAGGGTTTCAGGTCATTGCACTACGAATAACTCTGTATATATGTGATTAATTAAGAATGTGCAATGTCATCTTTTTCTGATCATTATTTCTTTCTAGTGATGGCAATTAATGATCTCCAAGAGACTCTCCCTATGTTTGTTTACAAGACACACAAAGGGCCTCATTTACTAGTAAATGACACAGAGTGGCGCTGCAAGCCAGCTTGTTGCCCGCGCTGCGTCATTTCGAAAGTGCAGGGATGCACCGTATTTACAGAAATACGATGCATCCTTGTACTTTCCACAGCGCTGGCGCACAAACTTCTACTTAGCGCATATGCAGGCACCCTTTTACCATGGTGCAAGTTTGCCAGATTTGCAGGGATGATTGTTTATGTGTAGCAAGGGACACCTTCCTGCACATAAATAATCATTAATGGCATTTTCATTTTTCTATATATGTGCTGCAGAATGCAGCACACAGATAGGGGAAAAAACTGGAATAAATAATGTTATTTCTCCCCGTTGTGCCACTTTAACCTCACCCCTGATGTAGCGTAGGAATTTAACACATTCCCAGCCTTGTAAATCTGGGAATGCATCAGATTCCATCAGTTTCCATGGATGTTGCGTGGGAACACCCATAGCTACTCCCATGGAGCACCCCTTTCACGCAGTTATGCATGAAAGGAGGTAATTTTTATAAGACCATGAAAAGCCACGCAAGGTGTCTTTGCATGGCCTTGTAAATATAGGCAGGGACACTGCGACACCGGAGCATCAAAAAATAACACTCCAGGTGGTGCAGTGTGCCAATAGAGCCTTGTAAATGAAGCCCAAATTATGTTGAGACCTAGGGGAGGGGATGCAACCAGAGACCCTAAGCAGTTTCAGAACATTGTTCTTGGTGGCTGGAAAAATAACATTTCTGCACGGCATACCCAAAACTAAACCCAGCTAATACAAGTGATTCTGCCCAGAATGGAGAATAACCTGCCAAAAAGAAAGAGCAGACAGATCTCTCGTCCGGGGGCAATTACTTTGTAGGTTAGGAGGCAAAGAGAGTTAGGAGGTCCTGAGGAGCCATTGTCACCCCTGCAATGCTGGGTGGAACATTCTGTGCTCCACCCCTGGGGTTGTGTGGGTCAGGTGGGACTGGGCTGTTCTGATGCTCGCAGGCCCTGCTCAGACCCTCATGATGGTTTACCTTGTGGAAATATCCAGCCCAGTGTTCCTGTACAGGGATCCAGTGTCAGTTGTGATCAGGGGTTACGTCTCCACCCAATGAATAATCGGGCACTTAAAATTTAATATAAGTAAGTGGAAACCCTTTCATGTAGGTTGTGAAACATGAGCACTTGGTGCAGCAACTGGAGAAGGGTGTCTCCCATTGCTGCCTGATAGGGGTTTGTTAGAAATTGGGTCTCTAGTTGGCAGAGGTATACACCCTTGTCAAGTAGGGACCACAATCCTAGTCATGGTAAGTTACAACATGACCCAAATTATCCTGTGCTTACCCTCTGGTAGGTTGGCACAGAGCAGGCAGGCTTAACTTGAAAGGCAATGTGTAAAGTATTTGTGCAATAACTCATACAGTAACACAGTGAAAACACCACAAAAATACAACACACAGGTTTAGAAATATAGATAATATTTATCTGAATAAAATAAGGTTGGAACAATGAAAGTCCAATGTACACAAGCAAAGTTATGAATTTTTAAAGATTAAATCCCACTAAAGCGCTTAGAAACACATTAGCTCCAACTGGGGCTATCACAGCATTGATGACGGAGTTGATCCCAATAGTCTGACGCCACCGGCACTGATCACGGAGTCGCATGGACCCCCAGGTACAGTACCTTTGAAAACGAAGAACCAAAGGTGTTGCACGGAGTTGTGGAGATGAGGTGTCCCTGGGGCCGGTGCGGCATCAGTCCCTTACTTGCATCCTGCAAGATGAGACATCGGTTCCATACTACGAGTTAGGGGAGGTGAGTCATTGGTTCTGTCTGGTTGCAGGGGGAGCTGGTTCGATATTGGTGGCGAGGCATCAGTTCCTTGTGAACCGGCAGGGTTGATGGATCCAGTTGGTCCAGAGGTGATGTGTCGACTTCACAGTGTCATGATGATACTGCGTGATGTCAGCTGGGTGGCTGCAACGTCCCACTTGCATTGCAGGCCACGTTTGTTGCGAGCAGCGATGTCCACGGAGGACGGGGCAGGCTGGGGCATTAGTGCTGGCATCACTGAAGTCATTCCTGATGTCGCTGAAGTCTGAAAACTGGCTAAAAGCTAGTAGATGAAGTCTTTGCTGTCCCAGAACAGGAGGCAAGCTCAATCAAATCCCTTGGAGAGCAATGTTGGGGAAGGCAGAGTCCTTCCAGCAAGTTCAGAGGCTAGCAGGGCAGGAGTCCTTCTCAGCAAAGCTGTCCAGATAAGTCCTTTGGACAGCCAGGCAGTTCCTCTAAAAGAGTGCAGGTGTAGATTCAGAAGTGTCTGATTTGGTGGGGTCAGAGACCCAGTTTATATACCCAAATATGACTTTAAAGTGAGGGAAACTTCAAAGAGTGGTTTTGAAGTGCACAAGTTTCCCCTTCAGCCCAGTCCTTTCTGCCTGGATCCCTGTGGGGCTGTTATCAGTCCTTTGTGTGAGGGCAGGCCAGTGGCCTTTGAAATGTAAGAGAGTGTGCCTCCACCCTTCTTGCCCAGGGAGACACATTCAGTATGAAAATGAATGCAGATGTGACTGAGTGTCCTGTGTATATGGCTGTCTGGGAGGAATGCACAAGGGGGGCTGCCAACCAGCACAGACCAGACGTGGATTGGAGTCAGGACTGTAAGGCACAGATGGCAGTAAGTGCAGAGAAATGCCCACTTTCTAAAATTGGCATTTCTAAAATAGTAATATTAAATCCAACTTCACCAGTCAGTAGGATTTTCTATTACCATTCTGGCAATACTAAACATGACAGGGCTACTTCTTCCTGATCATAATCTACCACTTAAAAGTATATCAGGGCAGTTCTAATGCTATTCTATGAGGAGAGCAGGCCTCACAGTAGTGGAAAATGAATTTGTGAGTTTTTCTCTTCCAAGTCATGTAAAACACATAGGTGCATGTCCTGCCTTTTAACAACAAAGCACACTGCCCTATGGGTTATCTACGGCCTACCTTAGGGATGACGTATATGTAGAAAAAGGGGAGTTTAAGGCTTGTCAAGCTGTTTTAAATGTCAAGTCAAAGTGGCAGTAATTCTGCATACACAGGCCTTGCAATGGCAGGCCTGAGACATGGTTACAGTGCAAATTATATGGGTGGCACAATCAGTGCTGCAGGCTCACCAGTAGCATTTAATGTCAGGCCCTGGGCACATAAAGTGCAATTTACTAGGGACTTACAGGTAAAGGCATCCTTGGCGTGGTCTCACCAAACTCTTTGCCTCTGTTTCCCAGGTTGTTGATGTGTGCTGGACTCTGTTTTTGCTGTTTTTATTACTCTGGGCAGGGTCCCTCTCAGAAGAAAGGGGGGGTAAGAGTAAACAGGGGGAGTTCTCTAAAGGGCCCCAATCTGATTCCCATGGGATAGATTCCCAATCCCCCCAGTGAGAAGAAGCCATGGTTCTCCAAAGGGAAACCTGTGGCAGGAGGTTCCTCACATAAGTGTTATGCATGTGACCAGGTGGGTCATGTGAGGGGGGACCCCAAATGTCCCAAGAGTACACCAGCACCCACTGGTGCACAGTCCCAGGGTTGGCTAGTGTAGCGCTTGGGGAGGAGTTGGTTCCAGGTGGGTGGGAGCCAGCTGAGATGACCCTTGTCTCACTAGGGGAGAGTGAGATGGTCCAGAGGACCCTAGTGCCTAAGAACACTAAGAAGTACAGGCAGTGGGTGACCATCAATGGACAGAGGGTGGAGGCTCCGAGAGACACAGGAACTAGTGTGACTACAGTGAGGAGTCACTTGGTGTCTGAAGATCAGATTGATCCCAGTGTACTTCACCAAGTAGTTGCAGTGGACAACTCAGAGCATCTATGTAGAGTGGCGCAGGTTCCTTGAAGGTAGCTGTGAGTCCAATCATGCCTGTAGATTGTTTGCTTGGCAATGACCTGGAGGATTCCCCTTGGAAGGAGGTGGAACACAGGTCACACTTGGAGATGTTGGGTCTGCCTGGATGGGAATGTGTATCTACCAGGTCAATGGCAGCCCGACAGAGTGGGCAAATGCCCCTGGAGCCTGAAGCAGTGGCCCAGGGGACTGCCAAAAAGAGGAAGGGCGGGGGCACGTGAAACCTAACCCAGAAGTTTCCATGGTCCAGGAGGAGGCGGATCCTAAGAGTGAAACCCCGGAGCCTACAGGGGAACAGGTGGCTGAACTGGAGAGGTTCCTGAGCTGTCGCAGTGGCAGCAGGAAGGGGTGCCCACCAGGGAAGCATTCTGTGAGGCACAGAAGACATGCCCTACTCTGGAGGGTTTGCGGCAGCAGGCTACAGACCAGGTGGCTGCCAAGGAGCCAGGATCTCACCTGATCTACTGGGAGGACGGCCTGCTGTATAGTGAGCCTAAGGTTCCTGAGCCTGGGTCAGCCTGTGTGCTGGTGGTACCCCAGTGCTTCAGGTCCTTCCTATTGGGGTTGGCTCATGATGTGCCTTTAGTAGGACATCTGGGGCAGGACAAGACCTATGAACGGCTTGTCACCCACTTCTATTGGCCCCTGATGCACAAGCATTCTGATGCTCATTGTAGGTCTTGCCAAGCTTGTCAGGCAAGTGGCAAGAGTTGGGGGAAATGTAAGGCTCCCCTCCAACCTTTTCCTGTTGTTAGTACCCCCTTTGAAAGGGTTAGTATTGACATTGTGGGCCATTTGGATCCCAAGACAGCCAGGGGCAACAGGTTAATCCTGGTCTTGGTGGACGATGCCACCCGGTACCCAGAAGCCATTCCTTTAAGATCAGTCACTGCCCCTGTGGTGGGCCATGCCTTGATGGGAGTTTTTACCTGCATGGGGTTCCTCAAGGAAGTGGTGTCCGATAGGGGTACCAACTTCATATCAACCTATATGAAGTCTCTGTGGAAGGTGTGTGGGGTAACCTACAAGTTCACCACACCTTACCACCCCCAAAGCAACGGTCTGGTTGAGAGATTCAACTGCACCTTGAAAGGCATGATCACAGGCCTGTCAGAGCCCTTGAGGCGGAAGTGGGATGTCCTCTTGCCGTGCCTTCTGTTCGCTTACAGGGAGGTCCCTCAAAAGGGACATGGTTTTAGTCCTTTTGAGCTGATCTAGGCCACCCTGTGAGGGGACCTTTTAGTCTGGTGAAGGAGGCTTTGGAAAAAGCTCCTAGTAAACACCCCCAGGATGTATTTAGCTACATGCTGGCTCTGAGAAACCAGACTGCCCGCTTCAGGGGTCTCACACAGGAGAACCTGGAAGCAAGCCAGGAGGATATGAAACGGTGGTATGACTGTAATGCCACTCTGGTCGGGTTTCAACCTGGTAAAAAAATGTGAGTGATGGCACCAGTGGAGCCTAGGGCGCTCCAAGACAAGTGTACTGGGCCATTTGAGATGGTGGAGCGCAAGAGTGAAGTTACCTGCCTGGTGGACTTGCAGACTCCCAGGAACCCTTTAAGGGTCCAGCATGTTAACCAGCTGATGCCACACTTTGAGCGGAATGAACTGTCCATGCTCCTTGCAACAGATGACAGGGTGGAGGAGGAGAATGAGCCTCTTCCTGACCTCCTGTCTGCAGGAGAGAAATATGGGTCTGTGGAGGGAGTGATCCTCTCCCCCTCCCTGACTGCAGAGCAGCAGAGGGACTGTCACCAAGTGTTGGGACAGTGCGCCTCATTGTTTTCCTTGATCCCAGGGGTCACACGCTTGTGCACACATGAAGTGGACACTGGGGACAGTACACTCATTAAACGAAAGGTTTAGAGGATGACTGACAAGGTCAGGGCTAGCATTAAGGATGAGGTATCCAAAATGTTAACCCTAGGGGTTATTGAGCATTCCAGCAGTCCTTTGGCCAGCCCTGTGATATTGGTCCCAAAGGCCGCTGCACCTGGTGCCACTCCAGAACCCGGTTCTGTGTGGACTACCGGGGACTCAGTGTAGTCAGTAAGACTGACGCACACCCCATCCCCTGAACTGATGAGCTCATAGATCGGTTGGGAGCTGCCACCTACCTCAGCACGTTTGATTTAAAGTCTGGGTATTGGCAGATCGCCTTGACTGAGGGTGCCAAGGAGAGGTCTGCATTTTCTACCCCAGGTGGGCACTTTCAGTTTAAGGTGGTGCCATTTGGGATGAAAAATGTCCCTGCCATCTTTCAGAGGTTGGTCAACCAGGTGTTGGCTGGGCTGGATGAGTTCAGTGCTGCGTACCTGGATGACATTGCTGTCTTTAGTTCCACATAGGAGGAACATCTACAAAACCTCTGCAGAGTGTTGGAGGCCATGCAAAAGGCATGCCTCACTATTAAGGCAAGCAAGTGCCAAATAGGGCAGGGTTCTGTGGTGTACTTGGGACACCAGGTAGGGAGTGGCCAGGTGGCAACCCTACAGCCAAAAAATTACACTATTCTGGCTTGGGAGCCTCCCAAAACCCAGACTTAGGTGAGAGCCTTTTTAGGACTCACTGGCTACTACCAGAGGTTTGTCAAGGGGTATGGCACCATTGTTACCCCTTTGACTGAGTTGACTTCTAAGAAGCAACCAAAGAAGGTGATCTGGACAGAGGCTTGCCCCACTGCTTTTGATGCCCTGAAGGCTGCCATGTACACAGCACCTGTGCTGAAGGCACCTGACTACTCCAAGGAGTTTGTTGTGCAAACTGACACCTCAAAGCATGGTATTGGAGCAGTTCTCTCACAGCTTAATGAAGAGGGCCTAGATCAACCTGTAGCCTTCATTAACAGGAGGTTACTTCCCAGGGAACGTAGGTGGAGTGCCACAGAACGTGAAGCTTTTGCTGTGGTCTGGGCGCTGAAGAAGCTAAGGCCCTACTTGTGTGGGACTCACTTCCGGGTTCAGACCGACCACAGGCCCCTCAGATGGTTAATGCAGATGAGGGGTGAGAATCCAAAACTGTTGAGATGGTCCATTTCCCTACAGGGGATGGACTTTACAGTGGAACACCGCCCTGGTACAGAACACACCAATGCTGATGGTCTCTCCAGATTCTTCTGCCTTAGTGATGAGAACTCCCATGAGGTTGGGTTGTTGCTCCCCACTTTCAGCTGGGGGGGACACTTGTTAGACTTGGCATCCTTGGCGTGGTCTCCCCTAACTTTTTGCCTCTGTTTTACAGGTTGTTTATGTGTGCTGGACTCTGTTTTTGCTGTTTTTGTTACTCTGGGCACTTTACCACTGCTATCCAGTGCTAAAGTGCAAGTGCTCCTATATAAAATGTGTATGTAATTGGATTTCCATGATTGGCATATTTGATTTACTGGTAAGTCCCTAGTCCCTAATACAGTGCACTAGAGGTGCCCAGGGCCTGTAAATCAAATGCTACCAGTGGGCCTGCAACACTGGTTGTGTCACCCACATTAGTAGCCCTGTCAATATGGCTCAGACCTGCCACTGCAGTGTCTGTGTGTGCAGTTTTAAACTGCCAGTTCGACTTGGCAAGTGTACCCACTTGCCAGGCCTAAACCTTCCCTTTTCTTACATGTAAGACACCAATAAGGTAGCCCCATGGGAAGGGTGCAGTGTATGTTTAAGTTAGGACATATGCTAATGTGTTTTATATGTCCTAACAGTGAAATACTGTCAAATTTGTTTTTCACTGTTTCAAGGTATATCCCTCTCATAGGTTAACAGGGGGGCTGCCTTTGGAAGCAGATAGACATGTGGAGTTTGAGGTCTCTGCACTCACAATTTAAAAATACATCTTTTAGTAAAGTTGATTTTGAGATTGTGTGTTTGAAAATGCCACTTTTAGAAAGTGAGCATTTTCTTGCTTAAACCATCCTGTGACTCTGCCTGTTTGTGGATCCCCTGTCTGGGTCAGTTTGACAGTTGGGCTGTTTGCACCTCTCGCTAGATAGTGACACAAAGGGAGCTGGGGTGTAGCCCGCATATTCTGATGAGCCATCTGTGTTAGGAGGGAGAGGAGGAGTGGTCGCTCACACCTGAAAGGGCTGTGCCTGCCCTCACACGATGCAGTCTACAACCCCCTGGTGTGTGTCTGGGGCCTGGCATGGGCAAGGCAGGATTTCACAAATAAGAGAGACTTTCCTTTGAAGTATGCCTACTTCAAAGGCCAAAATGGGTATAAGACGGACACCCAAAAACACAGACTTTAGGTCACTTCTGGACATGAAGAGGACCCTCTGCCTGGAGAAGAGCTGAAGAGCTGAGGAGAAATGCTGGCCTGCCTGTGACTGTGCTTTGTGGAGCTATCCTGCAGTTGCTGCTTCTACGTGGTGAAAGGGGACAAAGACTGGACTTTGTTGTGCATTCCTGCTTGTGAAGAAATCTCCCAGGGCTTGTCCTGAGCTTGCCTCCTGTTGTTGAAGTCTCAGGGCCATCAAAGACTTCCCCTGCCAGCACCTGGACTCTCTGATGAGACTCCTGGCCTGCCAAGTGGTGCCCTATCCAGTTCCTGGGGCCTTGACAGGTGAAGCTGGCAGACCAAGATTGAAAATCCACACAGAGACCGCCTTGCAGAGAAATTTCCAATGCAACCTCCGAGATGCTGCTGAAAAAACAACGCGCCGCCAGCTTTGCAGCTGAAATAGACGCAAGTGTCTGGAGAAATGACACGCCACACCGCTACCAGAGGTTGGTAACATCGCAACCCACACAGCGTAGTTTTGCTGATACCGTGTGGCAGGATTTTTGACGCAAACCTTGCTGGGCGCGTAAAAATGATGCAACACCTGCCTGGACCCGAGTGCTTGCCCGGATCGACGCAGCGCTCTCCTGCAGAGAGGAAAAATGACGCACGCTGACCCGACCGGAGGATGAGAAACGACACACGGTCTCGGTTGCGGGTGAGAATTCGACACATCGCTAGCCTTTTCTGACACACACTCACCCGTGCGTGTTATTTTGACGCTACCTAGGTACTTTTCAACGCTAACAATGTTTTTACTGTTTACAAAAGGATTAAAGACTCTTTTGCTTTAAAAATTAATAACTTGACTTGTGTATGTTAGATTTTTGTTGTTTTGGTCTTGTTTTGTTTAGATAAAATTTTCCAATTTTTCTAAACCTCTGTTGTGTTATTTTGTAGTGTTTTCACTGAGTTACTGAGTGTGTTGGTACAAATACTTTACACCTAGATTCTGAACTTAAGCCTGTCTGCTCCTGCCAAGCTACCAAGTGGGTGAGCGGGGGTTAGCTGAGGGTGATTCTCCTTTACCATGACTAGAGTGAGGGTCCTTGCTTGGACAGGGGTTAACCTGACTGCCAACCAAAGACCCCATTTCTAACAGGTAGGAACCAATTTTACCATGTTTAGAGGAAAGAGCATATGCACTTAGGCACTGGACATCAGTGGTAAAGTGTGCAGAGTCCTGAAACCAGCAAAAACAGGGTCAGAAAAACAGAGGAGGTAGGCAAAAAGTTGGGGTATGACCACCTAAGGCTGTCAGGTCTAACATAGTTCTAATGCATAATTAAATAAAAGTAGAAAAACAATGCTTTCTGGGAAAGAGAGGGGGATTGCTGAGGTGTATAAAAAGTGATAAAGCAAACAAAAAACAGTAATTTTATTATTTTCTCCCCATTGAAATGTATTCATTTGGGGGCGGCCATTGACTTTTCAGTGTTGCAAAAATAGCCTTTTGCTTTTTGCCTTTATTTTTGCTGTTCGCGTAAAAAGAGATTAAGTAAATTTATTTAGCTCTAGTTCATGTTTCATAAATATGTAGGACACATGCCAAAAAATGTGCGTTAGTCCGAAACTGATCACTGGAAAAGACCCAGAAAAAAAGGCAAACATTCAATATTAAAAACAACTCTGGATGGTATGCCCCATTTTCTTTTTAAAACCCCTGAATCGGGAGGTATTTACCACACGTGGTAAATTCCTCACCCTAGGTCTACTCCAGCCTATTCTGAGAATTTCATAATGACAATAGTATTCCTGACGATGTCACTTTGGAGACGGATTAGTGATCTCAATTCATAAACAGGTAGTACAATATGATACAGTTTATTACCCCTATTAGACGTAATCTAGCACAGGATGGCAACCTAAGTATGTTTTATCAGCCTATGCATGAAATTGATAATAGAGCCCTATTTTTAAGTCAAGTGCACGTGTTCGATCTTGGTGATACTTTTAGTGTACTTCTTAGGGCTTAAAGCAATTTCATTTGTTGGTTGCACTGTCCTTTAAAATTTCTTGCTCGCTAGTGGTCAGCTCTGCCTTTTTCTACCTCCTTTTTCTGTTTCAGAGCAGTGCCCCACTACTGTATTATCCCACTTTGGTTTCTTTATCTGTTGCTGTGACAGACTACTTTTGTTATTTCTTTGTTGCTCCCTTTTGACTGTGGGTGTTTTAGGCTGGTAGCAACCTGCGTTTTATTGCAGCATTCCGTTCCTCCCGCCTCCTCCCATGTAGCTGAGATTTGTTTTGGCTTTTTCCAGTTCTATCCTCGTTTACCTCTGGCTCCTGGAACATTTGCTCCACCATTAAATCTTTAATAAAAGGTAGCACCTAGGCTTTGTTTTTTTAATGTTATTTAATGTTATTTTACCACTGCTCAGCATCTGTTGATTAATGTTCTTTCAGTACAGCCCTGAGCGCACACTTTGATTTAATCTTGTTTTCTGAGTGTTGCAAACACCATTCAGTAATGGTGTGACTAGGTTGCACCTCTATATCCAAATTGACTCCTAATTTAAACAAAAATGATTTTCAGACTATCTGAAACCTGCAGTATAAAGATGGCCTTTATTGTTCATCTATCCGTTGAAGGCATAACAGGTATTATTACCAAGGTAAGTTCTGCCCAGTGAATTCATTTCCAAGCAAGCTCCTTGTGAACAAAGAAGAGGAAAGTGTTTAGGGGAAGATTTTCAAGCCTGTTGCGCCACCTTAACGCTGCTGTAGTGTCATTTTTATGGCACTAACACAGCATTAAGATGGCCATTCCCCCATGCCATATTTACAAAGTGGCGCAATGTATTCATTGAGCCACTTTGTAACCCCTTGTGCCACATTATGCCAGTGTCAGTAAGGCCCAAAAAAAGGTGCAGGGAAATTTAGAAGATTTCCCTGTGACATTTGTTCTGTCATTTTTAGTGCCTGCTCAGAGCAGGCGTTAAAGTGACACACCCATAATAATCTATGGGCCTCCCTGTGCTTTGCTGCACTAGTGTCAGAATGTTTTACGCTAGTGCAACAAAGCGCCACAACAGTGTAAAAAATGTTGACACTGTTGTGGTAACGACGGTCATGGTGTGCCATATTGTAAATACAGTGCAACCATGGTCTTGTTAGGGGGAGCAAGGCGGACACAAGAAAAGTGGTGCATCAGGACTGATGCACCACTTTCTTGTAAATCTGCCCCTTAGTACTAAAGCAATTAAAAGGGGAACAAAATAGAAGTGTCCTACATAGCTTCAATAAGTCACTGAGTCAACTCTGACACCTTCAACACCAGAGAGGACTTTGACTTTATGTACTGTTTGAGCTTATGCTGGTGGAAGGTGTTACGCTTAAAAGACAGGTACTTGTTAGTTGAAGAGCTAGTATGGAAATTCGTGGACAGCTTTGGGAGAAACTGTGAAGTCACCTGGGTCTGACCTGGAAGATATTTCCTGTATTTGTTGGATTTGTTTGTCCTCCTTTTCCCATCAGATGACTAGTCCTATGGGCAAATGAATGCATTGTTGTGGAGGTTACAGTATCAAACTTTGTAGGCTGCAGTGGTGCAGCCTGCAATAGTGCAGCAAGCGCATTGACACCAGGGTCCAGGGGTTGCTCGGCCCACTGCACTACTGTATGGCTATCTTTTGCTACCCAAGAAGACTTTGGGCATTTTGGTTGCATGCATTAATCCTTATAGCATCGCTACCACAACAGTCGCTGTCTTTAAATCTCTTGGGTGCATTTTCTGACCAGTATCCTCTTATGACGTGAGGATGGATAATACAGGGAGTGGAGAAGAACAGTACGCACATGTTGGAGGAGGGCAACTGTTACATAGCAGCAAGTATACAGAGGGCACACGAGAAGCTGAACAGTTCTTAATAAGGGGAAAGAAGACTGAAAACGAGCAGTGGTAAATTGATGGATTCTTGTACAGAAAAGACTCAGTATTTTTTCTGCTTTTTACAGCTGGCAAAGCACACAAGGCCAAGTGGGTACTCACCTGGCCCCTGTCATTCATCATGTACTTCACTGTACCCAACTGCGCCAAGCCGCGCTGGGAGAAGTGGTTCATGGTGACGTTTGCCATGTCCACTGTCTGGATTGCGGCTTACTCTTACGTGATGGTGTGGATGGTAAGTTATAATGACGGTGAGTTGAATCAACAGATTTTGCCACAACCACTCCATTGATGAAAGGAATGCATATTTACGGTTATGCAACTGGCCTTTCCTTGTCCATTTGTGTCATCTTTCATTGGTCCTGCCAGACAACCAACCAGAGATCACAAGAGAAACTTTTGTCCAACAATATTTTCCAGGGAATCCCCTTCTCTGAGCCCAGCACACATTTTCAGTTTAGATGAAAGAGCATGCTAGGATAATAGCACCATCTTGCCTTTACGAGGGGGCCTTGGCTTTCACAACATTTCAGGGTAGATTTATCAATATTTAATATAATGCAACAAGATACCTTGCTGCACTACGTGAAAGGGAGTGGACAGGAATGCATCATATTTACCATTATATGGCACATTCCAATCCTCTCCTTGCACTGGTGTGTTTTTGGCTACCTAATGCCAATGCAGGCACTTTTGTGTCATGGTGCAAGGGTGCCTGCATTGTTTTTTTGCAGAGAGGGACACCTTCCTGTACAAAAACAATCCTCTGAGGCTTTCCCTCTTCCTACATGTTCTGCAGAATGCAGCATGTGTAGATGAAGGAAAGAATGACAAGAAATAAAGATATTTCTCCTCATTACGCATGGAAGGTGTGGCATTTGACTCATTCCCAGGTCTACCACACATTGTGAATCTAGGAATGCTCAAAAAATGCATGAATGGATGCTTGGGAACACCCATGCTCCACCCATGGAACGCCTCCCTTCTGCAAAGTAACGCAAAGCAGTGATTTGCGCTGCCTTGCATTACTCCATATGTACTAAGCAACGCAGGGCCATTCAAGGGGGACTTGCGTGGCTCAGTAATTCTGACTTTAGTGTTGCATTGCCCTTGTGTTACCTTGCATGATGCAGAGGCAACACCATATTTAGAAAAATATAGTGCACCCATGTGCTTCCCGTAGCACTGGCGCTAAATTTAGCTGCCTAGCGCCAACACAGGCACCCTTTGCAAGAAATGAATGTTTATGTGATGGAACGTGTCCCTTCCTGCACATAAACAATCAATAATGGTGATTTGTTACTTTTATGTGTGCTGCAGAATGCAGCACATATAGAAGTAGCAAATCATCATTAAGTAATGATTGTCTATGTGCAGGAAAGAACACTTTCCTGCACAGAGACAATCAATAATGGCCTTTTGCTCCTTCTATATGTGCCGCAGGAAAACCAAAAAACGAGGAGAAATAAAAGTATTTCTCCTCGTTGCACCATGCTGATGCCACTCCAGGGGTGGCATTAGTTTTTGGCACTGCCTCAGATGTCGTTTAATTGTTAATCTTGGGGAATGTCAAAAAGCAATGGGTGTTGCAGTGGAATGCCCACAGCAACACCCATTGCACGCACCTCTGCTGCAGAAAACTGTGCCGGGGGACCAAAATTTACAAGGTGGCGTTAACCCACAAAAAATGGCTTAACACAGCCCTGTAAATATGGCGCAAGGGGTTTGTGAATATGCCACTGTATGTCTAGAATGTTACAAGTGTACATACCACATGATATTCATCGGAAAAAAGCAAGAGGTTGCCTAATCAAGCATGGTAAACTATCCTAAGGCTCAAATATAAAAAAATATATTGAAAAAAAAGATGAAATGTTTACTTGGAAGGGTACACATTGCATTTGATGTTTAAATATGTTACATCGGCAAAAAACAGGAATGCTGCTGTAGCAAGCATATTATTTATAAACATATTTTCACAGATAAGGCTTACTTGACGGAATGCAGAAAATCTGCTATTCTTGTGTTACGGTGTGTTTTCCAGAACCTGAATGACAAAAGCTGCGGCCACCTAGAAAAAGGATTTGCACATTCGACAATTGTGGCTTCTGTTCTGTGATTTTCCCAAGGGTTTCATATTGGATTTTTCAAGTTTACACTACTACTGTATGGGAATTGGTCCAAAATCTCAAATGTAATGTTTTTCAACACTGGTTCTGAATGGATACTGTACCACATTATCAAGTTTTTCAATATTTATCTGCAAAAATATCCGTTCCTGAATGTCGACCGCCACTCTACCACTAAGAGAATTATATATAGATTAATATGGAAATCACATACACAGGTGTACAATTCTTAACTTCATATCTGTCAGTGTTCTGAAACTTCTGAAAAAAACTGCAGAATATACCCTAATATTCTCACAACTTGACTTTAATAGTGCCTCAAAGCAGTTCTCCGCTTCACAGCTGGACTTTTCACATCCACAAAAAGGAACACACCACCCCAATTCTCAGTTATCTGCCTTGGCTTCCTATTGGGGCCAGGATAAAATTTAAACTGAGGTGCCTAGCCTATCAAGCATTATATTTCAAGTTGCCACCCTACCTCTTCAACCTCCTCAAACTATAAAATCGCAAGTGAGGGCTCAGAAGTAAAAACAATTTACTTCTAGCAAACCTAAGGTTCAACTCAATATACACTCAGCATCAATCCTTTTCAGGAGCTTCGACTCTAGCATGAAAAACTCTTCCAGTTGACTTAAGACTCACAACCTCTGTGCTGTCATTTCAGCAAAACCTTCAGACTCCATTTTACCAAGGATCTCTAGATTTAGCATCGATTTTAGCATGGTTATCCCAGCCATATAAACTCAGGTTGTGCTGTTCCTTCTTTGTGCTCTAGGCTGCAAATGAACCCTAGAGCGCACTATAGGCTTTAGCTGCCTACTTTTTATCATTTGTAACTGAACACTCATCTTGTGTCTCTTGTACAAAGTCCATCTCCTACTACATTACCACGCTCTAACAAGGCTACTCATGTGTACATTACATCACTAAATCTAGACTTTCCACTATTCCTGTATGTATAAACAAAAAAATTCATTGAAGGCCCGATTCATAAAGAGCTTCCACCCTTGTGCCAGAGGGCCCACACTCATTGCAATGAGTAACTGCAGTCTGGAGGTCCAGCCACAAGTGCAGGGCCCCCACCACAAGTGTGGGCCCCCTGCCATGACTGCGGGGCCTCCACCACAAGTTTGGAGGCCCTTTGCGAAACAGGCCCTGATTATAGTTCCTTTCTAGATGAAAGAAAATAAAATGTATGCACAAGTTCCAAAATCATAAATTCTGATATGCCTGAATGTGGTGTCCATCAAAGCTCACAATTCTCTTTTTAAAGGCTACTTTTATTGTTTGCAGGATCTACTAATAGAGATATGGTTGGGTTATAATAAGGGAAAATATTACACAAGGTAATTCTTTGAGTTGAAGGCGAACTATGGAGAAGATGCATCCTCAGTAGATGAGCACTGGTCTTTAAGGGAGCTGATGTTTGTGCAGTTCTAAAGATACTGTTCACCGCTTAAATTCAGAATAGATACAATTTAAGTTAAAAAGCTGTGATGGCTTCACCTTACCTTGAGTCAGGCGAAAATTATAACGCAGTAACTTTGACACATGCTGAATTATCAAGTACAAAAGCATGTTGGGCAAATAACACTTCTGACAGAACTCAAATGTGTTTGTCCACCCAGCATACACCTGGATGCATAATATTGGTGCATAACAGGAACATACAATAATGGTGAAATTTTTTCATGTACTACTACCCTTTTCTCCTGCGTGTGCAGAGGCAATGAACACCCGGTAAAACAAGTGCTGTATGACTATTCAAACAATTTCCACGAGTGACAACATAGATGCAGTTTGTCATTGTGTCTGTTTTATGAATTCGCACATGGATCTAAATACCAGTGTAAGTGAGTCACATGAGTTGGGGGTGATACTAAGCAGCTCATAATTCTTTGTGAGGAAGTAACCTAACTGCTTTGGGGGCAGCCATGTGAAATGGACTGCTAGAAATGTGAGATTGGAGTGATCCAGAGCTAATCCTTTGAAGCAATTGAAGATGTTCCTGATTGATTTAATTTTTGCTCTGTTGAACTGGTCTCTAGGGCTACGGTGCCTTATTTGATTGGCACTCTTTCCGAATAGGCATAGCCATGTACAAAAAGGTATTCAGAATATGCATATAAATTGTACAATTCTAACAACTGGTCATATTCCACTCATTCTGTTCCAACACTTCTGTCTTGGAAATGTTTTTTTTTAAATATTGAAAGCTAGGGGGCTCATGTACGAAGAAATGATGTAGCGTGGCGCAGGGATGCGCTGTATTTACAGAAATATGACGCATCCCTGTACTTTCCCCTGCACTGGTGTAGAAACTGCTAATGCAGGCACCCTTGCGCCATGATGCAAGGGTGTCTGCACTGCAGGGGTGATTGTTTATGTGCAGGAAAGAACACCTTCTTGAACATAAACAATCATTAATGGCATTTTCTATGTGCAGCACACATAGAAAGTGAAGAAAACGGGGAGAAATAATGTTATTTCTCCCCTTTGCGCCACTTTAACACCACTCCTGAGGTGGTGTAGAAATCTGACGCATTCCCAGGCTTCTAAATATGGGAATGCGTCAGATTCCATGGGTATTGCGTGGGAACAGCCACAGCAACACCCATGGACCGCCCGTTTAACACAGAGTTATGCGTGAAAGGGGGCCATATTTACAAGGTCATGAAAAGCCACTCAAGGTGGCCTTGCATGGCCTTGTAAATACGGTCCCGAGACTGAGCCACAGGAGCGTAAAACAAATTATACTCCAGTGGCCCAGTGTGCAGCTAGGGGCTTGTAAAGAGGCCCTTGGTATCAGCCATTCTGGCACACTCCAGGATTAATAATTATAAACATATTGACAAAAAGCTGTCAAAACAGGCAGACCAGAATTTGTACTCCACCATGCATTTCAAAAACCGTTTACATTAATGTATTCTTCTCTCTTGCATTGTTTACCCTATTGATTTTTTAACATATTGTTATTTTCCATGTACCTTATTGTTCCTTTCTATTTGCTAGGTTACAATTATTGGCTTCACATTAGGTATTCCAGATGTTATCATGGGCATTACTTTTCTGGCCGCTGGAACAAGTGTACCTGACTGCATGGCAAGTCTCATAGTGGCAAGGCAAGGTAATCATAAGCCTGTTGGTGTGGAGCATGATTGCATACACATCTGGATTTCATGTTGTGTCACAAGCCACTGTGCAATAAGATACTCTAACAATACCCAGAACCCAAATCTTTCTGAAGTTGTATGCACCTTAATGGTTGGTAACAATTGTCAAAATAATCAAATGAGCTGAAATACCTACATTACACGTGATAAAATATAGCAAAATGGATTGTATGCAATAAAGTAGAGTACAAATAGAGTAATACAATTTAGAAGTAAAAATGTAGATGTAAAATACCCATGGCTAGTGTATATATTTATGTAAAATACAAAAAGTAGAATGTAGAATGTCTGCCACTATATTTGTGAATTGGATATAGGCACATGTTAACCTTTGTCATTATTCCTAACTATTACTCCCTTCTTAACCCTATCGCATTGCTTTTAAGAGGGCTTTTTTTAGGATTCATACAGAAAATCTGCATTCTGCATGGTTTGTTTGAGTGGGTAACTAATACCAAAACACTTACCAACTAATTTGATTTTTACACATGCATTTCACAATAAGTTAGCCCAGTCTACAGGTTTTGGCATAACATTTCATACTAAACAGATCAAACTTATGGAATCTAACATGACTATTCTCAGTGAACAATAAGACCTATAGCCTTTACCAATGCTTTGATGCCATAACTAGCACAGGCTTAGAGATGTACAGATAAGATGTCAAACATAATGCATGCAGCGATAACATTATAAATATGTACAAAATAGCAATTTGTAATACAATTTACAATACCTCTTGGAAAGCATAACACGGGTTACTATGGTGAAAATTACCTACCGCCAGAGGATTGTCAGAAGGAGTGACCAAGACCCCCACCTACCAAGGTAATCTGTGAGATTTCATATAACAAAATACCTGTCTACAGCCTGTAACACAGTGCAATAACAATCTTGTTAAATAACTATTGACTTTAACAAATATTTTTTCAGAAGGCCTGCTTCTTTTCTGATCATTTATCTTAATAAAGAGATCAAACCTGTGGCACTGGACATAACTTTTCCTAGGGAAAGAACCAGGCCTTTTGCCTTTACAATTTGTTTACCACCATAGCCAACTAACGCCTGCTTTATTGAGTGTAAGCTTTTACACAAGGTGATTATCAGGCACACAGCCATAAAGTTACAAATATTTCAAATGTATAGGCAAAAGAAATTGCTATCATTCCAAAGAGGGCCTAAAAGGATTATCACAGTGCAAATCGTATATCCCAGTGGTTTGTTAGAGGAAATAAGTAACACTAAAACATGTGTCTACTATGGTAATCTATGAGATTTCATGTAACAAAATGTGTCACTCTAGTCTTTATTATAGGCAATAACAATAGACTCTTAATTGCCTTGCGACTTTGAAATATGCTTTTCATAATAAATATGTCAGGCCCACTGCATTTATACTAACCTTTCAAAATAAACAGATCCTCCCTATTGCCTTGATGACTGGCTTGTTACCATAACCAACACAGACCTGCTGTATTGAACATGAGCTTTCCCACCAGCAAAAAAAGTGCAACACAAGCACTTTCTTTTTCATGGAGCAGACTAATAATGACCAATTAAATACTGTACTCAAGAAAACCAATATGTTGGCTGAGCCTAAACCACACTCTTGGAAAAAAAACATTTGTTGACAGTTTCAAACAGTATTTCAATGCAATTTTCGAATGAAGACCAACTTGTAGTCATTAAGTGATCCTAATGGAAGGAGTGGTTACTTTACAACTATGTGAAAGTGTCAAGTTAGATCAATTACTTTATTTCTAGGAAAAATCACAGCATGGTTTGTTGTTACCTTGCCAAAATGTTTTCTTAGATACTAGTCTACTTCTCCTTCAGGTATGGGGGACATGGCGGTGTCAAACTCGATTGGAAGCAACGTCTTTGACATTCTAATTGGACTAGGTCTTCCATGGGCATTACAGACTCTGGCCATCGACTATGGTTCCTATGTAAGTACCTTTTATCCATACAGTGGAAAATTCAGTGTGAGCAATATCTCTAAATAGTCTTGCTATAAATAAGATGTAACACTTTTACATGAGGTCAAGGTTTGCTTGCATTGTGGAAAAGAGAAAATACAGTCTCCTCACAAGCTGTCTTCGAATTAGTATGTAAGGACTACATAAGTAAGATGTGCAGCTATTGTGGACTATCTTAATACAAAAAATATTTCTGACTGTAAACCAGCGGGATATTGGGGTAGATGTGCTAAATGATTTACCAGTCTCAAGCCCTGCAAATCACTTATTATAAATGCATCCATGATTCGGTAAGGAAATTGGGCACCCAAAACAAAGTTTTCCAATTTGAAATGCAGTGACAGGAATGGAGGTCTGCTGTTCTGTACAGGCAACCACCCTGCATTTGTAGCCAATCACAGGAGGATGCAAATTGTAATCTTCCAAAAGAATATTAATAACCTAGGGCCTTCTGTGGCCCACAGCAATTCCTTATTTTATTATTCAGTATTGGTATATAGATCAGTTTAAAAAATATAAAGTAGGTTTGCAATCCTTTACGCGACCAGTGTGTTAGTCATCTGTCCAATATGTATCATTCTGTAGTTTTACACACAGTTTCTGGTAACAATAAACCATTATATGAAAGTTCTAATGGTTGTCAAAACAAAACAGAAAACTGAGATTTGTTACAAGTTTAGGGGCATATTTAAGAGTCCCTAGCTCCACCGGAGTGTCACTTTAAGTGACGCTCTGGTGGCGCTATGCCCTGTGCTGTATTTACAAGGTGGTGTTAAACCACTTTTTGTGGCTTAATGCCAACTTGTAAATACAGCCTCTTCACACACAGACCTTTACGTGGAAGGTACGTGCAATGGGAGTTGCTGTGGGCGTGCCACAGCAACACCCATTGCATTTTGACACTGCCTCCGATTTATGAGATTTCGTAAACCTGAGACAGCGCCAAAATATAACGCCACCCCAGGGGTCCCATTAGTAAGGCACAAAGAGGAGAAATACTTTTATTCCTCCTCACTTTTTGCTTTTTCTATGCATGCTGCATTCTCCAGCACGCATAGAAAGAGCAAAATGCCAGACAAGATTGCACATAAACAATAATTTCAAAATGATGCTGTGGCAGTTCTGTGTGTGCTGCATTCTACAGCTCACACAGAAGTGGCAAATCGCCATTACTGATTGTTTTTGTGCAGAAAGGGACACCTTTCCACACATAAACAATCAAACCCCTCAACACAAACATCCTTGCACGATGGTGCAAGGATGCCTGCGTTGGTGCAGGCAGCTTAATTTAACGCCAGCACAGGGGACAACACAGGTGTGTGCCATATCCAATTAAATACCTGCGTTGTGAAAATCACAGAGCGCAGGTCTGCCAATTTTGGCTCAGCGTCACGCTCCGACATTTTCTTTTAAATATGGGCCTTTGTCTGTAGCTTATTTCACTAGCACAGAGGGAAATATTTACAAGTGGCCTGTGCAGCTAGTTAGTCACTTTTTGTGACACAAGTTGTACTTTTTGTGGCTTTTCATATCCCTGTAGATATGGAGAAAGGCAACTCAGAGCAAGTTGCTGTGTCGCCTTACTTTGCATCAGGGAGGCGTTTCCATGGGTGTTGTGTGGGTGTTCCTGCGCAACATCCATAGATTTTGATGCGTTCCCAGATTTACAAGGCTTTGTATACCTGGGGATGTGTCAAAAGCCTATGCCACTCCAGGAGTGGTCTAAGAATGACGCAACGGGGTAAAATATCTTTACTTTGCCCTGTTGTTTCCTCATTCTATGTGTGCTGCATTATGCAGCACACATAATAGGAGGAAATTGCCTTCCTTGATTGTTCTTGTGCAGGATGGTGTCCTTTTCTGCACAAAAACAATCATCCCCACAACTAAGGCACCAACATAGTACAAGGGTGCCTGTGCTGGTACATGGCAGCAGTTTGTGCACCAGCACAGGGGGAGAAGATAGAAATGTGCTGTATCTTCCGCCACGGGCCTTGTAGACATGACCCAGAATTTGTGTAACAAATGATCTTTTCTGCCCCTGGCCTTCATTGCATTCCATTGATCTCCTATGCTGTAACATCTCCAGGTCATGTCTGCATGTTATGTAGGTTGTGTTGCAGAAATTTCTATAGTGCTGCATTACCATTAGCATGGTCCCGCTGCAATCTTGGCGTTCCTGTACCTTCACGCCCCGGGCTAAAGTATTCTATTACAGACTGGAGTCTGTGTTCTGATTTCTTTGAGATGGATTAGTAGTAGTCTGATTCTTTTCATGTATGTAAGTATGGTAATGATTTGTTCTGTTGTTGGATGTAGCTGGAGACCTTGGGTCTGTGGATTACCACAGTGCAAAGGAGAACTAGCCTAAGAGCCCTTGCTAATGGACATAACTGTGCATCTAAGTTGATGTCAGGTGTGCAGATACCTATGTGAACCAAGCCTATAACAATAAAATTGCTAGCTAGTTTGGCGATGGCGGGAGGAATTGCTAAAGATTTGTGCATGACCTCGTGTGACGCACAGTGGTGGAAAGTGGCATAAAGCTCCGCAAACACCAGAGTCTGTCAGTTTTCCAGAGCTAAAGATTTTTAGTTTAGAAAACTGGTCTTTGGCCGCACCAAAACACTTTACCCAGCAAAAAATCAGCCCAATGGAAATATGTGCAAACGTTGATTTTCCTGGGCGGATCAATGCAGGCACTCCTCGCTTCTGACACAAAACAGGACCAGTTAAGGAAGTGCGACTTGACTTTGTGTTTCAACATAATACTAAGTGAGACCAGGTGAAATGATATTTGAAACAGTCATTAGTACCAGAAAATTAATACGTATCATGTGTGCTAAGGGCAAAGCGCACTTAGGGCCTGATAACTACTCTTGTGGATGGGATACTCCGTCACAAACGTGATGGATATCTCGCCCACGGTTTTACAAGTTCCATAGGATATAACGAAACTTGTAATATGGCGGATGGGATATCCATTAAGTTTGTGACGGAGTATCCCATCTGCCAATCAGGCCCTTAGTATGTGCTTGGTCCCTCTACACTCATCTACATCTAGGATTTGTTACACAAGATGATACCTCTTGGAGAAAGACTAAATCAGACACCACAGACTCAACTTTGTTCCATGGCGCCCCTAGTAGCATTAATCAAAGCAGCCACTAATCAGAACCCCCCAGGATATTGTCATTTCACAATTAAAAAAAACAAAAAAGTGAAATCTGCACTTTTCTAAAAAATCCCATGATTTTTACAATAGTGACAGCAAACTTTGTGGAAAAAAAATAACATGGGGTTGACCCTCTCTTTACTGGCTCTGAGCTGCCACTGACCCAGTAAAGAGAGGGTGAACAATAGGCTAGCAGGCAGCATAGGCGTTAACTTCCGCTGTTGCGTGCCTTTTAAATGCACAGAGCCCTCTCCTGTGCAATTAGCCTGCATCCCGTATCACACCTTTGTGTGCCCCCTGCGGACTCCACAGGCCATTGAAAGGCTGTCCTGCACTCCACCCTCCACTATACTTCTCTCCCTAGGCCCCCCCATTGTTAATCTCTAGTCGCCCCACCCCAAATGTCTTTTTTTCCATTTTCTGCATGCCCCCCAACTTTCACTGCCACCACACACAAGACCCTATTGCCCTGCACACGCAGGTTGTCTGATGCCAGCAAGAGCAGGTTTAGTACTGTAATCTGCTCTCTTTCGGCATCAGACATGCTAAAAAGCAATGTGCTGTGTTGCTGGAGACTCTGCACGTCACTGATTTGGACACAGCACAGTCTCCAGCTGTGACAGAGCACAGGCCTTCTAGTATTTTTTTGGCAGGCACATTTTGACAACAGCAAAATACAGCGAACTTTGAGGTTGTGGGCCACAAGTGTTGCTTTTTATTGGCTGAAAAATGTACTCTTCACACTGCAAAATCCTGGACGGTTTGACTAACATTTACTGTGCATTACAAGACCTCTTTTTTTATAAAACAGACAAATTACATATGGTGACATAGAGTAAATATTAATCAAACAATATGCTTTCTTAGAAGGAAAATAAACACATAGGGGCCTGTTAGGAATGTTTTATCATTTTAATTAATATTATTCTCTTTAATATGGTTTGCTTGTATATAATTCTGATAATATTGTTTATATTGTTTTAATATGTTAGCTTAAATAAAATTTGAATTGTTAATATTGTTAGAAAATTGTTATTCTGAAGTTCAAGATGTTTATTATTATTTTTTAAGTGAAATTAGTAATTTAAAAGGTTTGTAGGGAGTAGGGTGGGAAGTAATTTAAATTATAATTAATGTAATTTTATAGTTAATACATTTTGCCGTTTTTATGTCCTAATAACTGTACATTGCTTCATCATTTAATAGTTATGCTATGTATGTAAGTTTACTTTTTATGTTCCATGTATAGCTCATTTGAGGAGACCGTTCTGACCATCTGGTCCACCATGATTTTTCACTTTTTAGCTGCCTGGTTTTTTACCTTTTACTGCGAGGGAAGCTCCTAGTCAGGGACTTATCCACAGTGAACACATGGTAAAATGGACTGCGCGTGATTACTGCTGGTGTTGTCTTGCTAAGGAAAGGCTGCTGTGGTGCAGCCAGAGTAGGAGGCCCTGGTTACTCGTCATCATGTGTGTATATGAGTGTGCACATCTGTGAGGGTTCCGCAGGGAGGTTTTCTGGTGTGCGCAGCCCCAAGAACTGCTGTTAGGTAGCCTGGCGCAGAAGGAACTATGCAGAGTGGGTGGTGACCTGGAGTAGGACTCATGAAATGGGTGTACCCATGTGAGAGATAGTCAGTGTGCTTACTGTCTTTTTCTGTAGGGACACTCCAATAAATGTCAATGTCATTCTGCTTACTGTCTTTTCACATTAAATGTAAATGGGAAAGAGTGGCCTAGGGCATGACTCAGGTCCCCTAGTGCCCACAGAGACCAGAGTCACACCAATGTACACTGTAACCTGTATGAGAAGAATGATGCAGTAGGTTACAGAAGCATAGTTGTGCAACATATGGGTCAGTTAGGAATGTTATTTTTTCTCTGACTCAGCTCAGGATGTGACTCAGCCAGGAGTGGGCTCCCTCCACCGAGGAAAAAAAGGGGAAACACAGCACAAGGCCACCGAAAAATTAAGGAAAACCAAGGAAGCTCAAAGCGGCTCTCCCCGGCAGAGCGGGAGAGCCACTCATTCAATATGCATATGCCCCACAAGGCCTTGCGAGGCCCAAGTCTTTCTGAGCTGTGTGCTCAGCTTGTGGTGGCCCCAGGAAGATGGGGTCACCACCAACCAAGCACCCTTTGCCAGGGGGAGATGCAGCAAAAACACAGCATCCCCCCAACGCAACATTTGTGTCCCCTCCCTAGGTTAGGTGGGACATAGGAATCATAACCCAATGTAAAAAACAAGCATTGGGGAGTATTTATTCTTTGCTTGTGGGACTGCACTCTCTAGGGGTGTAGGATAGTGTCAGTGATCCTGATGGGATGACTGAGGTCATGGTTGTAATCAGCCACTGAGGTGCTGAAGTCAGCACCGCTGTGCTGATTGCAGTCTTGTTCTCTGCCAGCCTTTCCATTTTGGTCTGACTGCCATGAAAGGGCTGGCAGAGAGCAAGTGCAGGGGTCCACAGGGTGGCCCCTGACCTGCCCATGCACCTGACATGGGCAGTGCAGGGCTCCCAATGCCCAGCACCCTTAAAAAGCACACAGTCTGCTGCTGTGCTGCCAGTGTACATTAAAAGGTACTGGTGCACCCTGCATGCAGTAACATTGCCACCAGCTCAATTATGAGCAGAAACAATGCTCTCATACTTTTCCACTGGTCAGCCCAATGGGAACATTGTAATGGGGCCGGTGGGGAGACCATCAGCACCGTGGTGGTCTCCTCATCGGGACTTTGTCAGACAGATGTTTTCATCTGCCAAACTCCTAATGACCCCCTTCATCTTCACTACTGTAGACCTTGGGGTCTATTTGTTCTCCAGTTTGGTCTGACCATTCTTTGGTACAATTTTAGATCACTGTATCGGATACACTTCTATCCAAAGATACTGCTAAGAGATAGTCTTCTACTTTTTGTCCAGGCATGGGCTAAGGTAGAGTCAGAGGCTTTAGCTGAACACCTTGCTCATATACAACACCCTTCTTTGAGCCTTTGTGTTGATGGTTAGTTCACAGCATATAGTCAATGAATAAGGTCATCTCTTGATACGGTCTTTCCCAAAAAAGAAAGTTGCAGTACCAGCCCTTTGGTATAATGATACCTTGAAAAATGCTAAACGTGAAAATAAAAATATTGAAAATGCTGAGATATAACCCCTGAACCTTATATTAAAGTCTGCCCTTAAAATGTATAAACAACATATAATTTCTGCCAGGGCATATATTTGTAAAAAAGAAATACTTCCGGCATCCAACCACATGAGAAAAGCCTTTTCTATCGCACACACATTAACAAATCTTACATTAGCTCATTGCATTATTTTGTTCACACTCAGTAACTATGTGAGAATTGGCTCAGCATTTCGAGGAAAAAATTATCAATATAAAGAGTAGTCTTGACCAGTGAAAATCTGTGTGCACTCTGAGGCCCATATTTATACTTTTTGATACAAATCTGCGCTAGCGCAGATTTGCGTCAAAACGTTTAACGCCAGCTACAGCCATTCGAATGCGCCAGCCGGGCGCCCTATTTATGGAATGACAGTAGCCGACGCTGCAGCCTGGTTAGCGTCACAATAAATTACGGTAACCAGGCAGCAGAGGCGGAGGAAAGACTGGGGTTTGTGCGCCAAAGAATGGTGCAAGTCAGGTTAGAGTCAAAAATATTGTCTCTAACCTGACTAGCGCCATTTTTTGATGCACAACCCCCATGGAAATGACTCCTGTCTTAGCAAAGATAAAAGTTAAGTTTGCGCCGAATTTGCCTCACAATAAGTGACACAAATCCGGCACAAACAGAGTATAAATATGGGCCTAAGTTGTAGTTCCAGCACAGATCATGTCCAGATTACTGTCCCCCTCAGGCTACGAATGCTCCACTTTCACTGATGGATTTTGGACAGATAGATAGGAACAGTTTTCTGACACTTCCCCATTCAATCTCCTCCGGCCAGCACTCTCTCCTCTACCTCCCAAGATCTGGCAACACATGGCTGCCGCTATAATGGAGCCATTCTGTTTTATCAGTGATGTATTGCTTTCTGCTGGTGATGTCCCACCCGAGTGAAAAAAGGCAAGGGTTGTTCCCCTGTTAAAAAAAAAAGCCTTTTGCTGACACCTCCAATGTAAGTAATTTCCATCTAATATGACTTCTACCGTTCCCAGTAAAAGTCCAAGAAAAACATGTTAATATGTTTATTTTAGATTTTATGACAAGACCGGAGGCTCCTATTATGCGTTTCTTTTCTTTCTTTAATAAAGCAGCAGCAAGTAAAGAAAAACTACAAATCTCATGAGCGCAGAGAAAACCAGCCAAAGGGAAACAATTTGTAGTCCATATACAATAACCAATGAACCTCAATGTATGGTATTATGACGTAACTGGACTGCGAACAGCCCTCTTTTCTTGCTGCTCGCAGCCAGTTAAGTCATTTTTCTTCATTAGTCCTCGTTATTTGTAATTTACAATGTAAATGCTGTTTTGACTTTATCCTATTTGTCGCGCTTACTCGCGCTGCTTGACATTATTGTTCCCTTTGGTTTCCCTGCTTAGTCGGCAAGTTGCTGCATTTTTATTTTATTTCTTTTCCCCGTGTCTCGCGCGCTTCCTTCGCGCGCGCTGAGCTCCTTGGAACGGTTACAACCGCTCCTCAAGCGTTGTGCTGTTATTTCGGCTTGCGCTCGAGGACCGAGGTGTTTTTCCGTTTCCTCGCGTCTGCCTCAGGCCTTATCAGCGCGTTCCCAGCGCCACACCTACCAGATAGGCTTCAGTGTCCGACATGCTCCTCTGCTTTCTGTCGTCTTTCAGTAAGACGTTTTTTGTACACGCCCCAGGGCGGGGCTTTTTGGGTTCTGCAATTTTTATCTTTTACATTAACCCTTAAGCACCTGGTTTTTGACTGGTTTTAATTGTTTTCCTTGTTCCTTCAGTATTTCATAGTAAATATGGAGTCTGGCAATTCCACTTCACCTTCAGGTTGACCAGGAGGAAGTGTCTGCTATTAAACAAGACATAAATATGTTTATACAGAACTCTGTACAGCAAGCTGTGAATAGTTCTATAAATAAATTATCAACAAATCTGGAATCTTCAGTTTTGAAGATGCTTAACAAGTCTTTATCTGCCCAGTCTGCAGGGGATTGCAGACAGCGCCCTTCCCCCATGTAAAAAAATATACAAAAATCGGCGCTGAAGATTTGTGAGGTTTCCTCACCCATGGCAGAGGACGTGGTTCCTCAAAAGGCTCCAATTAAGGAGAATAAAATTCCAGAAGGTGCATCTCAAAAACGCAAGGCTAAAACTAAACACATTATGTCACCTTTAATAATTTCCTCCATACCTGACACTGATGATGATGTACCTGATGCAGATTCAGATGCTGATCCATCTGACCATGATGATTTTTGTTCTTCGCCTATCTCCAAGAAGCCTAAACTCTCCTCCTCTGACGCAGGCACCTCAAAACCGCTTCTGGATTGCGAAGGTTTGCCTATGTTTGATCCCTCCTTTATTTTACACCCCAATTCGACTGAATGGTTCCCAGCTGCTCATGTGGGGGAATATGTGTCAGCCAAATTATTTAGTCCACTGGACAAACAAACACGGGCCAAGCTCAGATCAGAGTGTCCTTATCCCTCTCTTGTGCATAAGTCTTCCACTACTCCTATCATTGACCAACCCATCTTAACATTCTTCACCAAATTTGGCAAAAGATCCTAGGAAAGGAATTGATAAAGCCTGGTCCTCTTGTCAGGACAAATTATTGGATATCATTGGTCCTCTCACCCGGATTTTTGACATGGCTGAATCCGCCAGGATTGATGGGTCTTTTATTCATCCCGAAGAACTTTCCCTATGGGTCCAGAGGTCGGTTTGCCTTCTGGGAAATACTAACTCTGCTATTTCTCAAGAAAGGCGCAAAGGTATTCTACTCAAACTAGACCCTAAACTTGTACACCTTGCCACAGTCCAACCTCAGGAAAAAACAGAGGGTTTCCTATTTGGTGACAACTTTATTAAAGAACTGGGCAAATACGTAGCCACTTTCACCTCCCTGGACAAGGCTCAACAGTCTTTAAAGAAGGTGTTTCACCAACGGGTTTTTGTCAGGGCCGCTCCTACTACAATCAATCGTGGCAATTACAACACAGGATACCAAGAATTCAGGCCACAGTTTTATCCGCAAAGGACCAGAGGTTTTCGCTCCAGAGGCTTCAAGAATACCAGAAATACCAACCAAACAGGTAAATCCTTTCCTTTCTCATGTCTCCGTGGGCAGTCGCCTTTGTCATTTTTTCCCCCCTCAGATCCTTGGGTTCTAAGCACTATTCAGGGTTATATGATAGAATTCTACTCAATCCCAGTGCAAACCATTGCTCCTCCTCTTCCTCGTTTCTCTACAGACATGTCCGCTCTTATTTCTTCGGAAGTTCAGTCTCTTCTGCAGAAGCAGGCTATTGCTCTCACTTATCCAGAGCCTACAGGTTTCACCAGCTCCATTTTCTTGTTCAAAAGAAGAACAAGAAAATGCGACCTGTTATCAACCTCAAGTTTTTCAACCAGTTGGTTGTTTACCACCACTTCAAGATGGAAACCATCCTCCATCTCAGAGACTCCCTACTGCAGAACAATTGGATGCTTCGTTTGGATTTGCAGGATGCTTACTTGGTTGTCCCGATACACCCAGAACACAGGAAGTTTCTCCAATTTCAATGGCTCGACCAATTCTTCCACTTTACATCTCTACCTTTCGGTCTCTCCTCAGCTCCATGGTGTTTCAAAAAAACTCATGAAGCCAGTGGTGGCACACCTCAGAGCTCAGGGTGTAAGACTCCTCATCAATTTAGACGATATTCTCCTCATGAGTCAATTGCCACAATTACTTACAACGCACCTCCATCTAACCTGTACTCTTCTATCGGACTTGGGTTTCATTATCAACAAGGAGAAATCTCTTCTTCTTCCTACCCAAAGTATAGAATTCTTAGGTTTTCTAATAAACTCAGTTTCGGCCACCCTGCTACTCCCTTCTGCAAAAATAAAATCTATAAAGTCAGAGATTCTTCAAGTATTACATCATTCGTCCATTTCCCTAAGAACTCTCGCCCGCGTCGTCGGTCTTCTTTCTTCTTCCATACAGGCTATATTTCCAGGTCCCTTGCATTACCGGGCCCTTCAGCGTTTAAAGATTCAACATTTACGCAAAGGGCTTTCTTATGCAGACGTTATTCCTCTGGATTACGATTCCCGTACAGAGTTGCAATGGTGGACAGACCATTTAGACACGTGGAACGGAAGAACTATCTTTCCATCAGCCCCAGATCTTGTATTAGAGTCAGATGAAAGCCTAACCGGCTGGGGGGCCCGCTGTGGTCCAATCTCGACTGGAGGTTCATGTTCGTTAGAGGAGTCAAAATTGCATATCAATTGTTTAGAGATGCCTGCAGGCTCCTTTGCAATCAGAAGCCTCGCAAAGAACAAGGTCTGTTGTGCTATCCTTCTCAGGATGGACAATATTTCGGCGGTCCGCTACATAAACCATCTCGGAGGTACAAGATCCAAACCTCTAGCAGAATTAGCAAAGAGCTTTTGGGAATTTTGCCTTACAAACCAAATTTCGGTTCATGGAGAGTATCTTCCGGGAACTCTCAACTCCATTGCCGATTGGCACTCTTGTCATCTCCACGACTCAAAGGATTGGAAGCTCCATCCCCCGATCTTTCATTTTCCACAGAACAAATGGGGGCCCATGACGATCGATTTGTTAGCATCTCGTCTCAACTCACAACTCCCTCAATTCTACAGTTGGCGTCCGGATCCTTTGACCCTGGCCTCCGATGCATTTCTTCAAGATTGGTCCAAATCCCTTTCATACGCTTTCCCCCCCTTTGTTATGATCAGCAGGGTGCTAGCTCTGGTTCGCCGTCAGCAAGCTACTTTAATTCTTATGCCTCCATTTTGGCAATCCCAGATTTGGTTTCCAACTCTTCTGGAACTAGCCATAGATTTTCCTTTCCTAATTCCTACTTTCCCAGACCTCCTTTTGGACCCTCTGCAATGTCCTCACAACCTCATTATGGACAACCTCCTTTCTCTTTCAGCATGGAAAAGTTCGGGAATTCCCAACATTTCCCTCTCATTTCGTCACAAGCTTCGGAATATATCAGACAGTCCTGGGCTCCTGGAACAAGAAAAGCCTATAAGTCAGCTTGGGCTTTATGGCATAGCTGGTGTCTGGGAAAACACATCGATTCCCTTTCCGCAGATGTCACCTTTATAGTGAATTTTCTTGCCGCTGAGGCTAGTAAGGGAAAAGCCTATCGTACTATTAATTTGTACAGGTCAGTCATCTCTTCTAATCACCAGTTCGTCAATGGAAAACTGGTGGGGGAAAACCCGCTTATTTGTCGCCTTTTAAAGGGAGTAAAGTTTGCCAATCCTCCGTTACCTAAATACAGATTGTTGTGGGATGTTAATGTAGTTCTGAATTTTTTCCTCTCATGGCCCTACAATTCTTCCCTTACTCTGAAGATGTTGTCGGACAAACTCACTATGTTGTTGTGCCTTATTTCTATGAAACGTCTTTCTGATGTCAAAGCTTTATATATTTCAGCGAGACAGTTTACTCCTTCTGGTGTGTTATTTACCGTGTCTCGAAGAACAAAAACAAATTTACAATCTGTTTTTTATCCATATTTTCCGGATCGTCCCAAATTATGCATAGCACAATGTTTAAAAGCTTATGAACTCATGACTGCTCATCTAAGAACGTCCTCAACTCATCAACTACTTATTTCCTTCAGGAAACCTTACAAGCCTGTGTCTTCGGCTACTTTGGCCCACTGGGTTAAGTGGATCATGTCTTTGGCCGGGATTGACACCTCTTCCAGAGGTGCTATGGTTTCCAAAGCCTTTTGGACGGGTTCTCGTATTGAGGACATTCTTAGATCTGCTAATTGATCTAATGACAATGTATTTAGAGTATTTTACTGTAAACCAGTGGATAATGTTTCTTCGAATGTCATTAATTTGCTTTAAACTTGCATAATAGGAGCCTCCGGTCTTGTCATAAAATGTAGATTTTCCTAGTTTTAATGACAGAAAGTCTTAATTTTATTAAAGACACGGAGGCGAGTATTATTCCACCCTTATTGTAGTAACTATTGTCTGTTTTCTATTCCTCCCATCCCTTTAGTGTCAACATCGTCTGTTCAACCTGCTACCTAAACCTTCGAGTCATGGTGTGGATGCTCCATCAACGTCTACCCTCTCACCTTATCCACTTCTTTGTTTGGCGGATCACCAGTGTGCTTCTCTCCACCATCAGTTTCCTGGACTTATGAACTTTTGCTCCGAGTTGTTATCTTTTATTATGGCTGTTCTCATTTTGGCTTCTATTTTTCCTTTATTTCGTGCCAGCTGAATGTTAAGCGCAAGAAAAGAGGGCAGTTCGCAGTCCAGTTACGTCATAATACCATACATTGATGTTCATTGGTTATTGTATATGGACTACAAATTGTTTCCCTTTGGCTGGTTTTCTCTGTGTTCATGGGATTTGTAGTTTTTCTTCACTTGCTGCTGTTTTATTAACGAAAGAAAAGAAACGCATAATACTCGCCTCCGTGTCTTTAATAAAATTAAGGCTTTCCGTCATCAAAACTAGGAAAATCTACATTACCTGGTGCATCATCATTTACTTTACCCTACTCAATCAGCTTCCACCCCTCTCACTGCACCGAATCAGACCTTATCTTGGTGCTGATGACCCTTAAATGATGCTTAATAGTGGCAATTTTGAGGCCTGTGATTAATAGATTTTTAATCTGCCTTAAATACGATAACTCACAAAACCTTGGTTTACAGACCGACTGAAATCAGAATCACGGGCTATGCACTGAGCTGTGCTATCTCCTGCCTTGAAGATATGTGTCAATCCATTCATCTCCCCCCATTTCATTCAGACCTTCGGACCACCGGTCAACGGTTTCGCTCTTCATTGAGCTCTACTCTATTTAACATTCACCCCAGACCACTTGCTCTGTTGAGTCACAGTTTTGGAAACACTTGTATGAACCAAGAGATGACACCCGGTCAATAAAGCCTCTCCAACCCCTTTTGAGACTTTCCTCCTCTGCATGAGTGGCGTCACTGCCTGGCCTGCTTCCTTTGCTCTCAAATTCAACGAAGATAAAACAGAGGTGTTTGCTGCTCCACAGGAAAACTCCTACATCCTCTTACTCCAGATCGTTGGCTTTGGTCGGGAAGGCTACTTCTTATAGCCACGTCAGCCCTGACAAACCGCGGGTTTCAGTTTGATTGAGGATGCCTTTCTGACCAGTCAGATCAATGAGTTGTCTTCTGTCTTACTGAACACATTGCGGAAAATCCTCTCCCACCAGCCTGGTTACATGCCCTCAGTCATAGTTCAGGCAACTATTTTGCGCAGGTTGGACTATGGAAATTCTTTATTTCTCCATCCTCATGATGACATGTTGCAGCTCCTGTCTTCTTCATCTGAAGACTTGGACAAACTGCACTGGTTACCCATGTCTAAATGGATGACTTTCAACTATCTTTGTATTGTGCACAAGGCTATCATTCAAACTGGGCCCCTTTATCTTCAAATGAAATTCCTACAATATCAACCTGTCGATCGCCATCTTGCTAGAATCATTGGATGCTAATTTGCTCACCCTTTCTAAAGTTAAGCACACGCGCTTTGGAGGAACATAGGCCCATATTTATACTTTTTGACGCACAACTGCGCCAACGCAGTTGTGCGTCAAAATTTTTACCGCTGGCTAACGCCATTCCAAAGCACCATGCAGGCGCAGTATTTATTGAATGAAGCTAGCCGGTGCTGCGGACTGGTGTGCATCAAAAAAAATGACTCACACCAGGCAGCGCCGGCGTAGGGGAAAATGGAGATTGGGCGTCAAAAAATGGGGCAAGTCAGGTCTGAGGCAAAATTTTTGCCTCAACCCGATTTGCGCCATTTTTTTCGACGCCCAACCCCCATTGAAATGACTCCTGTCTTAGCAAAGACAGGAGTCATGCCCCCTTGCCCAATGGCCATGCCCAGGGGACTTATGTCCCCTGGGCATGGCCATTGGGCATAGTGGCATATAGGGGGGCACAAATTAGGCCCCCCTATGCCACAAAAAAAATACGGAAAAAAATATCTACCTGAACTTACCTTTCTTTCCCTGGGATGGGTCCCTCCATCCTTGGGTGTCCTCCTGGGGTGGGCAAGGGTGGCAGGGGGTGTCCCTGGGGGCATGGGAGGGCACCTCTGGGCTCCTTCTGAGCCCACAGGTCCCTTAACGCCTGCCCTGACCCAGGCGTTAAAAAACGGCGCCCATCAGGCTGGGTGTCGTTTTTTAAGGCCTGCCCCCTCCTGTGCGTCAAAATGACGTCACAGTATAAATATGGGGCACAGGCCTTAAAGTCATTTTTTGGAAGGGAACGCCTACCTTGCATATAATTAACGCAAGGCTGGTTCCCCCTTCCAAAAAATGGCGCACATGGTGGAACTTTGACGCCCGCTGCGTCGGACGTCAAAGTATAAATATGGGGCAGGGTTTGCGCCGATTGTGCGTCAAAAAGTTTGACGCACATTCGCCGCAAACAGAGTATAAATATGCCCCATCGTTTCTGTTCACGCATGTTATCTTTTGAAAATAATTCCCCTTTCTCATAATTTTCCTGCATGCTTGGTTCAGTATGATCGGCCGTTACTAGTGCCAGGACACCTTTTCAGTTTACAGATGCGTTTTAGAAAGGTATAAATAAAATAAGTAAACAGTGGACAACTGGTATTTCTTACGCAGCTTTTTACGAGCTGTGGCTTTTTCAAAAGAAAAACAATCAAAGCTTTTTCTTTCAATTGAGTTACAATGCCACCATCTAGTGTGCATATATGGAACTGCAGCTGCATGTCATATTTAACTTCCTGATTTTTAAGCACCTATCACTGTTCTCACCTTTGTACTCTGTAAGAGTTACCCCGAACTCCAGTATAGGTGGTTCAATATATACATATATATATGTTGATAGCTTTCACAACATTTCCAAGTTGCAGGGCGCCACCATCATATCTGGTTGACGTTTAAATTCACGAGATGATGTGATGTGTATTTTAAGGGCTAGCTATTTTATTACACAGATGCCTCATTAATAGTTCCACATTAAATCCAGGTGGAGATATCAGCCCCCAAAATCCGCTATTCTGCTTCATATCTTCTCATGAACAAGAGGGATTAAGAGTTAGCGTGCCCAGAATAATGAATAACACAGGAGCTCAGGAATATAGGGCAGATTTATACTTTTTGACACAACACTGTGCTAACGCAGTTTTGCGTCATCAATTTTAGCGCTGGCTAGCATAATTTCTTAACGCCACCCATGTGCCGGATTTATACTTTGACACTGGGTGGCGCTAAGAATAGGTTAGTCATTTTTCCTGACGCTAACCATTGCACCTTGTCGTAAGGCCAAATGACGCTAACGCAGCAAAAATGTCTCTAATCCGGTTTGCGAAATGGAAAAATGTCGCAAAACGGATAGGCGCCATTTTTCCACGCAATAGTGTCAAAAAGTGATGCAAACAGGGTAAACAGTGCCAAGGAGCCCCAAAATGGATCCCAGAAGCCAGGAGGGACCCCAGGGAAACTCCAGCCAACCAGGAACCAGCCAGGAGGACACAGACAAGACCCAGGGGAGAGACAAGAAGAAGAGGAAGTGTTGCTTCAGCACAGAGGAGCATGAAATTCTTGTCTAAATTGCCAATTGGAAGGAGAGAGGCAATTTGGCAACAGATAGTGGACAAGATTAACAGTGTGGCAGAGGTCAGGAGAACTGTCACTGTGTGCAAGAAATGCTGGCATGACTGCAAGCACAGGACAAAGGAAAAAATGGCAAGGAACAGGAACGCAGCACTGCACACCAGAGGTGGAAGTCCAGCACCGCAAGAGGACTTGGACGAGATTGAGGAGATGGTTGCAGCTGTCAACCCAGAGGAAATCGTCCCTGTTATAGCAGGACAGGACAGCACAGACTGCCAGGAAACAACACATATGCATGGTAAGTTGCATGGGGGACCAAAATGCCTAAATGTCAAGTGCAAGGAGGGGGAGGCACATACCTACTACACAATGCATGTCAGCCCTGAAAATCAGGCAGTGGAAAGGGCAAAGGGGCACAGCACGGGACTCCCTGAACTGCCCATGCCAGGTTCATGAGCTGTGCAGTGGCATTCAAGGACACAGCACAACACAACACCAACAACCTTTGCATGGGGTACACCGCCATGCCAAGGCTGCTGGAAAGGCTGAAGCAGACCAGAAGGGTAAGGTAGAACGTAAAACCGGTCTGCTGTCACAGGACAGCTGGTATTGTTAGAATGTAAACTAGAGGACAATGTCCAGTCTCGTGCCCTTGGCTCAAGCAGCATTTACCATTGACAGTAGCACTACCTGTGCTGTGTGTGCTGGTCAATTAGGAAATGGCAGTTAGGTGCCCATGGCACAAACACACTCAAAATGAGGGTTCAGTATGATCACGTGATCAATCCCCATCAATCCCTATCTAAGTGCAACTCCTGTCAACTGCTCATGTCCATAGACTCAATAACCACCAGGCACTGTCACATACATAATGATGTACATAGCAGTAATCTCATACCCATGCTGCCCATTCCTGGGTTTACAACTGTGCCTGTGTCACAATAGCTGCAATGCCACCATGCAACATCTCAAGTGTCATAGTGCTAAGACAACTGTATTGAGGGGGACGAGATATGTGTGTAGGAAGGAAAACACACCCGCACAGTCACAAGAGGAAATGGAACTCTGCCAGGCCCATCAGTGCAATGTAATGTAGCACATATACGCAAACATCAACATGAGAAGCTACCAATGGTAACACCTTGTAGGAAAGTCCTTTTTTTTTTGCCTGATCACCCCCACTCTTTCTGGATAGGTACTGGTGGTTACTGACTCTTGGCTGTGCCCTGGGTACTGCTTACCAGTCCCAGGGCCAGTGCTCTGTGTAAGATGGATATGCAAATTAGGCTAATTATAATTGGCTAAGTTAACCTACCTATAAGTCCCTAGTATATGGTAGGGCATGTAGGTTTAGGGACCACAGCATAGGTGGTGCACACCTAGGTGCATTGCTGAGGTGCCCAGTGTCATTTTAAAAGCAAGCCTGCCTTGCTGGCTGCTTTTAAATTAAAGTTATATGCAAATTCGACTTTGGAATTAAAGGTACTTCCAAAGTCTTAAACTACCTTATTTTTACATATAAGTCACCCCTAAGGTGTGCCCTATGTGCCCCTAGGGCTGGGTGCCATGTAACTATAAGCAGGGACTTTATAAAAATAGATTTATAAGCCCTGGTGAGGTAAAAACAGCCAAATTCGTTTTTCCCTCATTGAAGTAAATGGCCTTCATAGGCTAGAATGGGCAGACTTTATTTTAAATTTTAAAGTCTCCTTAAATGTTACATACCAAGAATTTGGTATCAAATTGATTGTTATAATAAATCCCACAACTTCCAGTTGTTGGATTTAATATAACTAGTGCAGGTAAAAAGTTTAGACTTTACCTAAAAAGTTGCCAATTTCAGCTCTGCATTGTTTTTGCTGGTGTGCTCTGATTGGCCAGCCTGCAGCAGCTTCTGCCAGGCTACTTTAATGAGGTGTGAAGTGGCCTGGCTTCACACAAAGGAATGTGCTTGGGGGAGAGAATCTCCCCTCAGCAGATGGTGAGGCAGGAAGGGGGAGGGCTGCCAAACTGGTCTTCAAAGGCAGAGAAGGACATCTGGAGCACCCAGCAACACCCCCACATCCTGCAACCCCAGACAGCTAGGTGCCCCCTTGATTAGATTAGGAGAGGGCAGGAGAGGGGTGTGTTTATGATTTTTAGCCACACCAGTGGGTGGGCTCAGCCAGATCTCTCCTCCAAAAATCAAATTCATCCATTTTGGATTTTTAGAGACTGTTGCCTTCTGGGATGGATTTTTGCCACACTTCCCAGGAAGTGGTCATCACAGGGGGACGACCCTGTCCCTGATTGGAGGACCAGGGCCCCCCTGCTTTTCACCCAGGAGCAAGGATAAAACTGGCAGACCTGCACCCACGCCTCAGATCCCCACCAAATTTCAAGAAGAAAGAACTACAAGGAGAAGAAGGACTGCCCTGCTGGACCCCTGGCCTGCACCTGGACCCTGCACTCAGAAAGACTGCACCAGCTGCACACTTGGGCTTCACCACAAGAAGGACTTTGCCTGGCTTCCACTGGTTCAAGGAGGGACTCCCTGTTTGCTACAGGTGAAAAATTGCTAACCAGAGTCCCCTGCACCAACTCCTGAAAAAGTGACCAGCTGACCACTGTCCAGTGGCCAAAAAGGAGTTTGCGCCAGGTGTATTCTGGGAGTTGAAGTCCGCACTTCCCAAGGACCATCACAGAACTTCTGGACCCTTGGGGTGAGCTGTGGACCCCAAAAGAACCTTAAAAGAACATCTGGGTGAAGCCCCAGAAGTTTGGAAAAGATTGGAGAATTTTTGAAAAAAAGCTCCATAAAGTGACCGACCCGACGCGGAAATTCTAGCCGGCTTGCCTCAACCGCGACCCGGCCTGACTTCGTGGTTCGTCCCGGTAAAGAAAAACATCCAAAAAAGAGACTAAGTCCGAACGTAAAAAGTTGACCGGGACCTTCCAGCCATCGTATCCGAGAAGGGCTCCACGGACGTCGGATCAAGATCCAGGTTTACCCCGGTCGAAGGATTTTCATCTCGAAAAAACGACTAAGTCCGAAGGTAAAAATCACCACCGAGGAAACCGACTTCGCGTATCCGGACAAGGGCTCCAGGAGGTCGGATCCAACTGGCAGGTTCGTCCCGGTGAAGAAAAACTTCAAAATAAAGACTAAGTCAGAAGGTAACTTTTTAACCGAGGCCTCCCGCGACCTGTAGCCGAGCAGGGCTCCATCGCGGTCGGCCTGAAAGTTTGACTTTGCCCCGGTCCTGGTGCAACCAGATGACCCGATTGGCGCTTTTTGTTTCTAAGCGCTAGAAAATAATAATACTTTAAAAATTCATATCTCCGGTTCCCCTGAACCGATTTTAATCGTTTTTGTGTCATTTTAAAGATAAAAATATAAGCTATTTTTATAAATTGGTTTTGGATTTTTAAACTGTTTCCTGTGTTTTATTTAATTACTGTTTTGTGATATTTGAATGCTTTACACTTTGTCTCCTAAGTTAAGCCTTGACGCTCGATGCCAAGCTACCAAGGGTAGAGCTGGGATTAATTTACTGAGACCTAACTGTACTTTTGTGGAGGTTTGTGGCTTGTTGCTAGGTGTAGGTACCTACCTGCCCTACCAATAACCCATTTTCCAACATAATTGGAAGCAGCGACGGGATCCTGTACTTGTGTTCAATATCATGTTACAGTTTTAGATAAAACAAATTAAAAATCCTTTAAATTGTCCTAGTGCAAAAATTGTTTTTAATTTTTAATTTTAATTTTTTTTTTTAATTAATTTGGATTAATTTCAATTATTGAATTTTTGTAATTTTTCTAAATTCTTGTTTCCAATTTTTGCAAAAAGTTTTTGTTGACACAAAACTAGGGAACCATGGAGCTTGATCTGGCTAGCCTACCCACACTGACAGTAGTCCAGCTTAGGTGGTTGTGTATTGAGAGGGGGTTGCCTGCAACCCCTGATCTCAGGAAGCAAATCCTGATTAAATCCCTGACAGCATGGGCTGAGGCACAAGAGGTAGAGACAGAGGAAGCTCCAGAGGAAGAAGAAAAAGAGGAAGATGCTAACTCTAACCACTCAGGGGAGGGAAGGCATCAGACCCCAAGTGAGGAAGAGGAGGAACGGTCCTCACTGGATACAGTCACTAGGGGCAGACCCAAAGCTAGTGGTAGGAAGAGGGTCCTTTCAGGAGGAGAGAACCCATCCATCAGGGAAAGAGAGCTGGAAGCCCAGCTAGCCTACATAGCTTTGGAAGCAGATAAGCTTGCCCTAGAAAAGAAAAAGTGGGCAAGCAAAGAAAAAAAAGATGGAGGCAGCGAGAAAGAAACTGAGGTGTCCCTGGGTGGGGGTTTTGCCCCCAGATTACCCAAAGGGGTGGTTCCTGCCTATGTAGAGGGGGATGACATAGATAAGTGGCTGGGGGCCTTTGAGAGGGCCCTCCAGATGAGGAAAGTCAAGCCTCAGTACTGGGGTTCACTCCTTTGGGAGTTAGTTCCCAACTCTGGGAGGGATAGGCTCCTAACCATGAGTGGGGAGGATGCAGACTCATACCCCAGTATGAAGAGTTGCTTGACTAAAAAGTTTGGTCTAACCCCAGAGCAGTATAGGCTTAAGTTTAGGGACACCCAAAAGACAAGCACCCAGTCCTGGGTGGACTTTGTGGACATTTCAGTAAAAGCACTGGAGGGCTGGATACAGGGCAACAGGGTAAGTACCTTTGAGGGGCTGTACAATTTGATTATGAGGGAGCACCTTCTAACTAATTGTGTCCAAGAGAGGCTCCGCCAGTATCTAGTAGACTCTAGGTTGACCAACCCCAGAGAGCTGGGGGAGGCAGCAGATGACTGGTTAAGAACTAGAGTTAACCAGAGACCCCCAGGGGGTGATCAGAAAAAGGGAGGACATGGTTCTTCTCAGGGGAAGAACCAGGGGAAAGACGACAAAAAACCCAAAGAGTCCTCACAAGAGTCCCCAAAAACTTCTCAGGGAGGGGGAACCCCGAGCCAATTCACTTTTAAAGGGAAAGGGTATCAGGGAAAGAATTTTGATCCTGCTAAAGCAGGAAAGTTTCAGGAACTTGCTAAGGCCGGCAAGTGTTTTGACTGTTATCAGCCAGGACATAAAAGAGGAGATGCTATCTGCACCAAGAAGCCCCCCACTGGTGGGCAATCCCAGGGGATTGCTAGTGTAGGGTTGGGGGTGGAAGTTGGCCCAGGGGTGGAATCAGGGTACACTGAAGTCACCTTAGTATCCGTGGGTGGGGTGGACATTGCAACTATGGCCACCTTACCTCCCATCATGCAGAGGTATAGGCAGAGGCCTAAAGTCAATGGGACTGAAGTGGAAGCTCTGAGAGATACAGGAGCCAGTGTGACAATGGTTGCAGAAAAGCTGGTTTCTCCAGAGCAGGTCTTACCTGGTGTCTTCCACCAGGTGACTTATGCAGATACCAGAACCAAACTCCATCCCATGGCTATGGTGAGTCTGGAATGGGGAGGTGTGACTGGCCCTAAAAAAGTAGCTGTAGCTCCTGCCCTCCCAGTAGAGTGTCTGCTGGGAAATGATCTTGAAGCATCTGAATGGTCAGAAGTGGAGAGAAGGGTCCATGCACAGATGCTGGACCTCCCTGAATGGGTGTGTGCTGTGACCAGGTCACAGGCAGCACAACAGGGGAATGCTGGACACTTGGACCCTGGAACAATGGGCCAAGCCTCCAAGAGAAAGAGAAAAGGCACTGGGTCTGGCTTGCCAGCCCCAACAAGTACAGAGGGTCAGGGAGAATCCAACCCTGAGCGGGAGGATCTGAACTCTGAGGGAGGGACACCTTCCCTGCAAACTCTGCCTGACTTGGCAGAACTGCAAGGGGCAGGTGGGCCCACCAGAGAAGATTTGTGCCAGGGACAAAGAGAGTGTCCCACTCTTGAGGGCCTGAGGCAGACTGCTGCCAGGCAAGAACAAGGGGATACCAGTGGTACCCACAAGGTTTACTGGGAGGATGGAGTTCTCTACACTGAGGCTAGGACCCTTAAAGAAGGGGCTACTAGGAGAGTAGTGGTCCCCCAAAAGTATAGAGAATTCCTCCTTACCTTAAGCCATGATATCCCCTTAGCTGGTCATTTGGGACAGACCAAGACCTGGAGCAGGCTGGTCAACCATTTTTTTTGGCCCGAAATGTCAGAAAAAGTTAGGGAGTTTTGCAGCTCCTGTGTCACCTGTCAAGCCAGTGGCAAGACAGGGGGCAAACCAAAGGCTCCCTTGATTCCACTGCCAGTGGTTGGGACTCCCTTTGAGAGGGTGGGGATTGACATTGTTGGTCCCCTAGACCCACCAACTGCTTCAGGTAACAGGTACATTGTGGTGGTAGTGGACCATGCCACCAGGTACCCTGAGGCAATACCCCTCCGGACAGTCACTGCTCCCACAGTGGCTAGGGCCCTACTTGGTGTGTTCACCAGAGTGGGATTCCCAAAGGAGGTGGTCTCAGATAGGGGCACAAACTTTATGTCAGCCTATCTGAAAGCCATGTGGGAGGAGTGTGGTGTTACTTATAAGTTCAGCACACCCTACCATCCACAGACCAATGGTCTGGTGGAAAGATTCAATAAGACCCTGAAGGGCATGATCATGGGTTTGTCTGACAAACTCAGGAGGAGATGGGATGTCCTCCTCCCATGCCTGCTGTTTGCCTACAGGGAGGTGCCACAGAAGGGGGTTGGATTCAGCCCCTTTGAGTTACTGTTTGGGCACCCTGTAAGAGGCCCATTGTGCTTGGTGAGAGAGTCTTGGGAAAAGCCTCTCAAGGAATCCAAGGAGAATGTGCTGGATTATGTACTAGGCCTGCGGTCTCGCATGGCTGAGTATATGAAGAAGGCAAGCAGAAACCTGGAGGCCAGTCAGGAGCTCATGAAGCTCTGGCATGATCAAAAGGCTACCATGCCTGAGTATCACCCAGGACAGCTGGTGTGGGTTTTGGAGCCCATGGCTCCTAGGGCACTACAGGCCAAATGGACTGGGCCCTATCCAATTCTGGAAAAAAAAGGTGAGGTCACCTACTTGGTGGACCTTGGCACCCCCAGGAATCCTCACAGGATCCTGCATGTAAACAGGATGAAACCCCACCAGGACAGGGCAGACATGACCATGCTGATGGTCACTGATGAAGGGAAGGAGGAGGAGGGTGAACCTCTGCCAGACCTCCTGTCCTCAAAGGAAAAAGATGGGTCAGTGGAGGGAGTGGTACTCTCTCCCAAATTGACAGATCAGCAACAACAAGACTGTAAGCAAGTCTTGGGACAGTTTGCTAGTCTGTTCTCCCTGACCCCTGGACTCACCAATTGGTGTGTCCATGATGTTGACACTGGTGACAGCTTGCCTGTCAAGAACAAGCTGTACAGGCTGTCTGACCAGGTCAAGGCCAACATCAAAGCTGAAGTGGCTAAGATGTTGGACCTGAAGGTAATTGAGCCCTCTGATAGTCCTTGGTCCAGTCCAGTGGTACTGGTGCCCAAAGCTAATCCCCAAGGTGGGAAGAAAGAATTAAGATTCTGTGTGGACTACAGAGGTCTAAATGCAGTCACTAGGACTGATGCTCACCCCATACCTAGAGCTGATGAGCTCATTTACAGGTTGGGGGCTGCCAAATTCCTGAGCACATTTGATCTGACCTCAGGATATTGGCAGATTGCCTTAAGTCCAAGAGCTAAGGAGAGGTCAGCATTTTCCACACCAGAGGGCCACTTTCAGTTCAAGGTGATGCCCTTTGGCATGAAAAATGCTCCTGCCACCTTCCAACGGTTGGTGAATAGAGTCCTATCTGGGTTGGAATCTTTTAGTGCAGCTTATCTAGATGATATAGCTGTATTTAGTTCCACCTGGAGGGACCACCTGGTCCACCTGAAGGAAGTGCTTCAGGCCCTGCTTCAAGCAGGCCTGACTATCAAGGCAAGCAAGTGCCAGATAGGGCAAAGTTCTGTTGTGTACCTGGGCCACCTTGTTGGTGGAGGCCATGTACAACCTCTCCAGCCCAAGATCCAGACTATCCTGGATTGGGAGGCTCCAAAAACCCAGACTCAGGTCAGGGCCTTTCTTGGCCTGACTGGGTATTACAGGAGGTTTGTTCAGAATTTTGGGACCATAGTGGCCCCTCTGACTGAGCTTACCTCCAAGAAACAACCCAAGAAGGTCATTTGGACCCCAGAGTGTCAGAAAGCTTTTGACACCCTAAAACAGGCTACGTGTTCAGCACCAGTGTTACTGGCCCCTGACTATAGCAAGGAGTTTGTAGTGCAAACAGATGCTTCAGAGGAAGGGATTGGGGCAGTGTTAGCACAAGTTAATGAAGAGGGCCATGATCACCCAGTTGCCTTCATCAGCAGGCGACTACTCCCCAGAGAGAAAAAATGGAGTGCCATTGAGAGGGAGGCCTTTGCTGTGGTTTGGTCCCTGAAGAAGTTGAGGCCTTACTTGTTTGGCACTCACTTCCGTGTACATTTTGGATTTTTAGAGACTGTTGCCTTCTGGGATGGATTTTTGCCACACTTCCCAGGAAGTGGTCATCACAGGGGGACGACCCTGTCCCTGATTGGAGGACCAGGGCCCCCCTGCTTTTCACCCAGGAGCAAGGATAAAACTGGCAGACCTGCACCCACGCCTCACATCCCCACCAAATTTCAAGAAGAAAGAACTACAAGGAGAAGAAGGACTGCCCTGCTGGACCCCTGGCCTGCACCTGGACCCTGCACTCAGAAAGACTGCACCAGCTGCACACTTGGGCTTCACCACAAGAAGGACTTTGCCTGGCTTCCACTGGTTCAAGGAGGGACTCCCTGTTTGCTACAGGTGAAAAATTGCTAACCAGAGTCCCCTGCACCAACTCCTGAAAAAGTGACCAGCTGACCACTGTCCAGTGGCCAAAAAGGAGTTTGCGCCAGGTGTATTCTGGGAGTTGAAGTCCGCACTTCCCAAGGACCATCACAGAACTTCTGGACCCTTGGGGTGAGCTGTGGACCCCAAAAGAACCTTAAAAGAACATCTGGGTGAAGCCCCAGAAGTTTGGAAAAGATTGGAGAATTTTTGAAAAAAAGCTCCATAAAGTGACCGACCCGACGCGGAAATTCTAGCCGGCTTGCCTCAACCGCGACCCGGCCTGACTTCGTGGTTCGTCCCGGTAAAGAAAAACATCCAAAAAAGAGACTAAGTCCGAACGTAAAAAGTTGACCGGGACCTTCCAGCCATCGTATCCGAGAAGGGCTCCACGGACGTCGGATCAAGATCCAGGTTTACCCCGGTCGAAGGATTTTCATCTCGAAAAAACGACTAAGTCCGAAGGTAAAAATCACCACCGAGGAAACCGACTTCGCGTATCCGGACAAGGGCTCCAGGAGGTCGGATCCAACTGGCAGGTTCGTCCCGGTGAAGAAAAACTTCAAAATAAAGACTAAGTCAGAAGGTAACTTTTTAACCGAGGCCTCCCGCGACCTGTAGCCGAGCAGGGCTCCATCGCGGTCGGCCTGAAAGTTTGACTTTGCCCCGGTCCTGGTGCAACCAGATGACCCGATTGGCGCTTTTTGTTTCTAAGCGCTAGAAAATAATAATACTTTAAAAATTCATATCTCCGGTTCCCCTGAACCGATTTTAATCGTTTTTGTGTCATTTTAAAGATAAAAATATAAGCTATTTTTATAAATTGGTTTTGGATTTTTAAACTGTTTCCTGTGTTTTATTTAATTACTGTTTTGTGATATTTGAATGCTTTACACTTTGTCTCCTAAGTTAAGCCTTGACGCTCGATGCCAAGCTACCAAGGGTAGAGCTGGGATTAATTTACTGAGACCTAACTGTACTTTTGTGGAGGTTTGTGGCTTGTTGCTAGGTGTAGGTACCTACCTGCCCTACCAATAACCCATTTTCCAACATAATTGGAAGCAGCGACGGGATCCTGTACTTGTGTTCAATATCATGTTACAGTTTTAGATAAAACAAATTAAAAATCCTTTAAATTGTCCTAGTGCAAAAATTGTTTTTAATTTTTAATTTTAATTTTTTTTTTTAATTAATTTGGATTAATTTCAATTATTGAATTTTTGTAATTTTTCTAAATTCTTGTTTCCAATTTTTGCAAAAAGTTTTTGTTGACACAAAACTAGGGAACCATGGAGCTTGATCTGGCTAGCCTACCCACACTGACAGTAGTCCAGCTTAGGTGGTTGTGTATTGAGAGGGGGTTGCCTGCAACCCCTGATCTCAGGAAGCAAATCCTGATTAAATCCCTGACAGCATGGGCTGAGGCACAAGAGGTAGAGACAGAGGAAGCTCCAGAGGAAGAAGAAAAAGAGGAAGATGCTAACTCTAACCACTCAGGGGAGGGAAGGCATCAGACCCCAAGTGAGGAAGAGGAGGAACGGTCCTCACTGGATACAGTCACTAGGGGCAGACCCAAAGCTAGTGGTAGGAAGAGGGTCCTTTCAGGAGGAGAGAACCCATCCATCAGGGAAAGAGAGCTGGAAGCCCAGCTAGCCTACATAGCTTTGGAAGCAGATAAGCTTGCCCTAGTAAAGAAAAAGTGGGCAAGCAAAGAAAAAAAAGATGGAGGCAGCGAGAAAGAAACTGAGGTGTCCCTGGGTGGGGGTTTTGCCCCCAGATTACCCAAAGGGGTGGTTCCTGCCTATGTAGAGGGGGATGACATAGATAAGTGGCTGGGGGCCTTTGAGAGGGCCCTCCAGATGAGGAAAGTCAAGCCTCAGTACTGGGGTTCACTCCTTTGGGAGTTAGTTCCCAACTCTGGGAGGGATAGGCTCCTAACCATGAGTGGGGAGGATGCAGACTCATACCCCAGTATGAAGAGTTGCTTGACTAAAAAGTTTGGTCTAACCCCAGAGCAGTATAGGCTTAAGTTTAGGGACACCCAAAAGACAAGCACCCAGTCCTGGGTGGACTTTGTGGACATTTCAGTAAAAGCACTGGAGGGCTGGATACAGGGCAACAGGGTAAGTACCTTTGAGGGGCTGTACAATTTGATTATGAGGGAGCACCTTCTAACTAATTGTGTCCAAGAGAGGCTCCGCCAGTATCTAGTAGACTCTAGGTTGACCAACCCCAGAGAGCTGGGGGAGGCAGCAGATGACTGGTTAAGAACTAGAGTTAACCAGAGACCCCCAGGGGGTGATCAGAAAAAGGGAGGACATGGTTCTTCTCAGGGGAAGAACCAGGGGAAAGACGACAAAAAACCCAAAGAGTCCTCACAAGAGTCCCCAAAAACTTCTCAGGGAGGGGGAACCCCGAGCCAATTCACTTTTAAAGGGAAAGGGTATCAGGGAAAGAATTTTGATCCTGCTAAAGCAGGAAAGTTTCAGGAACTTGCTAAGGCCGGCAAGTGTTTTGACTGTTATCAGCCAGGACATAAAAGAGGAGATGCTATCTGCACCAAGAAGCCCCCCACTGGTGGGCAATCCCAGGGGATTGCTAGTGTAGGGTTGGGGGTGGAAGTTGGCCCAGGGGTGGAATCAGGGTACACTGAAGTCACCTTAGTATCCGTGGGTGGGGTGGACATTGCAACTATGGCCACCTTACCTCCCATCATGCAGAGGTATAGGCAGAGGCCTAAAGTCAATGGGACTGAAGTGGAAGCTCTGAGAGATACAGGAGCCAGTGTGACAATGGTTGCAGAAAAGCTGGTTTCTCCAGAGCAGGTCTTACCTGGTGTCTTCCACCAGGTGACTTATGCAGATACCAGAACCAAACTCCATCCCATGGCTATGGTGAGTCTGGAATGGGGAGGTGTGACTGGCCCTAAAAAAGTAGCTGTAGCTCCTGCCCTCCCAGTAGAGTGTCTGCTGGGAAATGATCTTGAAGCATCTGAATGGTCAGAAGTGGAGAGAAGGGTCCATGCACAGATGCTGGACCTCCCTGAATGGGTGTGTGCTGTGACCAGGTCACAGGCAGCACAACAGGGGAATGCTGGACACTTGGACCCTGGAACAATGGGCCAAGCCTCCAAGAGAAAGAGAAAAGGCACTGGGTCTGGCTTGCCAGCCCCAACAAGTACAGAGGGTCAGGGAGAATCCAACCCTGAGCGGGAGGATCTGAACTCTGAGGGAGGGACACCTTCCCTGCAAACTCTGCCTGACTTGGCAGAACTGCAAGGGGCAGGTGGGCCCACCAGAGAAGATTTGTGCCAGGGACAAAGAGAGTGTCCCACTCTTGAGGGCCTGAGGCAGACTGCTGCCAGGCAAGAACAAGGGGATACCAGTGGTACCCACAAGGTTTACTAGGAGGATGGAGTTCTCTACACTGAGGCTAGGACCCTTAAAGAAGGGGCTACTAGGAGAGTAGTGGTCCCCCAAAAGTATAGAGAATTCCTCCTTACCTTAAGCCATGATATCCCCTTAGCTGGTCATTTGGGACAGACCAAGACCTGGAGCAGGCTGGTCAACCATTTTTTTTGGCCCGAAATGTCAGAAAAAGTTAGGGAGTTTTGCAGCTCCTGTGTCACCTGTCAAGCCAGTGGCAAGACAGGGGGCAAACCAAAGGCTCCCTTGATTCCACTGCCAGTGGTTGGGACTCCCTTTGAGAGGGTGGGGATTGACATTGTTGGTCCCCTAGACCCACCAACTGCTTCAGGTAACAGGTACATTGTGGTGGTAGTGGACCATGCCACCAGGTACCCTGAGGCAATACCCCTCCGGACAGTCACTGCTCCCACAGTGGCTAGGGCCCTACTTGGTGTGTTCACCAGAGTGGGATTCCCAAAGGAGGTGGTCTCAGATAGGGGCACAAACTTTATGTCAGCCTATCTGAAAGCCATGTGGGAGGAGTGTGGTGTTACTTATAAGTTCAGCACACCCTACCATCCACAGACCAATGGTCTGGTGGAAAGATTCAATAAGACCCTGAAGGGCATGATCATGGGTTTGTCTGACAAACTCAGGAGGAGATGGGATGTCCTCCTCCCATGCCTGCTGTTTGCCTACAGGGAGGTGCCACAGAAGGGGGTTGGATTCAGCCCCTTTGAGTTACTGTTTGGGCACCCTGTAAGAGGCCCATTGTGCTTGGTGAGAGAGTCTTGGGAAAAGCCTCTCAAGGAATCCAAGGAGAATGTGCTGGATTATGTACTAGGCCTGCGGTCTCGCATGGCTGAGTATATGAAGAAGGCAAGCAGAAACCTGGAGGCCAGTCAGGAGCTCATGAAGCTCTGGCATGATCAAAAGGCTACCATGCCTGAGTATCACCCAGGACAGCTGGTGTGGGTTTTGGAGCCCATGGCTCCTAGGGCACTACAGGCCAAATGGACTGGGCCCTATCCAATTCTGGAAAAAAAAGGTGAGGTCACCTACTTGGTGGACCTTGGCACCCCCAGGAATCCTCACAGGATCCTGCATGTAAACAGGATGAAACCCCACCAGGACAGGGCAGACATGACCATGCTGATGGTCACTGATGAAGGGAAGGAGGAGGAGGGTGAACCTCTGCCAGACCTCCTGTCCTCAAAGGAAAAAGATGGGTCAGTGGAGGGAGTGGTACTCTCTCCCAAATTGACAGATCAGCAACAACAAGACTGTAAGCAAGTCTTGGGACAGTTTGCTAGTCTGTTCTCCCTGACCCCTGGACTCACCAATTGGTGTGTCCATGATGTTGACACTGGTGACAGCTTGCCTGTCAAGAACAAGCTGTACAGGCTGTCTGACCAGGTCAAGGCCAACATCAAAGCTGAAGTGGCTAAGATGTTGGACCTGAAGGTAATTGAGCCCTCTGATAGTCCTTGGTCCAGTCCAGTGGTACTGGTGCCCAAAGCTAATCCCCAAGGTGGGAAGAAAGAATTAAGATTCTGTGTGGACTACAGAGGTCTAAATGCAGTCACTAGGACTGATGCTCACCCCATACCTAGAGCTGATGAGCTCATTTACAGGTTGGGGGCTGCCAAATTCCTGAGCACATTTGATCTGACCTCAGGATATTGGCAGATTGCCTTAAGTCCAAGAGCTAAGGAGAGGTCAGCATTTTCCACACCAGAGGGCCACTTTCAGTTCAAGGTGATGCCCTTTGGCATGAAAAATGCTCCTGCCACCTTCCAACGGTTGGTGAATAGAGTCCTATCTGGGTTGGAATCTTTTAGTGCAGCTTATCTAGATGATATAGCTGTATTTAGTTCCACCTGGAGGGACCACCTGGTCCACCTGAAGGAAGTGCTTCAGGCCCTGCTTCAAGCAGGCCTGACTATCAAGGCAAGCAAGTGCCAGATAGGGCAAAGTTCTGTTGTGTACCTGGGCCACCTTGTTGGTGGAGGCCATGTACAACCTCTCCAGCCCAAGATCCAGACTATCCTGGATTGGGAGGCTCCAAAAACCCAGACTCAGGTCAGGGCCTTTCTTGGCCTGACTGGGTATTACAGGAGGTTTGTTCAGAATTTTGGGACCATAGTGGCCCCTCTGACTGAGCTTACCTCCAAGAAACAACCCAAGAAGGTCATTTGGACCCCAGAGTGTCAGAAAGCTTTTGACACCCTAAAACAGGCTACGTGTTCAGCACCAGTGTTACTGGCCCCTGACTATAGCAAGGAGTTTGTAGTGCAAACAGATGCTTCAGAGGAAGGGATTGGGGCAGTGTTAGCACAAGTTAATGAAGAGGGCCATGATCACCCAGTTGCCTTCATCAGCAGGCGACTACTCCCCAGAGAGAAAAAATGGAGTGCCATTGAGAGGGAGGCCTTTGCTGTGGTTTGGTCCCTGAAGAAGTTGAGGCCTTACTTGTTTGGCACTCACTTCCGTGTACATTTTGGATTTTTAGAGACTGTTGCCTTCTGGGATGGATTTTTGCCACACTTCCCAGGAAGTGGTCATCACAGGGGGACGACCCTGTCCCTGATTGGAGGACCAGGGCCCCCCTGCTTTTCACCCAGGAGCAAGGATAAAACTGGCAGACCTGCACCCACGCCTCAGATCCCCACCAAATTTCAAGAAGAAAGAACTACAAGGAGAAGAAGGACTGCCCTGCTGGACCCCTGGCCTGCACCTGGACCCTGCACTCAGAAAGACTGCACCAGCTGCACACTTGGGCTTCACCACAAGAAGGACTTTGCCTGGCTTCCACTGGTTCAAGGAGGGACTCCCTGTTTGCTACAGGTGAAAAATTGCTAACCAGAGTCCCCTGCACCAACTCCTGAAAAAGTGACCAGCTGACCACTGTCCAGTGGCCAAAAAGGAGTTTGCGCCAGGTGTATTCTGGGAGTTGAAGTCCGCACTTCCCAAGGACCATCACAGAACTTCTGGACCCTTGGGGTGAGCTGTGGACCCCAAAAGAACCTTAAAAGAACATCTGGGTGAAGCCCCAGAAGTTTGGAAAAGATTGGAGAATTTTTGAAAAAAAGCTCCATAAAGTGACCGACCCGACGCGGAAATTCTAGCCGGCTTGCCTCAACCGCGACCCGGCCTGACTTCGTGGTTCGTCCCGGTAAAGAAAAACATCCAAAAAAGAGACTAAGTCCGAACGTAAAAAGTTGACCGGGACCTTCCAGCCATCGTATCCGAGAAGGGCTCCACGGACGTCGGATCAAGATCCAGGTTTACCCCGGTCGAAGGATTTTCATCTCGAAAAAACGACTAAGTCCGAAGGTAAAAATCACCACCGAGGAAACCGACTTCGCGTATCCGGACAAGGGCTCCAGGAGGTCGGATCCAACTGGCAGGTTCGTCCCGGTGAAGAAAAACTTCAAAATAAAGACTAAGTCAGAAGGTAACTTTTTAACCGAGGCCTCCCGCGACCTGTAGCCGAGCAGGGCTCCATCGCGGTCGGCCTGAAAGTTTGACTTTGCCCCGGTCCTGGTGCAACCAGATGACCCGATTGGCGCTTTTTGTTTCTAAGCGCTAGAAAATAATAATACTTTAAAAATTCATATCTCCGGTTCCCCTGAACCGATTTTAATCGTTTTTGTGTCATTTTAAAGATAAAAATATAAGCTATTTTTATAAATTGGTTTTGGATTTTTAAACTGTTTCCTGTGTTTTATTTAATTACTGTTTTGTGATATTTGAATGCTTTACACTTTGTCTCCTAAGTTAAGCCTTGACGCTCGATGCCAAGCTACCAAGGGTAGAGCTGGGATTAATTTACTGAGACCTAACTGTACTTTTGTGGAGGTTTGTGGCTTGTTGCTAGGTGTAGGTACCTACCTGCCCTACCAATAACCCATTTTCCATCATAATTGGAAGCAGCGACGGGATCCTGTACTTGTGTTCAATATCATGTTACAGTTTTAGATAAAACAAATTAAAAATCCTTTAAATTGTCCTAGTGCAAAAATTGTTTTTAATTTTTAATTTTAATTTTTTTTTTTAATTAATTTGGATTAATTTCAATTATTGAATTTTTGTAATTTTTCTAAATTCTTGTTTCCAATTTTTGCAAAAAGTTTTTGTTGACACAAAACTAGGGAACCATGGAGCTTGATCTGGCTAGCCTACCCACACTGACAGTAGTCCAGCTTAGGTGGTTGTGTATTGAGAGGGGGTTGCCTGCAACCCCTGATCTCAGGAAGCAAATCCTGATTAAATCCCTGACAGCATGGGCTGAGGCACAAGAGGTAGAGACAGAGGAAGCTCCAGAGGAAGAAGAAAAAGAGGAAGATGCTAACTCTAACCACTCAGGGGAGGGAAGGCATCAGACCCCAAGTGAGGAAGAGGAGGAACGGTCCTCACTGGATACAGTCACTAGGGGCAGACCCAAAGCTAGTGGTAGGAAGAGGGTCCTTTCAGGAGGAGAGAACCCATCCATCAGGGAAAGAGAGCTGGAAGCCCAGCTAGCCTACATAGCTTTGGAAGCAGATAAGCTTGCCCTAGTAAAGAAAAAGTGGGCAAGCAAAGAAAAAAAAGATGGAGGCAGCGAGAAAGAAACTGAGGTGTCCCTGGGTGGGGGTTTTGCCCCCAGATTACCCAAAGGGGTGGTTCCTGCCTATGTAGAGGGGGATGACATAGATAAGTGGCTGGGGGCCTTTGAGAGGGCCCTCCAGATGAGGAAAGTCAAGCCTCAGTACTGGGGTTCACTCCTTTGGGAGTTAGTTCCCAACTCTGGGAGGGATAGGCTCCTAACCATGAGTGGGGAGGATGCAGACTCATACCCCAGTATGAAGAGTTGCTTGACTAAAAAGTTTGGTCTAACCCCAGAGCAGTATAGGCTTAAGTTTAGGGACACCCAAAAGACAAGCACCCAGTCCTGGGTGGACTTTGTGGACATTTCAGTAAAAGCACTGGAGGGCTGGATACAGGGCAACAGGGTAAGTACCTTTGAGGGGCTGTACAATTTGATTATGAGGGAGCACCTTCTAACTAATTGTGTCCAAGAGAGGCTCCGCCAGTATCTAGTAGACTCTAGGTTGACCAACCCCAGAGAGCTGGGGGAGGCAGCAGATGACTGGTTAAGAACTAGAGTTAACCAGAGACCCCCAGGGGGTGATCAGAAAAAGGGAGGACATGGTTCTTCTCAGGGGAAGAACCAGGGGAAAGACGACAAAAAACCCAAAGAGTCCTCACAAGAGTCCCCAAAAACTTCTCAGGGAGGGGGAACCCCGAGCCAATTCACTTTTAAAGGGAAAGGGTATCAGGGAAAGAATTTTGATCCTGCTAAAGCAGGAAAGTTTCAGGAACTTGCTAAGGCCGGCAAGTGTTTTGACTGTTATCAGCCAGGACATAAAAGAGGAGATGCTATCTGCACCAAGAAGCCCCCCACTGGTGGGCAATCCCAGGGGATTGCTAGTGTAGGGTTGGGGGTGGAAGTTGGCCCAGGGGTGGAATCAGGGTACACTGAAGTCACCTTAGTATCCGTGGGTGGGGTGGACATTGCAACTATGGCCACCTTACCTCCCATCATGCAGAGGTATAGGCAGAGGCCTAAAGTCAATGGGACTGAAGTGGAAGCTCTGAGAGATACAGGAGCCAGTGTGACAATGGTTGCAGAAAAGCTGGTTTCTCCAGAGCAGGTCTTACCTGGTGTCTTCCACCAGGTGACTTATGCAGATACCAGAACCAAACTCCATCCCATGGCTATGGTGAGTCTGGAATGGGGAGGTGTGACTGGCCCTAAAAAAGTAGCTGTAGCTCCTGCCCTCCCAGTAGAGTGTCTGCTGGGAAATGATCTTGAAGCATCTGAATGGTCAGAAGTGGAGAGAAGGGTCCATGCACAGATGCTGGACCTCCCTGAATGGGTGTGTGCTGTGACCAGGTCACAGGCAGCACAACAGGGGAATGCTGGACACTTGGACCCTGGAACAATGGGCCAAGCCTCCAAGAGAAAGAGAAAAGGCACTGGGTCTGGCTTGCCAGCCCCAACAAGTACAGAGGGTCAGGGAGAATCCAACCCTGAGCGGGAGGATCTGAACTCTGAGGGAGGGACACCTTCCCTGCAAACTCTGCCTGACTTGGCAGAACTGCAAGGGGCAGGTGGGCCCACCAGAGAAGATTTGTGCCAGGGACAAAGAGAGTGTCCCACTCTTGAGGGCCTGAGGCAGACTGCTGCCAGGCAAGAACAAGGGGATACCAGTGGTACCCACAAGGTTTACTAGGAGGATGGAGTTCTCTACACTGAGGCTAGGACCCTTAAAGAAGGGGCTACTAGGAGAGTAGTGGTCCCCCAAAAGTATAGAGAATTCCTCCTTACCTTAAGCCATGATATCCCCTTAGCTGGTCATTTGGGACAGACCAAGACCTGGAGCAGGCTGGTCAACCATTTTTTTTGGCCCGAAATGTCAGAAAAAGTTAGGGAGTTTTGCAGCTCCTGTGTCACCTGTCAAGCCAGTGGCAAGACAGGGGGCAAACCAAAGGCTCCCTTGATTCCACTGCCAGTGGTTGGGACTCCCTTTGAGAGGGTGGGGATTGACATTGTTGGTCCCCTAGACCCACCAACTGCTTCAGGTAACAGGTACATTGTGGTGGTAGTGGACCATGCCACCAGGTACCCTGAGGCAATACCCCTCCGGACAGTCACTGCTCCCACAGTGGCTAGGGCCCTACTTGGTGTGTTCACCAGAGTGGGATTCCCAAAGGAGGTGGTCTCAGATAGGGGCACAAACTTTATGTCAGCCTATCTGAAAGCCATGTGGGAGGAGTGTGGTGTTACTTATAAGTTCAGCACACCCTACCATCCACAGACCAATGGTCTGGTGGAAAGATTCAATAAGACCCTGAAGGGCATGATCATGGGTTTGTCTGACAAACTCAGGAGGAGATGGGATGTCCTCCTCCCATGCCTGCTGTTTGCCTACAGGGAGGTGCCACAGAAGGGGGTTGGATTCAGCCCCTTTGAGTTACTGTTTGGGCACCCTGTAAGAGGCCCATTGTGCTTGGTGAGAGAGTCTTGGGAAAAGCCTCTCAAGGAATCCAAGGAGAATGTGCTGGATTATGTACTAGGCCTGCGGTCTCGCATGGCTGAGTATATGAAGAAGGCAAGCAGAAACCTGGAGGCCAGTCAGGAGCTCATGAAGCTCTGGCATGATCAAAAGGCTACCATGCCTGAGTATCACCCAGGACAGCTGGTGTGGGTTTTGGAGCCCATGGCTCCTAGGGCACTACAGGCCAAATGGACTGGGCCCTATCCAATTCTGGAAAAAAAAGGTGAGGTCACCTACTTGGTGGACCTTGGCACCCCCAGGAATCCTCACAGGATCCTGCATGTAAACAGGATGAAACCCCACCAGGACAGGGCAGACATGACCATGCTGATGGTCACTGATGAAGGGAAGGAGGAGGAGGGTGAACCTCTGCCAGACCTCCTGTCCTCAAAGGAAAAAGATGGGTCAGTGGAGGGAGTGGTACTCTCTCCCAAATTGACAGATCAGCAACAACAAGACTGTAAGCAAGTCTTGGGACAGTTTGCTAGTCTGTTCTCCCTGACCCCTGGACTCACCAATTGGTGTGTCCATGATGTTGACACTGGTGACAGCTTGCCTGTCAAGAACAAGCTGTACAGGCTGTCTGACCAGGTCAAGGCCAACATCAAAGCTGAAGTGGCTAAGATGTTGGACCTGAAGGTAATTGAGCCCTCTGATAGTCCTTGGTCCAGTCCAGTGGTACTGGTGCCCAAAGCTAATCCCCAAGGTGGGAAGAAAGAATTAAGATTCTGTGTGGACTACAGAGGTCTAAATGCAGTCACTAGGACTGATGCTCACCCCATACCTAGAGCTGATGAGCTCATTTACAGGTTGGGGGCTGCCAAATTCCTGAGCACATTTGATCTGACCTCAGGATATTGGCAGATTGCCTTAAGTCCAAGAGCTAAGGAGAGGTCAGCATTTTCCACACCAGAGGGCCACTTTCAGTTCAAGGTGATGCCCTTTGGCATGAAAAATGCTCCTGCCACCTTCCAACGGTTGGTGAATAGAGTCCTATCTGGGTTGGAATCTTTTAGTGCAGCTTATCTAGATGATATAGCTGTATTTAGTTCCACCTGGAGGGACCACCTGGTCCACCTGAAGGAAGTGCTTCAGGCCCTGCTTCAAGCAGGCCTGACTATCAAGGCAAGCAAGTGCCAGATAGGGCAAAGTTCTGTTGTGTACCTGGGCCACCTTGTTGGTGGAGGCCATGTACAACCTCTCCAGCCCAAGATCCAGACTATCCTGGATTGGGAGGCTCCAAAAACCCAGACTCAGGTCAGGGCCTTTCTTGGCCTGACTGGGTATTACAGGAGGTTTGTTCAGAATTTTGGGACCATAGTGGCCCCTCTGACTGAGCTTACCTCCAAGAAACAACCCAAGAAGGTCATTTGGACCCCAGAGTGTCAGAAAGCTTTTGACACCCTAAAACAGGCTACGTGTTCAGCACCAGTGTTACTGGCCCCTGACTATAGCAAGGAGTTTGTAGTGCAAACAGATGCTTCAGAGGAAGGGATTGGGGCAGTGTTAGCACAAGTTAATGAAGAGGGCCATGATCACCCAGTTGCCTTCATCAGCAGGCGACTACTCCCCAGAGAGAAAAAATGGAGTGCCATTGAGAGGGAGGCCTTTGCTGTGGTTTGGTCCCTGAAGAAGTTGAGGCCTTACTTGTTTGGCACTCACTTCCGTGTACATTTTGGATTTTTAGAGACTGTTGCCTTCTGGGATGGATTTTTGCCACACTTCCCAGGAAGTGGTCATCACAGGGGGACGACCCTGTCCCTGATTGGAGGACCAGGGCCCCCCTGCTTTTCACCCAGGAGCAAGGATAAAACTGGCAGACCTGCACCCACGCCTCAGATCCCCACCAAATTTCAAGAAGAAAGAACTACAAGGAGAAGAAGGACTGCCCTGCTGGACCCCTGGCCTGCACCTGGACCCTGCACTCAGAAAGACTGCACCAGCTGCACACTTGGGCTTCACCACAAGAAGGACTTTGCCTGGCTTCCACTGGTTCAAGGAGGGACTCCCTGTTTGCTACAGGTGAAAAATTGCTAACCAGAGTCCCCTGCACCAACTCCTGAAAAAGTGACCAGCTGACCACTGTCCAGTGGCCAAAAAGGAGTTTGCGCCAGGTGTATTCTGGGAGTTGAAGTCCGCACTTCCCAAGGACCATCACAGAACTTCTGGACCCTTGGGGTGAGCTGTGGACCCCAAAAGAACCTTAAAAGAACATCTGGGTGAAGCCCCAGAAGTTTGGAAAAGATTGGAGAATTTTTGAAAAAAAGCTCCATAAAGTGACCGACCCGACGCGGAAATTCTAGCCGGCTTGCCTCAACCGCGACCCGGCCTGACTTCGTGGTTCGTCCCGGTAAAGAAAAACATCCAAAAAAGAGACTAAGTCCGAACGTAAAAAGTTGACCGGGACCTTCCAGCCATCGTATCCGAGAAGGGCTCCACGGACGTCGGATCAAGATCCAGGTTTACCCCGGTCGAAGGATTTTCATCTCGAAAAAACGACTAAGTCCGAAGGTAAAAATCACCACCGAGGAAACCGACTTCGCGTATCCGGACAAGGGCTCCAGGAGGTCGGATCCAACTGGCAGGTTCGTCCCGGTGAAGAAAAACTTCAAAATAAAGACTAAGTCAGAAGGTAACTTTTTAACCGAGGCCTCCCGCGACCTGTAGCCGAGCAGGGCTCCATCGCGGTCGGCCTGAAAGTTTGACTTTGCCCCGGTCCTGGTGCAACCAGATGACCCGATTGGCGCTTTTTGTTTCTAAGCGCTAGAAAATAATAATACTTTAAAAATTCATATCTCCGGTTCCCCTGAACCGATTTTAATCGTTTTTGTGTCATTTTAAAGATAAAAATATAAGCTATTTTTATAAATTGGTTTTGGATTTTTAAACTGTTTCCTGTGTTTTATTTAATTACTGTTTTGTGATATTTGAATGCTTTACACTTTGTCTCCTAAGTTAAGCCTTGACGCTCGATGCCAAGCTACCAAGGGTAGAGCTGGGATTAATTTACTGAGACCTAACTGTACTTTTGTGGAGGTTTGTGGCTTGTTGCTAGGTGTAGGTACCTACCTGCCCTACCAATAACCCATTTTCCATCATAATTGGAAGCAGCGACGGGATCCTGTACTTGTGTTCAATATCATGTTACAGTTTTAGATAAAACAAATTAAAAATCCTTTAAATTGTCCTAGTGCAAAAATTGTTTTTAATTTTTAATTTTAATTTTTTTTTTTAATTAATTTGGATTAATTTCAATTATTGAATTTTTGTAATTTTTCTAAATTCTTGTTTCCAATTTTTGCAAAAAGTTTTTGTTGACACAAAACTAGGGAACCATGGAGCTTGATCTGGCTAGCCTACCCACACTGACAGTAGTCCAGCTTAGGTGGTTGTGTATTGAGAGGGGGTTGCCTGCAACCCCTGATCTCAGGAAGCAAATCCTGATTAAATCCCTGACAGCATGGGCTGAGGCACAAGAGGTAGAGACAGAGGAAGCTCCAGAGGAAGAAGAAAAAGAGGAAGATGCTAACTCTAACCACTCAGGGGAGGGAAGGCATCAGACCCCAAGTGAGGAAGAGGAGGAACGGTCCTCACTGGATACAGTCACTAGGGGCAGACCCAAAGCTAGTGGTAGGAAGAGGGTCCTTTCAGGAGGAGAGAACCCATCCATCAGGGAAAGAGAGCTGGAAGCCCAGCTAGCCTACATAGCTTTGGAAGCAGATAAGCTTGCCCTAGTAAAGAAAAAGTGGGCAAGCAAAGAAAAAAAAGATGGAGGCAGCGAGAAAGAAACTGAGGTGTCCCTGGGTGGGGGTTTTGCCCCCAGATTACCCAAAGGGGTGGTTCCTGCCTATGTAGAGGGGGATGACATAGATAAGTGGCTGGGGGCCTTTGAGAGGGCCCTCCAGATGAGGAAAGTCAAGCCTCAGTACTGGGGTTCACTCCTTTGGGAGTTAGTTCCCAACTCTGGGAGGGATAGGCTCCTAACCATGAGTGGGGAGGATGCAGACTCATACCCCAGTATGAAGAGTTGCTTGACTAAAAAGTTTGGTCTAACCCCAGAGCAGTATAGGCTTAAGTTTAGGGACACCCAAAAGACAAGCACCCAGTCCTGGGTGGACTTTGTGGACATTTCAGTAAAAGCACTGGAGGGCTGGATACAGGGCAACAGGGTAAGTACCTTTGAGGGGCTGTACAATTTGATTATGAGGGAGCACCTTCTAACTAATTGTGTCCAAGAGAGGCTCCGCCAGTATCTAGTAGACTCTAGGTTGACCAACCCCAGAGAGCTGGGGGAGGCAGCAGATGACTGGTTAAGAACTAGAGTTAACCAGAGACCCCCAGGGGGTGATCAGAAAAAGGGAGGACATGGTTCTTCTCAGGGGAAGAACCAGGGGAAAGACGACAAAAAACCCAAAGAGTCCTCACAAGAGTCCCCAAAAACTTCTCAGGGAGGGGGAACCCCGAGCCAATTCACTTTTAAAGGGAAAGGGTATCAGGGAAAGAATTTTGATCCTGCTAAAGCAGGAAAGTTTCAGGAACTTGCTAAGGCCGGCAAGTGTTTTGACTGTTATCAGCCAGGACATAAAAGAGGAGATGCTATCTGCACCAAGAAGCCCCCCACTGGTGGGCAATCCCAGGGGATTGCTAGTGTAGGGTTGGGGGTGGAAGTTGGCCCAGGGGTGGAATCAGGGTACACTGAAGTCACCTTAGTATCCGTGGGTGGGGTGGACATTGCAACTATGGCCACCTTACCTCCCATCATGCAGAGGTATAGGCAGAGGCCTAAAGTCAATGGGACTGAAGTGGAAGCTCTGAGAGATACAGGAGCCAGTGTGACAATGGTTGCAGAAAAGCTGGTTTCTCCAGAGCAGGTCTTACCTGGTGTCTTCCACCAGGTGACTTATGCAGATACCAGAACCAAACTCCATCCCATGGCTATGGTGAGTCTGGAATGGGGAGGTGTGACTGGCCCTAAAAAAGTAGCTGTAGCTCCTGCCCTCCCAGTAGAGTGTCTGCTGGGAAATGATCTTGAAGCATCTGAATGGTCAGAAGTGGAGAGAAGGGTCCATGCACAGATGCTGGACCTCCCTGAATGGGTGTGTGCTGTGACCAGGTCACAGGCAGCACAACAGGGGAATGCTGGACACTTGGACCCTGGAACAATGGGCCAAGCCTCCAAGAGAAAGAGAAAAGGCACTGGGTCTGGCTTGCCAGCCCCAACAAGTACAGAGGGTCAGGGAGAATCCAACCCTGAGCGGGAGGATCTGAACTCTGAGGGAGGGACACCTTCCCTGCAAACTCTGCCTGACTTGGCAGAACTGCAAGGGGCAGGTGGGCCCACCAGAGAAGATTTGTGCCAGGGACAAAGAGAGTGTCCCACTCTTGAGGGCCTGAGGCAGACTGCTGCCAGGCAAGAACAAGGGGATACCAGTGGTACCCACAAGGTTTACTGGGAGGATGGAGTTCTCTACACTGAGGCTAGGACCCTTAAAGAAGGGGCTACTAGGAGAGTAGTGGTCCCCCAAAAGTATAGAGAATTCCTCCTTACCTTAAGCCATGATATCCCCTTAGCTGGTCATTTGGGACAGACCAAGACCTGGAGCAGGCTGGTCAACCATTTTTTTTGGCCCGAAATGTCAGAAAAAGTTAGGGAGTTTTGCAGCTCCTGTGTCACCTGTCAAGCCAGTGGCAAGACAGGGGGCAAACCAAAGGCTCCCTTGATTCCACTGCCAGTGGTTGGGACTCCCTTTGAGAGGGTGGGGATTGACATTGTTGGTCCCCTAGACCCACCAACTGCTTCAGGTAACAGGTACATTGTGGTGGTAGTGGACCATGCCACCAGGTACCCTGAGGCAATACCCCTCCGGACAGTCACTGCTCCCACAGTGGCTAGGGCCCTACTTGGTGTGTTCACCAGAGTGGGATTCCCAAAGGAGGTGGTCTCAGATAGGGGCACAAACTTTATGTCAGCCTATCTGAAAGCCATGTGGGAGGAGTGTGGTGTTACTTATAAGTTCAGCACACCCTACCATCCACAGACCAATGGTCTGGTGGAAAGATTCAATAAGACCCTGAAGGGCATGATCATGGGTTTGTCTGACAAACTCAGGAGGAGATGGGATGTCCTCCTCCCATGCCTGCTGTTTGCCTACAGGGAGGTGCCACAGAAGGGGGTTGGATTCAGCCCCTTTGAGTTACTGTTTGGGCACCCTGTAAGAGGCCCATTGTGCTTGGTGAGAGAGTCTTGGGAAAAGCCTCTCAAGGAATCCAAGGAGAATGTGCTGGATTATGTACTAGGCCTGCGGTCTCGCATGGCTGAGTATATGAAGAAGGCAAGCAGAAACCTGGAGGCCAGTCAGGAGCTCATGAAGCTCTGGCATGATCAAAAGGCTACCATGCCTGAGTATCACCCAGGACAGCTGGTGTGGGTTTTGGAGCCCATGGCTCCTAGGGCACTACAGGCCAAATGGACTGGGCCCTATCCAATTCTGGAAAAAAAAGGTGAGGTCACCTACTTGGTGGACCTTGGCACCCCCAGGAATCCTCACAGGATCCTGCATGTAAACAGGATGAAACCCCACCAGGACAGGGCAGACATGACCATGCTGATGGTCACTGATGAAGGGAAGGAGGAGGAGGGTGAACCTCTGCCAGACCTCCTGTCCTCAAAGGAAAAAGATGGGTCAGTGGAGGGAGTGGTACTCTCTCCCAAATTGACAGATCAGCAACAACAAGACTGTAAGCAAGTCTTGGGACAGTTTGCTAGTCTGTTCTCCCTGACCCCTGGACTCACCAATTGGTGTGTCCATGATGTTGACACTGGTGACAGCTTGCCTGTCAAGAACAAGCTGTACAGGCTGTCTGACCAGGTCAAGGCCAACATCAAAGCTGAAGTGGCTAAGATGTTGGACCTGAAGGTAATTGAGCCCTCTGATAGTCCTTGGTCCAGTCCAGTGGTACTGGTGCCCAAAGCTAATCCCCAAGGTGGGAAGAAAGAATTAAGATTCTGTGTGGACTACAGAGGTCTAAATGCAGTCACTAGGACTGATGCTCACCCCATACCTAGAGCTGATGAGCTCATTTACAGGTTGGGGGCTGCCAAATTCCTGAGCACATTTGATCTGACCTCAGGATATTGGCAGATTGCCTTAAGTCCAAGAGCTAAGGAGAGGTCAGCATTTTCCACACCAGAGGGCCACTTTCAGTTCAAGGTGATGCCCTTTGGCATGAAAAATGCTCCTGCCACCTTCCAACGGTTGGTGAATAGAGTCCTATCTGGGTTGGAATCTTTTAGTGCAGCTTATCTAGATGATATAGCTGTATTTAGTTCCACCTGGAGGGACCACCTGGTCCACCTGAAGGAAGTGCTTCAGGCCCTGCTTCAAGCAGGCCTGACTATCAAGGCAAGCAAGTGCCAGATAGGGCAAAGTTCTGTTGTGTACCTGGGCCACCTTGTTGGTGGAGGCCATGTACAACCTCTCCAGCCCAAGATCCAGACTATCCTGGATTGGGAGGCTCCAAAAACCCAGACTCAGGTCAGGGCCTTTCTTGGCCTGACTGGGTATTACAGGAGGTTTGTTCAGAATTTTGGGACCATAGTGGCCCCTCTGACTGAGCTTACCTCCAAGAAACAACCCAAGAAGGTCATTTGGACCCCAGAGTGTCAGAAAGCTTTTGACACCCTAAAACAGGCTACGTGTTCAGCACCAGTGTTACTGGCCCCTGACTATAGCAAGGAGTTTGTAGTGCAAACAGATGCTTCAGAGGAAGGGATTGGGGCAGTGTTAGCACAAGTTAATGAAGAGGGCCATGATCACCCAGTTGCCTTCATCAGCAGGCGACTACTCCCCAGAGAGAAAAAATGGAGTGCCATTGAGAGGGAGGCCTTTGCTGTGGTTTGGTCCCTGAAGAAGTTGAGGCCTTACTTGTTTGGCACTCACTTCCGTGTACATTTTGGATTTTTAGAGACTGTTGCCTTCTGGGATGGATTTTTGCCACACTTCCCAGGAAGTGGTCATCACAGGGGGACGACCCTGTCCCTGATTGGAGGACCAGGGCCCCCCTGCTTTTCACCCAGGAGCAAGGATAAAACTGGCAGACCTGCACCCACGCCTCAGATCCCCACCAAATTTCAAGAAGAAAGAACTACAAGGAGAAGAAGGACTGCCCTGCTGGACCCCTGGCCTGCACCTGGACCCTGCACTCAGAAAGACTGCACCAGCTGCACACTTGGGCTTCACCACAAGAAGGACTTTGCCTGGCTTCCACTGGTTCAAGGAGGGACTCCCTGTTTGCTACAGGTGAAAAATTGCTAACCAGAGTCCCCTGCACCAACTCCTGAAAAAGTGACCAGCTGACCACTGTCCAGTGGCCAAAAAGGAGTTTGCGCCAGGTGTATTCTGGGAGTTGAAGTCCGCACTTCCCAAGGACCATCACAGAACTTCTGGACCCTTGGGGTGAGCTGTGGACCCCAAAAGAACCTTAAAAGAACATCTGGGTGAAGCCCCAGAAGTTTGGAAAAGATTGGAGAATTTTTGAAAAAAAGCTCCATAAAGTGACCGACCCGACGCGGAAATTCTAGCCGGCTTGCCTCAACCGCGACCCGGCCTGACTTCGTGGTTCGTCCCGGTAAAGAAAAACATCCAAAAAAGAGACTAAGTCCGAACGTAAAAAGTTGACCGGGACCTTCCAGCCATCGTATCCGAGAAGGGCTCCACGGACGTCGGATCAAGATCCAGGTTTACCCCGGTCGAAGGATTTTCATCTCGAAAAAACGACTAAGTCCGAAGGTAAAAATCACCACCGAGGAAACCGACTTCGCGTATCCGGACAAGGGCTCCAGGAGGTCGGATCCAACTGGCAGGTTCGTCCCGGTGAAAAAAAACTTCAAAATAAAGACTAAGTCAGAAGGTAACTTTTTAACCGAGGCCTCCCGCGACCTGTAGCCGAGCAGGGCTCCATCGCGGTCGGCCTGAAAGTTTGACTTTGCCCCGGTCCTGGTGCAACCAGATGAACCGATTGGCGCTTTTTGTTTCTAAGCGCTAGAAAATAATAATACTTAAAAAATTCATATCTCCGGTTCCCCTGAACCGATTTTAATCGTTTTTGTGTCATTTTAAAGATAAAAATATAAGCTATTTTTATAAATTGGTTTTGGATTTTTAAACTGTTTCCTGTGTTTTATTTAATTACTGTTTTGTGATATTTGAATGCTTTACACTTTGTCTCCTAAGTTAAGCCTTGACGCTCGATGCCAAGCTACCAAGGGTAGAGCTGGGATTAATTTACTGAGACCTAACTGTACTTTTGTGGAGGTTTGTGGCTTGTTGCTAGGTGTAGGTACCTACCTGCCCTACCAATAACCCATTTTCCAACACACCTGTATTGTCTCATGGAAATGCCTTACATGGTATGGTGCTAGGTCTCAGCACCGCACAGGGGCTTGTGAAAAATGATAGGCTGGGACAGGTCCATACTGTTATGTGTGTTGCTGTGGCATCAGCACACCAACAATCATTGCAAGGCCTCACCATGCAAATGGAAGCAAAGGGAGGGTTGATGAGAACAAGAAGGTGGTAAGCCACAATATGGACACAACCCAGACTTAGAAGATGTGAAGCAGACAATTGCCCAAACTGCCCACACTACATGTGACATGCAGGTGGGGTATAGGGCTGAGAGACTGCAAACATTAATGACAGGAACAATGCATGGTAACCAAGATAACAATGTACCACCAATAGGAAGTCTGTGATGTCATATTACAACTGGCACCACACAGACTCACTAATTGTACAATATCTCATTGCAGAGGACGATGGCTCTCTTGTGGATCTGTCTGTCGTGGACTTCCCTGATGAGCTGGATGACCAGCTGACAACCATCAGCCAGGAAACCCTCCAAGATGTCCTGGGAACCCTCCAGACACCACCTACCATCACAAGGAGGAATATACATGTATCAGACATCCCACATGAACCACCTACCACCCCAATAGTGTGACCTGTCAGATCAAACACAGCTGAGGACAATGATGACACAGGGACCACCTTTGAGAGGACAGTAGTGGGAGTACAGTGGGAGCTGGCCAAGGAGGTGCGGGTGGGGATGCAAACTATGGCAGCCAGCCTTGAGGGGATCCACATGTGCATCATGATGTCTGCAGAACAGACAGCAGCCATACAAGTCACACAATCCCTATTGCAAGGAGTCCAACAGTGTGTGAGAGACCTCACCACTGCTGTGAGAGAGTTGCAACAACACTTGTCCTCCCAGTCTTGCAGCTGCATGCATGACAACAAGCTTGACTCCATGCATGGGGAAATGGCCTCCCTCAGGGCAGACATGGCTGCCTACCACAGGGATATTGCTGCCTAACTCAATAATCAGCAGCTCCTCCTTGCTGCAGTTATGCCATATCTAGTTCCACAGATGGCAGCTGCCGGGAATTTGGTGTCCAATTCTCCAACCACTGAAGTGTGTGTTGCCCCCTCAACCCTCTGCCACCACCATCAAGGGCAGAGGAGACGACGCACATATCAGAGGATGAAGATGTGGAACAGATCATCTTCACCCATAGAAGTACACGGTAGCACCAGCACATGCCACATGGGCACTGATTTCCCTTTGTCCTGTGCTTGACAACATGCCAGTGTTGCTACAGTTGGTGACATGCACTCTTCACTGACACACTGTTAACCTTTCCACTATGGACTGCAATTGTTTCTCACTACTCAATTGGCAATCCATGTTCCTTTGCACCGAACAACACTTCATCTCAGCATGTCAAATGGCATGTCCCTCAACCTTGCACTTGTGTTGCGTCACAATAGAATGCTTTACACTAATGGGGTCACAGACCCGGACTATGTAAATATTGCACTACAGCACTTTAAAATAAACAGCACCTACATACTCACTTTGTCCCTCTGTAATGTGACACATCTACTTTGCTGGAGATTTGTGATGCATGTAACATGTCTGTCGTCACAGATTGTCAATATCAGAGTGCAGAAATAATGTGGGCAAATATCAACACACAAGGGCCCAGATTATTACTTTTTCTGCTCTGATTTTTTTTTTTTTAAGCAAAAGCAGCACAAACGTACAACATATCATTGTATTTTGTAAGTTTGCTCTGCTTTTGCATCAGAAAATGAGGCAAATGCAGTGCAAAAATAGTATTATTCAGGGCCCAGGTATCTACAAGATGAAAGTCAATGCTGGCCACATCCCCTACAAGCAAGTCATGTGTATGTTTCATTTGCTTTTAAAACATGCATGCCTCACCCACAACATACAGCAGGAATGGACGTGTAAGAGTGTTTGGCCAATAACGTCAGCTGGGAGTACAAATAAAACACATAGGCGTGAAATTTGGATACTTGACCTCATCTGAATTTGGCACTACTCAGTTTAGCAATGTTGACATCAACTTCAGGCTGCAGGCAGACGTCCCACAGTTCCCAGAATCATGACACAGGATCTAAACTATTACAGCTTAAAAAGCACACCTACCTGTCCAATACATGGGAACCATAGTCGCGTTGAGAGGTGGGAACAATGGACGGCAGTTGCATTGAGATTTAGATTTGTTGTAGCTGTCAATGTGACAGCTCAGTTGGAATTGGGAATTAACATGTCAAGAGAGGGTTGTGGATGCAGTATGGAATACACAGGCCAACAGACAAATGGCACTGAACACTCATGCAAAGACCCTAAGCCCCAAGCATATGACACATGTAGTAAGGGAGTACCTAAATCTTTAATAACTATGTACGAAACAGAACCTAAAACTATGTAACACACCTATACTAACCTAATCTATCCTAACTATACATTACCCACAACTGGCTCTAACTACCCTATGCTAAGCTTACTTACCACATTTAACAACACACTCTAAACATTTGCCCTTCACCCCACTTATATGACAAGACACATGTAGGACAACATATACTAACCTCAACATATTCTAACTAATAATAAACCAATATATATTTTTTGTATTTTCTTTTAATACACAAAAGCCCCAACATTAACCACCGACCACCCACCCACCCACAAACTAACATGTAAAAATAAGAACCCCCCCACCCTACTTATCCTATCTAAACTACACCCCTAGTAGTGGATGAGGAATGAGGAGGGAGAGGGGTGAATTAGGGGTGTGGGGAGGCAAGAGTTCACAGGTTTGCCCTCCTCAGTGTCTTTTTTATTGCCTTGAGCCTCTGGGTATTTTTGTCCACATCCCTCTGTATTGTGTGAAGCCTTTTCAACACTTTCCACATACCCCTCTGGAGCTCAGCTATTGCAGCCATGTCCATAGCAGCAGGTGCGGTGGTCTGTGTTGCCGAGGTTGATGGTCCAGCAAGTGTGGCGGTCGGTGGGGCAGACGTTGAAGTTGCAGCAGGTGTGGTGGGTGGTGGTGCTGAGGTTGACGGTGCAGCAGGTGGAGCTGATGTGACGGTGGCCGCTGTGGTACTGGCTACAGTTGTGGTGGTGGCTCCAACCTTTTTGGCCAATGCGGCCCCCCTTGGCTGAAAGCCCACCATTCTCCTGTGGTTCGATCTCTCTGATAGTGTCTTGCCATCCTTCGGTACCCCGACTCGACATCCAATATGTGTCTGTATCTCCCTTCCCGCTTCTGGAAAGCTCTGATCTCCGCTACACCCATGTTGGCAGCTGTAAAAATTAGACAGGCAACCATCAGTGTCATCATTGTGTGATGCATGTACAGATGATAACCTAACACTCTGCCTCAATTTGCACATGCAGTCCAAATCACAGTCCAGATGATATACTGTCCCTGATGAATGAAATGGCAACGCTGCTTACCCATCATGTCTTTTACACCACAGCAAAGCTCAATAAGAGTTGAACCAAATAAAGTGATCTGTGCATTCATGTAGTGCAATGTGTCACAATGCAAAAGCAGCAACTATTTCACATGGGCCAGGACGACTAATCTTTAGCATCTGAGTCAACTTCAAGGCACCCAAGACTAGTGATTTGTAGATGTAATTGGCAGGATGGTATACAGTTGCTAATCATAAGGGGTCAGTGTTGTCTGGGACACATGCATTCTTGAATGAGATGACAGTTATCTACACTGTGACCATCACATCTACCTACATATATGTTTTTCCCCTACCCCTGTGCCTCAGAGGGAATGGGAATGCAATACATCATCACAACTGTCAAGGACAACCATGAAGCCATGTCCACTTGTACATGGATTTAGTGAGTGGAAAACATGTGAGGAGGGCTGCCACCTAGGAATTAGATATCCATAGGTCATTCACATCTACATTCTGTGTCCAGTTGTGGACAACCATCAACACCTGATCTGCCAACACAATTCCCAAAACACCTACATTGACGACAGTACACATCTGGCCTTGACCTGCAGGCCCGCCTATCACATACCACATAAGTGTCACGTAAATGGAGTACAACGTATGGGGCTAGATGCTGGGGGACACTTACCCATACACTCCTACATATACATTACAATACAGGGATGCACAATTATGTGTGGAAAACTGATGCATCACTGTCTTGTGAGAATGAGAGTATGACTTAGTGACAATATTCTGATACTGGAGCACTTGCAAGCCACATGTGGGCCTACATGTGGCTACTAGTCACCTTGTTCACATGCTGCTGTCTATTGCGCAACACAAGACTCCCATAGTATGACTCTCTGCCTGTGAATCTCTAATCCTTGCACAGAACACTTGTCAACATCCAGTCAATAAATAAATCAGATCATTTGCCAGGTCATCATATCTTGCAACACAAAAGAGTCACTCACACAACAGCTGCAATCACTACACAGGACAGACATTGTCACACTTACTTGATACGTCTGGGTCCTGAAGTCAAGCCACTTCCCCGATGGCACAGGGGCAGGTCCACCTTTTAGACATGGAAAGGAAATGTATGCTCAATGTCAGATCACTGTACAAACATGTGGACAACATATCACAGTGTGTAACATTTTATATGAGTGAGCTGGTGATCCTGCAGGTAGACACTCCAACAGACATACCACTGCAAACTCACATTGACACTGACACTCCAGTGAGTGATAGATACACATCTGCACACATGCACTGAGCCTAACAATCATGTGGTGCTAAACCTGACTTCAAACATTTGTGGCTAATCCATTTCAGATGGTACACCATGCTATGATTTGTATTTGGGTAACAATTTCAATGGCACTTCCCTAGTGCACTGCAATACAAGTGACTCAGGTATTGTTTCTTGTGTATCATGGGTTACTGAGTTACTGTGTGATGGACATGTGGCTCAATTTTCAGTCTGTAATTATCATGCATTCAGTGGTCCATAACAGATGTGGCACAGTTGTGTGTAGATAACAAATACCCCATTGGCAGTGTCCCCTAAGCCGTGTATGCCCCATTTGCCAACATAATGGCAGGGATCATGTGTGTGTAATGATGACAATGTAGTGCTAAACATGGATTGCCCACTTTGCTGCCCTGATACAGTGAAATGTGGTATGCTGACAGTGTCTTACCAGATCATCATTGACAGAATTCATGGGCACAGGTATTGTCTTTGCACCTGAAATGTGTGACTAAGAGTCACATGTACCAAGATCAGGTTTTGTGAGTCACACATTGCGAGACTTAGCAACTCGCAATTTGCAAGTAGGATGATCTGAGGTACAACACTGTCAATGGCACTGCTTGCAAATCACAATTGGGGTAGCAAATGGCCTACCTCATGAATTTTAATGGTGAAGGACTCATATTGCAAACCCCTTGGGAATGGCGGCACTCACAGGCATGCTGCCCAGCTGGGTTCAGCAGACCACCAGGTCATGTCTGCTTTCAAACTGAGATGTATTTTCTTTTTAAATGCAGCCTTATTTCATCAAGGGTAAACAGAAAGCATTTAAAAAAGCAATAAAATGACTTTAATATTTTTTTGAAGCAGCCAGTGGTCCATGGGACCACTTCCTGCTCTGAAACAATTTTTGGGCATTCATTCACAAAGGGAAAGGGATCCCATGGGGAGCCCTCCCCTTCTTCAAATGGGTTAGCACCAACTTTAAACTGGTGGTAACTGCAATTGTTTAGTGGCAGCATTCGTGGTCACCAAACAATCAATCAGTGGAATGCGACTCACTAATAGGAAAGGAACGCCCCTTCCTAAATGCCACTAGCAAACCCTGTTTTGTAATAGGAAAGGTACGCCCCTTCCTAAATGCCACTAGCAAACCCTGTTTTGTGATTGGGCAATGTGATAGCAGAATGGCCAAATTGGGGATGTGCATTGGAATAAACATTTTTTCGTGTAGTAAACACATAAAATCTGAAAACTAGGTTGTTTGTGACAATTAAAAATAGCTTGGTACATGTGGCCCTCAGTAATAGTCGGACAATACTCAACAAACCTCAGGACTGCATTGTTAGCATGCATAGACATGTGGACTACATCTCAGTATTGGGACACTAACAGTTTGTGCTGCTTGCATTCAACATTGGTGCAAACATTGCATGCAGCACATCAAGACATCTGCTACTGTCACTCAGGAGCATTCTACTGTACACATCTGTCAATGTGATACCCACCAACAGGGCCACCGATCACCACACCTAGGTGGTCCAGCAGATCCTGTTCTCTGGCCACCAGGTCAGCCCAGTGATGCTTCAGCTGGTGCTCATTCCTGCTCGTGTGTAATACGCATTTGAGGTGGTAGAGCCCCTTGCCCCACCGCAGCCGCCTTGCCTCTGTGTGATACCCCTGTATCACATGCCCACACATCTCCAGCATTAATGGCAGAAAGTGGCACACCAGCCACACAAAGCCCCCAAGCTCCTCCTCCCCCATGCGGGTCTGCCTCGCCCTTCCTTACATGTCCTTGCACAACAAAGCAAACCAGAAAAAGTTCAAAAAGGAAGGAAAAAAAAATTTAAAAAGGAAACTTACTGCCCAAACCTAAGAACCCCAACTAACCCAAATAATGTAACCCCCAAACAGACATCCGCCAGTACAAAGACACTAAACTACACAAAAGCACATAAACAGGTACAATAAAGAAATAGAATACACAAAAGACACAAGAAAGACATCACAAGATACAAGAAATGCAATCCAGACACCAGCAACACCGAGACACAGCCACACAGTCAAGAAAAAGCACAGACTGTAAAGTGAAACTGAAAGTACACCCACTGTACTATGCCTGTAAACAGGATTTCGTATTACATCACTGCCTGTCCCCTTTGTGGCCTGTGTTCCGTCATGCGTGTATTTTTTTGATGCATATGAGGTTTACATGAATATTTCCGATGCATAAACTTACATGTGCGGCAAAAAAACACGCATTACATGTAAACTTCTATTTCAATGGTTATCCGCATGCGTGTGGTGCGCTGGTGGAATTAATACTAAGGGCCCATGTATGTTTAGTCATTGTTTGCGTGATTTTTCAACGCATTTGCATCAAACTGTGTTGCTTGATTTTCAATTATTTACCATGCATGCACCCTGTATCAAGATGAAGATAGGATGGTATGACCTGCAGTGTGTGGTCTAATGGTTGGCCACATGTGGTAGAGCATGCAACTGTGTGTTTTGTGTGTGAATGATCTGTAACAACAATATGTGTGCTTCAGAAGGAACAGCATGCAATACACTGGACGTAATGCTCATGTATGAATGTGTTACAAATGGGTATCTACATCAGATGGCAATCAATGATGTACAACAGTGATAATATGTGTTTGTAATATGTGTTGACTCATTTGATGTGTGTAGTTGTTTGACTTTGGGGACATTGCATTTCACACGACAAACAAAACTCAGGAATGATTGAGGATGGCTGATGAGTGCTATGTCAGAAATGTTACCCCTCATATGTCATTAATTGTTGATTACGACTTCATGGAGACTTGTGTGTGAACTACCCATTTGTCGGCCATGTGTACATGTTTGGTACGTACAGTGCTTAAGACACTGTGCCTTAATTCCACCCATAAAAGTTTATGTACACGTCAGTTTGACTCATAAGAATTACCTATGTTACTTATGTTGCTGTGGTGGTGGCTGCATGTGTTCACATATTTTCAGATGTGCATTCCACAGAAGTGTCCAGTTCAAGTGTGTGGGCATGTGTACCGTGTGTCAGGATTGGGCTCCATGGTGTTATGGTTTCGTGCAGGTCTAGTCAGGAGTCTGTTAGGGGCACCCCTTGAGTTCACAGAGTATCTCGCAAGGGAGTAGTGTACCAAAGCAGAAGAGCAGCTAAAGGCATACAAGTGGAAAGGCCAGCTATGGTAAGGCAGAGAAAATAGCAAAGTGAAGGCAGAGCAGCCTTAGTGTGAACAAATATGGAACGGGTCAGTAATGGACACACATGCAGGATTTATCACTAAGATTGTACACAGGGTAGGGCTCAGAACTTCACACAGCAACAGTGAACGTCAGTGCCTCTGTGCAGATTAATCTTACAGATAGTCACCACGCAAGCCCCATAGAAAGGAGGAAGCAGAAGTGATTCTGTGTCTGGACCCTTAGGGCACAAACAAGGATTGTACTTACATACACAAGACTAGCCCTTGGTCCAGCTGGAGACACAGTGGCAATTCCTGGAATACAGCCATAGCACACTGTCACTATTAGGCACTAATGACTGCATGCAACACCAGACAAAGGATGGGGCTGGATTTGCCTCCCGGAAACTAGGTGCCAGACCAAATACAAAGGAAAGCACTTCTAGACAGGTCAGGACTGATAGGACATTTCCAGACACAATAACCCAAGAGGAAACAGAAAGTGAGGGAACCAACTAGGAGGCAAAGACGGGCTCAGGTTGACACAAAGCCTGGAACAGGTCTGGGTAACAGAAAGCAGGCTCTGGCAGAAATAAACATGAACAAGGCTGAGAAACAGGGAGCAGACTTTGACTGGAACAAGCAGGAACAGGACTGGGTAAACAGAGAGCAGGTTCAGGAATAATCAGGACTGTAACACAATCCAACAAGGGGTCTGGAACACAAATGAATCATACTCCAATGCACAACGGGGAGCTTTAGGGAAAGGCAGCTTCTAAGCAGTTCCAGGCAGCAGCAAGGCCAGGGCAGTCACATGGCTGGGCTGCACAAGAGAGGTCACAGGTGTGAGCTCCTAGAGGAGGGAATCCAGTATAAAGGGACAACTGGACTTTTCCCATAGGAAGCAATGGACAGAAGATTACAGGTCTTACCGACTACCAGGCAGTGCATTATGGGACCTGAAGTCCATGGAAGCTAATGTAGTTCTTCTATAACATACCATATGCAAAAGGGAAGCAAACAGGAGTCAGAAAGGGACTCCGGGTGAATGTTAATGATGATTCCCAGGATACAGATAGTCCTTATAGATGGGAGGGCAGAGACTTAACACATGGCAGTAGCAGGACTTATTTCCAGGGATGGACTGTGCAGGGCATGTGTTGTGAACATTGCTTGTCATACCTGGGACACTCATGCTTTCCATTTTCGGAATTGATGCCCCTCTTGTCACACAAGCTCCTTCCAGAGATTGCAATTGTCACACTTACTAATGTCAGGGGTCTGTTGATATTTTCTTGTTTCCACTGATATTTCACATCCACTGCCTCATGTATGGGTGCTTATTTAACTTATGATTGGAGATGTCATAGTTGTGTGTCATGTGCTACAGTCAACCATGTTGGCAACGAGAATGTATGTCATATGCTGTGGTCCATTGAGTTGGTCCTTCATATGTGAAATTCAAAAGATGAGTATTTTTTATGTGCGGTTGATGTTTGCTGTACATTCATAGCATTACATGTGACGTTGCATCAGAAGTAGTCAGAGGTAACATGCTCCCTGAGGTAATACCGACATACCTAAAGTACATGTGATGGAGAAAGAAGAAACCAGAGCAGGATTGTGTGATCAAGTAAGGTGTGGATGTATGATGTTGGGACTTCCTCAGTATTTCTGTGTGACCTACATGTGAGTCAGCATCATCATGCTGTGTGTCTCATGGTGTTAGACCTGGGCAAACACATATTGCACACCCCTTCACCGCTACATATTGCTTGGGAGGGTGTTGGATTCACTATGTGGCCTAATGTAATACTAAATGGTTCATCTTCCAATTTGTACTTCTAGTGCATACAAAGTCATTGTCGCTGTGGGCCATATTTATACTTTTCGACGCACAACTGCGCCAACGCAGTTGTGCGTCAACAAATCTAACGCCGGCTAACGCCATTCTGAAGCGCCATGCGGGCGCCTTATTTATTCAATGACGTTAGCCGGCGGCGCTGCCTGGTGTGCGTAAAAAAAAAATTACGTACACCAGGCAGCGCCGGCGTAGGGGAATATGGAGCTTGGGCGCCAAAAAATGGGGCAAGTCAGGCTGAGGCAAAAATATTGCCTCAACCCGATTTGCGCCATTTTTTCCGACTCCCAACCCCCATTGAAATGACTCCTGTCTTAGCAAAGACAGGAGTCATGCCCCCTTTCCCAATGGCCATGTCCAGGGGACTTCTGTCCCCTGGGCATGGCCATTGGGCATAGTGGCATGTAGGGTGGCACAAATCAGGCCCCCCTATGCCACAAAAATAAAATAAAAAATTACTTACCTGAACTTACCTTATGTTCCCTGGGATGGGTCCCTCCATCCTTAGGCGTCCTCCTGGGGTGGGCAAGGGTGACAGGGGGGGTCCCTGGGGGCATGGGAGGGCACCTCTGGGCTCCTTCCGAGCCCACAGGTCCCTTAACGCCTGCCTGACCAAGCGCTAAAAAACCACGCAAAAGCGGCTGGACGTCATTTTTTTTGACCCGCCCACTCCCGGGCGTGATTTTTGCCCGTGAGTGTAAATACGGCGCACATGCCTTGGAGTCAATTTTTTAGACGGGAACGCCTACCTTGCATATCATTAACGCAAAGTAGGTGTCCACGCTAAAAAATTACGCAAACTCCATGGACTTTGGCGCTAGACGCGTCTAACGCCAAAGTATAAATATGGAGTTAGTTTTGCGTCAGAATTGCGTAAAAAAAAACGACGCAATTCCAGCTCAAACAGAGTATAAATATGCCCCTGTGTGCTTTGACATTGGTACCTTGTAGCTCTAGAATGGCAGCTAATGTTTGTGGCAGCCGTCATTTGTCCATAGGTGTGTATCCCATTGTGTCAGGGTGTACAACATAACTACCTGTGTCACACCTCAGTGTCTTCCTGCCCACTTGTCAATGTAGTGGTGTATGTATTGTGTGTCCTACAGGGTTGCTGTGCTGTGTGTATATTGCTATGTTTATGGATTTGCTGTGGCGGAATATGAAGGAATCATGTACGCTCCTAGGATACTTGGCCAAGATGTTGGTAAACAATCCCTGGTGGTCAACTATGGCCTGCACAATGATGGAGTGGGTGTGCTTTCTGTTCCGGAATACATACTCTTTTGCTGCAGGTGGTACGATCCGGACATGGGTGCAGTCAACTGCACCAAGCACATGCGGAAAGCCATGGATTTGATAAAACCCCTGTTTGATCTCCTGCTTCTTCTGCTGGGTGTTGGGGAAGCTGATGTGGATGGGTGTGAGGGAGATGATGGTATCTAACACCTTGGTTAGGAAGTTAGAGAATGAGGCCTGTGATACCCCAGCGACCAGGGCACCCATTTTTTGGAAGGAGACACTTTCCAACATATGCAGGACAGCTAGCAGCTTGGTCACCGGTGGTATAATGTGTGATGTCTTCAGGCTGGCTGTTATTTGTAGCTCAAATTGGTGCAGCAGCTGCTGTATGGCTTCCCAGTTGAATATATACCTCCGGATGATGTCCTTTTCCCTGAGGCCATGGAGGGTTGTTCTGTTCCTGAAGACCCTCTCCTACCTTCTGCGTTGCCTTTGGGGGCCACGTTGGGTTGGTGGGGGCTGCTACTGTTGGTCCTGTGCTCTGCATCGTCTATCAAGCTGCATCAGTAGCACCTCCATGTTGTCCTGTTGGGCTATGATGTTGCTTGTGTGTGTTTTCCTTAAGTAGTGGTGTGTTTGCTCATTTTAACTCCTGCCCTGACCCAGGCATTAAAATCTGACACAAATTTGGTTTTGCATCATTTTTCGGGTCCGCCTCCCACCCGTGCATCATTTTTGCCCTGTTGGATAAATATGGTGCTAAGGTGTTTGAGTCATTTTTTGGACGGGAACGCCTACCTTGCATCTCATTGTCGCAAGGCAGTTTCACTCATCCTTAAAATGAACCAGACACCATATTTTTGACGCTAGATGGGTCTAGCATCAACATATAAATATGGAGTTAAGTTTGCGCTGGATTTGCATAAATAAATTAAGGCCCATATTTATACTTTTTGACGCTAAACTGCGCTAACGCAGTTTAGCGTCAAAAAATTTAGCGCCGTCTAACGCCATTCTGAAGCGCCATGCGGGCGCCGTATTTATGGAATGGCGTTAGCCGGCGCTAGCAGACCGGCGCTGCCTGGTGTGCGTGGAAAAAAACCACGTAGACCAGGCAGCGCCGGCGCAGGGGGAAAATGGCGTTAGGGCGTCTTAAAATGGGGCAAGTCAGGTTGAGGCAAAAAAATCGCCTCAACCCGATTTGCGCCATTTTTTTCGACGCCCAGACGCCATTTAAATGACTCCTGTCTTAGTAAAGACAGGAGTCATGCCCCCTTGCCCAATGGCCATGCCCAGGGGACTTATGTCCCCTGGGCATGGTCATTGGGCATAGTGGCATGTAGGGGGGCACAAATAAGGCCCCCCTATGCCACCCAAAAAAAATTAAAAAAATTAAAAATTATACTTACCTGAACTTACCTGAATGTCCCTGGGATGGGTCCCTCCATCCTTGGGTGTCCTCCTGGGGTGGGCAAGGGTGGCAGGGGGGGTGCCTGGGGGCATGGGAGGGGACCTGTGGGCTCATTTTGAGCCCACAGGCCCCTTAACGCCTACCCTGACCCAGGCGTTAAAAAGTGGCGCAAATGCGGGTTTTTTTGACCCGACCACTCCCGGGCGTGATTTTTGCCCGGGAGTATAAATACGACGCATTTGCGTCGCCGTCATTTTTTTAGGCGGGAACGCCTTCCTTGCATCTCATTAACGCAAGGAAGGCGTTCACGCAAAAAAATGACGCTATTTGCCCATACTTTGGCGCTAGACGCGTCTAACGCCAAAGTATAAATATGGCGTTAGTTTTGCGCCGAATTTGCGTCGAAAAAAACGACGCTAATTCGGCGCAAACGGAGTATAAATACGGGCCTAAATCCAGAGCAAACAGAGTATAAATATGGGCCATAGAATCTTTTTTTTCCCCTTTCCGGGAGAAATAACATGTCCACATTTTCAAACATTTACCACCTGCATGGACCAAGTGTTAAATTATATTAGAGGATTTTTTCTTGGCCTTTGAGAAGTGGATGGGGTCAGCATGTGGCAGGAGGTCAGATTTCCTCTTACTTTAGATTGGAATCTTTTGCTATCACCCAGGTTGGTGTGTGTGGGCAAGAGCTGGGCGCAGGGGCTGTCTGAAGCCTCCACAGCTCCACTGAGTAGTCTGGGTTCAGCGTCTCTGAACCTGGAATTATTAGTTCTCTTGTGTTTGCGGACTCAACAATTCCAAGCTGAGAGCCACTGGGAAAGTCACAGTTGCCTGGAGCAGAGATATCACTTCTGACCACAGGTTATGAGGGCAAAGGCAAGCTATCAGTATGGTTTAGCTGGCAAATATACACCGTAGTTGTAATAAAACCAACTGTGACCATCTAAGTGACCTTGTGAATATTTGTTAGTGATTGCCATATCTACTGAAATTGACACATCTCATGAGTCACCTTACTGAGCTGAGCTGCATCATACTGGAAGGGTAGAATGCACCATATCTATGGCATACGACTCATTGCTGTCCTTTCGCCCTGCCCTGGTGCCTTTTCAGCAGCCTAGTAGGATTGCTTTTGTGCAGGAAGCGGGCACCTTGGGAGGTGTAAGGTTTTGGCGCATCCCGACATTTACAGGCTCTTGTAAATCTGGGGCTGCATCAAAATCCATGAGTGTTGCATGGGAACACCCACTGCAAACCCCATGGAACTCCTCCCTTGTGCAGTTTAAGGCAACACAGAGATTTGCACTGCCTTGCCATACTCCATATCTATGAGGCCATTCAAAGCCACTCAAAGTGGCTTTGGGTGGCCTCATAGATACAGATGAAATGTTCGCGCCACCATTGCTTCACTAAAACTGATGCTACGGTGGCGCAAGCCTCTCTTTAATAAGCCCCTTAGTTCTTCTAGATAGAATTAGGTAAACTTGTTCATGTAGATTCTCAGCCTCCTAAATACTGATTGTGGTTCTGTAAGCTTCCTGTGAGTTTGCCTTTTGTAGGCCTGCTGGGTGTAGCGAGTGCCTCAACATGCCAGAGAGGCATTTTTGAAAAACGGTATAGCCATGCAGTGGAGGGAAGGCCCCTGTCCAGCAGTGGCGTTATTTAAAAAAATATTTGTTTAGAAGGGTGCCACATCCTCTTGAAGCACCTGCCACCTCCTATCCCACCTGCAGAAGTAATGACTTTTGCAGGTGTAGTAGCATGACTGTAATCTGCTGTGATCAGGTATTGGATCTCAGTTTTTCCTTTAGGCTTGAGCAGCAACCGCACAAGGCCTCCTTAAAGGCTGTGCTGATCGTACAGAGCACAGGGGAAAACCCAAGGAAGCTGAGGATGAGAGGGTAGCTTTAAAGGATGATGGACAGAAGGATCATCAATTGTCAGCCAGCCAATCTCCTAAATAGCCGTGAGGGAACACATACAATTTTCATGTACGTGCATATATAATTTGGCTTCCTCCCACCTCAAATGCTTCTCGAGAGCAGAGGATTCACTCATAACCTTCACTCGGTACAATGTGAGGCAAAACTGATCAAATTTTACCAGCCTGCATTTAGCTCAGAACTCACCACTGCCTCCCTGCAGTACTCTTCACCACTGAAAACATTTGCTTTCATTTTCCAGACTTTGCCTGCTAGTTCAATGCACTGCTTATAACGTGTAATTCAAGGCCCATGATACCATCTGAAGGGGATATATTGTCATTCCTGGTGGCCCCACACTGCCGTCTGTAGTAAGAGGATGGAATGGCACTGCCCAGGAAACTTTTGGCTGTCTTCACCTGCAATCAGGACTATGAATGTACAGTAGATGCATTTGTCCGCGTCGCTGTAGAGGCAGAGTGAAACCCCATAACTATCTTACTTGTGGATCCGTGTTAGCCTGTTCATCTGTGTTTTGACTGACGGAACTGGTAAGTCATTTAGGGGCAGATCTATGGAAAGTGGCGCTGCACATAGTGCAGCGCCAGTTTCCCTGCGCCACCCTACCGCCACCATGTGTGCGTCGTATTTAAACTACAGAGCAGCATGGCGCAGGGTAGGGGGCAATATCGTCATTCTATGTGATGCCATTGATGTACTCTGCTCGAGTAGCTACAAAATCAATCCAGAGAGAGTGGCCCTTTTCGTGTGTGACAGAATATTTTTTGGCTGTGTTTGCCGAATATCTAATTTTATTTCTGTTCCCTGTAATAGCAGCTGTATATACTGTGTCCACTGCATGTAAACTAAATCGGTTTGGGGAGAACAGAAAGGCACTGTACATTGTAAAGTCTTGCTGTTGGTTTGTCTAAGTGCTCTGGGTTGTTAAGATTTGTGCTCATTTACGAAAGCATTTTGACCTAATGTTGATAGAACATTGCATCCACTTTTGCTTTAACAAAATGGTGTTTGTTGTAGTGAGCACATAGTAACAGTCTCAAAACTATCTTGTAACGGCGATACTCCTTACTAAACAGCATATACGTCTCTGGTGATGCAACTATGATGCAAAAGAAAATTGCAACAATACACAATTTCCCAGGTACACTGCTCCGCCGCGATGGCGGAGGAGCGTCGCCCCCCCCCCCGCCAGCAGCAGCAGCTGCAAACCTCTAACAATAGAATGATAATAAACCATATTTATTATTGTTTTATTATTAAAGGGGCAGGGCCATGTGGCGTGACAGGGACGGAGGAGGAGGGGGAGTGCACAGCACTCCCGTCAGTGTGCATGTGTGTTTGGCCAGCCGTCTCCAACATGTGGGTTGGAGAGAGCTGTACGAGGCTCCCAGTCTTCCTCGGAGTGCCAAGCCATGGCACCTCAGCCAATTCAAACACTTCTTTCATGCTGCCAGCAGCATGAGAGAAGCATTTGGATTGGTCACAGGGCTGGCTGGGTGCCTCTGCCTGCAGTAGAGGCTACAGAGTGGCACGGCGGGAAATCAGCTAAGTGTTTTTTTTTTTTTTTTTGCTCTTTTCCCCCAATGCTCCCGCATTGTGCCAATCCCACCCCTTTTCTGCGCCGCGAGCCGCTCCTGCATCTACTTAAAATATAATAAACTCATACAGTTTCAGATGTGAATGAGAAAAGTATATGTTTAAGAATTTTTGAATTGGGTATTTGTCAGAATGATTTATGTGTCTGTGGCAGCTGTCACATGAGGGCATATCTAAGAAAGGCAGTGCCTACCCACCACTGTGAGCAAGGGCCTTCTATAGCAATTGTTAGCAGTGGCACAAATAGAGCATTGTGGCTTGTTGTGGACTGAGTGCCGGCACAACTCCCTGTGGAGTTCCAACCTATTGCTAGAACCAAAGTGCAAGTCTTTCATAAATGCTTGTTTCTTCCACCTCTGCACCCTTCAAATTGTCCTCCAGTAGTAGTACATCATTAATAGTGTCACATTCATTAATAGCCTCAGGTTTTCAAGTCTTTTAGGTGGAAACACTGTCTCCCTGGCACGTTCTCATTTCTTTCTCAGTACATTTAAAAGGGCCAAAAATGCATTAGCCTGACCCCTCCTGAAGCTATAAAGATTGCCAGTGCTGGATGAAATCCTGCGGAGACCCTTGGTAATCAAAATTTCGGGGGCCCCCTCACAAATTATCTCCTAATGCGTTTATAATTTTACCAACCAACAATTTTGATAAACCAATTTTACTATACAAAACTAAACATTGCACGTACGTAGTGTGCACCATTTTTTTTACAAGTTGACAGAAGATGAGCTTCTAAGAGACCAACTGTTATGTAAATCAGATGACTCTGGTTTAAGTACTTTAATTTGTTATTGGGTGCATTACATCAATACAATATTTTCTCGATAGAGTCTTTAATAAATAGTATTTTTTTTTTTGTTGATTCATTTTTCCTATCTTTTAGAAACAATTTAAGAAAGCCTGATTGTAATTTTCTTTCGACATCAAATCAATAATATTTTGATCCGTTGTCACGGGGCCCCTAAAAGGAGTGGGCCCCTTGGTAATCCAACACTGTAGATTGCCACATCGTTCCTACTCTGACTGCCTTGTGCAAATTCAAATCTACCTGCAACGCTCAACAAATGAGCTATTCAATAAAGATACTTTACTGCTACTCTCTATTCAGAAAGCTACACTCAAACTACCCAAAACAGCACTGTACAACTGCACACCTTCTCCGTCTTTGGCAGCACCCACTGGAATAGACTCCTCCCCACTCTCCCACAACATCAATGAGTACCACTTCCTGTGAAAATTCATGCAGCCAGTCTGTTCTGATTGTAACTCACCCACATGGGTCACCTCTATTGTTCTCAGTGGGGAAAAACCCACCCGGTAGGAAACGTTACACTTTCACCTGTTTTAAAGGTACATGTTCAATGTCACGTGCATATATTGTTACTAGTAGCAAAGAAGGCCATTTGCCACATGCATATGTGAGTCTCAACAGATTATGTAAAAGTTGACTCTCAAATTCCACTTCCCTAGCTTTGAGGCTCATAGAGGTTGACTTTGCCAGTCCCTTTATAACTTGAAGCAAAGAATACTAACACCAAGGGCCGTATTTATACTTTTTGGCGCACAACTGCGCCAACGCAGTTGTGCGTCAAAAAATTTAACACCGGCTAACGCCATTCCAAAGCGCCATGCGGGCGCCTTATTTATGGAATGACGTTAGCCAGCGGAGCTGCCTGGTGTGCGTCAAAAAATATGACTTACACCAGGAAGCGCCGGCGTAGGGGAAAATGGAGCTTGGGCGTCAAAAAATGGGGTAAGTCAGGCTGAGGCAAAATTTTCGCCTCAACCCGATTTGCGCCATTTTTTTTTACTCCCAACCCCCATTGAAATGACTCCTGTCTTAGCAAAGACAGGAGTCATGCCCCCTTGCCCAATGGCCATGCCCAGGGGACTTATGTCCCCTGGGCATGGTCATTGGGCATAGTGGCATGTAGGGGGGCACAAATCAGGCCCCCCTATGCCACCCAAAAAAAATAAAAAAATACTTACTTGAACTTAACTTAAGTTCCCTGGGATGGGTCCCTCCATCCTTGGGCGTCCTCCTGGCGTGGCCAAGGGTGGCAGGGGGTGTCCCTGGGGGCATGGGAGGGCACCTCTGTGCTCCTTCCGAGCCCACAAGTCCCTTAATGCCTGCCCTGACCAGGTGTTAAAAAATAACGCTAAAGCGGCTGGACGTCATTTTTTTTGACCCGCCCACTCTCAGGCGTCATTTTTGCCTGGGAGTGTAAATACGGCGCACATGCCTCGGAGTCATTTTTTAGAAGGGAACGCCTACCTTGCATATCATTAACGCAAGGAAGGTGTCCACGCTAAAAAATGACGCAAACTCCAAGATCTTTGGCGCTAGACGGGTCTAACGCCAAAGTATAAATATGGAGTTAGTTTTGCGTCGGATTTGCGTAAAAAAAACGACGCAAATCCGGCGCAAACAGAGTATAAATATGCCCCCAAGTCTGCCAATAAAAAATGCTGCTTTTAAGTTGTCTACACCATGGAGACTACCACACAGCTCCCCCAAATCACCTGAACACCACATGAAGTATCAGTGTCACTATAAATATATAAGTAAATATACCTGTTTTGATTTCTGTGGGCCTAATTGTCAAAGGTGTTTGTGCTGCCAATTTAAATATGTGTGCAAGTATCTCTATTTTCGAGTTTAAATTCCTGTTTTGTACCCACAACATGTGAATTTACATTCGACCCTTGTAACATTCACTGGTACAATTACACTACTATTAGTTTATATTATGAATAAGCACATTTGCTTGAACGGGCAGTGTGTGTGTTTTCCGGGAAGCCAATACCTGCCTATTTGATAAACACCTCAAACAGGTGCATTTATTGTTATTCATAAACTGTTGGATGACAATCCCAATCCAGGATGAGAGGGGAAGGAAAACACTCAAAATTGTTTGGGATAATGGGCAAGGGGTTTCTCCACAGGAAAGGAAACCAACACCCTTGCCATACCACTCAATGTACCCGAGGTCACAATGCTATTTTGAACCTACTTTTTATAACCCTGGTGGACATTGGTATCACCGAAGCCCCAAAGACTCTTGCACAGCTGCCTCAACATAGATCAAACAGATGCAAAATGTGCACTAGCGGGATGACACAGGGGTGTTTCCTCATTTGCATGGTGGTGTGGAACCATACAAAAAAGTGTACAGCTGGGTCCTTGCTGATTTACATATGTGGGTGCTACCGCACACAAGCTGTGGGAGGCACATCGATTGTGTACCACATGTGAAATGGTGCGCAGTCATCAGCACTCCCACCAAGGGGACCGCTTAAAAGAGGAGCACATGGGCCCAGAGACCAGCGCAGGCAACCTCCTTGAGTCAGGTACAATGTCCTCGAGATCGCTACCCTCTCTTGAAATTTAGGCCGAATCCTCTTCCAGGGAAAGATTGAGCCATGATCTGAAACTGCAGCTTTAGCATATACACCCTCCACATTACAACTACATACATTCAGAGTTTGCACTGTCACTGAGAATTAAGCATCTGTTTCCATAATTTAGTGCAAAGTCGATGTTTGCAGCAGACACACACAATTGAGTGTGCACAAAGAAATGGACGGGGTCAATCCACTCGATATGTAATACAACCCATAGTTTTATTTTCTATTTTGAAAGATGACTTCTCCAAGTACATTATTGAAAGAAGATTCTCTTAAGAGATATTCGGTGTCCTATTAGACCTCCAATGTCAAATGACTTCCCTTCTAGCTCAGATATCACTATTAAAAAGGGGAATGTCATGTTGGGACAAAACCATGTCAAACCAAAAATGCATATGATAATAGAACTCTTAATATTTTGTAATAGGCGATTTGAATATTCTGTTTTGAATACTAAGGTATACTGTAATTATCACCAAGATTTCCCCAATAAACTTTTTTTGTCAAAAAACTTAAACGCCACTGCATTTAAATGAGGCAGTCGTACCCATTATAAAAAAAACAAAATCAGGCGTGAAGGGGCACTTAGACCTGGACGATTGGTCTACCAACCAGTCAGGTCTCAGGCAGGGAAATCTACTGACTGTCACCCTGCCCCAAATGGGGAACAGTGGCTGTCACTATGACCGGGCGGCCTCGTCACAGATGAGCCATGGATGACATTTAGGGGTCACCAGAGGTAGCATCTGTGATACCTGGCTTGTCCCTTGTGACACTGCATTTATGACTCCTGGCCTTAGAGGTAGCTAACTCGAGCCAGAAACACAGTGCAGATTGTCCTTATGGACTTCGGTTGGGACTCCAGCTCCTTGTTTTTGTCAATTGTTTTTATTAAACTAAGAGTGAATAACAGTATATTATTCACTATTAATGTATTAGAAGTGGAGTACAATTAGCTGGAATATGACTCTCACTGGCAGCAGAGGTAAGTAAACAATCTTTTAAAATATATGTTGTGTGCATGCATGCAGGGGAGAGTGTGTTTATCTGAGCGAGTATGTGTGATTGTGTGTGTATGTGTAAGGATATAAGTGTGAGTTAACCTAATGGTCAATTGGCGTGTGATATCACTCAAACCATCCCTGGCCTTTTGATGAAGCGACGTTCGTGGAATGAGACACCAGTTCAAAGGTTTACCCCAGCTGATTCAGATAGGAAAGATCATGCTTCCCCACCTCTTTATGGGGTAGGACAGTGGTTCCCTACCTGTGGTCCAGGGACCCCTGGGGGTCTGCAAAGCCACCCCAGGCTGTCCGTGACTGCTAAGAAAATTAAATAATATTAACTGATTCATAATGTGTAAATAAATAAAGTGGCTAAATGTACAAATGAAAATGTTTAAATGTACTGTAATGTCAAGGAATTTGAAATTGGAGGCTAAAAATTAAATTAGTATCCTCAGATTGATTCAGGTGCAACAAACACAATATAGTATGGTCGATGCGTGGCTTCAATTAAAATTAGAAAAGCCCCGACCTTAATATTAAAACTAACATTTTTATTTTTTGTATTTATATTTGTTTGCAAATGAAATAAAATGTGTTATCATTTGTGTATGTGTTAAATGAATCTTGTGTCTGTATTTTTGGTGTATTGTTTTGCAGTTCAAATGACAATTTTTAGGGTGGGGTCCCGAGCTTCCAGTAATGGCTCAGTGGGGGTTCCCAATAGTGATTCAGTGGGGATCCCTGAGTTCCAGTAATGATAATGTGAGGTCCACAGAAGTCAAAAGGTTAAGAACCACTGCTAGGAGAACCAGGAATGTGGTGGAGGGGAAAGCCACCATTCTTTAGCAGAGGCCCGCAGTTCCTACCCGCCTCATTTTGTTCACTGAAACATGTTTACTTCTTCCCACTTCCAATAATTTCCTACAAATCTTCCTGCGTGAGGACCAAAAGATGTAGAAATGAAAAGAAACTATATGTGGAGGCAGCTTTCCTCGAAAAAGAGACAGGCAACGACAGTTCAGTGTCTGCTAATAGAGCTCTGACATTTCCTGTTATGTGGGGAAAATAGTCAGGAAGCCTGTCCTGTTTGGACTCTCAAGAGATCAACAACCGCTTGGAATTCATTTCATAGCTGGACGATCAGCTCATCCTTGTTTTTGTTTTTCTAATTATTTTTTTTCTGATAAAATGGGCCAGTACTGCAACAACCCTGAAAGGAGAAACCCAAACAGGGGGCCGGACCCAGAGTGGGTGTCTTGCGAGTATGTATAACAATGCCTTACTGTGCGGCGCAATCTGGCCCGCATTGTCTGCAGCGGGCTCCTTCTGGGGAAAATATAGTAACTCTCAACATGGCAGGGTAGGAGGGAGAAATAAATATGAGTGAAAAATAGCCATCACAACATATTTACCATGCAGACATTTCCCAGATCAGAAAGCAGAAGTAATTTCTGTAAGCATTCGGCTTTTTAAGCAACATACTTTCACTAGAACACAATCTATTAGCGTATGGTATGCTGTGTTTAACTGTGTTCATTTATATCATGCTATATCCGGCAATGCTAGTTTAAGCTATGTTAAACTATGTTAAATTATGTTAAGCTCATTTCCATGTCAAGCTATATCATATTTTGCAACGTATTTATGTCATGGTATGCTAAACTATGTCTTTATGGTACGGTACGGCATAGTCGGGGACACTGGAATTATGCCGCAGGGTAGAGTCAAAATATGTGGCAGTATTGAGTAAATTGTGCGGCAAGAAAGGCAAATCATGCTGCATTATACGGCATATGTTGTAATGGTATTACTTCATTATTTTGCCATTTTTAAGCTTGTTAACACTGTCTGGGCATTAATTGTACCTCTTTTGTACCAGTTAACCCCCTACATATAGCAATAGGGTGACCAGTAAACGTTTGCTAAGGGCCTTCCACTGCTCATCAACATGTGTCACATAGTTCTGACTAACGTTGGAGCTAGAACATTTTTTTTTGGTTAACGCTACAGATTATGTGGCAAATGATGGATTATGTGGCAAATGCGGCAAATCTCAAATTATGCAAAAATCGACGTGGACACACAATCACATAATTCCAGTGGCACTGGGTATAGTATTCTAGGCCATGTTATGTTTTGTTATTTTGCTATGTTAAGATGTGGCAAGCTATGCTAAATTAAGTTTTATTGTGTTTTAACAAACCAGTATGGGGCTTTGAGGATTTCATATAAGCCTTGTGCCAACTATTCCCAATCTGTAAATGTACATGTTTGGGGTAATTGTTTCAAATACTGACAAAAGACAATATTGCTTTGTGTGCAGCTTACAAAAGCGTGAGTGTTCTGCCTAATTAAGGAGTGTTTTCATGTATACTTGTAATGCGCTCAAATGTACTCATGATAGACCTGCTAAACATATGTATGAGGTCTTAAAGTGCCACTCCTTGTGATGTCACATATGCTACCAATTCCTAAAAATCATGGGTTTCGATGTTCCTTCCTGTGATGCCCATCCGATTTAACACTCCTTGATGTGTTGCATTGTGATGTCACTTAAATACTGCCTAAATTGGTTATTCCCCCACTTCTTTTTTTTAGGACCTGTGACCTGATTATTTGTGTACTCATGTGATCCACTGGAGGTGTACTTGTGCGAACACCTTCACAATGACAGTCTCACATTGATAGTAAGACTTGCACAAGTCCACTCAGCACCACAAACAATGCAAGATACACACAGTACAGGAGGAGCAATATACTGTTCTATGACCCTTCAGAGTCTTGTGAATTGTGACCTTTCCAAAAACTCAACAAGTATGGGGAGGACCCAAAACCAGTTAACGTTATTTTAGGCTCAATTACAACACATATTCTTATGGAAAAGGAATCTGTTGGGATGGAAAAGTCCACATGGCAATGGACATGCAGTCCTGCCCTGAGTGCCATAACTGTACTGATGGATCCCTAATGCTGATTTATGTTGTCATAGGCAAACATGGATCATGCATGTACACTATGACATAGGCCTCTTCCATGGATTGCAGGCTTGTTTGACCCGAAGGGGTGCCCAAAGTGCTCCCCTCTTACTGGTGGAAGGATACTGCCTTCATCAGGAGGTAAGCAGCAGAGGGTGCATTCAGTGTACTGATCAGACAGAGTAACCGGAGACATGTGTCACTGGATGAGGCCTACAGGTTCACTCAGTCACAGTTCAGCTGCTGAGTGCTCAACTCACTCTTGGCCTATATTGGTTTGTGTATAGTGGTGTGCAGCGCAAGAGTGGAGTAGCTATGCTGGATGTATATGTGCCTGGGAACGGTACAATACAGGGATGGTGCAGTACTGTGCAGTGCATGCATGCTGAATGCTTGGTGTTGGATGTAGGTGTGCCTATGAGTGGGGAAATACATGAATAATGCAGTGATGTGCAGTGCATGTATGTTAAATGTATGTGCTGAACGTATGTGTGCACCTATGAGTGGTGTAGTACATAAAAAATACAGTGCTGTGCAGTGAATGCAGGCTGAATGTATGTGCAGGATATGTGGGTGCCTACGAGTTGTACAGTACATCAAGGATACAGTGTTGTGCTGTATATAGGCTGTATACATGCACTGGGTGTGTGTATGTGCCTGTGAATGATACAATACATGGAGTGCCCTGGGCTCCATTTTGGAATACCCAGCCCTGGATGGTGAAACATGAGGAGGGAAGTTAGAGAAATTCCCCCCCCCCCCCCCCCCAGAGAGATATGTGCATTCCTGAAAGCTGGATGCAACATACACTGAAGAGGGGAGAGGCAGGCTTCAGTGTACATATCAAAGGGTGTTTTATAAGTCTTACATGACAAATGTACCATACTATGTATGTCTGAAGACCTGTTACAAAATGTACTACTTTACCGGGCTGGCTGTTGAAAAATAAGTCTTCTATTTTTTCTGGATGACATGGTTAAGCTGGTGAATGGGCCCTGCATTGTCTATAGATTGCGAATTTTAAATTACACAGGCTCAGTTAGGCAAAATATCTGGGAATGTACGGCCTATAAGTGGAAGACTGAGTTTGCAATTGTTACTACAATTACATGGCACACATATGTATTTAAAAAGGTTACCCTGCCTCTCTATCCACAATTTCCTTCTCCAGAATGATTTTTGGAGTATAATCCTTACGCAGGAAATCGATGGGCTGGCTACAGCTCAAATGAGCACCAGAACGAGACAGGTAGGGTAACAGTTGGGATGGTGTACTAAAGGAATATCAATTCCTAAATATTATGCAGTTATAGTTAGGCCTGTTCTTACATAGGAAAAGCTTTTTGAGCTGCTAATAACTTTGGCATCGTTTAACCGAATTTTCACAAAACTTTCCAAAAAGGTGCTTCTTTTTGACTTGTTTGTGCATGGAAGGTTTCTGGGTGATCTGTCAAGTGAAGGCAGAGAAAAAAGGGGTCCCAATAAGAAAAATCACCATGTATTTTCCATAGACTTCTTTATGATAGGCTACAGCAAAAAACTGTTGAAAAGAATTACGTCAAATTTGACAGGAAGCTAGATCTTGGCCCACAGATTGTGTTTTCTGCGATTTGGTATAAATCAGTTTAGTAGTTTTTGAGAAATTAAGGGACAAAAATCATTGTATATCTGGACGGTTGGGTCCACAAGAGTTTCAAGAGACCAATTTATAAATAGAGTGTTATGATTGGCTCAGGCAGCTTTATTTACCTTGGGCCACCTCACATCTGCTGGAATCAGACTCCCACAAGAACGAGCACTGCTTGGCTGACAGCAACATGAGAAACACATAGTTCACTAAAAGAAATGCGGGACCCCACTCTTGTTTTTTTTTTTTTTTTGACAGATGCACCGTGCTTCCTGCCAGCGTTTAAACAAAAATGCTTTTTTGCCTGGTGGAGCTCACTCTGGGACTCCAGCACTAGAGCTAAGGGGTCAGGGTGTCCCTAACCTGGCCCCTTTTCTTTTTTTTAATCTTATTTTCAAATACTCGGCTGATGTCGAGTTCCAACATGGCTGCCAAAACTTCCTTGCTGAAGTGTTGGCAGCCAGTCAGATCTCAGCAGGTTATTAGAATTAACATTGGAAATGCACCTTTTTTAACCTCTCCTTTTTTATTGGTTACCACTAAAACAGGGCAAAAAGCATGAAGGTGAATCCGCAAATTTGCATCGCAAAATTATTTTAAAAAAAGCGCTGGCTCCCAGGCTTGGTTTAAAATAGTCCCTGGATAGACAAGGTCCCGGGGGCATTTTGAAATAAAGGAGGGGAGCACACTGGCCCCCCTCCTAGGGCAGTTTGGTGCCCTAGGTACTGCCACCTCCCCGGGGCTTATTCATATTGAATTTGGGGGACCACCTGGCCCCCCTGCAACCCTAAGGACTGCCACCTTGCCAAAGAAAAGAACAAATACAATGCGGGGGCTGAATGGCCCCGCCACAGCCCCGAGGACCACCACCTCCCCGAGCTAATAACAAATAAAAAGCAGGGGCATTAAAGATATTGAATGTGGTGGTGCCATGCTGCCCCCGCAGCACTTGGGATCACCACCTTCCGTGTGGCATTGAAATTATGAGTGCAGGCGGCTGTGTGCCCCCCAACAGCCCATGGAATCAACACCTCCACGTGGCTAATAACAAATTTAATGTGGGGGCCACTGGCCTGGGGACCACTACCTCCCCGTGGCTAATAAATTAATTGTGGTGCCACCCCTCCCTCCCGCATCCCTGGGGGCCACCACACCTCCCAGGGCTAATTGAATCATTGGAGGGGGGCACCCCATAAGGAGCCAATGATGGCCTGGGCTCTGCCACCCCCCCAGGGGCAGCTCCTGCAATGTCCCGGGATACCCACCCCGGGACATAGCTGTTTGCTCTCACTTGGCAGAAGCTTTGACAGTTCCCAACAAGTCAGAGCAAACGCTTTACTTTCTGCAAGGGAGAGCTGTCAAACGTCTCTCACTTGCAGAAAGTGAAATGTTCATCTGTATCCCTGCATGAAAATGTGCATTTAGGGAAATTATGAAAATATTGCTTTTTAAAGCAGCTCCTTGCTTGTGGGACATTGCCAGCTCCCACAGTATGTGTGGAGTCAACTAGGACCACGGGGGACTTCAGGCACTTCCCTCCCCAGTCCTGTCACTCACTCTCTTCTGTCCCACAAAATGTTAGAAAATTGAAAGAGAGATTGTTATTATAATGCTATCCCTGTACAATGACTTCAAAGAGTCAGTCTAGCAAGATGTTTGGTAAGAATGTCATAGTTGTGTCTTCATGCAGCGCAGAACAGATTCATTTATGGCCTAATGGTCAACGTCCTGTGCTGGCACTGAGTAGGCTGAAGGTTGAAATCCTAGTATGGTCTGGCAGTGTGTCTGTTTATTTTCTAGTGTTTTCACTGTGGAATATTCCTAGTAATGAAACATCGAAGTCAATTTCCCCTCAAAACCTGTGGTTTGAATGTCATTACTAAGTCTGGATACTGCACACTAAGGGGTCTCCTCTGGCCTAGTGGCTAAAGTCTCAGACATGCACATTAAAGGCTAAGGCTGCTAGTTTGAGTCTGTGGTCATTTCCTGCTTTAGTTTTTTTTAACTATAAATATTTAAGTTACATACTAAAATGTGATCTCACTCTTTTCAATTGAAGAAAACATTTTTATTTTTATTTTTCCATAAATATCTCAATCTAAGTACATCATTCATCCAAGTCTGTCGCTCTCTCTCTCTCTCTCAATCTCTCACTTTCTCTCTTTCTCTCACTCTCTCTCTGTCTCTCCCTCTCTCTCAGGGTTGGGTGGTTATAGCGGATTGGCCAAAGGGCCTGATGGTGGTCGGATTAACATATAATAATAAAAAAACAAAGGTTTCAGTGACATTATAGTTAGGCTCTGAATTTACTCGTACAAAACCTTAGAAATTCACGAGTTATAGTTATAGTTATTTCAAGTAACTATAACTCATGCCCTAAATTAATTATAACTTGTGCCCACGCCGTGCACTCCTAAGTACCCCAGATATTGTTGCATGCATGGCATCTTTTATAACATCATTGATAATATAATTGTAAAATTTGTTGTAAAATTATTCATAAAAACTGTGCATGGCGGGGGCGCGAGTTACCTTAGGGCAAAATCTGTATATATATCTATATATATATATATATATATATATATATATATAGATATATATAGATATGGATATATATATAGATATATATAGATATATATAGATATATTTTTTAAAGGTACATAGGTATGGTGTTAAAAGAGTAAATCTACTACTACCAAGTTCGTGTCTATTCTTAAAAACCAACACATTTGTATGGCAGTCTACCACATGCTACACAGTGGGTCTATTTTTGTCAGAGTTCATCATGGAGAGTTTAGCTATTGTGAGTAATGGGATGTATTAAATGGTGTGGTTGTGCAACCTCACCGTGTAATACACTTACCAACCCTTTTAGGGCAGGGCCGTAGCCAGGAGCAATGGCATGGGGGAGCACATGAACCCCCAGTGATAAAAACAAGAAGGGTGCATTCAGGCTGTGAGGGAGAAAATTGGGGGGTTTATGGCTTTACAATCTGAGAATGGTATTATTCTTCCCTGAGGAATACTGGGAAATGTTTGTGTGTATGTGTGTATGTGAGACAAATAATATTTTACATCTTGTTGCAAACCAAATCGATTTTTAAGGAATTTTAGAGTGAATCAGGGTTTTAAAAAAAAAATTACTAATGATATTAGTGTGAATGCAAAAATATTGATCCACCAAAGGACAGTGAGAGGAAAAGAAGAAATTGTCGATAAGCCTGGGCAAAATGTTAATGGCACTGGAGTAATCAGAGACATTTCTGTCATCTTGTGTTACTCTTGAAGGAAAATTACATAATCATGCTACTCCGGTACACATTATTTAGAGTGATTTGGGGCAAAAGGTCCTACTACAAAAGCACAGGAACAGAGTGTGAGTAGCTGCTGCTATTGGTAGTCTGCTGCATTTAGATGTATTTTATTGGGGCAAAATGCATCCTGTGGTCCATTTGGATGCAAGGATTCATTTTGCGCTAAGAAATTAGCCCTAAATGCAGGGTTACACTCTTGCATAATCCCATGTATTCTTGTGTAATTTTTCTCTAAATTTGCATAATTACACTACAGAAAATTATATGCGTTACACCCACTGCTGTTGCATGCATTTCCTATCAATGCAATATATCACAACAAGTGTAACAACCTGTATCAGCAACAGACACGTGGAGTCCGACTGCAACCAGATATATCTAGATAAATAAACCTCAGACACCTTGTTGTGGCATGCGTCAACATAGGTAACCTTATACCACCATGGAAAGATAGACTGACAGACTGGATGCAAAAAAATATATAAGCAGAGACTGGTAGGCAAGGCATGATACTTCTTGTCTTGCCAACGGATCTCAGAATACATCAGTTTTTGCCTTGAATCTATCAGTCAGATAGCACTGATAGAGAAGTATTGGATACATGTAACCTTAATAAGCTATTTTTCCTATTTCCACTGTACCAGCTACACTGCAATGACTTCAGAGGCTGCATGCCAATACGTGGCGTGTGATGCACAACAGTGCAACTCACTGGAGAATCCAGTATGCCAACCATATAAAATGCTCAGTCCGTCAGACTATCAGGCACCATTACAGCAGATGGCAGACAGGTTTTAGGCACAAAAAGATGAGCATAGCCTCTTGACGAAGTAAGTGGTCTGAATGTTGTTTGAATGTGTGTTACGAATTCTGCAGCGGCATGGTTATAGTGACTGCAAATGAGAAAAGTTACAAACCACACAATGAAGGCTGCTATAGGCTTTCTACAGGCTAAATAAATGGCTCAAGCAATGAGAGACCTTGCTGTTTGCAAGTAATACAATTCTGACTGAGCGTACGAATAATGATAATTACCTAATTACCATATATTATGAATAAAGCTAAGTGTGTTTTAGTAGCTACGACTAGAAGGATTACTGGCATCATATTCACACTCAGTAAAGCCTGAAGATTATTGTGACTTGACTAACAACATTTTTAGCCATACAAGGTTTTGACTACAGAGGGTGCCTCTCCAGTTAAGTACCCCTTAGGTTAGAGTAGGTTGTATGATAGAGAGTGCATGTTTTCACCTTTCTTCACGTGCACCCTGTTGATCTGCAATGTTTGCATGTTTTATCACTTTGAAAACACACAGTTGTGGTTTGGTTTTGTGCATGCAAATTGTGTAGGTATAGTTTATAGTTTCTTATTTCACTATATTTATATACTTCTTTAGGTTGCATCCTTTGCAGTCTCACAACCGACTGCGGTATGATAAGAAAGTGTTCCCTATTGGGCCCTGTGTGTATGAGTACATGTAACAGTTAGGTAGGGATCTACCTTAAGCCAGATGAAGACTTCTGACCCCTAATGCTGAAACATGCAAACATTGAAGATCAATCAGTCATAGTACTTATTAGACATTCCTATTATTTCCTTTTTTAATTTACCCGCATTAAAAAATATCTTTGGGTTTACCCTGAAGCAATTTTACAGCTCTAGATCCCCCCTTATTTCCAGTATTACTTTATTAAGAATTCTCTCAATGAGCAAATTAAGTCCATCCTGGCAGTATTATCGCTCCAGGACAGAGTTAAGATACCTATGCTCAAGCATGTCTTAATAAAGCAGGAGAAGGTTCTTTATCCCAAAAAATATTTGTTCCATATAAGTGTGGGTGTCATGTCATCATAAATTACGCCACTTCATGTAATTATGCAGCATTCGTGTCAAACATTTAACATGAAAGGGGCATTATGCAGTAAAAATGTACTGTGAATAGTGCAATTCCTGCTAAATTACACTTGAAAAACAGAACCCAAGTGCCAGTAGTTTACAGTGCTGTTTAAATGTATCCTTGTGTCAAAAATTGACGTGAGGGCACATTTCATGATAAAGTAAAGAGCGAAATGACAGATTTGCATTTTGTGTAATTACGTGTAATTTTGCCATGGTTTTTTGAAGTTACGTGAAAGGAAATTACATGAGTTTTGTGCACCTCTAGTTCCACTGGGACTCCAAGAATCTGTCACTGACATAAGTTGTCACACTGGTTATGATCAAATCTAAAAACCTTTTTATGGGGATTTACCCCATAGACATTCTGAGACAACATGGGGCAAATGGTGCATTTTGAAGCCCAAATAATCCAAAACATTGATTACAAGTAGGATGCATTGAAAATGCTTTAGGGTTTTTGTCTCACAGGTGACCTTTGGTAAATTAGTGACCAATTGTATATTTGGAAGAACGCCAGCCCTGTAACACTGGTCAAAAGCGGACGGTATTTAAAGAGACCTTAAAGTTCTTCGTTAAAGAATCAATTGTTACACTTTCAGATACCTTTAGCCTATAAAGTTGATGTAAACTGGAATATTAAATACAGCTTTGGAGCAGGGCTTTGTGATTCTTACCAAAAGATACATTTAAAGCATTTTGTGCTTATTAAAATTAAGAAAATAATTGCAGGTTATCTTTTTCTTATTAATTTGCACACCTTCCTACAACCCCTTGAACCCTATTTACACTTTTAAAAGTCTCTGTATTTGAACATTAACTAGTATATCATGTATCAATTGCAGACATTTGTGTTGAATGTTTCACAGGGCTGTAAAAATCCATATTAATACAGTGGCGCTAGAACAAATTTCAGACTAGGGGTGCTGCTGTCAATGTTACATCACTGAACTCACAGGGTTTCAGGCGAATCCAAGCATCACACAATGGACAAATGTCCCAAAAGTCCCAAGACCGTTCAGCAGGATAGTGTTAAGGGTGTAGTTTGTAGCTGGTGTTGCATTTAGGAGCACACTGTCACAAATATATGACTAATGCATGTGCATGGTGAGGTTATTTACACATAGCACATCTTTCATTCAAATGAAAACTAAAGTTGCACAGACATACAGTTTTCCTGATAACATTATATAGCACACAAATTATAAAATGTGGAAATTGTGTTTCTGTGAATAATTGGCATTTGCACATCACCAAGTGAATTGTCTTGATTTATTTTGATAATTTTGAAATGTTTACTTGCTTCACACTTCACAATTAGAAACACAGTGCTTCACTTGAAATATTTGTAGTTTAGGGTAAGGCTCTATCACAAGCCAGTGGATTAGGAGCATTCTATTAGGCTGTAGATAGAAAAAAAAATTCTCATCTGCTTGCAGTCTACCAAGTTAAGATCCCTGCTATATTGTTATATGCGGTGGAACTAACAGATGTAGTTGATTTTCTATAACACCTTAGCAACTATGGCCACTCTAAGTTTAAAGTTTGGGATTAAAAGCGTGTTCATACAAGGCTTAGCAGGGGTGATTAGGTGGGCTCATTGCCTTTTTAATAGCGATGCTTCTTCATTAAGGCACATAATATACAAAGAGGTTTTTCTTATGCTGAGAGAGAAATCTCTGTTTTTTAGAAATTTTATGTTTGCTTTAGAACATTTGGACTTAGCTTTAAATGCACTTTTTATGTTATCGTCCACACATTTGAACATTTGTCTAAAGTATGCTTCTTTACACAAAATTATTTGAACTTAAAATCCTGTAGTCAAAAGAGGAGATTTGGGGGCATATTTATACTCCGTTTGCGCCAAATTTGCGTCGTTTTTTTCGACGCAAATTCGGCGCAAAACTAACGCCATATTTATACTTTGCCGTTAGACGCGTCTAGCGCCAAAGTAGGAGGAAAGAGCGTCATTTTTTTGCGTGAACGCCTTCCTTGCGTTAATGAGATGCAAGGTAGGCGTTCCCGTCCAAAAAAATGACTGCGCCGCAAATGCGTCGTATTTATACTCCCGGGCAAAAATCACGCCCGGGAGTGGCCGGGTCAAAAAAACCCACATTTGCGCCGCTTTTTAACGCCTGGGTCAGGGCAGGCGTTAAGGGACCTGTGGGCTCAAAATGAGCCCACAGCTGCCCTCCCATGCCCCCAGGGACCCCCCCTGCCACCCTTGCCCACCCCAGGAGGACACCCAAGGATGGAGGGACCCATCCCAGGGACATTCAGGTAAGTTCAGGTAAGTATAATTTTTTTTTTTTTGTATAATTTTTTTTGGCATAGGGGGGCCTGATTTGTGCCCCCCTACATGCCACAATGCCCAATGACCATGCCCAGGGGACATAAGTCCCCTGGGCATGGCCATTGGGCAAGGGGGCATGACTCCTGTCATTGCTAAGACAGGAGTCATGTAAATGGCGTCTGGGCGTCATAATAAATGGCGCAAATCGGGTGGAGGCGATTTTTTTGCGTCAACCTGACTTGCACCATTTTTAAGACGCCCTAACGCCATTTTTCCCTACGCTGGCGCTGCCTGGTGTACGTGGTTTTTTTCCACGCACACCAGGCAGCGCCGGTCTGCTTGCACCGGATAACGCCATTCAATAAATACGGCGCCCGCATGGCGCTTCAGAATGGCGTTAGCCGGCGCAAACTTTTTTGACGCTAAACTGCGTTAGCGCAGTTTAGCATCAAAAAGTATAAATACGGGCCTTGATGCCTTGATTAACTCTGCTATTATAAAAAAATGCAACCCTACTTAGCATGGAAATTGCAGCATGGCGTGAGGCATTTTTGCACTTTATTAAGAATGGATATGCTCCCACTAAAAGTTTTAACCGCTCAATGGCATGATACCTTGAATATGTCTGATCTTTGTCAAATGGATACTCAAGATTTAAAACATGTTTTATTTGTTTGCCCATTGCTGATGGTATAGCATAAAAAGTGGTTGAAACCCCTCTCACTGAAATTTAAGGCTCAAACATCAGGAGAAATGTTTTGCTTTCAGACTTTTACCTTTTTTTAAAGCATTCCCAAATTTATTCTGATCCTTTTACGACTATTTGAAGTGTCTATGTAGATGCATTTTAACAGTAATCATTTGTACATTTCTTTCAGTGTTTTACTTTTTATGTTTTTTTTCGTGGTTTATTGTGTTACTTTGTTATGGTTTTTGTCTTAATGTGAAGCTCATAGGAGTTCCAAATTATGAAATAAACTTTGACTATGTAGTTTATTTATAAGTATTTATATTTTGTGGTGTGTTAGAAGAAAATAGCATCCAACAGCCTTTCCATTCACACAAGCAAGATTGTCACATAGTTCACTATTACAATATCAACACACTTTACAGTAACAGAATGAAAAGTAAACGTCAGTCACTATATCAAAACAATAAACAAAAGTTTGTCAGAAGGCTAGGCTACCATTTGATCTCTATATTTGAAGACAGCAAATAAGACAAAGATAAAAACAGAATTTAAAGTCCTCTTTGATGCTCACTCACATTCAAAACTGCAGCATGGTTATTTTGTGGGGGATGCAGCACACTTGAACCCATATGTCCAGCGTTATCGGTCAACTTAATGGGATCCAGATTATCACCTTCAGAAAGATGAAAGCATAAATAAGTCATGATGGGATTCAAGAGTGGGGCTGCCAGCCACACAAAGATATCAGCTCCAGGCCCACCAAACAAATGAACTATCACACTGGCTTACTAAGATTAGTTTACTGTATCTGTAAGAAATTGGGTTATAGGTTGAGACAGATAGAAGCCCCTCTCAGTTAACAAGCAATACCCTTACCAGGGTGACTCATAAAAAGGTACTAAATCAACTTGTGCTTAATGCTCTGATTGCTTGGCACAAAGCAATCAGGCTTAATGTTTTAAAGGCAATGTGTGAAGAAATTATTTAGCACACAAATAGTAAAAAAGTGAAAAACAACACAATACAAATCACAAAGAAAAAACAGAGGAAATTTTAATTGATAAAATGGTACAAAGAACGACAATAATTCAATTGATAGAACCAAGAAAATACAGAATAAAAGCATAAAGCACTACTGCCGGTCATCAGATCATCAGGCCACGTTAGACTCAGGAAAGTCACAAGTTCATGCCGACCACGATGAAGAACAGGTTGGATGCAGAACCCAGGTTCGTCCTGTTGAAAATTTACCTTCTAAGTCTGGCACAAAGAGTTCCATTTGCATTGGAGAAGGCCACAAGGAGAAGGATGAATATTGCACAGGATCCTCACTGTAGTGCAGTAGGCAGGAGGGGCATCATAGGAAGTTGTTGCAGTAGCGCAAAGAGACGCTCAAGCATTGGAGATGGTTGTTGTGGTAGCTTCGCCTTGACAGTTGTTGCTGTAGAGTGAAGAGCAAGTCTCAAGCTGCTGGTTGCCTCAGACTGTTGTTTTTGATGTGACTAGTAAGGTTCACTGGAGCCTTGAATTGATGGTCATCACAGGTGGCAGGGTTTCAGCACTAACAGGCCTGTTTGCAGTTATGTGAAGCCCATACTTCAGAATTCTCTTCTTCTCTTTATGAGGAGTACACTCAGATGCTAGCCAAGGGCCCAAGACCTGGGGTGCCACCTCTTGGGGATCAGGGACTCACCCCTGCAGAGGCCAGAAGTGCACAAGCAGTGCTGGGTGCACGACCAAGCAGGCCCAGTTGAAACAGGTCAACTGGGCTATCACAGAGAGGCCTCTGAAACTTGTTATGTCCCTGTAGCTCAAACAGGAGGTCACCCAACTTTCCCATGGAGTCACACCGGTTAGCCTGGGATGAAGACAAGAAGGTCCAGCCTTCCTTCTCAGACAGCAAGCCAGTCCTTCAAGCAGCAGGACAGTCCTGTGGCAGCAGGGCAGTCCTTCTACTGTATCTTCCACAGCTCCAGGAATGATCTCATGAATGGCTCTGGAGGTCCAATATTTATACCTGGTGTTTTGTGTGGGAGGAATCCCTATCCTACCCCCACATCTATTTCTTAAAAGTTCTTCCCCCCCTCTCCCCAGTGAGGACTCCAAACTGCCTAGGTGTGACAAAATCCAGGGCAGGCCTGGTGTTAGGTTCCTTTGTGTCTAAAAGAGGCAAACACCTGTGAAGTATAAATGGGACAGGGCAAAGCCCTTCCCCAGCCATTCTGCAGAATGGCCCATTATGCCACACCTAGGATCCCTTTGTGTTTCTGTCTGGAAGCAACACAAAAAGCCCAACAGCAGAGCTGTTCACAGTCATGTGACCCAGGACACTGGCAGAACGCACAAATAAGTAGAGCAAGAAATTGCAAACTTTATTAAAGTGTTATTTTCATAATTGTGACTTTAAATCTGAGATTACCTGAAGACGAACTCCCCTTGAGACCATAGATGGAGGTGTGGGCAACGAATAGTAAAAGTATGTTAAAAAGATAATGCACCAGTGAGCAACAAGTAGCACAGATATGTGTGATTACTCAGAACAGCGTAATCTGTTGTACCTGTGTATCACAGAGAGATGGTTGCAATGACATTGCATAGAGAGATGGTTGCAATGACATTGTTTATGTGTTTTACTTTGAAAAACTCAATAAAAATAATTTATAAAAATCTGATTTTACCTTTAAGGAGGATCTTAAATTACAATTCACTTGAAAGTAAACAGCATATATCTATTAAGGGTGGGCAGAACTCACAGAGTTTTACTCTGCAGAATTTTGCATCCTTACATAAAAACTCTGAAAGATTTCACAGAGTTTGTTGAGAAGGCGGAATTAGGACACTTTGCGCTGCTTGTGCTGATTTTTCGCACGGGAGCGTGTTCTGCACTGTAAAATCAGCAGGAACTGCACCACACAGCATGCCAGAGGGTGCTGCTTCTTTCTGTAAATATTGTACTCAAGTCGCAGCTTTCTCAACCTGCAAAGACCGCCTGCTTTGAGAAGTGTCACAGAGGGTGTTCTAGCACCCAAAAATCACGCTAGGGGATGCAAATTCTTCAAACTTAATGTTGTTGAGCTACGTGCAAGACAAACTCCCCCTTCTGGAGGTTGAAGTTTTGTCAAAAATCCACACTCCAGGCAGAATGCAGAGTGGCGAAACTCCGCCAGTGATGCTAAATTTTTCGCCCACCCCTCATCTCTATCTGCTCCCAATCAAAAGTTATCACTTATCAAATGTAAACATGCAACCCAATGTTATCCTATGAGAGAGGTGGGACTTACAAAAGTGAAATACATTTAGGACTTTTTCACTAATAAAAATTAAAGGTACAAAATGTCCAACGTTTTAAATACACTGCATCATAGGCTGTTTAAGGCCTAACTAATGGGTAACTCATAAGTATCAAAAAGGACATTTTAGGCCTAGCAAAAGGTTTATTTTGCAATGTCAAATGACTGTTTAAAACTGCACGACAGGCTACATTGGCAAGGCTGAGACATGTTTTAAAAGGCTACTTGAGTTGGTAACACAAGGAATGCTGCAGGCCCACTGGCATCATTTAATTATCAGTCATTGGGTACAGGCAGTAAATTATATGTGGTACTTGGGTGTAAGCCGATTTTGCCATGATTGATGGTGAGAGCACAAGCATGTTAGCACTGGTTAGCAGTGCTAAAGTGTACAGCCATCAAAAATAAATTCAGTAAAAGAAGGAGCAGTAAAGGCAAAATGTTTGGGGGAATTCAAGTATAACAGTAATTGTATTTTAGCCATATCAAAACATATCATAAACTAAGAATATTCACATAACCTTGGTTTCCCATGCTTAAAAATAAAACCTAGTGTGCTTGTATAACTAGGACCTCATTCACAAAGGTAAATATACATTTATATATTTAGTACTAAATCTAGGTGTGTCTATACATATTTTTATTCACCATTTCCGAATGTAGATCTACACTTACAAGTCACAACCCCCTCAAAACAAAGGGTGCTGTCTCCTACAACATAATTTATAAGGGTAAAGTTACTTCTAATACGTTTTCACCTGTTAGTGGAAATCCCACCACCATTGCAGGGATGTCTTTGGGGAAATTATGGGGTAAAAGATATATACAGTATATATTGGTATATTCCCTAAAAAAAAGCCATTGTTGCACCTTTTTGCCTTGTAGAATGTGCTTTAGGAATAACTAAAAGCTGTCTTTTTGCTTTATTATAGCATGTTTGAATACATCTTACAATCCATCGTGCTAAGCCTTGTTTTGATAGGGATTGCCTGTATGAGGTTTTTGGAAAGCAAAAAATAATTGTTTAGTCTTTCTAAACGGTTTAATTCTGTCTACATAGTACATTAAAGCTCTCTTGATGTCTAATGTATGTAGAGCTCTTTCTGCCACAGAAACTGACTGTGGGAAGAAGACTGGCAGTTCCACTGTTTGATTTATATGAAATGGTGAGACAACGTTTGGTAAAAAAATTGGGTTTGATCTTAGTACAACTTTATGTTTGTGTACTTGGAAGAAAGGTTCTTCAAGAGTAAAGGTTTGGATTTCACTTACTCTTCTTAAAGAAGTAATTGCTACTAGGAAGGCAACTTTCCATGTTAGAAATTGAATTTGGCATGAGTGCATAGGCTCAAATGGTGGTCCCATAAGTCGTGTAAGCACTATATTTAGATTCCAAGAAGGAACTGGTGGTCTTCTGGGTGGAATGATGCATATAAATACATATATGTGTTTGATGGCATGTGTAGCTGCAGATACACATGCTGTGCATTAATCGACCATCTAGTGTTACAAGTTGTTTTTCTTCAAAGAAGTATTTTCGAGTCACAGGATCGAGTGACTCCTCCTCTTCGGTTCCATTGCGCATGGGCATCGACTCCATTGTTAGATTGTTTTCTTGCTGCCGTTGGATTTGTACGTGTTTCCTCTCGCTCTGAGATTTAGATTTGGAAAACTTTGTAAAACTTTCTTTTCGTTGGTATTGTATCGATCAAGTTCATAATCTTACATCGACACAGCACTACCGTCAGGAAAACAACTTTGTTCGCCCTTCGGGGCACGCGCGCCCAACTCGGGCCTATTTGGGCCGACCCCGTGGAAGCCTCATGGATCGGACTCCATTTCGATTCTGTCCTCGGTGCCACGCAAAATACCCGTACACAGACCAGCATCTGGTTTGCAACCTCTGCCTTTTCCCAAACCATCGGGAAGAAAACTGCGAGGCATGTCGATCCTTCCTATCGAAAAAGACTCTTAGAGACCGAAGAGCAAGAAGGCTCAAAATGGCGTTGAGGAGCGGGGAACATCTCGACGTAGAAGAGGGAGAATTGATGCAGACAGCAGTCTCAGTTCAAGATTCCAAGTCCGAGCAGGAATCAGACGAAGGCAGACCAGTCATAGCAGGACAACATGTGAGTACATCTGCCCCTGCACCCTCACAAAAGAAAAAACACAAGGCCTTGGATACGCCACTGCCGGAAGGCCATGGCTCGGCCCGAAAAAAGACTGCCGGTGACCGACTCCCCAGTTCGGCACCGAAAAAGACCACTCCTCCGAAAACATCGGAGGCAACAAAAAGCTCAATATCCGACTCCATTAAAAACCAACTTTCGGAGTCGAAAATCATATACCAATGGCTGTAATATGTAAAGCAGCCACATGGTCAACACCACATACATTAACTAAACACTACTGTGTAGACGTATAGTCATGAAAACAAGCCACAGTAGGTCAAGCTGTTCTAAGAAAAATTTTTCAAACAACTTCAACTCCTACAGGCTGACCACCGCTAATTTATGGGAGGACAAACTGCTTTGTAGTCTATGCACAGCATGTGTATCTGCAGTTACATATGCCACCAAACGGAAAATGTCACTTACCAAGTGTAAATCTGTTCGTGGCATGTTCTGCCGCAGATTCACATGCACCCTCCCTCCTCCCCGTAAGCCTGTAGTTGTTTAAGTTACAAACATTTGTACGTATGTATATACATTTACATTTGCATGGACATCTCTTACTTTATACCCATATACTCTATCACTCCTTCCTTTACCCTCTGTGGGAAAACAATCTAACAATGGAGTCGATGCCCTGCACAATGGAACCGAAGAGGAGGAGTCACTCGATCCTGTGACTCGAAAAGAATTCTTTGAAGAAAAACAACTTGTAACACTTCAAGCCCAACACTAGATGGTGGACTAATGCACAGCATGTGAATCTGTTGGCAGATCATGCCACGAACAGCTGTACACTGGATAAGTGACCTTTTCCATATATATATATATATATATATATATATATATATATATATATATATATATATATATATATATACAGATATATATATATATATATATATACATACACATACTATACATATATATATATATATTTATATATGTATATATATACATCTTTCCTTATTTCTTTAAATGCATCTAGCCTTTTTTTTCATTATTCATCCATCCTTCTCTGCATCCCTCCACTCTTTTCCATGCCTCCTCTCTATCATCACCCATCCATCCTTCTCTCTATCTATTCGTTCATCTCTCATTCCATCCATTCTTCTATTTTTCTGTCATCTCTACTTAACTTCTGGCCTTTTATGCTCCCTTTTTTTGTTTCCCCTGCCCTACAGCTCTATCAAACTACCAACTTACAATTGTAGGTAGGAGCTTTTGGTTGGAGACCAGCAGTCTCCCAAGAAAAGAAAAGGAGCTGTAAATAAAATGTGAATGCTTCATGACAGTCAGACCTGCTCTGTGAGACTGACACCTGCTCAAGCTGCTAAAGTGAAGGTCATGACACCACAACACAAAATAGCCTCATGTTCACCCAAAGTTGCTTCACAGGAGCAACAATAGATTCAATGATAATACTTGATGTGACCTACATAATCCGTAAGCACACCTTACACACGCTCAAGCTATGTCAACATACTATTTCCTGCTTGCTCCACTAAGGGCAGTCTGCCCCTCTTCCACACATATACCGATAGGGAGACGATGGGTTGGAGGAGTTGGTGCTGGAGTTGGTTCTTGCTCTACTGGTACTGGAGCTGGAAAGGCACCTGAGGCAGCGATGGGAACATGGGCAGAGCTACCGCTGGGGCACCGGGACCCTGAGTGCTCATTTATCATAGGGAATAGGTTGTGGTGTAACACCCAGAACTGCACACTTTGGAACTGGGGAACCAGGTTTGAGTTGGCTCAACATCTTGTGATTCTGGGCAAATAACTAAGAGCCTGATTTAGAACTCAACTGACAGGTTACTCCATCATGGGCGTGATGGATATCCATCCGCCAAAATCGAAATCCTATTGGATAAAATGGGATTTAGATTTCAGCAGATGGGTTATCCATCACTGTTGTGATGGAGTAACCCATCCGCCAAGTTCTAAATCAGGTCCTTTATCTCGTTGTGCCTTAAAAAACATAAGTGAATGTGTTAAATGCGACTGGTGCTCCTTTGAAGAGCTCCAATACACTTAGCACCAGGGCCCACAGCATTCATGCTAAGCTACTGGATGAGAATGACACAATTTGAATACAGTAAAGCTGAAAGGGCCCACTGGAGGAGAGGAGAGGCCAAGAGCTTAGATGACGTTGGTCAATGATATCAGTTTTCCATCATAGGGGACTGGCTATTGGTTCTTTATTGAAGCTCAACATAAAGGGTGCAAACAGGGCTCTGTTCTGACAAACTTTAGCCTTTCAGTTAGCTTCCCTTTATTTACCAAAGGACTGAGTGAGCCTCTCAGACTTTCCACAGAACAAGCTGAGGTCTCGATAATTGATATACTTATATTTTATATGACACATTTAAATATGTGTTTTTTTAAAGCTAGGTCTGATGATTTTACATAAATGAGCATCAGTCTCAGATACAAAAACGAGCACAGACTGACACAGGACGACTGCCGAAATCACAGCTCTAGGTGCCTAGTTTTCTCACCTCATGTGAGCAGATCATTTAATTATGTTTGTAATGTATTTTAGTACTTGTAGTTTCAACATTGTCAGTGAGCACACACACACACACACACAACTGCGTGTCCCCGAATTGAAACTATGGCCCTCATTACAACTTTGGTGGGCGGCAAAGGCCGCCCGCCAAGGTTGAACCACCGGGCGGCCGCCAATGCAGCCGCACTCCCGCGGGGTCTATTATGAGATCCCCGCCGGCCAAGCGGGGATCTCGGCCGCAACAAGGGAGCCGGCTCCAAATGGAGCCGGCGGTGTTGCGGCTGTGCGACAGGTGCAGTTGCACCTGTTGCGCTTTTCACTGTCTGCTATGCAGGCAGTGAAAAGCTCCATGGGGCCGTTCAGGGGACCCCAGGGGCCCCACAACTCCCCTTTCCACCAGCCTTTTCATGGCGGTTCTTACCACCATGAAAAGGCTGGCGGGACGGGGACTCGTAATCCCCTGGCCAGCGCTGCAAGCAACGCTGCCCTGGGGGATTTAAACCATCGGGACCAATGTGGCGGGAAACCGCCGGTCCTGGCGGTGCGTAATGCCCCTGGAAGCACCGCCAGCCTGTTGGCGGTGATTCCTCAAAACAGCACTGGCGGTCAAAGACCGCCAGGGTTGTAATGACCCCCTGAAACTAGAATGGAGCTCTTTACATGGAATACTTTTCAATTTGTAACAGGAGCAAGTGAACGTGTCATGCATTAGGCATACAAACATCATCCAAAATAATTGTGCAAAACTAAAAATGCCACAAAACCTATATACTTCAGCTGCTAAAGACCTACAGTAGACAAACTCACCTGCAGTGTTCCAATGCCCCAAGATGCACTCCATGTCCTAGCACCATACCGTGCACAGGGGTCACAACCTCTGTTTGGTGGTTGTCCATTTACTGGTTCAGCTTTATGCAGTTGTCAGGCAGCAGTGTCCCTGGTGAGTGATGACTTTCCTGTCATCACGGAGTGGAGCAATGAGGCCTGCGCTGCCTTTCTTGAACAGGTACCCACATTCACCTTACACTGCCTCTCTCACTTTTGTTTTGTACACCAGCAAGAAAGAGAGCCTTGGTGTGGTGCCTCTCCTCCTCCCCTTGTGGGTCCTGACCAACCGGTGTCCCTCAACTAACAAACATCACACCCTCAGCTTCAAAGAGGGCTTTCTAGTAAAAAAAGAGGAACAGTCAGGGACTCCTACTAAAATAAATTACAAAGAAATAAAATATTGGCAAATTTCAGGCTATTAATTTAGGGGGGCCAGACAAGAATATGGGCTAGCTGAGCCGCACTCATCCCCCCTTTAGCTACAGCCCTGCTTAAGGGCCAGCAGGTTTGTTTGTTAAATTGTTTACTCACCTTCGGTAGCTGTGGCCCTGAGCAGTGAGGCGTACACAAAGGAACAAGTGTAAACATTTAAACAGCACTAAAAGAATTGAAGAAGAAATCCACAAGTCACTCAAAAATCCAACACCAATTTATAAACATAAACTGTATTTTTATGTAATTTTAGACACAAAATGAAAAAGATCCACCTGATGGTTTCAGAGATGCAGCATTTACCAGGTACAGTAAATATGCTATTTTCTATTTGCCACAAACAAGCAATGGCAAATTCAGGGAACTTTACACCTAGAAACTTTTTCAAGAAAAACTTGGGTATCAATTTGCTTACTTTCAGTTACTTTAGGCAACCAACTCTGCCAGGGAGCAAGGTCCTCTAAAACAGTTACCTCAGAAGAAGAAACAGTCTTCAGTGAGTTCCTGGCGCTTTTATCCCTTTGAGATAGACCTATTTGGAAGTGGTCCTAATTCAAGGGATACAAAATGCTAAAGATGGTCAAGGATGTTGTGGATGTGACACAGGGGACTGGGCTCCTTCTGCGGCTACTCCTTGGTCCACAGGCTTGGTGAGATGTTCCTGGCCAAAGGGGTCAAAGGCCATCAAAATCCTATTGGCAGAAGTCCAGTTGATGCTTGGTTACCAGTCTTGAAGTATCATGGTTACAGGGGAATCCTTGCTTTCTGTGTGACCAGGCTGCACTTCAACTACTGTCTCGGATTCAGCAGGCTCAAGGGCAATTTTGAGCATCGAGTCCTGGTCTCTTGTGTTGCTCACTAGTGAGGAAAGGGGTCAGATGATTTGGGCTGCCAGCTCACTCCAGCAGGATTCCTCAGCTGTTATGGCAGTGTGCTGCACATAGGAGGTCAGCCAACTGACCCTTGGAGTCCCATGCTTCAAGTGTGCTTGCAATGCACGGTTCCTTCTCCTTTACTAGCCAGCAGGTGCAGTCCACGTCAGTGCGGCCTGTTTTTGCCTCATTCCTGGTGCAACAGTGCATTCCTTCTATGCTCATCTTCTCCAATCTGTTAAGATCTGAGTTCTGTGGGCCAAGGGTGCCCTTTTTATGCCCAGAAAATGCCCTCACAGATGGTGCGGTCAATAGCCAATAGGCTACTAGGTTCCCTTCCTCCTGATAACCACTTCCTGTGAAATGTGGCTTTTGGCTATCCTGGAATTCTCCAATCTTCCTACTTTCAATATGGCAGACCCTTTCTCTCAGCATGTAGTGCTCCCTATCACAACCCAGAGGTGTGGCAATCAAGGGGGCTACATGCACCTGAAAAACAAGTGTGGCAACTGGTTTCCACTCTCCTTCCTGAGTGCCATCCTGTCTACCTAAGCAATAGAGCAGCCACTCTCCCAAGTGTTCGCCATGTGCTCTTTATAGGTGGCTTCTCCTTTGAAGCTTGTCTTTTGGGCCAACACCCACGTGACTTCCTGAAAGAGAGAGGTAATACGGCTCTTCCATGCAGACTCCTTTTCTGGGAATCATTTGACCGTCCCCCCATGAGGGCAAAAAACTATCTCAGGTTCTGTGTGCAACCGTTAAGGGCAAAGGAGATCTTGGATAACAAAGTGCCAGCTTTGAAAAAGTCTCACACTGCAACAACGTACATTAATTTTGACTTGAGTATCAAGTCTGGCTTATGGTAATGAGTTATTCGATACCTTGGAGAATCACCTTTGTCGCACCACTCAAGAGTTAGCACAGCTGAAGGATTCAGTGTGTAACCCTGTACTCGCTAATGGGCTCCCAAGTCCTTCTAAGGTTAAAATATTATTTTCACATTTTTATTGTCAGAACAGGTAAATTATGTGTTCTTCTCTCAAAATATGCTGCACCTTGACTTAGGACTCGTCATGCCAGCCATAGAGGTGACTTACACATACTACAGAGGGAGGTTTGGGCCTTGGCATACTTTTAAATGAGAAGGCTGAATTGGCAATTCAATACTGCTTTTCTAGTCTGCAGTGACAGACAGGTAGACACGTTTTACTTTTGTCACACCTAAAGTGACTCAACCAGTGCTGCAGCCCATAGGTTGACCTTTTAACTAACAGGCACTGGGTACCATGGGTACCATATACCAGGCACTTAAAGTGGTTTATGCCAATTGGTTATAAGCCAATGAAACATGCTCAGCTTAGGGTCTGGCACAGGCAGTCAGATCTGGTTAGTAGGCCTCAGTGCACTCTCAGTGACATATTTATGGCAAGGTTTTTGACACTCTTGCACCATGCAACCATGCCCCTTCCTACACAAAAACAATTCTGCATGCAATGCAGGTACCTTTGCACCAAGGTGCAAGGGTGCCTACATTGGCACTAGGCTCCCTAAAGGACACGAGCGCAAAGGGAAGGACAGGAATGTAGGGACTTTTTTTAATTCCGCACATCCTGCCTTTTCCCTGTGTTACAGGGCAGCACAGCAAGGGACTAGCTGCACTGCCTTGTGCCACTATACCCATAAAAATGGGCCTCAGAATCAAAAAACCAGCAGCATCAGTCCAAAACTTTTGGAGTGAGCAAACAAAAAGAGGCATTTCCCCTACAGATTTTTAAATACCATTAGGAAATTGCAAAACTAGCATTTACAGGCCATTCCTACAGCTTGAGATGACCTGAAATAACCCATAATGTCACACTTCTTGTGTGTGATTGTTAATAGATAATCACAGGGATCCTGCAGCCCCCGAGAGAATAACAGGCCAGTGGTGAAGCCGAAACGTCCTGCAGCCATGGGACGAGGGCAAAATGAGCCTGGTGGGCTGCGGGGGTCCACAAGAGGTGCAGTGCTGTCAGCCTGCTCCCGGTGTGAGCCAGACAAGATGATGGTGCCCACAGCTGCATAGCTCACAGGGCTGAGAGGCGCTGCGTTTGGTGCTTGGTAGCTCTGGCAGCTCCTCAGTGGTCGAAGTATGTGCCCACTAGGCCATAGGTGGACGCTGAGGGTCTGGGGCAACTGTGCTACAGATGGCCTGAGGAGGGTCCTGGAGATCCTCAGAGACTGGTCACAGGTTTTGACTGGGCTCTGCTGGACCTGGGGAGCCTGAGGATGGCAGTGCTGCTGGTCCCAGGCTAGAGACTCAGATTGTGACCTGCGGGTTACGTCGTAGGGCCCTCGGTAAAGAAAGTACAGACGAGGATACGCACCACTCCTTGGATGTCGCACTCTCAGAGTGGGAGATAGCAGATGCCATCAGTTAGATAAAAAGGAGGAAGCCCCTGGTCCTAACAGCTAACCTCTGGAGTTGTTTAAATGCACAAAATCCTGCATCTATCAAAAGTATTGGCAACCCGCCTACTCCAGGTGGAAGACATGCTTGTGGCCCCGGACCAATCAGGCTTCATGCTCTACAGGGTGACCAGACACAACTTACGTAGATTTGCCACATGCATGGCGAGATGTGTCTGGATAGCTGAGCTGGCCATCTTCCACGCTCTGTATGGCTAGAAGGCACTCAATTCAGTGGAATAGCTCTATTAATGGCGCTACTGAGTAAACGGGGAATGGACACAAGTCCCAGGTCCTGGGTGGCATCACTATACAAGGACCTGGTCACCAGGGTCCAGACAAATGGGCCTCTCTGACTAGTTCAACCTGGGCATGGGCACCTGTCATGGATGTCCACCCAGATTGGGAGAACAGTGTTTTATTGTATGCTGATGATGCATTGCTATACCTAGCAGACACATCCAGTTTGGTCTCTAAAGGTGCAGGAAATACTGGAAGTGGGGGGCTCCTACACTGGGCTTAAAATCAACTGGCATAAATCAATTGCATTCCCACTGTCGGAGATGGGGGCAGTAGGTATCTGGCACCACCCCCGGCATGGCAACCTTAAGGGTTCCCATATTTGTGGATCTTTATAATGAGAGAGTGGGTGCTATTCATAAGGGAGAATCTGAAGAAGACCCTTGAAGCCTATGAGACAGATGTGGAATGATTTAAAACATTGCCACTGCCAATGATGGGTAGAGCCACCTTATATAAGATGATATACCTTCTGAAATTCTTATACGCCCTGCAGAATACCCCCTTTGAAATACTGGATGGAACTTTTAGGGCAGTGACAGATGTCACAAGAGGCTTACTATGGGAGGGATGCCCCAGTTTGCATGGACATCCCTCACTAGACCATTGCTGGAGGGCGGAATCACAATCCCTGACCTACGCCTCTAATACTGGGCGATGCATCTACAAGTGGTTAATGATGGGACCTTTATGCCCTCAGTGACAGCCGAGAGGCTGGCCGTGGAGCAGAAAGGATATATAAGAAGACTGTATGGGGAGAAAGGGATGACACCCCAGACAGCCCCCACAACCATTGCCGTTAATATATGGCATACAGTTACCAAGACCCTAGGATGTAAGGGCAAGCTAACTGTAGAAACTCCACCCTGAAGGGACTGTGGATGATAGAGGGCCATCGAAAATGGGTCCTATTGGGAGGTTCTGAAGTGGGCGACGTCTAGCGGGGACAAGAGTTGTTTGCAGAACTACAGAGGGAATACGAGGTGTCAGGGGGCCATTACCTTAGAGACCAGCAGATGAGATTCCTCCTGAGAGACAATGGGGAGGTCTTACGAGAGGCCTCGGTGAATCACTCCTGGAATACAAGGTGCTATGAGCCCCTCTGACCATTTACACTGTGTCTCGTCCAGTTGCGGCTTGCGGGGATTCCTGGGGGTGGGGCGGGGTGGCGAGTGGGGGGTGTCACATAATAATTAACATTTTTTTAAAATAACATTTTAAAAAACTTACAACGCATGAGTATTTGACCGGCCCGAAACAGCCTGCCAAACATACATGCACTCTGAGGGAAGTGCACAGTGCATTCCCCTCTGCTCGTCACCCCCAATGCCCCTGCACTTTCACTAGGAAGGGATGATAAACACAGTTTATTATCCCTTCCTTGTGAAAGGATTTGCAGCGGTTGCTGCTGGCTGGGAGCACAATCCTCCGCTCATATGGAGGAGCCGCCCCTGGTCTCATCTATATTTCACCCTCTTACACAACAGCTTTCTTCCTGTTGACAGTCTGAGGAAAAAATGGGAAAAATACCTAGGCAAGCTAAAAGATAAGGATTGGGGGCTGCCTGCCAGTACCCCCGAGAAGTGGCTATGTGGTTGGGGTTCCAAAATAATTCAACTAAATATACTCTATAGAGCCTACGTCACTAGGACGAGGTTTTTCGGCATGGGAAGGGTAGACCCTGACCTCTGCCTTGAGAGTGCAGCCAAAAAGGCACTCTACTGCACACGATCTAGGGTTGCCACAGGACACAGGCATATTGGAGGAAAAAAGGTCACAGGCTGTCGGAAGTGCTGGAATGCAATTTGGTGCTCATTCTCAATTAACTGACCTGGGCGCCTGTGGGTGGGGGCAGACCCTGGATTGCTACTGTCTCCTCTTTTGTAAAACATCCCTGATAGTGTCAAGGCAAGATATTATTAGACATTAGAGGCAGGAAAAGCCACCAATGCTGTGAGCATGGAAGTCCAGTCTGGACTGTTGCATGAGGGCCGAAATATTTGTGTTGAAATCCTAGGGTTGTCCATGGAAGTTTGGGAAAGTGTGAGTTCCATGGAAGAACACAGAGGAATTAGATATCCGAGAGACATTATAGGAGAGAACTTGGGAGAGGGGAACATATCACAATTTGTTATCACAAAATAAAAATATCGCTGTATGTTTATGAAAGTATAGACATTGTAGTAGCTAGGCCTATGGGGTGCATGATGGAGGTTCTGAGTCTGCAACCAAGGTATTCGGAGCGGTATGCCTCATAAAGTCGTAATGTGGAAGGGTGACCGCTCTTCCAACTAGTTGTATAAACATTAATAAAAAGAGTTATAAAACGAAAGACATTGAACTGAGTTGATCCCTAACCAGTGAGAACATGTATGCCTTCTGCACCTGAGCCTAATACTTGCCTAAGCCCATTGTGTATTGGGGATGGTAGTAGCAGGATGTAGGCCATTGTAGGAGGGAGAACGGTCACAAAGAAAGAACGGGCCTAGTGACTGAGTTTTAGAAACCAATGATAACTCTTTAAAATTGGCCTATCTGATTGTGCGAGATTTATTTATGCTTTGAGAATAAAGTATTTTTCCATAAAAAATATCTACACTTCTCTGTTTAATTTGTTTTGATATTTTATTCTCAATATTTAATAAAATCGATATTCTGACTTTGTACGCACACCCCCAAGGAATTATTGCTATTCCCGATCTTCAAGGCCCTAAATTGTAAAGAAGTGAGACCCGTTTTGCTGCACCTCTTAATGCTTAAAGATGATTACACTTATGTGAATTTTGAGCTACACTGTTTAGCTCCAGGGAGCATAGCTCTGATTTGGCTTGTGGCCCGAGCTTTAACTCATAAGCTGAACCTGAGATCCCTATGATATATTTTTGGGCTATTGGTTGTGTGTCTTCTGTTATTACTCTTTTTATACGGTTTCTGAATTGTGCTGGTTTCAGGGCCCTGTTTGCTTGTAGTTTAGGAGAGCACTGTTGGCCCAATTACAAACGCTGCATTATGACTTTACCCTAGATAACAGAACAGACCCTAGGCAGAGCTTTTTGCTGTATAGAGTTTAGGAGTAATTTTGCCAGGATCATTTTTACTGTTTCCTTGTTTATTTGACCTGCGTAGCCCTAAATTTTGTGGTCATGTTTTGGTATGACAACTGTATTAACTGTATTGGTGCCCATGGGTTTTATGTTCAAAGTATTGATTTTATTAATCTTTGATAATGATATTGTTGTGGGGCTTGTAACGGTGATTGTCATTGCATTGTTTCTGTCTTGCACCACAATCTTATTTTAGATGTTTTTTTTATCAATTTGTTTCATTTGTGTACTCAAATTTAGTGATGTCGCATATCTGATGTGATGTGACTTAGCATTGTATTTTATAGGGCTGCTGTGTCTATTATGGTTTTATTCTTAGAATAGAATACATATTATTGATATTGATGGTAGTATGCACACACTCCCTCCAACAGTCACTCAGAACTGCTGATTCTGTACAGGTTCAATGAAAACACCTCCTGCTTATCTGTTTCCCTTATTCATTCCACACAGAAACTGTATAATGTGTGGTAGTCTGCGATCAGCGGATCCTGTTTTGGACTTACTAAACCGAATGTTTACTCCACTGGTATCCAACATCTATTTATTCTCCACTACTTGTTTTTATACCAGATATTCATCTTTGATGGGTAGCTTCCGGTCAATATGTTACTCCTCTGTCAACATAGAGATTTTAACCACTTTGTGGTCGATTATTTTTTCATTTTTAAATACCATCGATTATGCTTCAAAACACTCAATCCCAAACGCTTCTAAAGTACAACAGCAATATATCAGTTGACGTCACCTGTACACAAAATGCAAGTTTATGTGAGGTTTTCTGTATTGAAAAAGCTTTCCACTTATCTTCAATTGATCACTAAAACATTTTCCAAGCATCTAAGACTAAAATGTAAATTCTATATCCTTCATGCAAATACTGTATGGGTATGCTTGCAAATAGGGAGCGGGGTGAAAATCGTTATAAAACAGTTGGTCTGACTTAACAAGAGACACGTTGAATGTTGCATGTTAAATGGGCAAATATGAGCTAGTCTATAAAACATTTGGATGACAGAGGTAACCCAGAGAAACTTCCGTAATTATCTGCACCTGCACTAAGTGGACAGACCTTTTCCATAGCATTCATGTGTGATTATAGATGTTAATAAAATTAGGAAAATAACTGAAAAGTTGGGTGATCCAGTGGAAGCTGTAGAAGGGTAAAGTACAATTATTAAATTCTGATGTTAATTCGTTTATCGTGTCTCAACGTATCCTCAATCCTTAAATTTAAACTTGAAGTAGCTGCCAATTATATTTACATTTTGCTACGTTTCCATATTTTCTCTTTCTCATTCATTCATATTTAATTCATACCTGCCAATTACTCTCAACCTGCAATAGCCTTTTCAGCTTATAATTTTAATATTCTAGAATTGCAGGTGCTTCTGGCTCCATACCGTCATAATTCAGGTGTTGAAGCATCATCACTGCTTTTGTCAATTGATTAACATTGCACTACTCTTCCTTTTTCCTTATGACCATGGTTTTCAGTAAGAATTACTGTAGGCAAGGCCCTATACAACAAATAATCTAGACGTGAATGGTAGACGTAGCACTATGACTGCTTAGTGACTCTGAAGTTTCTGAATGGCTCAAAGCCCCTGCTATACATATTTAACAGTTACTATCAAGCAAACTGTGACAACAGCAACTGAAAAACATCAAACAGGGTCAGAAGGTGGCTGTAGTCAGTCACACTCGTAGGACTTCAAGTAACCAATTTTCTTAAAATCAACAAAGCTCCCAAAAATAGGTTTGTGGGCCTTTCAATGAGCACAACATACACCTGGAGTTAGGTACCATAAAATTATGCATATGTGAATTACGTATAAATAGGGTTACCATAAGTCTCTGTGCATGCAAGGATGAAGTTCATCTGTTGTGAGACTTTTGGCCTGATTTCGATCCTGGCAGACGGGAATTCTCCATCACAAACTCTGTTGGGCCACCTAACGCATTGTAGCCCAGGCTCAGTTCATTTGATTTAGTTTAAACAACAGGGGGCATATTTATACTCTGTTTGCGCCGAATGTGCGTCAAACTTTTTGACGCACAATCAGCGCAAACCCTGCCCCATATTTATACTTTGACGTCCGACCCCGCGGGCGTCAAAATTCCACCATGTGCATCATTTTTTGGAAGGGGGAACCAGCCTTGTGTTAATTATATGCAAGGTAGGCGTTCCCTTCCAAAAAATGACTTTAAGGCCTGTGCCCCATATTTATACTCTGATGTCATTTTGACACACAGGAGGGGGCAGGCCTTAAAAAACGGCCTGTGTCAGGGCAGGCGTTAAGGGACCTGTGGGCTCAGAAGGAGCCCAGAGGTGCCCTCCCATGCCCTCAGGGACACCCCCAGCCACCCTTGCCCACCCCAGGAGGACACCCAAAGATGGAGGGACCCATCCCAGGGAAGTTGAGGTAAGTTGGGGTAAGTATTTTTTTTCGTTTTTTTTTTTGTGGCATAGGGGGGCCTGATTTGGGCCCCCCTACATGCCACTATGCCCAATGACCATGCCCAGGAGACATAAGTCCCCTGGGCATGGCCATTGGGCAAGGGGGCATGACTCCTGTCTTTGCTAAGACAGGAGTCATGTCAATGGAGGTTGGGCGTCAAAAAAAATGGCGCAAATCCGGTTTGAGGCCTGAATTTTGCCTCAGACCTGACTTGCCCCATTTGTTGACGCACAACCCTCATTTTCCCATACGCCGGCGCTGCCTGGTGTGAGTCATTTTTTTTTTACGCACACCAGTCCGCAGCGCCGGCTAACGTCATTCCATAAATAAGGCGCCCGCATGGCGCGTTGGAATGGCGTTAGCCGGTGGTAAAATTTTTGACGCACAACTGCGTTGGCGCAGTTATTGGCACTTATTGTGTAGATTAAAAGGTGAGTGTAGCAGCTGGGAGTCAAACCTCTCATCTTGGAGTTGACCACAGATGCTTCAAGTGGATTCATTAGATCACTGAGCATCAGACCCAGGTGAAAACAGGCTCATTTTGAATACTTTCCTATATATGTTCAGTAAACTAACAATTCAACAAAACTTAGGGCTTCATTTACGAGAAACTGACGCATCGACCCGATGCATCAGATTTCTTGCGCTGCCCAATGATTCCCTAACGATGCCATGGATCCACTCTATTTACTATGTAGAGCTCCATGGAGCATGTTTTCGCAGATGTGTCAAAAATTCTGACGCATCTGTGGCACTAAACGGGTACATTGCTACAATAGCTTAAAGAATGCTGCTACTCTAGTAATGCAAGGAAGGCTCCCATAGACAAAAGCCCTGCATCAGTTGAATGCATGCTCTAAGCAGGCATTAAAATTGTGACGCAGTGAAGTCACAGAATGACGCAGTAAAATGTAAATTTCACTGCGTCAATTCTGCATGGCTTTTTGCCTGGGAACGCCTACCTTGCAAACATTGTACCTGGCACAGGTATAATGTGATGCAAGAGTTTACAAACTGAAGCATTGGCCCCAATGCATCAGTTTGTAAATCTGGAGCAGTGTACAGCACTGCTTTGCACCTCCGCTACATAAAAATAAAATGGTGCAACAATGGCGCAAAGGCCTTGCAAATGAGGCCTAAGTTTTGTTGCTGGTGTCCAACACATAGGTCTCATGTTTGATGTAATTCTTGTTTGGCAGAATTCGTATTTTTGGGTCTGTTACTATCGCAGCTGCAGGACTGTAAGTGCCTCAAAGGAATGTTGCCCTGCCTTCATTGGCAAGAGACCATAAATGACATAGAAGCTACAGCTAAAGAATTTTTCTGGGGTTTGCTTTGTGAAATAGTGTTATAATTCCTTTCCCTTGCCAGGGCGTTTTTGCCTTTTGAATTGTAATTTTTGTTCCAGAAAATACAGCAGCTGTGAGATCCATTCCGGCCTGCTGTGCTTCCTGCAGAGTGCATTCCACAGCTAGTATCGGTTTTCTGCGGAAATTACACGTTTTGGGTTTATGAAGGTTTTCGATTGACCATCCAACTAAAGAACGAAAAAATATTGAGTGCATTCAGTGGAACAATTGAATATTGATGGGAGAGTAAACGCTCCTATTACAATTAGGTCTGGCGGTATTTAATTTATGTGTAATTTGCACAATTTTGTGAATTTTGCGTTAAATCTATTATGCAAACTCCCCAAATTACGATACGTCGTGTAATTTCGCTACATTCGCCGCATAGTCATAGCACAGGAGCGTTGAACGTGAAAAAGAACAATGCGAGCAGCTGTTTTGTTGGATTTATTTCATTTGTGTGTTTCGTAGTATTTTTTAGCATGAAATGCGTCCTTGTATCCATTTTCAACACAAGGATGCATTTCACATTAAAATGAAGTGCTAAATGCTGAATTTGAATTTTACTTAATTTTCCTGACATTTTGTGTAGTTTTGCAAAACAAATTTACGCCAGTTTTGCGCACCCCTATTGAAAATAAATCATGCATGACCTTAAAAGACCCATGGAGAAGCACTTTTCCTCAGTAAACCACTGTTAATAACAATAATGTAAATTATTTCTTGAATTGAAAATAATTTCACAATATTTAACACTGCCATTTTCCTTTTCCAACACAATTGTCATTGGAGCCTTCTTGGATTATTATTTTTGGGATAACTTTAGGCCAATATGAACCATGTTGGCTCATAGTTTTCCTCCCTGTCATTTAATCTCACTTGGAGAGACCTCACAAAATTTGGAGTATTCATGAAAGTCCTACTGAGCTGTGTAATCAGAGTGCAAAATAAAGAGGTATCTAACCCTTTAATTGTTGAAGATTTTTCCACTTTTTCCACCCCAGTGATGAGTTCTTTTTTTATATTTGGGGTACTTCGTGCAGAAACCTTCATACGTTTTTTTCCACTTAGGGTATCTGTGCCAAATATGAGTCTTTTTTCGAACATCCCTGGAGATTCTAAAGGTACTCGGGAGCTTATTTCCAAGCCTTTTACACCACTATTGCATCTTTTTTTTAACACATTGGTGTGCAAAGCAGTCCACTACAGTGTGCCACGTTTACAAATTGGCACAATGGGACCATTGCACCAGTTTGTAAAGCCTCGCGCCACGTTATACCTGTGCCAGGCATAATGTATACAAGGTAGGCGTTCCGTGTTAAAAGCCACACATCCCTGGCACAGTGAAATCTCCAAGATTTCACTGTGCCTTCACAGCGTCAATTTTTTACAGATGCTTAGAGCAGCTGTTAATGTGACGCTGTTTCTTTTTACTTTGGACCCCTCCTTGCATTGCTGGAGTAGTGTAATTTTTTTTCATGCTAGTCCAGCAATGCATCAGTTTAACGCCACAGATGCTTCAGAATTTCTGATGCGTCTGTGGAAATGTGCACCATGGAGTACTGTATCATAAATACAGCATTACCATGGCATTGTTAGGGGGTCCAGGGCTGGTGCAAGAAAACTGGTGCATCGATTTCAATGAGCCAGTTTCTTGTAAATGAGGCCTTCAATGTTTCTAGGCTCTCCTTGAGGAAATAGAGGAAAAATCCAAAATATAGCTAAAATGTGAGTTTTGGGGAAAATGGGTAAAAGTGCTGTGTGAGAAAGCGTATGTTTTTTGTAGAAATGCCACTGTGATAACATCACCATATTCTCAGCTTCAGAAGCAAGTATAACTGTATTTACAAAAACACTTTTTTGCTTACCACAGTTTAGGCATTTTTCAAAGAGGTAGTCAATTTTTCCTAATTTTCGTTGTGTCAACCTACGTGCATTTTGTGATGGAAACAATTGTGAAACCCATCGGTGATGTTCTGAAAAGTAGTCGAAATTCTGAATTAAGCAAAGGAGATCTGTGGAGATGCTTGAATGTTTTCCCAACTAAACTAATGGATGCAATAAAAAATAAAGAAACTATAGAAACAAATTAGCAATTGGTGACAGAGTGTTCATCTGTAATTTTCTGTCACATTGGTCAATTTATAAAAGCAATATACTGTTACATCTGTCAGACATTTCTGGTCACAACATATATGGGGTTTGTGGGTTTCCCACAAACACGCAATACCCATGGCCAGCAACTAAGCTGCAACTTATAATGATTTTTCATTGTGTACCAACTATGCAGTAATTCATATGGTAAAATCTAATGAATGGAAAATGAGTAGGAAGGACACCTATGTATTTTTGAGGTACACACAAGATACTGAGGTTAGGAACTGTGGTTATTTTTACACCTCTGACATTGGGATTACTCATACTATCGTGATTAAGAGGGCATTTTACAAAATGTGTTTTTTCATTCACACTGCCTTACATTTGGAAGCCATAAATGCAGAGAGATCCAATTGGTAATGTCACATTTTCTGCTATTCTGTGTTTCTCATATGTTTCCCGATAACAATGATACCCCATCTGTGTGGCTGAGCCCAGGACACAAATCACAACATTGAGACATTGATAATTATAAGACAAAAAATTACCCATTTTGGTGATGTGAGCAGCTGGGAATTTGGGTCCAGGATTGTCTCCCACCCAGGGAAACCTCCCAAACACAGATATTCCAGAAAACAAGACACATGAATGACCCCAGGATAGTGTGAGTTGAGCAGGTTACACTTTGTATCCCCATAAGCCCTTGCAAACCTCAAACTTTGGTTAAAAATACATATTTTCCTCACATTTCTGTGAAGAAAAGTTCCGCAATTTGTGGGAAGCCACCAATTTCATACCACTAAGTGTTCCTACATATCTTTCAATAAAAATTCTCCAGTGACAGGCAAGACCCTAAAATGCAACATGGACAGATCAGATTTTTCCGCTCAAAACCAACACTTTTATGAAATGTGGGTAGCTGTGGATTTTGGGCTTGAGTTCGAACGCCACCCAGGGAAACCTAGGTCCTGGATTGTGTGACTCCTGTGGACCTCATGAGGTTTTTGTTTACCCAGAAATCTTTGCAAACATCAAACTTTGGCTGAAAACACCCATTGTCCTGGGATCCACAAATGCTGGGTGCAGCATTCCCACGTCTCCTGCTAAAATGTTACTGCACCTGTCTAAAAGGTTAGTGTCCATTCAAAACAGACCCCTTTGAAATGTGAGTAGCTGTGAATCTTGGGCCTGTGTTCGGCCACCCACCTCATAGAGACCCACCAAACCCAGATATTTCTAAAAACTAAATACCTGTGGTAATCTAGGGTTGTTTGATTTTTGTGGCTCTCACAAATATTTTTTTATCCAGAAGCCGTGGCAAACCTCAAACTTTACCAAAACACACACATTTTCCCAGGTCCAGACACCCAATTGGCTAGAGTTTTATTACGACACATGTGGGAAAGCTTCTACCACTGAAATGTGAGGGAAAAGGGTGGTTTTAGGCAATGTTTGAGATTTGTAGTGCATTATTGGTGAGAAAACTTAATTGGATCCAGCAAGGCACTCCACTCAGGATTTACCCATTTTTCTGTTTTTCAAAAATGTCATGGTTTGGTAGGTTTTCTTGGGAGGTGGCTAAGCCCCAGCTCAAATATCACAACTACCCCTATTGCTAATGTTTCCACATAGTATTTTGGGGCACTTCGTGTCACGGGTGCTAGGCTGAACCCAGAAGTGGGGTAGCTTTTTATCTGGAGAAGTTGGACAATGTTGGGTGATGGTAAATTTGTGAATCTTTCCAGAGTCAAGAGCTTTCTCTCACAGAAATGTGAGAAAAATGCATATTTTTAGCTAAAGTTTGAGGTTTGCAAGAGCTTCTGGCTAAAAGGCTTTGTGAGATCCATGCAAGCCGCACTACTCTGGACTACCCCAGGTGTCTGCAGTTTTAGAACGGTCTGGGTTTAGTAGGTTTCCCTGTTTGGTAGTCAAGCTCAGGCTAATAATCCACTGCTACCCACCCTTGCGAATGTCTCCAGGTTTCATCTTGGGATTTTCCGTGTCACAGGTGCTAAACTGAGTCACGAAAATGGGTCATTTTTACAAGAAGTGTGAATACACATTGTAATAGGAATTTTGTGGATACTCAACTATTCTGGAACTTTACGTTGCAAAATATAAGAACAATGTATGCTTTTTGTCATTTAGGCAAAGTTTGAAGTTTGCAAGGTACTGTGGGTAAGTGAATAATATGATTCATGAAAGTTACACCACCCTTGACACCTCTGTGTATTTAGTTTTCAAAAATGTAAATGTGGGCAATTTTTATTGCTCCTTCAGAGTCCATCCACTGCTAAAGTACAGATTTACACAGGTTTGTTTTTGTACTACCAGTAATAATAGAGATTAAAAGTAAATACTAATAAAAGTATAGGAATATTTAACCTATCACTTAGTGGTAGTGAGGCCTAAAGCCACATCAAGGCACCTGCCATTTTACTGTTCATTCAGACACCTTTGATGCTTGCTACACACAGCTATTCACACTGCCAGGCACAGGTCCAATACCTACAACACTTGACAAACCACTGGTATTCAAGGGTTTATCACATTCATATGCCCATGGGACTGAAACACCAATTGCACTGACAGTAATCAGTCATCTATCTACTTGCACACAAACAGACTTTTGTTAAACCAGTACACACATATCGCCATCCAACAGTCACACATACCACCAGCCAGCAGTCACACATACCATCAGCCAACAGCCACACATACGGCCAGCAAACAATTACAAACGCTACTAGCCAACAGTCACACCTTAAACCAGCCAACAGCCACACAGTGGTCATGGCGCACATACCTTTAGGGTAGTGCCTTCACCAGAGTGTCACTTTGATATTGACCACTGGCTTTCTGCCTACACAGGTCCCTGTGAAAACAAACCTTGGCTAAGATTTGACTACCTGCTCATGTCTATCACCCAAAGACCTAATAATTATAGGTTGTCATTTGTTCCCTTACTAACACCTCCCCATAGCAACAAGCTTAGGTTCAGGAAGACTTGTCTTTCATGCTCATTCAGCACACTCACTCCACTAAATCCAACATCTTCCAGTGTGTGGAACTAAGTTGGGGGTGTCTGATGATACACTTGAGTCCCATTCATCAGACAGTGTGAGCAAATCTGCCTTTGAAGCTGATCTAAACATTCTGGGGCTTAATCTACTAAGTTCTCAAAAGACCTCTTCTGGAAAGACTAAGGGGCCGAATTTACAAGGCCTTTGCACCACAGGAGTGTCACTTTTTGTGACACTCTGGTGGTGCTGTACTATGCACCTCATTTACAAAGCGTCTCTAAGCCACTTTTTGTGGCTTAACGCCACCTTGTAAACATGGGTCCCTTTGACTCTGTTTCGTACGTTAGAGGGGCATGCAATGGGTGTTGCTGTGGGCGTTCCACCGCAACACCCATCTCTTTTGATGCTACCCTAGATTTACAGCAAGTCTGAAAACTGTGATAGTGCCAAAAACCGATGCCACCCCAGGCGTGACGTTAGCATGGCACAACAAGGGGAAATACTTTTATTCCTCATGGTTTTTGCTTTTTACCTGTACACATAGAAAGAGCAAAAAGCCATCAAAGATTGTTTATGTACAGGAAGGGGCACCTTCCAGCATGTAAACAATCAATTCCCCAACGCAGACACCCTTGCGTTATGGTGCAAGGATGCCTGCATTAGCAGCTAAATTTAGCGCAGGCGGAAACACAGGGGTGCACCTTATTTTAGTAAGTATGGTGCATCCCTGCATTACTAAAGTGATGCAGCAGGGCCATAAGGGGCGTAGGCTTGGTGGCCAAGGTGCTCAGTCACAACAAGACACGTATACTTCCCACTGTTAGATACAGTGCATTGACTGTAAATCAACTTGTAATATGGTGAAAAGAACATCTACTACTTTATGATGGAGGACGAAGGTGGCAAGCATCCAAAAGCAAGACCAATGTGTAGCTTTTTACCAGGGTCAATACGGACAGAGTGACCCGCATCTAATTTAGGAAGTTAAAATTTGTATTAGAGTTCTTCTTTGCAAACTAGATGGAAGAATTAAAAAACTACATAGCTACTCAAGTAATGGGTGATGAAAGGTATGCATCCATGAACAGCCATTTGGGCAACATATTAACTCATAATTTGTGCACTCCACTTCACTCAGTCCCTCAGTACCTCACTATTGTGTATGACAAAGTAGACTTTAGGCCTGGCATTTTGCTGCCACCAACCATGTTTACCCACCAAAGGTTGCTGCTCCTGCCCCCTCTCCTCCTTCTCACCCATTGTCCAAGTCCATGCCACTGCTCCCTCATTACAGCCTTGTGTGACTGTTGGTCTGCCACTGCCTTTCCTGCCTGCCCTGAACAGTTAGCTTGCTGACCCATTCACCTTCTCCCTACCCTCTGTTGTCCGTGTCCATGCAAGAACCCCCTCCCTCCACCCTGCACGGTCCGCTGTGCTGCCACTTCCCACCATTTATCTTGATTTTCCTGCACACTCCTTCAGCCCTCCATTGCCCAATTATATGCCCACATCATTGTCCTCCTGCTTAGCCTCTGTGCTTAGCTTGTTGCCCCTGCCTTCCAATGTCAATGTGCTTGCCCCTGCTCCATCCTCTTTGCCCACCATGTTCCATGGACTTGCCACTGCCCCACCTATCTACTCTGAGTGTTCTGTTGATCTGCCACTGCTGCTTCTACCTACCTAGCATGTTCAGATGACTGCCACCTTCGCCTGCCACCTCCAGCCTGCCTGTCCAAGTTCCATGCAACTTTCCACTCCCTCCTATCCTCCATGGTCCATTTTGCTCCCACTCCCTTGTACTCTGTTGTGATGCAACAGCTCCTCCTGCTCATCCCGTCTATCCTCCATGGTCCTTTATGCATGCTTCTGCCCCATCCCTCTTGCCCACCATGGCCATTGTGCTGGCACTAACCCTCCCACTTTTCATTCATGGCCTTCTGTGCTGACACAGCCCCTCTGTCCTCCCCTGTGTGGTCAGCTTGCTGCCACGACCGCCTCCCACCTTCCCTCCGTTTTCTAAGTGTATGCCATTATAGTCTCGCTGTTGCCCTCCATGGTAGTGTGCTTCCAGTGCCCATCCTGCTTGCCCCCCATGGTCAGCTTGCTGCTCCAGTCCCTGCTTCCTTGTCCCCTGCCCTCTGTTTTCAATGGGCAGACCCCTGTCCCCTTCCTCCTGCCTTGTCTGGTCCGTTGTCATGCCCCTGCCCCCTCACTCATGCCCTTCATTGTCCGTAATGCTGCAGCTGTCCATCCTGTGTGTCTGGTATGGTCAGCTTGCTGCCCTTGCCTCTTTCCTCTCTGCTCTCTGTTATCCATGTGCATGGCCCTGTCCCCTTCCTATTGCTTTCCAAGGTCAGTTGTGCTGCACTGCCGTCCCGCTTGCCCTGTGTGGTGTATTGTGCTGCTGCAACCCCTGCCCATTAAAGTCAGTTGGTGCCTCTGCCCATCTCCCTCCTGCCCTTGTTTACCTGAAGCCATGTCCCTATCCCCTTTCTCCTGCCCTCAGTGATCCAATGTACCGTACTTGCCAACATTTTGAATTGGGTAAGAGGGAGATTTTGGAAAAAAAATCCTGGGGAATTGATTTTACCCTTTGACTTACATTGAAAAAGAGAAGATTTTACGCAGGAGACAGATAAAATAAAGCTCTTTTGGGCTTAAAAACGTTGGGAGTCTCCTGCCTGAATCTGGTCTGTTGGCATGTATGATTGTACTGTCACTGCCTCTTCCTTCTACTCTAAGTGGTCGGTTATATTGTTGCAGCCTCTTTTATCTGTCCTGCATGGTTGGTTTGTTGCCCCTGCCGCACTTTCGCTTGCCCTCTATAGTCCATTGTGCTGTGACTGCCCCTCCCGCCTGCCCAGTGTGGTCAACTTGTTGCCTCTGCCCCCGTCCCTGCCTTCAATTTTCTGAACCTTGCCCCAGGCATCTGCATCTTCCTGTATTTTTGTGAACAACTAGATTGCTAACATTCTATATTTATTCCCAAAAGTGGCACATCTGACATCATCTCGATGTAATCAAAACTGTAATACCTAAAACATTTCCTTTACCAATGATAAAAATTAGAGGGTCTTTTTCACATAGAAATTATGGTTAGTGCAATAGAAAACTAAAATGAGGACATATCTTCTGAGTTCTCAAATAGCAACAAAACATTTTTAAATTATTTGTTACCTTGATTTTATTTATCCAGTTGATCACTTGATTATATGTTACACTTAGGAGGAAATGTGGTGTTATGGCCAGAGCTGCAGACTTTGCAACTAGGGGACCAGGTTTGAGTTTTGGCATCAGCTTAACATTCTGTGATTCTGGGTAAATGACTTAGGGGGTCATTCCAAGTTTGGCGGGCGGCAACCGTCAAAAGATCACTCTGCGGTCAGAAGACCGCGGGGGCCATTTCGACTTTCCCGCTGGGCTGGCGGGCGCCTTCCAAGGGAGCGCCGGCCGGGCCAGCGGGAAAGGCCCTGCAACACAGGAGCCGGCTCCGAATGGAGCCGGCGGTGTTGCAGGGGTGCGACGGGTGCAGTTGCATGCCAGTGGCATGGGCAGTGCAGGGGCCCCCAGGGGCCCCACGACACCCGTTCCCGCCATCCTGTTCCTGGCGGTAAAAACCGCCAGAAACAGGATGGCGGGAAGGGGGTCAGAATCTCCATGGCGGCGCTGCAAGCAGCGCCGCCATGGAGATTCAGCCCAGCCAGGGGTAATCCGGCGGGAAACCGCCGGATCCCCTTTTCTGACCGCGGCTTTACCGCCGCAGTCAGAATGGGCAGGAAAGCACCGCCAGCCTGTTGGCGGTGCTTTCCGTCGGTCACGGCCCTGGCGGTTTTTACCACCAGGGTCGGAATGACCCCCTTAATCTCCCCATGCCTAAAGGCCAAACACAATGTAACTGATGCTTGTGTAAATCACTCAAATACCTTCGAGTCAAGTCTGCTATATAAGAAATTGCAAAAAAATAAAACAAAATAAGTGTTTTGCACATTTCTGTCACTGGGCTATGCTTGGGAACATTTGGGTGATATTTATGCTACATTTGGGCTCTTTTTTTCTATGGTGGCCCATTTGGGAGAATTAATCACAATGAAGCTCCTTAATCCCCTCTTTTACTGCAGTACCCTCAGTACAAAATACTTTCAGTTTTCCACTTCAGTTCCATCAAGATGGAGATCCGATGCCCCTCACTCTTGGCGTAAATTCAGAATGTTAGCACTCTGGTTGCTCATTAAAATACTGTAGTAACCTGCAAATCACCAGGAAGTTAACTGGTAATCTGCTGCTTGCGTTGAAAGTACATGTTTTAGTCTGAATGTCAGAATGTTTTAATGAAATAGAAGAGGAATTTATTTGAGAACTCACTTAAAATGTATCCTAATTTTCTTTCTACAGCACTAATCATAATTTATATGACAAAATGAAGCCCCTCATTTTTTTCCTTTCTCAATTAAATGATTTAGGTGTTACTAGTTTGATTCAATCAATATGGTAAACTGCTAGCGCTCTTGTTGTTCTTTAGAACACTCTGGGAGGCTGCAGCAGAACACAAGGGAATCAATAAACAGGCTGCTCCTGTTGGAAGTACTTATTTTGCTGAGAATGTCAGACTTAATTCTCATATGGCTGAGAAAGGTAGTGTGAATTTACTGAAAGTATTCTCTCACTTTACCTTCCATAACCTCTGTGGGTAAATCATGAGAATGCAGTTTTCTCTCAAACATGGTTCAGGAAATCCTAGCAGAAGGCTTTTTCACTGGGTAAAATCACCTTAGCAACAAATATTTTATATTGTAACTAAAATCGGTTATCACCCTTTATACATTCTCCTATTTGTGTCCCTCAAAACCTGCCATTTACTACAATACATTTCAATGGGTGCTATCATGTATATTTTTCCTGATAGAAATGGGGTCTCAAATTGGCAGTCGGTTTACACACTGTCCAAGTTGGGATCCTCTCTCTAGTCAGGGTAAGGGAGTCACACTCCTAATATAACCCCTTGGTTGCTTGGCACAAGCAGTCAGGCTTCCCTCAGAGGCAATTTGTGAAGTATTTGTACCCACACACAGTATCACAGTGAAAACACTACAAATGGACACCACCACAGTTTAGACAAATAGCCAATATTTATCAAAGTAAAACAAGACCAAAACAACAAACATCTAACATACACAAGCAAAGATATTAATTTTTAAAAATGTAACTCCTATAAAGTGCTTAGAAACACAATAGCTCCAATTGGGGCTATCACAACGTCATTGACGGAGACATTCCCAACAGTCTGATGACACTCGCATGGACCCCAAGTACAGTACCTTAGAATTGAGGAAATAAAGGAGGTTGCATGGGGTTAGGGAGGTGAGGAGTCGCTGGTTCGGCGTTGGTTCCTTACTGCTACAGGGGAGGCGTTAGTTATTTACTGCAAAGCAGGGGAGATGAGATGTCGGATCCTTGTGGTTGCAGGGGAGGTGATGCGGCATCGGTGGCAAGGCTCTGGTTCCTTACGATCCTGAGGGGTTGATGAGTCCAGCGGGTCAAGACACAATGAGGTGACTTTCCAGTGTTGCATTCACACCACCGGGCCACAGGTGCTGTGGCGGAATCAGGTGTCACAGACTTCAGTGATACAGCGCTCGGGACTCACAATGTCATTGGACTCCAAAGGTGCTGTGGCAGCTGAAGACTAGTGGCGCCAGGTGTTGGTCACAGTTTCGAACTTTAGCGGGGGACCACAGCTTCGGGTGCAGGCAGCAGCATAGAGTCGGGCAGTGGTGCCAGTTCTGGAGTGATCCAAAGTCGATGTGCCTGGTTCTTCTTGTTTTTAGACCAGCTCTCACTTCTCAGACCCAGGAACTGGAGTGGCACAATCTGGTAAGTCAGGGTCTTCAGCACGAGCACCCAGAGGCTGGTAGGCGAAGTCTTTGCTATCCCTGAGACTTGTTAACAAAAGGCAAGCTCAGTCCAAGCCCTTGGAGAAACTTCACAAGTAGGATACACAGCAAAGTCCATTCTTTGTCCTCTTCAAAGCAGAGGCAGCAACTGCAGGCCAACTCAGCAAAGCACATACAGCAAAGGGGCAGTACTCCTCCTCACACCTTTTCTCCTTGGCTGTGTCTCATCTTGATCCAGAAGTGTTCTAACATTGTGGGGTTGTTAGCGCGTCAGACCTTAATAAGTAAACTTACAAGGGGACGTGAATAGGTCGATGAACCTTTTGTCTCGCAATTAAGAAGTTCTTACCATAGCTCCATTACAGGAATAAAAATCAATACATAATAATCAACAATCATTAGTAATCAATAAAATCAATAATCAATGGAGTCAGTAATTGTCACGGCCCAATACTTTTAAGTCATGACTAACCACACCTTTAGTAAATGTTTAGTATGTTTATTTCCCTATATTAACAATGCTAAGGCCATATAGATTAATCTCAAAATCAAATGAGAAACATACAAAAACAACACTGGTTGTCCAAAACAGCGGAAGGAAGGCAATCGCATCAAAGCTTGAACTACAACACATTCTAAAGTTACAGTGCAAATCAGTAGCAGAGTCAGCTAAGTCAATTAGATAAAATGCATGTATTTAAGCAGTGAAATCCATCAAGCATTAGTTTCTTTTGTCATCAGCCAGGATCCTTAACTAACATTAGATTAGCATCAGCATGTTGGGCTTCATGGAAAACAATTTCGTAACACCAGTTTGAAATACATCTAACAGCGCAGTTGGTACCTAGAAAGAAAAAGCAAATATGCATAATAATCACATTTCAATTTATACCTATCCTCGGTATGGGTCAATAAGCAGAATCAGTCTTCGTCCTCAGGACATCAGTCAATCAGCAAGGCATCATGCTCTCAGTCAGGGAATATGAGCCCAATGAGCCAGAATATCGGCATGAATCTCTTCTCTCATAATGTCGGAGAGAATTTGTCTCCTAAAATCTCTAGTCTGAATCTGAATCTCTCTGCGGCATTGTTATATCAAGGTCACCTAAACTATCCCCTAATTCCCTATTGGTCAGTTAAGTCGTATGTTCACACTATGTCCAATAAAACTACTATACCAAATCTATGACTTCTAATATTTCTCTGTGCTCATATTGCTGATTGGCTCGTCTTGGTAAGTCCTCATCATCCGGCTTGTCAGGTAACAATGTTGTTGCAGCTTCCACTCTAGTCAGTATCTTTACTGTTCTTGTCCTTGTCCTGGAACAGTCAGTCTCACACATATTACACATAAAATGTTGCATTAGAAGAACATCATGTCCTAGCAGTCCGTTCTCATGAAAAGATTCCATTATGAGCACATTTGAACAATACAATAGACATTTCACAGTTTAATTCACTTGGACAGCATTTTTATTAAACGCTAAGAAATATAGCTTTTGCATGAGGCCTGGCAAAATTGGCCAAGACACTCACTAAGTTAAGGCCCACAATTAATAAAGCTAAAACATACTTCGTAACCCTTAATATGACATATTACTGCATTAGTCTAACATATATTCAATATTTCATAAATATTAATCATTGGTTAGTACACCTCATTAACATTGGTGGCCGTTCTTCAAGGTCACATTTTCAAATGTGTGCATTATTTTTCTACGTTATTTCATTTTCTACATAAACTCCTTATTCAAAATACATAAACACTCATTAATATTTTCTTAATAAAACACCTGTGCTCGCAGGGGTCAGCAGTCCAATACTTATACTAATTTCTGTCTTTGAAGTCAGCAAACTTCAAAGGAGAGTCTTTGTTTTGCTTTGGTCCCAGACACACTCTAGGGGATTGAGGACTGCATTGTGTAAGGACAGGCACAGCCCTATTCAGGTGCAAGTGTCACCTCCTTCCACCACTCTTGCCCAGGAAGACCCATCAGGATATACAGGGCACACCTCAGCACCCCTTGTGTTACTGTCTGGAGTGAATTCACAAACAACCCAACTATCATCCTGACCAAGACGTGTATTCCAGCAGGCAGTCAGAGGGACAGAATGGTTAAGCAAGAAAGTGGCATTTTCAAGCTCACAATCTGAAAAACAACTTCATGAAACGTTCAGAGACCTTAACCTCTAAATCTCTGTCTGCTCCGAAAGGGAATTTACACTTAAAAGATATTTTAAGACAATCCCCATGTTAGCCCACAGGAGAGATAGGTCTTGCAATAGTGAAAAACAAATTTACACACTAGTACATGGCCTACCTTTTAAATACACTGCCCCCTGCCCAGGGGACTTCCATGGGCCTACTTTAGGTGTGCCTTACAAGTACTAAAAGGGAAGTTTGGGCCTGACAAGAGGGTGCACTTGTCAGGTCGACATGGCAGTTTAAACCTACACATACAACTGCACACACGGACAGTGCAATTGCAGGTCTGAGTAATGTTTACAGGGCTACTCATGTGGGTGGCACAATCAGTGCTGCAGGCTCACTAGTAGCATTTGGGAGAATTAATCACAATGAAGCTCCTTAATCCCCTCTTTTACTGCAGTACCCTCAGTACAAAATACTTTCAGTTTTCCACTTCAGTTCCATCAAGATGGAGATCCGATGCCCCTCACTCTTGGCGTAAATTCAGAATGTTAGCACTCTGGTTGCTCATTAAAATACTGTAGTAACCTGCAAATCACCAGGAAGTTAACTGGTAATCTGCTGCTTGCGTTGAAAGTACATGTTTTAGTCTGAATGTCAGAATGTTTTAATGAAATAGAAGAGGAATTTATTTGAGAACTCACTTAAAATGTATCCTAATTTTCTTTCTACAGCACTAATCATAATTTATATGACAAAATGAAGCCCCTCATTTTTTTCCTTTCTCAATTAAATGATTTAGGTGTTACTAGTTTGATTCAATCAAGATGGTAAACTGCTAGCGCTCTTGTTGTTCTTTAGAACACTCTGGGAGGCTGCAGCAGAACACAAGGGAATCAATAAACAGGCTGCTCCTGTTGGAAGTACTTATTTTGCTGAGAATGTCAGACTTAATTCTCATATGGCTGAGAAAGGTAGTGTGAATTTACTGAAAGTATTCTCTCACTTTACCTTCCATAACCTCTGTGGGTAAATCATGAGAATGCAGTTTTCTCTCAAACATGGTTCAGGAAATCCTAGCAGAAGGCTTTTTCACTGGGTAAAATCACCTTAGCAACAAATATTTTATATTGTAACTAAAATCGGTTATCACCCTTTATACATTCTCCTATTTGTGTCCCTCAAAACCTGCCATTTACTACAATACATTTCAATGGGTGCTATCATGTATATTTTTCCTGATAGAAATGGGGTCTCAAATTGGCAGTCGGTTTACACACTGTCCAAGTTGGGATCCTCTCTCTAGTCAGGGTAAGGGAGTCACACTCCTAATATAACCCCTTGGTTGCTTGGCACAAGCAGTCAGGCTTCCCTCAGAGGCAATGTGTGAAGTATTTGTACCCACACACAGTATCACAGTGAAAACACTACAAATGGACACCACCACAGTTTAGACAAATAGCCAATATTTATCAAAGTAAAACAAGACCAAAACAACAAACATCTAACATACACAAGCAAAGATATTAATTTTTAAAAATGTAACTCCTATAAAGTGCTTAGAAACACAATAGCTCCAATTGGGGCTATCACAACGTCATTGACGGAGACATTCCCAACAGTCTGATGACACTCGCATGGACCCCAAGTACAGTACCTTAGAATTGAGGAAATAAAGGAGGTTGCATGGGGTTAGGGAGGTGAGGAGTCGCTGGTTCGGCGTTGGTTCCTTACTGCTACAGGGGAGGCGTTAGTTATTTAGTGCAAAGCAGGGGAGATGAGATGTCGGATCCTTGTGGTTGCAGGGGAGGTGATGCAGCATCGGTGGCAAGGCTCTGGTTCCTTACGATCCTGAGGGGTTGATAAGTCCAGCGGGTCAAGACACAATGAGGTGACTTTCCAGTGTTGCATTCACACCACGGGGCCACAGGTGCTGTGGTGGAATCAGGTGTCACAGACTTCAGTGATACAGCGCTCGGGACTCACAATGTCATTGGACTCCAAAGGTGCTGTGGCAGCTGAAGACTAGTGGCGGCAGGTGTTGGTCACGGTTTCGAACTTTAGCGGGGGACCACAGCTTCGGGTGCAGGTAGCAGCATAGAGTCGGGCAGTGGTGCCAGTTCTGGAGTGATCCAAAGTCGATGTGCCTGGTTCTTCTTGTTTTTAGACCAGCTCTCACTTCTCAGACCCAGGAACTGGAGTGGCACAATCTGGTAAGTCAGGGTCTTCAGCACGAGCACCCAGAGGCTGGTAGGCGAAGTCTTTGCTATCCCTGAGACTTGTTAACAAGAGGCAAGCTCAGTCCAAGCCCTTGGAGAAACTTCACAAGTAGGATACACAGCAAAGTCCATTCTTTGTCCTCTTCAAAGCAGAGGCAGCAACTGCAGGCCAACTCAGCAAAGCACATACAGCAAAGGGGCAGTACTCCTCCTCACACCTTTTCTCCTTGGCAGTGTCTCATCTTGATCCAGAAGTGTTCTAACATTGTGGGGTTGTTAGCGCGTCAGACCTTAATAAGTAAACTTACAAGGGGACGTGAATAGGTCGATGAACCTTTTGTCTCGCAATTAAGAAGTTCTTACCATAGCTCCATTACAGGAATAAAAATCAATACATAATAATAAACAATCATTAGTAATCAATAAAATCAATAATCAATGGAGTCAGTAATTGTCACGGCCCAATACTTTTAAGTCATGACTAACCACACCTTTAGTAAATGTTTAGTATGTTTATTTCCCTATATTAACAATGCTAAGGCCATATAGATTAATCTCAAAATCAAATGAGAAACATACAAAAACAACACTGGTTGTCCAAAACAGTGGAAGGAAGGCAATCGCATCAAAGCTTGAACTACAACACATTCTAAAGTTACAGTGCAAATCAGTAGCAGAGTCAGCTAAGTCAATTAGATAAAATGCATGTATTTAAGCAGTGAAATCCATCAAGCATAAGTTTCTTTTGTCATCAGCCAGGATCCTTAACTAACATCAGATTAGCATCAGCATGTTGGGCTTCATGGAAAACAATTTAGTAACACCAGTTTGAAATACATCTAACAGCGCAGTTGGTACCTAGAAAGAAAAAGCAAATATGCATAATAATCACATTTCAATTTATACCTATCCTCGGTATGGGTCAATAAGCAGAATCAGTCTTCGTCCTCAGGACATCAGTCAGTCAGCAAGGCATCATGCTCTCAGTCAGGGAATATGAGCCCAATGAGCCAGAATATCGGCATGAATCTCTTCTCTCATAATGTCGGAGAGAATTTGTCTCCTAAAATCTCTAGTCTGAATCTGAATCTCTCTGCGGCATTGTTATATCAAGGTCACCTAAACTATCCCCTAATTCCCTATTGGTCAGTTAAGTCGTATGTTCACACTATGTCCAATAAAACTACTATACCAAATCTATGACTTCTAATATTTCTCTGTGCTCATATTGCTGATTGGCTCGTCTTGGTAAGTCCTCATCATCCGGCTTGTCAGGTAACAATGTTGTTGCAGCTTCCACTCTAGTCAGTATCTTTACTGTTCTTGTCCTTGTCCTGGAACAGTCAGTCTCACACATATTACACATAAAATGTTGCATTAGAAGAACATCATGTCCTAGCAGTCCGTTCTCATGAAAAGATTCCATTATGAGCACATTTGAACAATACAATAGACATTTCACAGTTTAATTCAATTGGACAGCATTTTTATTAAACGCTAAGAAATATAGCTTTTGCATGAGGCCTGGCAAAATTGGCCAAGACACTCACTAAGTTAAGGCCCACAATTAATAAAGCTAAAACATACTTCGTAACCCTTAATATGACATATTACTGCATTAGTCTAACATATATTCAATATTTCATAAGTATTAATCATTGGTTAGTACACCTCATTAACATTGGTGGCCGTTCTTCAAGGTCACATTTTCAAATGTGTGCATTATTTTTCTACGTTATTTAATTTTCTACATAAACTCATTATTCAAAATACATAAACACTCATTAATATTTTCTTAATAAAACACCTGTGCTCGCAGGGGTCAGCAGTCCAATACTTATACTAATTTCTGTCTTTGAAGTCAGCAAACTTCAAAGGAGAGTCTTTGTTTTGCTTTGGTCCCAGACACACTCTAGGGGATTGAGGACTGCATTGTGTAAGGACAGGCACAGCCCTATTCAGGTGCAAGTGTCACCTCCTTCCACCACTCTTGCCCAGGAAGACCCATCAGGATATACAGGGCACACCTCAGCACCCCTTGTGTTACTGTCTGGAGTGAATTCACAAACAACCCAACTATCATCCTGACCAAGACGTGTATTCCAGCAGGCAGTCAGAGGGACAGAATGGTTAAGCAAGAAAGTGGCATTTTCAAGCTCACAATCTGAAAAACAACTTCATGAAACGTTCAGAGACCTTAACCTCTAAATCTCTGTCTGCTCCGAAAGGGAATTTACACTTAAAAGATATTTTAAGACAATCCCCATGTTAGCCCACAGGAGAGATAGGCCTTGCAATAGTGAAAAACAAATTTACACACCAGTACATGGCCTACCTTTTAAATACACTGCCCCCTGCCCAGGGGACTTCCATGGGCCTACTTTAGGTGTGCCTTACAAGTACTAAAAGGGAAGTTTGGGCCTGACAAGAGGGTGCACTTGTCAGGTCGACATGGCAGTTTAAAACTACACATACAACTGCACACACGGACAGTGCAATTACAGGTCTGAGTAATGTTTACAGGGCTACTCATGTGGGTGGCACAATCAGTGCTGCAGGCTCACTAGTAGCATTTGATTTGCAGGCCCTGGCCACTATACTAGGGACCTACTAGTAAATCAAATATGCCAATCATGGATAAACAATCATAATCACAATTTACACAGGGAGTACTTGCACTTTAGCAGTGATCAGCAGTGGTAAAGTGTCCAGAGTAACAAAACCAGCAAAAATGAAATCCAACACACAATCAAAAACACAGGAGGCAGAAGCATAGAGACAGGGGGAACCATGCCAAGGATGCCAGGTCAAACAGGTCCCAAGATGGCAGCCAGAACTTTCTGGTTGAATTTCTGACAGCCATTCAGATCTCACCATGACATTTGTGCTTAGGCTCTGCCCAAATATCTATATTTCTTTTTCCTTAAGTATCTCAAAAACTACTAAACACATTTACACCAAATCACAAAAAGCATGCTTTCTGGACCAAGAAATAGCTTTCTGCCACATTTGTTGTAATTCCATTGGGCAGTCTGGCCTTTAGTTGTGTTCAAAATCTCTATGGGAATTAACATGAGAAACACACTTTTTTGACCAGACTTTTTCTCAACCCCTGCTTGAAGAATCACCCTGAAACTAACCATGCTTAATAAGACACAGCAGGACACTTTTTGGGGAAAATTTCATGAAGATTACTCAAGCAGCCTAAAGGTTATAGACAAATCAAATAATGCTTTTCCTACTAAAACCTTATACCTTAGCTATAAATACTCTATCTATCTATCTATCTATCTATCTATCTATCTATCTATCTATCTATCTATCTATCTATCTATCTATCTATCTATATCTCTCTCTCTCTCTCTCTCGCTCTCTCTCTCTATATATATATATATATATATATATCTATATATATATATATATATATATATATTTATCTATATATATATATATTTTTTATTTTTATTTTTTTATTTAGGTATTTAAAAGTTAAAGTTAGGACCTAGTTTCTATCGAAAAAGCATTTTTTTACTTGACTATATCTTTGGCGCAAGTTGACAGCTTTTCACATTTTTTTTTTTTTTAATGTGGTGCTCACATGAGCTGCTCTCCAGTAAGTTTCAAGTGGATCTGTCAAGCTGGGGCTGAGAAAAAGGAAGGGTCCCAAAATGTTTTTCTCCCATGCATTTTTCCATAGGGATTTTGAACAGGAATAGCGACAGAACCACTGGACGGAATTTCGCCTAATTTGGCAGAAAGGTAGCTCTTGGTCCAGAAAAACCCTTTTTGTTATTTGGTGTAAATCTGTTAAGTCGTTTTTTAGTAATTAAAGAAAACCAACATTTTTACATACACCCCCCCTTGGCCCCAGGGACCACCACCTCCCTGGGGCAAAATGGCTTACTTATAGTAAGGTGGGTCCTGTGGACCACCCCATGCCTCAGTGACTGTTACCTATCCTGGGCTTTGATTCAATAGTATGTGGGGCCTGCACATCTACCCTAAATCCCCGGGGACTACCACCTCCCCAGGGAAATAAATGCCATAATTATAGTAGGGGGGGTCTGATGGACCCCCCATTCCCTGGGGACCGCCACCTCCCCGGGGCTATTTGGATTATATACAGGGCCCCCCCCCCGAATCCCCGGGGAGCTCCATCGCCCCAGGGCTCAATTGAAATCATGAAGGGGGTCCGTTGCAGACCCCTGGCCTCAGGGACCACCACCTCCCTGGGGCTCGCTCCCACTATGTCCCAGGATTCCCACCCATGAGGTGTAGCTGGTTGCGGTGACTTGGCAGGAACTTTGAGAGCTCCCGCAAAGTCAGAACAAACACAACTCCATGCCTAGCAAGCTTGCTGGGAGAGTAGGTTTCCTCTGTTTCCCTGCTCGTAGACATGTGGGTAGGGAAACAGAGGAACCAATTGGTCTCACAGACAGGTAAATGCATGATTAGCAGCTCCCTATCATTGAAAGCAATGCTGGCTCCTACAGGAGGCCGACAGTGGCCCGGGGATCCCTGGCCCCTTTATCCAGTTACTGAAACACAGGACCCAAGGAGATTGGGTCCCCGGGGCTGTGATCAGCTGGGGAAGGGGAGCCATATGGCCCTCCTGCCCAAAAATATAAAATATTTTATAAGGCCGGGCCCCGGGTATGGGGTCCCCAGAGCTGAAAAGTACCAGAAGAGGGGGCTGTGCAGCCCCCCTTCTCCATTTAATGTAGGCTGGGCCCTGGGGTATGGGATGTCCAGGGTCGAGATCAGCCCGGGGAGGGGGGCCGCATGCCCCCTGTTGAATTATATCAGGCCCTGGGGTCCCAGAGTGTGAGATCTGCCAGGGGAGGGGGGCCACACAGGCCCCCTCCCCCATTTAATAGTGGTGGGCCCCAGGGTATGGGGTCCCTAGAGCCAAAATCAACAAGGGAGGGGGTCTTGCAGCCCCTCTCCCACACACTGGACATTCACCCAGTAAGGTAGCACTGACTAACTAACCAGTAGAAAGTGCTCCATTTGGATAGACATTTTGTGCAAAACTGTGGACTCTTGTTGGATATGCGATCAGGTGAGCTTCCATTCTGGTCATGATGCTCATTTCACAGAAATTAAACCTCTTCAGGAAGCACTTACAAATATAAATGCAGCAGGTGACCTGCTGAAACTCCACTTCTGGAAAAGAAAAATGATCCTAATTCCTGGGCCTGGCGAAGGCAAAGCAAGTGTGTTTACTCCACAATTTCATATTGAAAAAACGATCTGAAATCCTTTATGGAGGTGAAAGCATCTTTAATCTAATGGAGCGCAATCAGACACTCTCACACCTGCTCTCACACTGACATAGACCCTCTCACACCCACTCTCACATCTAGACACACTCTCACACCCACTCTCACACGCATAGTCACCCTCTTACACCTATTCTCAAACCCAGAATGACAGGACGTGTGGCAAACTCCTGCAGCACATCACCAAAGGCCGTGCGCAGTGCGGGGTTGGGTGGTTAGGGGGTTGGCCACAGGGACTGGCTGCAGGCAGGGCGTGGCGGTGATTAGATTAACATATAGTAACGACAATTACTTTAATTAAAACAAATATAAACATTCACTGAAAAAAAAGGTTACAGGGACTTTATAGTTAGGAAATAGAGTTGAAAAAAAAAACATGGAACTTCACTTAAAAACCAAAGGTTACAGAGACATTATAGTTAGGTTCTGAATTTACTCACACAAACCCAGAGAAACTCAGCAGTTATAGTTAGAGTTATTTAAAGTAACTTAAAACTCGCAGCCTAAGGTAACTATAACTCACACCCTCGCCATGTACTGCTATTTACCCCAGATATTACAGCACTTTTGACAACTTTTATACCGTCAAAATGCACGGCAGGGGCGACGGTGAGTATCTTGAGGAACCTGGGTTTCTCTGAATAGTTGTATACAGATTGAAAACTGTGTGCAATAGAGGCTTTCCATATATCTGTGTTGGATTGTTAAGGGGAAGTGGGCTACCCATGAAGTGTATGGTATAGAGTCAAAGTTGCACACAACACAAACTTGCTACACCAAAGGGAGTTGCATCTGTGATGTCATTAATGATGCTTCAGATTATTCTGAGCTACTTTATATTTAGTTTCAGATCTTTAATGTCATAATTGTTTATAAAGTAATGTGTACTAAGGAAGCTTGGATGATGTCATCAGTGATGTCCTGTTTGTAGTTCCTCCCTCATTATCAATTTCATGGCAGGGATGGTAATGTTACCACTGATGTAAGATATGAGGTGTGTAGGGATGGCATTGGATAATGTATTCTGAGGGAGGTCATTATGGATATTTAACTAGGTCATCATCAATCAAACTTCAATTGATTTTGGCTTCTTTACTTGGAACTTTTTTGCACATGTATTAATTTAATTAATGAAACTAATTTTTTGTTCTTCTGCTGATATTTGATGAAGTTCTTCTTCTTGAGGTTCTGAAATCAGGATCTGTTTGAAAGGTTTATTTCAAAGAAAAGGATTTATGTTGATTTTTAAATAAAACACGTGCAGAGAGTAAGATTTGCCAGGTGAGTGTTAAAGGAGCTGAGAAGGGTATTTTTCACTGCTATTTTGTGTCACTTTGTAATATTTTATACTTTCAACGTAGTGCCTTTCCCCAGCTTGGTCAATGCTGTTTATTGTCACCAATGCGACCAACATACAATGTTATAATTTGTTCAACACAATGACTGTATTTAATCAGTTATGTGAATGTTCATTTTATCTTCCGTCCGGTGGTTTTGAGGTAGTTATTTTACTCTGTCTCTTCCTCAGAATTTCTCTTGATATAATCCAAGATGTAGAGCCAGAGCCTCACATCTAATAAACATGCAAAGAAGGATGAATGCTGCACTTGTCTGGTCCAAGACTTTAAAAAAGTAATAATTGGAAGCTACTGGCCCTGGCTAAGTTGTTAGAAGCCCACAAATACATAAAACCACTCAGAGGCTCATTACGAGCACCTCAGATTTCAGACAGGCAAACCCCAGTCCAGTGACTACTGACACTGTAGGGTGATGTATTTATCAAGTGTGGCATTCCTTTTTGATTAAGGAGTTAGGAAAAAATATCTAGGCCCAGATTTAGGAGGGCCTAGTGCCTCCTTACGCCAAATTAGCATATTTGTTTATGACGCTAATGTGGCCTGACATAGCCAAATTCGACTTGCCATATTTACAAAGTAGCGCAATGCATGCATTCCACCACTTTGTAACCCCTTGTGCCACATTATGCTTGCACCAAACATAATGTGTGCAAGGAGAGCGTTCCCCCATTAGTGGGATCCCAAAAATGTATCATGGGCACTTCTAACCAGTCCCAGGGCTAATGCTCTGTTTAAAAAGGTATATGCAAATTAGGCATAATTATAATTGGCTCTGACAACCTACCTATAAGTCCCTAGTATGTGGTTAGGGACCCCTCAATAGTTATGGCACCCCTGGGTGCACTGTGGTGATCCCTAGTGTCATTTAAAGGCAGGCATGCTTTGCTGGCTGGTTTTAAGTTACAATTAACCCCAGATTCAACTTTGGAATTAAAAGTACTTCCAAAGGCTCAAACAACCTTATTTGTACATGGTAGTCACCTCTAAGGTCTGCCCTAGGTCCTCCAAGGGTTGGGTGCAGTGTAAATATAAGCAGGGACTTTATAAAAGATGCTTTATAAGCTCTTGTGAGGGAAAACAGCCACATTTGTTTTCCCTATTGTGGTCAATGGGCTCCATAGCCTAACATTGGGAGACTTTATTGTAAAATAATAAAAACATATTTCCAACAAAGATGAGCTAAATATACCAAGTGTGATCCCAAATGAAATGTTATAATAAATCCAACAACTTGCCAAAATTGAATTCAGTATAACTTTCACAGGAAAATAGTTTTTAGAACTCTTTCTGAAGGTTGCGAAATTCAGCTATGTAGTGCCCTTTCCTATTTGGTCACCCTCTGGCAGCCTGAGCCAGGCTACCTTAATGAGCTGTGACATGGAATGGGCTGACACAAAGGAAGCATCTGGTGGTAGAAAAACTTCTGCAGCAGATGGCAGAGCAGGGTGGGGGAAGAATATCAAAAGTGATCTTCAAAGAGGGAAAGCCACTTGGGACAGAAACTGGACCTCCCCCATTTCTTGTACCCCCGACAAGTAGGAGCCTCACTGATTAGATTAAGAGAGGGGCTGGAAGGGATGTGTTAAGGGAGACTTAGCCACACCAGATCTAACCTCCAAGGCTGAATTTTTGCCATCTTCGATTTTTTGAGATTGAGGCTTTCTGCGATGTTGTTGGAATTATTATTTAAGTTATTTTGGGTGTTTACTGTCTGTTTTTCTTAAATAGAGAAGCATACATTTAATTACATTAATTTACTCATTTATTATTTTAAATGTATTCATTTATAATGCTATGTAATATTTCATTTTTTTTCATAATGTGACATTATTATTTTTTCATAATGTGACTTTATTTTTTTATATTAGGCATTTACATGTTTTATATAAAAATGGTTAGGAGTTGGAATGCAGTTGAAGTCCCTCCAAACTCTAACAGCTCCCCTACTGTTGCTTGTGCTGGAGAGGGATTGGTAAATCCAACCCCGGGGACCTCAAATCTTCCCTACTGTTGCTTACACTGGAGTGGGAATAGTAAATCGTATTAGATTCTTCCATCGGGATGACCGGTGGAAACGTCCGATTACGACATTTCCGCTGGTCAGCCTAGTGGAAACAGTGTGGCTGCATTTACCTCAGCTTCCTTAGGAAGATAAGGCAATGCTGGCACACAGTAGCACCCTCAAAATGTGCACTGTGTGCAGGGGGGTCCACTGCACTGCCCACAACATGGTATTGGTCATTGCAGGGGGTCCCCTGTTGCCTCCAACACTGGCTTTCCACCAGCCTTTCAATGCAACCCCCATGGAAAGGCTGGCAGAAAGTGGATTCGTGATCAGCACTGCGTGCCTCCACAGGCACTGCTGTGACTAACCACGTCTCCGACTGCCGCCAACCCATCAGGATCCATGATCCTGGCTGAGGCGGCGGTCTCCTGGTGGTCCGACTGCCAGGATCATATTCTGGCAGTCATACTGCTAGGAGCGTGGTGGTCCGACCCCCTCTGAGAGTTTGGCTGTCCCAGACCGCCAAACTCGTTATCGGGCCTACAATATTTTTATCATTCATACTGTAAGCATAAGAAGACAACAATAGGGTAAATAATATTTTTGACATGACTTTTCTGTGCCTCGATATTTGTATGCATAATATTTGTCATACAACCCCTGAATATGAGTTTAGTGGAAAGCATAAGAAATTGGTGTTATGTGCATCATTTTCCCGTATTTTCCCCTGATTCAGAACGTTCTTCCGCACTCATCTTTTTCTAATTGTTTCTTGATAAAATGTGAAGGGGACAAATCCCATAGGTGTTGGTTTTCCCGATAAAGTTGCATTCTTGACTTCAGTGCAAGATTATTAAAAAAAGGAATAAATCACTTAGCGGCAAACTCAGACTAACAATTCAATCCTTAAACTGTTTTTAGTAGGTGATGAAGCAGAGGTGTCAGTGAAGCATTAATTGAGATAATGTGAAGGAATGAAGATCATGAGGGAGTGGTAGTCTATACCTCAATGAGTTCTGTAGTGTATTTAGCCACTGGTCTAAAACCAGCCAAAATGTTTCAAAGTGTCAGCAGATGATAAATAACTCTAAAATGCTCACCTATTTTTTCTTACAACGTTCTCATTTTCGTGGTATGCAAAACATTATGGTAGTCAAACTTGTTTAGTGCAGTTTGTTTGAGGTTTGCATGTGTAGAATCTTTGGAGATGCAGATGATCAGTTGTTCCTAATGTAAAGGTCTGCAGTATTTAACTAAAGAGTTGTTTGTGGATGGACAAGAACTGTTCATCTGTGATGCATTTGGCCTTGATACCTATACTCTGAGTTCATGTAGTGCTCCTAAGGAGGTATTTAGCTCAGGAAGTGCCCCGTGGATTCACTGAGCATTTGCCAGTTGGATATTGTTAATACTTGTGGGGCCTGATTCATAATAAGGATCACACCAACACAATAAGGAGGAGTGGTTCCTTCATTTGCATGGGGGTGTGGCGTCATACATACGTGGGAGCACTTAACCTTCAGCACTGGACCATATTTCATACGAAGTGTGTAGTGGTAAAGAACCTGCCAGAAGGTGACCGTACTGTGTTCCACATAGGTGGTACGCAATCAATTCATGCCCAAGGGTGCCCCATGAAAGGGTGGTACAGGGGTCTGAGGGAGCTCCTGCGTTATCCCCCTCTTCAAAGAGAGACCAGTCTACCTCCAGTGAAAGGCACAACCATACTTTCAAACGAGGAACCTATCTTTCAGTACTCTGCTCTCTTATGCGCAGGTGTGCAGTATCAGAGATTGCTCCTGTGCTGAGGAAAGTGCATTTTTAGGCCAAGCTCACCCTACCTTGCAATCTACTGAATACAAAAGACCTATTATCAATTTACTAAGAATTTACAGCTGGTTTAAAGCCCACCCATTTCTTACAGTTAGTTGGCTTCATTGTCATTCTCATTTGCATCCTAACTATTAAATGGCTTCTAGTGTCCGCCTTGTGTTTGTCCCTTCCCTGGAGACAAGTGTCTTTATTTGTGTCCTTTCATTGCTCTCTTTTAGGAAACTACTTTGTTTTTTTTGCTTACAATCTCCACAAACGTGCATGTGTTTTTCCAGCTGCCTACAATGTTTTTCTCTCCCCCTTCTGCTCCATGTTGCATTCTCTTGCCCATGTGCTTCCCCCCTTCCCAAATGCTGCTCTCTCATTTATTTTTGCTTAAGCACTCTATGAGTGAATGTGTGCCCTAGTTGCCTTTCCCTGCTCCAGTCCATGTTGCTCTCTTCCATCTGTGTTCTTTTCTCCCAAACCCTGTGCTACGTGTTGCTCTCTCTCTCTCTGATGTGTGCTTCTGCGCTGTTCTCTCCTTCTTGTGCTTATTCCCATGCTGAACATGTGGCTTTTCCCATACTGTGTTAACCCCACACCAGTAACACCCGTAATACTTTTTTTTTATCGCACAAAAAAACGTCATATTTTTATTTACTGATCCAAGTGAAGATGCCATCTTGGAATTGTAAATAAAAAATTAAAGCAAGTTGCGCCTGCGTCATTCTGCTGGCAAAAGCATACTTTGTGACGCATGCATTCATCAGTAGAATGACCTGACTGTCATTTTGTCTTTTTTATTTCATTTTTTTACACTGCTGACAGCGTCCCGAAGCAGTACAGCACCGCCCAAAGGATTCAGCAATGCAAATCGGTCTGATAGAGAGACCTATTAGCTAGTGGCAGCTGGCAGCTTTAGGAGGGAGGGGGGCGGGCGGGGCACACACACACACACACACTCATTCTTTCACACACAGACATGCACGCACATCCATTAACAACACTCATACCATTCAAACATGCACGCACGCACCATACATTAATTTTAAAACATCACACACACACTCATTCTTTCACACACGCACGCACATCCATTAACAACATTCATACCATTCAAACATGCACACACGCACCAAACATTATATTTGAAACATCACACACATACACACACACACACACACTTACCTTCGGCCTCCAGGTCCCAGGAGGGTTGGGACTGCTGCCTTCCCTCATTGGCTGACCTTAGGTCAGCCAATGAGGGAAGGCAGCAGTACCAGCCTCGTCACAGAGTGGGATGGGGTCAGCGAGACTGCTGACCCCACCCCACTCTTTGATGAAGTGTCACTGATTGACACTCGCCCTGGGCACTTCAGGGCTTAAACTGAAGCGCCCAGGGAGAGTGTCAATTGGTGACGCTTTCCTCGTCACCCAGGGGAGGGCCTCGAGGCATCTTTGCTGGGCTGAGTAGGTGACACCCATAGGAGCTGTGATCTCCTCAGCCCAGCAAAGTTAATCTCAGGCAGCCAGGAGTCTGCGCAAATCGCGCATGTCTGCTCCTGGCTGCCTGACCTGAACATGAAGAGTGTCTGTCACAGACACTCTTCATGGGGGGCAAAAGGTGGGGGAGGGTGGCCCCTCCGCCCTAAAGGACGGGCCGCCACTGCTATTAGCTTTGCAAATACTTGGTTTTTATACTCTGGTGCATGCTTCTGGTCTATGCAAAGTGCACCTAATTAAGTACATACTGGGGCTCAATCAGGGACCGTGCGTCTGATATCTAATTAGAGCCAAATTTATTTGCAGGTAACAGTCTCTAAAGTGTAATTAAAACATTGAGACATCTATTTTAGTGCCTCATCTGCATGTCTGAGAGAAGAGATCGTAGTTACCAGGTGAGATTCCTAGGTTGCGAAATTTGCTCATGAGAGTAGGGTTCTTAGCAATGTCTAGTAACGACAATATTGTGTTCAGTGTCCATTGTATCTTAAAGTAAGATAGAAAACAAAATACATGGGGTGGTATTTTGTATAGGGTGCACTGTCCCAGTATATGCAGCAGTGTATCCTTTACTTAGTGAATGTGCTGTTCATAATGCTGGTGCAAACATTTATCTTCATTCTGAACAGCACATTAGTGAAAACTGACTGCTGTTTGAAGGTGGAAGTCCACATTTCACGGAAGGTAGCAACATGCTCTACACTTAAAAGTGGGGGTGGGGGCACCTGTGCTTCTGTGACCCTATCTATAATGCAGTGCTGATGCAAAGGGAAATTATTGCTTCATTCGCCTGGGGTCACAGTCCATGCAAATAAGGATACACCTCCCTCTTGATCGTACTAGTGCAAAATGTATGCCTCCGTTACAAACAAGATAAAAGGGGCTGCACAAGCATCTGCAGCCTCTTCCATGTCACAAAAGCCCTCTTGAGTCTCAAGAAATGTGTGCAAGTGCCCATTGCACACTCAGGCACTTTTTCTAATCCTAGATGGGATGCCTTCCACTACTGAGTATGAAGTACAGTGTAACAAACCATCTCTTCTGAGTTGGTTTATTTGATGATGCTTCTTTAGCTTATCTAGTTCAAGCAAGCACATGACCTCCTTATTTGATCTTGCATGCGTACTAATCCTGCCTCAGGTTGGTCTCCTTCCAAACAATAATATAACAAATGATAGTGACTGTGATTGAAGAGCTTTACCTCAAAGCAGGATTCCAAAGCTGTATGAATCTTGGTGGAAGATGATGTAGGTTAGATAAGGAATTGATTTGAGTCATAAATGTGCTTCCTTGATTGTCAGAAGGGTTTCACACTCTTGTACATTCTCTCATTTGATCCATTGACAATTAGAAGCTATTGGTATCATCTTACACTTGATATATTTCAGAAATAGATATCCCCAGATGCTGTTTTTGCCATGTACTCATGAAATAATAACATCAGTGGAGTCATTTAATCAAAACCACAGGGATAACGAACATGTTTTCGAGCCTTTTCATTCAGATAAACAGCAGAGTTGAGTTAAGGTGATTAGTCAAGTAACAAGGGTTTGCAAAATCATACACTAGAGTCGCAAGCACCAACATACATTTATCAATTTCTGTTTGTGTTACACATGGATGATACCCCTGCAGAATGTACTCCAGAGAAGTAGACGCCTATACGTCAGTTATTGTACGCACTTGTCTGGTACTATAGGTACGGTGGCACCCTTGGGATAAAAGCAAATGTCATACCTATACGATCGACTCGTGGAATAGGGCAGTTTGTCTTGGACAAATACAATATCTTTTGATATATCTATGACAACATTTTGAGAATGCTATAAAAAGAGAGTTTATACTGTTGTGGGTTCTCCGTAGTGCCTGGGTTGAACACTCTTATTTTAGCATTAGGCCCATAGCCTTTGCTTTTTACACGTAGATGAGTTTTTGTTCATTTCATATTTTTTAGCACAACAAGTCATTACCTCACTTTTTAATATTTTAATCAGCTGCTTTATTCTGAGAGGACATAGGGCCTGATTTACAAAGACAAACTTAGTCCAAAAGTCTTAATTTAGACCAAAAGACTAAGGCCCTCATTTTGAACACGGCGGGAATACGGCCATAACATTGAGGGCGCCTCCATTAGGAGCCGCTGCCAATATTGGTGTGCGGCGGGTGCAGCAGCACCCGTCGTGCATGTCACTGCCTGTAAATCGGGCAGTGACATGCACGACGGGGGCCTGCTTGGGGGCCCCTGCACTGCCCATACAAAGTGCATGGGCAGTGCAGGGGCACCCCCTCCGCCAGCCTTTTCCTGGCGGGATATCCCACCAGGAAAAGGCTGGCGGCATAAGAAATATTATTCGCAGGGTAGCGCAGCTACCATGGCGGATGGTATTTCATCCCGCCGCCAGGCTGCCTGGCAGCGGGAGCATGGCGGTGGGTGACGGCGGCCGCAGTCAACCAGTTCATTATGTGGCAGTTCGGCCCGCCATGCCGGCTGGCGGCTTCAGCCGCCACTGCCGGCATGGCGGGCCGAACCGCCATGTTCATAATGACCACCGAAGTTTAGAACTAAAGTCTAACTTTACTTGTAGTAAAGGACATTTACATTTGATTGGTTTCTGCCAGTATTGGTATAGCTGAAAAACTCAGCTTCTACCCTAGGTTAGGACCATTCACCTGAGGTATATAGTGTTCCATAAAGGTCTGAAATTCAGACATGATATCTGTCAGGTGTACAGATTTTAATTGCGCAATATTGTTCTGCTAGAGTCAGGTTGTTGAAAGTGGGTGGCTAATAATTGGCCAGTCTTTTCCTCACCTACATAGTTCTTTTGACGTAAAGTAGGAAAGTGATTTTTCTGCATCTGGCACGTGTAGCTCACTTAATTTTGTTTTGACCTGGAGTAGGTCATGTAATAATGTTTGAATAGGGGTTTTTGAATTAGCAGATGTCAACTCTCTTGTTTGTGTTTCTAATTGTATCATAACAGCATGTGTTTTTTTTTTTTAATATGGCCTTGTCCTTCATTATAGCTCCATGTATACAGGCCTTCCATACAACCCACAAAACCCAGTGTTGTCCTCTAAGAATTGTTTTACACATTGTCTCAGTTGGGCTTTGTCCAGTGGAATTTTGAGTTTAGAGATGTTCATATGCCACTATAGGGGCTGCTATTAGACGGTGTGCCAGAAGTGATGTAATTATCAAATAGTCAATCCTAATGTAGAGTCTGTGGAGGCTTGAGGTGAATGTATAGTCCCTGCATAGGGGTTTAGAGGTCACCAGACTTTGACTATAGCATTGTCCTGAATCATGCCTGTCAGAATGTTCCTGTCTCTGTTATTTCTGGATCTGTTTAAAACTGGGTTGGTGGTGCCATTCCATTTCCTTGCTTTTGAACCTGAAATCCTTGGTGTGTTTTTCCCCTAACGCTTTGCCTCCTATGTTTGTTGACTTTGTTTGTACTGGCTTTAGAAACTCTGTGCACTTTGCTACTTTTAACTGGTGCTAAAGTGATTTTGTCCAACATTGGCTTACACCCAACTGGTACATTTAATTTACTTGTAAGTCCCTAGTTAAATGGTACTGCACGTACCCAGGGCCTGTAGATTAAATGCTACCAGTGGGCTTGCAGCACTAATTGTGCCACCCACCTATGTAGCATTGAACCCATTTCCCAGGCCTGCCATTGCAGCCTGTATGTGCAGATTTAACCTGCCATTTGGACCTGGCAAGATAAACCTCTTATTAATCCCAAACCTTACTTTGAATTACGTATTTCACCCCTAGGGTAGGCCCTAAACAGCCCAAAGGGCAGGGGGCAGTATATTTATAATGTTGGGCATGTAATATTATGTTTTATATGTCCTGGTAGTGAAAAACGCCTACATTTTGTTTCACTACTGTGAGGCCTACCTCTCCAGTAGGATAACTTTGGATTAACTTAATACATTTAATAAGTGGTAACTTACAGTTGGAAGCAGGTACAAATGTGGAGTTTGGTGTCTAAACAACTGCACTTTAAATCTTCTTTAACTGTAAAGCTGCATTTTAAGTCACAATTCTGAAAATGTCACTTTTTGAAAGCTGGCATTTTTGGCTCCAGCCATTTAGTACCTGCAGGCTGCTTACTGGGTCACATGATTAGGTGTAGCTGGCATTTGTTTTATGTGAATTGTACTTAGACATTGAGACAAAAGATTATAGATGTTGGCAGGATAGGCTATCCCTGACTTGATGAAGGAGAGTAACTGTCACTTACCACACTTACACATCACAGAGGCTCTACCTGAGCACACTCACAAAGGATATTTGATACTTGCCTGCTCTGACCCCAGACAAGCTGTGGGTATGGTAGGGAGGCAGGAAGTGCCAAGCACCTCTCGGGTGGAAACCTCCAGAACCATCTCCTACTTCAAAGTAAGCACCACATATAAATAATGGACCCTCAGACCCAACACTTCAGTACACCTCAGGACTTGCGGAAACATTTGACTGACTGCTCTGCCAGAAGGACTGCTACTGTGTTACCCTACTGCCTGAGAGAATGACTGGACCCGTGACTTGAACCTAGGGCCACCAGAGTGACTTGAAGGACCAGTTGGCTGGCCTCCTGATCAGAAGCCTCAAGGACAGAACAGGCTTCAACCATCTTGAACCCAGCACCTGGACTCAGTCTACTGTGAGTCTTGCCTTCTAAGTGGTGCCACGCCAGTTCAACACCCTTGAAAGTGGACATTAAGGGTCTGTACCAGCCCAGCTGTGGTCCTGTGGACAGAATCAATGCAGTGCAATGCATCTCCTCTCAGCTTCGCTTCAGAGATGTTTCTGCAATACCCATGCGTGAATTTCATAACGCAGCCCGCAGTCTCCTCAGAATAACCACTGCGTGATACATCCTGAACTCAGTCCTTGACATTGCAAGCCCCTCATAGATGAAAATCCTCAATGACAATGGAGGACTTTGCATCGCAAACCCCCCAACTTCTTCTGACTTATCTTTGATGCAGAACTTCACATTGCAAGCCCCCGTCAACGCATCCTCGACAAAAATGCAGAACCTCGTGACACATCCTTGATGAGAGATCATGCACTGCTCCGCAACCAGGTATGAAGTTACTATTGTTAAGCGGGTCTCATTTGGTCCATGGATCCAGCCTACGCTCAATTGCAGTTGGCTGGACTTGTGACTTTGTACTGGTCCGGTGCGACTAGGTAACCAGAGTTGGCACTTGGTGCTTCTAGACACTATTTTCACTTACAATATTAAAATTGCATGCCTCCGGATCTACTGATTGGATTTTTGGTGTCAAATCATTTACTCTGTTTTTCTAAAGTGGTGTGGGATTTTCCTTGTGTTGTGTTTTCACTTTATTATTGCTTGAAGTGCTGCATAAATTCTTTACACATTGTGTTAGAAATGGGGTCTCTGTCAGCAGTCAGTTTGCACTATGACCAAGCAGGGACCTTCACTATATTCAGGGTAAAGGAGATACACATCTAGGATAACCCCTGCTCAACCACTTGGTAGCTTGGCACAGGCAGTCAGGCTTATCTCAGAGGCAATGTGTGAAGTATTTGTACCTACACACACAGTAATACAGTGAAAACACGCCAAAAGTGACACAACACCAGTTTAGAAAAATATGCAATATTTATCTGAATCAAACATGACCAAAACAACAAAGATCCAACATACACAAGGAAAGTTATAACTTTTTAAATTAAAAAGAGTCTTAATCCATAGAAATCAATTGATGTGTTGTTTTTACACAAAAGTTCCTCGTTTGCGTCAAACATAAAGCCGCAAGGGCGAGCGTGCATTGGAAAAGCCAGCGATGCATTGATTCTTTACTTGCAAGTGACATTTTTCTCCGGTCTGGTAGGTGATGTGTTGTCTTTCCTTCCTGCAGAAGAACGATGTATCGATTTCTGGATGGGCAACCTCGGGTCTGCGCAGGTTCACTGTAGTTTTGAAACCCAGCAACTATGCGTGCAAAGTTCTGGTGCACAGTTGTGAAGAGCTGCGTCGCGGGGTTGATGCGTTGATTTTGACAGCTGCCAGGAGGTTTTGCTTCAATATTCTAGCCACAATGCAGGTGGTGCATTTAGTTTTTCAGCCGCGAAGCAGGAGCTGTGTCAATTTTTCTCTTGCACGGTTCCTGTGTGTGGATTTCAGTATAGGTTACACCACCTTCTCCTTTCAAGGGCCCAGGGACTGGATTGAGCACCACTTAGCAGAGTAGGAGTCTCAGCAAGAGAGTCCAGTTGCTGGCGGAGAAAGCCTTTGATGCCCCTGAGACTTCAAAACAGGTCAAAGCCCTTGGAGACACTTCACAAGCAGGAAAACACAGCAAAGTCCAGTCTTTCTCCTCTCTCAGGCAGAAGCAGCAACTGCAGGCCAACCCAGCAAAGCACACTCACAGGCGAAAGGGCAGTATTCCTCCACCAGCTCTTCAGCTCTTCTACTTGGCAGAGGTTCCTCTTGATCCTGAAGTAATCTGAAAATCCATAGTTTTTGGGGCCACTATTTATACTCCTTCCTGCCTTTGAAGTAGGCAAGCTTCAAAGGAAAGTCTCTGTTGTTCACAAGATCCTGGGTTGCCCAGGCCTGGCCCCAGACACACACCAGAGGTTTGTAGACTGCATTGTGTGAGGACAGGCACAGCCCTTTCAGGGGTAAGTATCAACTCCTCCCTCCCCACTCTATCCCAGGGGACACATCAGGATATGCAGGCTACACCCCAGCTCCCTTTGTGTCACTGTCTAGAGGGAATTCACAAGCACCCCAACTGTCAGTCTGACCCAGGTGTGGATTCCACAGTCAGGAAGAGGCACAGAATGGTTAAGCAAGAAAATGCCCACTTTCTAAAAGTGGCATTTTCACACTGACAATCTAAAAACCATCTTTCTGAGCCCCAAAACTCCTTATCTGTATCTGCTCCCAATGGGAACTTGCACTTAAAAGACATTTAAAGGCAATCCCCTTGTTAACCTATGAGAGGGGTAGGCCTTGCAACAGTGAGAACCAAATTTGGCAGTATTTTACTGTCAGGACATGTAAAACACATCAGTACGGGTCCCACATTTAACCAACACTGCACCCTGCTACCTAGGGACTACCTTAGGGGTGCCTTACATGTACAAAAAGAGAAGGCTTCGGCCTGGCATGTGGGTACACTTGCCAGGTCGAATTGTCAGTTTAAAACTGCACACACAGACACTGCAGTGGCAGGTCTGAGCCAAGTTTACAGGGCCACTCATGTTTGTGCCACAATTAGTGCTTCAGGCCAACTAGTAGCATTTGATTTATAGGCCCTGGGCACCTTTAGTGCACTTTAATAGGGAGTTACTAGTAAGTCAAATATGCCAGTCATGGAAAAGCTAATTACACATACAGTTTACACAGAGAGCTCTTGCACTTTAGCACTGGTCAGCAGTGGTAAACTGCCCAGAGTTCCAAAACCCCAAAAACAAAGTCCAGCACACAGTCAGAACATAGGAAGCAGAGGCAAAAAGACAGGGGAAACTACACCAAGGATGCCAAGTCTAACACATTGCCTCTAAGTTAAGCCTGACTGCTTTGTGCCAAGCTACTACAGGGTTAAGCACAGATTAATTTAGGGTTTGCTTGTTTTTCACCATGACCGAGATTGAGGTTCCTGTTTTAGTAGCGTTATGCCCCCATCAACCAGTAACCCAATTTCCAACACCTACCATCAGCACTTTGACCTTCACGAACAAGGTGACTACATAACTCAGAGAAAAAATCAGATCTGTCCCCTACTGAGGTATATATAGATCCCACAACTAGGAAGGTGTTGTGGACTCTGAGAGTTGCAAAGATGTATCGCCCACCGTCATCTGCCCATTACTGCAATACTTTGGCTGACAGTAATTTATATAATATTATCTGAATACCTATTTTCCTAGGGGACGTGGGGGCATCTCAAGAGGAATCCCTTGAGTGAGTGTAGCTGGAGTGTTTTGCCTACCTGAATGTATGTAACTCTGCACCCTCCTCAGCTGCTAGCTATATCTCTTGTGGTAGCGTGATACCCAGTCAGTGACAACCAGGAAATGTTAGGATTTTGGGATAACTGCTGTGGAGAGGAGACTAGACACTCAACTAGAATGGGGCCCTGAACTACCTAGACTGCACAAACAAAAGTAGACTCAGAAGATCCCTGTGATCTGTTTTTTAAACTTGGTAATTTCGCCCCCAACACATTGAACTTAGAAAGGGTTTGCCAGTACTGCTAAGTGTACAGCTCCTACTAAAAATGTAATGTTCGCCAATTCTTTCAGCAGTGTTGTTAAGTCTGTGTCTTGTACATGCGGTGTGTTTGCCATGTCCACAGTTAGTGGTTTCTGTTTGGGATGGTTGGCCAATGTTTCTTATAATAGGAGTCGGCGCATGTGTCTATCCTTCGACATTTGTGTAATTGTAGGACAACCAATTTGTGTCCAGTAGAATGCACCACTTTGTGGACAGAGGCAGCATATTATGTCTATTAAATCTTGATGTTTAGTGGTCTTCCAGTAGCCTAGAGTCAGATGGAGGACACCTGTTCATCTATGCTGTAGTGGGAGCCAGTTGTGTTAAACTGGGGTTGCCATCCCCCCTCCTCTTCCTTCCTTGTGCTGTATGGTAAGAAATTGATTCCTTTCATTTGGCAAACTGCCTGTGTTTCCGTACTGTGTAGCCATTCAAGGCCACACTTGGACTGGTGAATTATGGTGGGCTGATGAAAGGGGCGATACACAGGTTGTATCTTCAGCTACATTTATTGCAGTAAGGGTTCTGAAAGCAACATAAAGGACATGGTACATGCCACAGGAGTATGTCTATTATTGCATATAGGGTGATTGTTGTTCCTCCAAGGAAGTAGGTAGATTAATGTAGTCCTTAACAGTGATTGGCAAAATGCATCTTTGAATCTTCGCAGATTAGATTAGATGCACAGTAACAACAACATATTTAATTATTTCTGGTTTTATCAGGGGTATACGTTTTAGGAACAATCAAACAGCTGCCTCTGGCACTATAAATCAGTTATCCAATCCACTCAACACCCCATGAATGTCACTTAAACTCAATCCCTTCCTCCATGAATCGTTGCTCTGAATCTAGCGTTAGCTCCACTCATTTACCTTATTTCTGAATTAATTACCTTCAAATCGTTCATTTTTCTGGGAAGCTATTGCATATTCTTGCGTGATAAATATTTTAGTTCACTCGATGTTTTCTGGGAAGGACTAAAAAACAGTATATTCCTCAAATGGTTTATTTATGTGTTTATTGTGAGTTTTAGGCACTATTTTATTTTATAGCTTGGTGTTTAGAGACATTTAAAGTGATCCCGTGATGTCAATTCCAACCGCCTGCTAATCCAAATGTTATTATTCTTAAATTGTGTCACTTTTCTCATCTCATTAACTCAAAGACTCCATATCATTATGCATTTCATGCTAAGCTTACATTGTAAAACATTAACAGCACTAGCCGAAAATATTTCTTGGGCGCTAGCTGGCGAAGACTTCCCTCTTTATCTCAGTCTTGTGGGTTCTTTTTCATTTCTCCTTTCTCCCTTTGTCACTGTTTTCATACAGTTCTCTTCTTCTACCCTTTTCTACCTTCTTTCTTTTGCACTACTTTAAATCCTGAAGATGATGAAAAGCTCCGGTTGCCAAAATGAGTGCCATGGCTCACCGCCTACAACCAGCAAGTTGTCAACACTCCTCTTCTTCGAACTAGCAAGTTTGGTTAGGATCGTTCTTTAAAAGTCCAGTAGCACAACATTTCACACACCTAATTCTAAAGCTTCATTTAAACCTGGAAAAAATCAATTGAATATAGCAACACACAGTCTATCAATTGTAAACCTACACAATACACTGCATCTGCACAGAATCAAATGTCAAGAGTGTATATTATTTATTTTATTGAAATAAAAGACCAACATTTAGAATAAAGATAGTTATTTCTTATTCTGCCATCCACTTCCATGACAGGAGGTGCTTTTAAAAACAAGAAAGTAATAAAATTTCAAGGTGTTATGGTGATCAAAATAACGTTTCTCTCGTGTGAGGGAAAATTTGCAGTTCCTACTTAGGACCAGAGCCAGGAATGCAAGTGGGCGGATAGGAATACTGGAACTGCTGAGATCCATGACACTATTTCCTGTCCTAGGCCTTCTGCGAATTACATCACTTCAAAAAGGTCTGATCTCCAATTGGTCTATAAAAATGCGGATTATTTCACTGAACAGAAACACTCCAGCTGCAGACAAAAAAGAAAAACAAATGTCAGGAGTGTGTGAACTTTTGTCCTAAGAACTGTTATCTTAACGTTGTCTGAAATGCAGATGCATCGATAGATATGCCAAGTCCTCTATCACAATGGCTGAAGTAAGCATTTTTGCACGTCAGGGCAGACTTACTAAAGTGTCATCCAACACAACGCAGCGCAGCATCCATGATGCTGCTCTGCATAGCGTGACAGGGAGGGAGAAAGAGAGCGCCACATCTACAGGATTATGGCACTCTCCCCTCTCCCTAGCGCCGACGCACAATTTTGCTGTTGCGCGCCACCCACACACCTCTGCACTATAGTGCAAAGTGTGTGTGAGAGTCTTGCATAGATTTTGCCCTGGAAGGCTACCCTTCCAGTACAAAATGCAACGCCTAGACAACTTCTAAAAAGTGTCCTACTTTGTATGTATGCTGTACAGTGCAGCTTATATGCAAAGTCAGAAAAGAAAGGAGAAATGAAAACATGTCTCCTTTTAACGCCTGGCTTCAAATGGCTTTAGAGGCAGATTTATGGAAAGTGGTGCTGCATCGAGTGCAGCGCCACTTTCCCTGCGCCCCTTAGTGCCCCCTACCACCACCATGTGTGTAGTGTATTTAAAATACAGTGCACCATGGCGCAGGGTAGGGTGCAATAGCGTAATATTTCATGACTCTATTGATGTACGCTGCAGGATTAGCTCCAACATATTGGCTCTACTCCTGCAGAGTACATAGGGGCCCATTATAAATAATGGAAGCCCCCTTTTAACTCCTGCTCTTAGATTTCCTTGTGCCTGGTGCAGGCATAATGTAGCGCAAATGGTTACAAAGTGGCGCAGTACATGCATTGTGCCACTTAGTAAATTTGGCACTAGGATTTTGGCCTCGGGCCACATTAGCGTAAAAAAACGTATGCTAATGTGGCGCAAGGTGGGGCTAGGGGCTTATAAATATGCCCCTTATTGTTTTACGCAAAACCTGTTTCACATTTTTGGTAGGTATAGTTTTGCATCCAAAAAAGGTTTGGTATTTGCATGGGAATGCCATTGTAATGCCTCCTGGATGCCAAATGACGCAAAGCAGCACTTTGCGCTACTTTGCGTTACTTTTAGTCAATCTCCTAAAAAGTAAATGTTAGAAATGGGGTCTTTGGTTGGCAGTCAGCTTACCCCCTGTCCAAGCAAGGACCCTCTTTCTAGTCAGGGTAAGTCACACACAATCTAAATTATCCTGTGCCCACCCTCTGGTAGCTTGGCACTAAGCAGTCAGGCTTAACTTAGAAAGCAATGTGTAAAGTATTTGTGCTATAAATCATGCAATAACACAGTATAAACACCACAAAAATACACCACACAGGTTTAGAAAAATATGGAATATCTGGTTAAAATAAAGTCAAAATCAAGATTTGATAAGTACAAGTTGCAATAACACTTTGGTAATGATAAATAGAGTCTTTAGTTCCTTAAAAAGCAATAAGTGTCTCTTGCAAGCACAAAGTACCTGGTTTGCATCAAAATTATCCGCACGGGGCCGCAGAGGAGTAGATGCGTGAAAAGTGGGGATGTGTGCGTCGGTTTCTCTAGGTGCACACAGACGATGCATCAATGCTTTTCCACACAACAAGGGCTTTGCGCCAATTTCCTGTGCACAGACTTGGATCCTCTTTGGGTTGCGGGATATTTGGACACCCCGGGGGCGATGCGGGGAAATCCTGGGCATGCAGGACGAAGTCACAGGAGCTGCGTCGATCCGGTGGCCGATCCGGGGAAATTTCTGTCACACGGCCAGAGCTGCATAGATTACTCTCGCAGGAAGTCGGCCTGTGTCTTTCCAGCTCAGCTATGCATCGATGCAGTGGGGGTGCGTCAAAGTTCCGGTCGCAACATTGGTGCTGCATCGATATCCACTCAGGGAGCCGGGCTGCATCGTTCCGGTCTGGCATGCAGTGATTTTCTCAATGCAAGGCAGGCTGTGCATCGATTCCTGACAGCTGTGCATCGAGTTACGCCACTGTTAGAAATGGGTTTGTTAGTTGGCAGTCAGGTTACCCCCTGTTCAAGCAAGGACCCTCACTTCCAGCCATGATGGAAGTGGAGCATAGATTTCAGCCGCAAAGCCGGTGGTGCATCATTTTTCAGCCACGTCTCGGAAGGTGCGTCAAACTTTTTCCTGCACAGCGGTCTGTGCATGGATTTTCAGTCTTGGTCTGCCAGCTTCACCTTTCAAGGGCCCAGCAACTGGATAGGGCACCACTTGGCAGGACAGGAGTCTCAGCAGAGAGTCCAGGTGCTGGCAGGGGAAGTCTTTGATGGCCCTGAGACTTCAACAACAGGCTGCAAGCTCAGTTCAAGCCCTTGGTGATTTCTTCACAAGCAGGAATGCCCAACAAAGTTCAGTCTTTGTCCCCTTTCACACGCAGAAGCAGCAACTGCAGGATAGCTCCACAAAGCACAGTCACAGGCAGGGCAGCTCTTCTCCTTGGCAAAGGTTCCTCTTGATTTCCAGAAGTGATCTAAAGTCTGGGGTTTGGGGTGCTCTTCTTATACCCTTTTCTGCCTTTGAAGTAGGCCTACTTCAAAGAAACGTCTCTCTTCTTTGTGAGATCCTGCCTTGCCCAGGCCAGGCCCTAGACACACACCAGCAGGTAGGAGACTGCATTGTGTGAGGGCAGGTGCAGCCCTTTCAGGTGTAAGTGACCACTCCTCCCCTCACTCCTAGCACAGATGGCTCATCAGGATAAGCAGGCTACACCCCAGCTCCCTTTTGTGTCACTGTCTAGAGAGAGGTGCAAACAGCCCAACTGTCAAACTAACGCAGACTGGGAATCCACAAACAGGCAGAGTCAAGGAATGGTTTATGCAAGAAAATGCCTACTTTCTAAAAGTTGCATTTTCAAACACACAATCTCAAAACCAACTTCACAAAAATAATTTTTAAATTGTGAGTTCAGAGATCTCAAACTCCACATGTCTATCTGCTCCCAAAGGGAATCTACACTTTAATCATATTTAAAGGCAGCCCCCATATGAACCTATGAGAGGTAGGCCTTGCAACAGTGAAAACCGAATTTGGCAGTATTTCACTGTCAGAACATATAAAACACATTAGTGTATGTCCTACATTAAACATACACTGCACCTTGCCCAGGGGGCAGTTTAAAACTGCACACACAGACACTTCAGTGGCATGTCTGAGCCATGTTTACAGGGCTACTAATGTGGGTGGCACAACTAGCGCAGTGGGCACATTAGTAGCATTTGATTTACAGGCCCTGAGAACCTCTAGTGCACTATGCTAGGGACTTACCAGTAAATCAAATATGCCAATCATGGAAATCCAATTACACATGCATTTTATATAGGAGCACTTGCACTTCAGCACTGGATAGCAGTGGTAAAGTGCCCAGACTAACAAAAACAGCATAAACAGAGTCCAGCAGACATCAACAACCCGGGAAACAAAGGCAAAAAGTTAGGGGAGACTACACCAAGGATGCCAAGTCTAACAGCCGCACAAGGACTTCTTTGCAGAGATCAAGTTCTTTTGGCCCTGAGACTTCAAAAAAAAGGAGGCAAGCTCAATCAAAGCCCTTAGAGAGCACTTCTCAGCTGAGCCAGAGGGCAGCAAGGCAGCAGGGCAACAGCAAGGCAGCAGTCATTTTCAGCAAAGCAGTCAGGTGAGTCCTTTGGGCAGCCAGGCAGCCTCTCTTAGCAGGTTGCAGGTTCTAGTTCAGAGTTCCTTTCCCAGTAGGTATCTTGTCAAGAAGTGTCTGCAGAAGTGTCTGCAGAAGTTACTTCAGAAGTGTTTGAGTTGGTAGGGTCAGAGACCCGGCTTAAATAATCAAATGTGCCTTTGAAGTGGGGGAGACTTCAAAGAGTGGCTTAGAAGTGCACAAGGTCCCCTTTCAGTTCCATCCTGTCTGCCAGAGTCCCAGTAGGGGGGTTGACAGTCCATTGTGTGATGGCAGGGCACTGTCCTTATAAATATACGTGTTAGGCCCTTCACCCTCCCAGCCCAGGAAGACCAATTCAGTATGCAGATGTGTGCAGGTATGACTGAGCATCCTGTGTTTGGGGTTGTCTGAGTGAAATGCACAAGGGAGCTGCCAACTAACCTAGGCAGACGTGGATTGTAAGGCACAGAAGGATTTAAGTGTAGAGAAATGCTCATTTTGTAAAAGTGGATTTCCTAGAATAGTATTGTTAAATCCAACTTCACCAATAAGCAGGATTTTCTATTACCATTTTGGCCATACTAAATATGACCTGGTTACTCCTTTCAGATCAGAATCTATCACTGAAATATATGAGGGTAGCCCTAATTCTATTCTATAAAAGGAGCAGGCCTCACAGTAGTGGAAAACAAATTTAGGAGTTTTACACTACTAGGACATATAAACTACAGAGGTATTTGTCCTGCCTTTTATCTACACAGCACCTTGCCCTATGGGTTACCTTAAAGGTAGAAAAGGGGGAGTTTAAGGCTTGGCAATTAATTTTAAATGCCAAGTCAAAGTGGCAGTGAAACTGCACACACAGGCCTTGCAGTGGCAGGCCTGAGACATGGTTAAGGGCTACTTATGTGGGTGGCACAACCAGTGCGGCAGGCCCACTTGTAGCATTTAATTTACAGGCCCTGGACACATGTAGTGCACTTTGCTGGGGACTTACAAGTAATTTAAATATGCCAATTGGGTATGAGCCGATGTCACCATCTTTTTGGGAGAGAGTATATGCACTTTAGCACTGATTAGCAGTGGTAAAGTGTGCAGAGTCCTTAAGCCAGCAAAAATGAGGTCAGAAAAAGAGAAGGAGGAAGGCAAAACGTTTGGGGGTTACCCTGCAGAAAGGCCATTTCCAACGGTAAATAATAAAAAAAAACATTTTGTGCTACTTTGTATCACTTTTATGATGAAAACCCAGCGCAAAATGTTAGTAAATCACCCCCAACATGTTCTATTATATGCTGCATAAAACACACATGGATGCATGGGTCAAGTCTAATTGGGTCTGGAAAACAGAAATGTGGTTGCGAAGATAAAATCTAGGTTTACGCTGCGTGGTCATTGATGGTGAGTTAATGGTGACAGTGGGGCAGATTTTTAAAAAGTGGTGCTGGATCCAATGCAGAGTCACTTTTCTTGCACCCCTTAGCTCCCCCCTAACGCCACCATGTGTGCACCGTATTTAAGATATGTAGCACCCTGGTGGTAGTTAGGGAACTGGCATCAAAAGTTTTGACACTAGTTTGGCGCTTTGCAGGATTAGTGTCAAAAAATTTTAAACTAATTCTACAAAGCACATTGAGGCTGATTATAAATAATGATGGGCCTACCCTTATCACCTGCTCTGTGCAGGTGTTAAAAATGCCACAAAAAATGGTGCAAAGAAATCTTTTACATAGGCATAATGTGGTGCAAGGAATTACAAAGCGGCGCAATGCATGCATTGCGCAACTTTGTAAGAAAGGTGTGGCGATTTTCGAAGCCTATCGCCACATTAGCGTCAAATAAATTAAAGGTAATGCACCAGGGTGAAGTGTGTAAAACTTTTAATCAACACCTCCCTCTTCATATTTTATGTACTTTCAGGATAATTGAGATTTTCCTAGCCTTGGTGTCTGAAAGGCTAGATCTTATTAAAGACACGGAGGCGAGTATTATGCAGTCTTTTCTTGCTTTAATTTTAACAGCAGCCAAGAAGAAAAACTACATTTCCCAACAAAAACTACAAAATGACATCATAAGGTAACCATCCAATAGGACGTCGTAATGCACTACTAGTATCCTGACTGCGAACAACAAGTCCTCTTTTCTTGATGCAAACCACTAAAGAGGAGAAGAAACCAGCAAAATTATATAAAGAACAGAAACCAAAGTCACCAAGTCTGTAAGGCAATCTTGAAGATGGCGAGTGGAGAGGAAACCGGGAAGGATGTCCAACGATGACAGAGTCCAGTGTTGAACGAAGGTCGTTGCGCAAATCATGAAGAGCCAACGTTGGGAGCAGGAGTTGGCACTGAAATAAAGGAACAGGGAGGGTTAAACCAGTGGTGGGATAATACTTGCCTCCGTGTCTTTAATAAAATCTAGCCTTTCAGACACCAAGGCTAGGAAAATCTCAATTTTATTACAAGACCGGAGGCTCATATTATGCATGTTTAAAGCATAGCAATAACAGAATCTGAAACATGCGAAATTGGTTTACAGTAAAAGGTTCCAAAGGTACTTTCATTAGACCAGTCTGCAGATTTGAGGATATCCTGTAATGAGGATCCCGCCCAAAAAGCCCGAGAAGCCATAGCGCCTCTGGCAGAATGGGCTCCAAAACAGTTTATATCAATCCCAGCTAGAGACATGATCCATTTAACCCAACGAGCTAGGGTAGGAGCAGAGACAGGTTTATGGGGTTTCTGGAAGGAAATAAGTAATTGGGAGGAAGAGGATGACCTCAATTCTGCAGTACGGGTCACATAGGCTTTAAGACAGTTGCCAACACACAACCTGGGTTGAGAGGGAAAAAATGGGTAGTTAACCGATGCCAAATTAGTCTTAGTACGTCGTCTGACTTGAAAAGAAACACCAAGCGGAGAAAAGAAAAAGGAGGTAACATCTAGGGCTTTAATATCCGAAACACATTTAAGTGAGATTAGACACAAAAGCATAGTTAATTTTGCAGACAGTTGCTTGAGGGAAAGAAATTCATTATCTGGCCAAGCTGTAATAAATTTCAACACTAGATTGACATCCCACATAACATTATATTTAGGAGCTGGAGGAAAAACAGATCTTACTCCCTTTAAGAGTTGACAGATGAGAGGGTGTTCACCAGTTGGTCTGCCGTTAACTCTATGATGCTCAGCGGAAATGGCAGATCTGTAGGTATTGATAGTACGATAAGCCTTACCTTGGGAGGCTAAAGAAGCCAAGAAATTCACAACCAACACTACATCAGCTGAAAAGGGATCTGAATTCCTGCCCAGACACCAGCTGGACCAAATGGCCCATGCGGATTTGTAAGCCTTCGAGGTAGCAGGGGCCCTGGCCTGATGGATGAGTCTGAGAGCATCCTCCGAAATTCCTGGGGTTCTCCAGGACGACCCGAAATCTTCCAGGCAATGAGAAACAGAGAGTTGTTGAGAACTATGTGGTGTTGTCGACCTTGGGGATCCAAAAGAAGATCGGGGAAATGAGGAAGCCATACAGGATGGTCGGTTGTTAACACTAATAGAGTTGGATACCAAGGTTGAGCTTGCCAAAATGGGGTTATCAGGACAAGTATGGATCGTTGTCTTCGAACCTGTGCCAGAACCCGAGGAACGAGAAGGAAGGTAGGGAAAGCGTAAAGAAGGGACGATGGCCGGAACTGAAGGAGAGCGTCTGTGGCGAGAGCCTGGGGGTCTGGTCTCCAACTGAAAAAGGAAGGAAGGTGAGAATTGAGGCGAGAGGTGAAGAGGTCTATGGACATTGTGCCAAAGAGGGAAGTAAGCTGATTGAATATGGAAGGGTGCAAACGCCAGTCGCTGGAATCGTGAAGATGTCTGGAATACCAATCCGCAACTGTATTCAGACGGCCTGGTAGGTAAATTGCTCTGACAGAGATTTGTCGAGAGAGACAATATTCCCAAAGATGTTTTGCCAGGGTAGAGAGGATCTTGGACCTGGTGCCCCCTAAATGATTGATATATCTGACGGCTGTTAGGTTGTCCATTCTGAGAAGAATAGTGCAGCTTACCTTGTCTTTTGTAAATGAGCGGATGGCAAAGGAACCTGCAAGCATCTCTAAACTGTTGATGTGCAAGAACGACTCCTTCAGAGGCCATGCGCCTCCAGTCGAGAACTGATCACATCTTGCGCCCCAACCCGTCCGACTTGCATCGGATTCTAATACAAGATCTGGGGCGGCAGAGAAAATGGTTCTTCCGTTCCAGGTGTCTAGGTGAGTCAACCACCAGAGAAGCTCTTCCCTGGACTCGGAGTCTAGGACTAAATGATCGGAATAGGCCAGACCCTTGTGAAGATGACGGATCTTCAACCGTTGAAGGGCGCGGTAATGCAACGGACCGGGAAAAATGGCTTGGATAGAGGAGGCGAGGAAACCTACAAGGCGAGCCAGAGTTCTGTGGGAGATGTGAGAAAGAGAGAGGGATTGACGAATCTCTTTTTTGATTAAGGAGACCTTGTGTTGAGGAAGTTGAAGAATTGAATGAGTAGTGTCTATGAGAAAACCAAGGAATTCTAGCTTTTGAGTTGGAAGCAAGGCTGATTTTTGAAAATTGATAAGGAAACCCAATTTGAGAAGAAGATCTTGACAGAACTGTAGGTGAATTAGGAGAAGTCGTTTGTCTTGTGCCATCAAGAGAAAATCGTCTAGATAAAGAATCAGGCGAATACCTTGGGAGCGGAGAAAAGCCGCCACAGGTTTGAGAATCTTGGTGAAACACCAAGGAGCGGATGAAAGCCCGAAAGGAAGAACTTTGAATTGGTAGAACAAGTTGTGCCATTGAAATTGCAGAAATTTTCTGTGTGAGGGGTGAATTGGGACCGTGAGGTAAGCATCCTGAAGGTCTAGTCTGACCAACCAGTCGCCTTGAAGTAAAATATCCCTGAGATGAAGAATGGTCTCCATCTTGAAGTGTCGATAAACCACAAAGTTGTTGAAATTTTTTAAGTTTAGAACTAGTCGAAACTTCTGATTTTTCTTCTGCACCAGGAAAATGGTGCTGAGAAAACCCGAAGTGTCGAAAAGCACTGACTCTATGGCTTGTTTGGCGAGGAGAGATTGAATCTTGTCGTGGAGCAGTTGATTTTGTTCTTGAGAAAACACTAGAGGAAGAGGGAAAAGGGACTGAGTTGGTGGTTGATAAAACTCTAAGAGGTAACCTTAAATAGATTGAATTACCCAGGGATCTGAGGTGAGAAAACGCCATGAGTCTAGAAAAAGAGCTAGTCTGCCTCCTACTGGAGGAAGGTCAAAATTGGAAGCACTTACCGGAGACTTGTTCTCCTTTATTGATATATCCCTCTGACGATAGCCTCTTGAGCGGCGGGGGTAGAAACGCGGCTTGTATCCTGAGTAGGTGTCAAGCTGGGTTTGTTGATTGTAGGAGTCTCGGTTGGCATAATGACCTCTGATGGAACGGCAGGCAAAGCGACTCCTGCCTTTGCCAGCCCTGCCAAAAACCCGAGAAGAAAAAATCTTCTTGATAGAAACCTGAGCCTTGTCTAGGGAGGCAAAGGTGGAGATGTACTTGCCCAACTCCTTGATAAAGGAGTCTCCAAATAAAAGGCCGTTAGCTGAAGGACCCTCATCCTTGTGGCTAATGAGGTCAATTTAGGGTCAATCTTGAGCAGGAGACTCTCTTGTCGTTCAATGGACAACTGGGAGTTTGCATTACCCAGCATACAGATGGCGCGCTGCGCCCAGTTAGAAAGGACTACGGGATCAATTGGTGTATTGTCCATCTTGGCTTCCTCAGCCATATCAAAAATTCTGGTGAGGGGACCCACTAAATCCAAAAGTTTGTCTTGGCAGCCTGACCAAGCTCTTTCGACTCCTTTTTTAGGGTCTTTACCAAATTTGGTGAAAAACATAAGCATGTTGGGATCAATGGTGGGTGTAGCAGTAATATTATAAGGCAAGGAGGGACGGGGACATTCGGATTTGAGTTTGTTACGAGCCACCTTGTCTAAGGAATGGCGTAGGAAAAAGGAAACGTAATCTGCAACGTGGTCAGCAGGATTCCACTCTTTAGAGTTTGGATGAACCATCAGGGAAGGATCAAACAAAGGTCCACCTGAATGGTCCACCAAAGCCTGAGACACCGGGTGAACGTCACCACCGTCATTAGGAGAAATTCTACGCCTTTTCTCCGGAGGCCCGTAATAATAAGGATCAGAAGATCCGTCCATATCATCTGTATGACTGGGAGAGTCATCATCGTCATCATCGGTGTCTTTTACGTGAGTAATATGGAGTGGAGAATGAGGGGGTCCCGATTTGGATACCTCTCGGGTGGAAGGTCCAGCAGAAACGCCTTTTGAAGGTCCCGGAAGGGAAACCACACGTTTCTTGCCTTTCGTAGAAGGCAAATGGGAAGCCGAAATAATCTTGGAGAGAGAGGCTTCAAGGTTCTTGGATACGTCCAACATAGAAACAGAAACTGCCTTCTGGACAGAGTCTGTAATGAAGGACTTCAGTGATTCCTGAATAAAATGGGATTCTTCCTCGTCAGCCATAACTAGGAACTATTAAATTATATAAAGATTTTAAATATATAAACTATATTAAAACAAAAATTGAGTAATACTCTTAGGAGCCCACTAGTTAAAAAGGGGAATTAAATTATGCTACCGACGACCACAGCGCGCTGTGACCGGTAATAACTAATAAAATAAATAAATAAATAAATACGTCGGGTAGACAAAGCAATGCTGAGAAAAAATGGACCAGACTCGCGTCTGTAACGGTAAAAGGAAACCACTAACAGACGCGTGTAAATAAAACCCAGGCAACGCGTCAAGACGCGAGCAGAGGAATTTGAGGAATGTCGGTATGCAGCCGGGTGTCAGGAAATGGCTGACAGGCCGGCTGCGTGCGCGCACACGCGCGCGTCAACAACGGTGAAAGACGACCGTTGTAGGACGCGCTGAGAGAAACAGAGAGCGCGTCAAGGAAATACGTTTCTATACAATTTAAACAGACTAAGAAAACACCTTATTAATATAACATTGAATATTTTCATGGAGAACAAAATATTGGTACTTATCTTGACTGCGAGCAGCAAGAAAAGAGGACTTGTTGTTCGCAGTCAGGATACTAGTACTGCATTACGACGTCCTATTGGATGGTTACCTTATGATGTCATTTTGTAGTTTTTGTTTGGAAATGTAGTTTTTCTTCTTGGCTGCTGTTAAAATTAAAGCAAGAAAAGACTGTATAATATGAGCCTCCGGTCTTGTAATAAAATTAAAGTCGTGCTTTCTGTTCCTTAAAACATTGTCCACAAGGATCATTTGTGAGGCAATGTGTAGGCTGTTTTGAGCTAACATCCTAATTATTATTTAGTTATCTATCAGGGATTTCTTAGGACTGTGTGCCTTGAGCATGCTGAGCACCAAGAGCAGGAGGAGGTTTGGCTCAAGGCTGCATAATTGATGTCAAAGGAAAGTCAGCAACAACTTTTCACACCTTTAAGCAGAACATCCCAAAGAGACAGTGGCGTTCTTCAATTCCAGTGTATTCAAGGCTGGCTTTAGCACTAGTGGTGCCAAGAGCGACAATCGTTTCTCACAAACCCTCATGGCCTCCTCCTCAGATTCCCTCACTGTCACCAAGCAAAAATGCCCCTCATATCTCCATAGACCCTCTGTTGCATACATTTCATTTGTTTTTAAAGCGCTGGTAAATGATGGCTTTACTAATCCACTCAGCTATTCACTTGGAACACAGATCAATTCTTTACAGCAGTCATATTAACCCTCTGTGCTACTTTATGGCAAGTTAAAACTGCACTAGACAGAACTCCATCCCTCTCTCCAGCAGGAACATTGATCACAAGAGTTATCTTGACATTTTTATTGCTGCCTGAAAACTGGACACACAACAAACTCTGCAGCAGGTGCTTTTCATTTGTAAGGGTTGGCTGAATACAATGCTCCTCCTGAGGTCAGGCCCGGCTCCAGGTCAGCACCTAGTGCGGCCGCACTGGTTACACCACCCTAAAGCCGGCACTGAGTGTGTCAGGTCAGACCATGGGTATGTTAACAGCCAAGAAGTGATCATCCAGGTGCATCTCTGTGCAGTTGGGAATGTAAGAAAGAATGTTATTTAACTCCCACCAGAACCTAGTTAGATTTTATTGCTGTTCCTTGCCTGCTCTAAGAGTATTTTTATGAGGACTTTTTTGTTGAATAGTGTTACCATAAACTTTTTGTTTGTCAGTGAGCTGAAATTGTAAATCAATCGGAGGTTGTGAACAGTATTTCTTTTCTGTGGCCCGAAAACGTTTGTGAGCCATGCAGGCCTTATTGAAGGTGACTCTTAGCAACTTTGGATGTCAGTTTAATTATTGTTATGCGGGATTTACAGAATCTGATCTTTTCCTGTCTAGGACTAGCCATATGCATGACTTATTAATTGACGTTTTCTTCTGGTGTGTGTACACTGCACTTACATAGTAGTCAAGCATTGGTAGGACGAAGGTGCTTATTTGGTGTTCCTTGTGGTGGAAGGTAAACATGGGTGCAACTTTACATAGCAGGTTTTTTTGCGTGTGTTCAGTCTTAAATACGGCATTCACTAGAAGGGCGAATGCCGTGTAATATTAGGAGCATAGATCTCTTGACTATTAATATAATAAACTACTATGGCTTTCATGGTAAACTGTTAGCATATCAAACAAATGTGATCCGTTATTCACTGCTGTGCCATAACACCAGTTAAAAACTAAACAAAGTTCTCACTGCTTTATTGCCATAGACTTTGGAGGCAGTAAAGTGGCCACTTACCCTTATGTGCCCCAATCCCCCTGGGGTTCTAGCAACATAAAGAGAAGCGGTGGGCGGTGGTGCACATTGTGACATAGGCGTCCACTGCTTCTCCTTTCTCCTGTGGATTTGCACAAAAGGTAGCGCTGGAGGCAGCTGATCTCTTCAGGCTAGACAGTCTTTTGCATCATAATGTGTTGACAAACATGATGCTTGGGGTAGTGCTTGGGGACCACTACCTCTCTGGGGCTAAAATGAAATAACCAGTGGGGTCCGTTTCAGACCCTCTGCCCTGGGAACCGCCACTTCCCTGGGGCAAATCAAACATTTGAGGGGGCCAACGTGGCCCCCCTCGAGGAGTCAATGATGGCCCTGGGGACTGCCACCCCTCAGGGCCAGCTCCTACTATGTCCCTGGGTGCCTACAGCTGACAGCCCCCACCAAGCAAAAGCAAACAAAGTCCACTTTCTGATAGCGGGAGCTGTCAAACAGCTTCCGCTGTCAGAAAGCAGAGTTTTCATCTTTTTCCCTGAATGCTAATATGCGTGCAGGGAAACAGATGAAAACATTGCTCTCACAAGCAGGGAGCCGCAGGACAAGGGGAGCTGGCTAAGACCATGGGGGCCTTCAAGCTCCCCCCACAGTCCTGTCATTCTCTCTGTCTCACTGGAAGAGAGAGAGAGCATTATAGTAAGGAGTCACCTATGGCCTAAAGGTTAAGGTCACATACCCCCCACTGAAAGTTTAGGGTTGTACTCCAGGTGAGTCTGTATTCATTTTCCTTCTTTGAATTCTTTTAAACTTCAAAATGTTAAGGTTCATACTGAAAGGTTGATCTCAGGTCAGGTCTTGCAGGAAAACTTTGCCACGCACGGCAGAAGGCCATGCACGGTGCAAGGTTAGGAGCTTATAGGGGGTTGGCCTCAGGTCTTGGCTGCAGGCAAGGCCCTGCAGCCAACCGCCACCACGCATGCCGAAAGCCATGCGTAGTGTGGTTGGATTAAATATAGTAATAAAAATTGCTATACGTTAACAAAAACATAGAAATTCACTTAAAAAACAATGGTTACAGGGACATTGCCGTTAGGATCACATTATAAACGTAAAAACCATAGAAATTCACCTGTTACAGTTATAGTTATCTCAAGTAACTCTAACTCAAGCTCTAAGGTAACTATAACTTGTGCCCTCGCCATGCACTGCTAATTGCCCCACAAATTACGCCTCTCATGACATCTGTGATAACATCATTGATGATATCAATGAAATATTTGCAGTAACATTTTTGACGAAAAAACTGTGCATGGTGAGGACCCGAGTTATAGTTACCTTAGGGTTCGGGTTATAGTTACTTGAGATAACTCTAACTATAACAGGTACATTTCTACGGTTTTGTACTTTTAAAGTATGAGTCTAACTATAACAACCCTGTAACCTTTGTTTTTTTAAAGAAAATAAATATATATCACTTATTTTAATTATGCTTACCTGTGTGGTAAAGGGCACATGCATGGTAAAGACAAGCGTTGTAAAAAATGTGTGGGGAAGGCATGCATGTTAATTGTCAGCATTGTAATGTCATACAGCCATGCCAGCAGAGTGGCAGTCAAAGGATGGGTTGTAAGGCTGGAGTAGGGGAAGGGCAGCTTGTTCACCTGAATGCTGAATTGCCTATTGTGAAACCAGAAAACCTGGTCTCAATCCTGGCTTTCTCATATGACTAAATTATGTGATCCTAGGCACTTGTTTTATTTCACTCACTGCTTTTGCTTCATTATCACATATAAAAGGAACTCTAAGTACATGACTTCAGAATGTGCATTGTAAAAAACCTTGTCTTGTGTTTTCTTTCCTAAACTATAATGTTGTCTGTGTATAATAGAAATCCAGGCCACTCAGAGGGTGCACATAACAACTGACTTGTCACTTAGTTTACTATTTGCATTGTTGCCAGAGTCAAGTGGAGCATGAACGTTTCACTATCACTTTTATGAAAATATACTTCTGAATGCAGGGATAGAATCTGATGTACACGGATGTCATGTAGGGGTCACCAGGGGTCGCAGCAGCAACCCCCAGCTTGCCCGTTGGCAAAAACAGTGCCAGGAACAGAGAAGAAGCTCTTCTTTATGGAGGCTGGTTGGAGACTCCACTTCATTGTTTTCAAATCGTCTTTTTATTACACGGATAGTGCATAATAAATTATTCACTATTAGTGCAATAAAAAAGTGGAGTACAGTTAGCTGGAATATGACCCTACTTGGTTGCTGAGGTAAGTAAAAACACTTTTAAATGTATGTTGTGTGCATGCTTGTGGGTGAGAGTTTGTTTATGTAAAAGAGAGTATGTCTGTGAGTGAATGTGTGTTTGTGTAAGCATGTGTGGGTGAGTGGAAGTAAAGATGAACTGGCATGTGATGTTACTTCCGCTGCTACCCGTGGCATTGTGGTGAATTGAGGCCCATGCTGATGTACTAAGGTGAAATGCTTCTGTGTGTAAATTAAATCCACTTTTTTTAATTTTGAAGAGACTTTATCATAATTTTACATGTTTGTTGCAAGTAGTCTCCAAAAATGAAGGTGTTCCTAAAGTTAAGTGGTGCAGGACACCTTAGTTACTTCCTTTCATTAACTTCAGTTAACCTGTAAATAATTGCTTTCTCTGTACTTAACCTCTTTCTCAGTGTTAGTGCTGAGTAGGGAAAACAGCAGGTCAGTGCTGCTGTTGACCACAGGCTACATGTAGAGGGCAGGGTGGCTGTAAGCTGCCCCGGTCCGTAATTTGAGTATCACCCAGAAAGAGAGTGCCACTCACCTCTGTACCTTGGTGTGAAGCTGTATTTGGCCTGTTTGTGTGCAAGAGCAGGGGAGGACAGAAGGAGCAAGACAATTTTAGTAGATATGATTTTGTTTTTTCCCTTTCCGAAAGCAGTGTTGCAACTTGTATTGCTGTGCTGTGATTTGCAATTAGTATATTAGTAAATCTGTCACCTGGTGTTTTCTCTGTATATAAGGAGGGTTGGAGACTAGAAATCGGAGGGCCACAGATAAGGCAATAAAAGAACCTTCATTTTTTTGAAGAAGGCTATATTTTGCACATGGCCCACAAAACTCTTTGGGCCTGATCACAAGTTGACGTGTTATTTATCACCCATGATAAATAACAATACCACAGGGTACATTATTTATCAGGTGTGCTTAAAAACATCTATTATGAGTTTATGGAGAATAACATACATATTTCTATGTTTAATGCTGTATTCTATGATAAATACCCTATATTTTCCCCTTTTAAATTTCGGCAGGTCAAACCTGATGAAATTTGATGACGGTTGGGTTATTTACGCACCCAATATTTATCAACGTGTTAAATAAAACCAAACTCATAATTCTGACTCGTGCGTTATCTGAGGTCGACACACAGGATAAAATTAACCGCCCAACTTGCAAACAGGCCCTTTGTGGCAGGAATTAGCAAAAGGGAGTTTTTCACTTTAAGAATCTAAGGCCCATATTTATACTTTCATAGCGCCGCTTTTGCGTCACTTTTTGACGCAAAAGCGGCGCAAACTTACAAAATACAATTGTGGGCCATATTTATACTTTTCGACGCACAACTGCGCCAACGCAGTTGTGCGTCAAAAAATCTAACGCCATTCTGAAGCGCCATGCGGGCGCCGTATTTATTCAATGACGTTAGCCGGCGTTAGCCGGCGGAGCTGCCTGGTGTGCGTCAAAAAAAATGACGTACACCAGGCAGCGCCGGCGTAGGGGAATATGGAGCTTGGGCGCCAAAAAATGGGGCAAGTCAGGCTGAGGCAAAATTTTCGCCTCAACCCGATTTGCGCCATTTTTTTTGACTCCCAAACCCCATTAAAATGACTCCTGTCTTAGCAAAGACAGGAGTCATGCCCCCTTGCCCAATGACCATGCCCAGGGGACTTATGTCCCCTGGGCATGGTCATTGGGCATAGTGGCATGTAGGGGGGCACAAATCAGGCCCCCCTATGCCACAATTTTTTTAAAAAAAAAATACTTACCTGAACTTACCTTAAGTTCCCTGGGATGGGTCCCTCCATCCTTGGGTGTCCTCCTGGGGTGGGCAAGGGTGACAGGGGGTGTCCCTGGGGGCATGGGAGGGCACCTCTGGGCTCCTTCCGAGCCCACAGGTCCCTTAACGCCTGCCCTGATCAGGTGCTAAAAAACGACGCAAAAGCGGCTGGATGTCATTTTTTTTGACCCGCCCACTCCCGGGCGTCATTTTTGCCCGGGAGTGTAAATACGGCGCACATGCCTCCGAGTCATTTTTTAGACGGGAACGCCTACCTTGCATATCATTAACGCAAAGTAGGTGTCCACGCTAAAAAATGACGCAAACTCCATGAACTTTGGCGTTAGACGCATCTAACGCCAGAGTATTAATATGGAGTTCGTTTTGCGTCGAATTTGCGTAAAAAAAAACGACGCAATCCGGCGCAAACGGAGTATAAATATGCCCCTGTATTTTTAAGTTTGCGCCACTTTTGCGTCAAAAAGAAGACGCAAATGCGTCGCTAATAAAGTATAAATACGGGCCTAAGTGACGTAATAAACAATCCAAACTTCCCCCTCTTTGGCTTCCTACCCCTTGGTAAACAACAGCCTTTCTTTTAATACCTACCCTTTATAGTTTTCTTCTTTGTGTAGTGAAAGGAAGACAGGTCCTTCGGAAGGTGAGCCACTGAAAAATGTAAGTTCCATTCAGAAGAATATTCATCAGACCTGAAGAATAAATTTCACCTTAGTGTTGTGAGAATTCAGGCATAAACGATTTATCTAAACTAGGTCGCTCTCTGTTGCTGCCACCCATTACAAGTTACATTGTGCAAAAATAGAAAAATTGCGATTTGCTAAGTTTGCTATTGATTTGTGAAAATCGCGGATCTGAAATGTTAGCTAATAATTATTTTCTACAGTTTTTATTTTACAAAATAATAATATATTCGTTTTTATCCCCAGATTCAGTTGAACAGCCGAGGCCTAATATATTCTGTTGGCTTGCTGTTGGCGTCTGTTTTTGTCACGGTTTGTATATTTTATTTGCTTTGAACAAAAGTCATAGACTCAATTTTTCAACTTTTCTCCAAGTCTTCATTATGTGCCCTAATTCGACTCGATTTCTGATAACATGGTTTCACATGATGCTGTTGCATGCTTTGAGCAGTATTGTGGCAACGTTTTTTATATAGGCAATGAGATACGACTGCGCCAGCTTGACTTTTGGCGGGAAAGTTAAAAGTGAATGCACCCCTCCCATAATGGGCTCACTTCTGCTGCCATCATGTCAGCAGAATTTGATGGTTATGTAGCACTTCTGGATATTCGTAGGTTGCTTCTTCTACAGAGAAGGGGAAGGGAGGGGGAATGACAGAGTGTGTGTTGTGGTTAATTTCCCATTGTGAGAACGATAGACAATGTGAGAACGTCAGTACTTAAGTGAGAGAGGCAATGTCCAACTTCTCTGTGAAGCTCAAGTCAGGCTTGGTTTACCTTGTGACGTTGATCCATGAGCCACACTCTTATGCCCATATTTAACGTCATTTTCACAATGCAGGGAAGCGTTGTATTTGACTCAATACAGCGTATCCCTGTGTTGTCCCCTGCACTGGCTCTAAGTTGAGCTACCTAGCACCAACGCAGGCATGTCGGTGTTGAGAGGTTTGATTGTTTATGTGTGGGAAGATGTCCCTTCCTGCACATAAACAATGACTAATAGCGATTTGGCACTTCTGTGTGTGCTGCAGAATGCAGCATCACACACAGAAGTGCTAAAGCGTCATTTTGAAAGGATTGTTTATGAGCAAGAACACATAAACAATCATGTCAGGCATTTTGCTCTTTCTATGCATGGTGCAGAATGAAGCACACATAGAAAAAGCAAAAAACTAGGAGGAATAAAAGTATTCTTCCTCGTTGTGCCTTGCGAACGCCATCCATGGGATGGCGTTAGATTTTGGCGCTGCCTCAGGTTTACGAAATCCCAACACAGCTGATCCGGGGGCCGCACAGACTCACACCAAAGGGCAGGAGCCCTTTAAATTTGGAATAGCGCTCCTGCCGCGCTTCCAACACAGCTGATCCACGGGCCGCACAGACTCACACCAAAGGGCAGGAGCCCTTTAAATTTGGAATAGCGCTCCCGCCGCGCTTCCAACACAGCTGATCCGGGGACCGCACAGGCTCACACCAAAGGGCAGGTGCCCTTTAAATTTGTAATAGCGCTCCCGCCGCGCTTCCAACACAGGCGCTGCCTCAGGTTTACGAAATCCCAACACAGCTGATCCGGGGGCCGCACAGACTCACACCAAAGGGCAGGAGCCCTTTAAATTTGGAATAGCGCTCCCGCTGCGCGGGACGCGCGCTGGTGCACCCGGGCCAAGACCGGGCCAAGACCGGCCCATCTACGCCCGTCTTCGACTGAATGAGGTCGGGCCGGGCCCTGTTTCTTTACTCCTCAATTCAGATCCTGGAGCCTGATTTGGCCTAAATCCATAGTTTGCCTGCTAGAAGGAGCGTCTTGCTGTCAAGAGACCGGACACAACCACAGTCTCCAGGTTATATCTTCCTGTTGTTTTCTATTTCTATTTTCGGATTATGGGGAAAAGAAAGGCTGTTGACCCACCGGCTCCATTGGAAGGTATAAAAAAGCAGAAAAAGCGACCTAGGAAATCAACTATTAAGGCTGCTCAAGGGGAACCGAAATCACTTGATGAGATCGATCTACTTTTCGAGGAGGTGGAGGCTATACTTAATAGTGAACTAGGGCCCATATTTATACTTTTTGACGCTAAACTGCGCTAACGCAGTTTAGCGTCAAAAAGTTTTGCGCCGGCTAACGCCATTCTGCAGCGCCATGCGGGCGCCGTATTTATTGAATGGCGTTAGCCGGCGCAAGCAGACCGGCGCTGCCTGGTGTGCGCGAGAAAAACCACGTACACCAGGCAGCGCCGGCGTAGGGGGAAAATGGCGCATGGGCGTCTTAAAATGGGGCAAGTCAGGTTACGTCGAAAAAATCGTCGTAACCCGACTTGCGCCATTTATTTTCGACGCCCATCCCCCATCAACATGACTCCTATCATTGTAAAGATAGGAGTCATGCCCCCTTGCCCAATGGCCATGCCCAGGGGACTTCTGTCCCCTGGGCATGGTCATTGGGCATAGTGGCATGTAGGGGGGCACAAATCAGGCCCCCCTATGCCACCAAAAATTATTAAAAAAAAATAAAAAAAATACTCACCTGAATGTCCCTGGGGTGGGTCCGTCCAGCCTTGGGTGTCCTCCTGGGGTGGGCAAGGGTGGCAGGGGGGGTCCCTGGGGGCAGGGGAGGGCACTCTGGGCTCATTTTGAGCCCACTTGTCCCTTAACGCCATGCCTGACCCAGGCGTTAAAAAGCGGCGCAAATGCGCCGTTTTTAGCAACGCCCACTCCCGGGCGTCTCTTTTGCCCGGGAGTATAAATACCACGTAAAGGCCTGGGAGTCATTTTTTAGACGGGAACGCCTCCCTTGCATATCATTAACGCAAGGAAGGGGTTCACGCTAAAAAATGACGCACATTCCGGGAACTTTGGCGCTATTCGCCTCTAACGCCATAGTATAAATATGGCGTTAGTTTGCGTTAGTTTTGCGTCGAAATTGCGTCAAAAAAAACGACGCAATTTCGGCGCAAACGGAGTATAAATATGCCCCTAGGTACTCATGGCCTCTTGCCCCCGAAGAAGCCTCCAATCCAACCTAAAAAGATCCAGGAGTTTTTCACCAAGAATAGAAAAGTTCGATCAGCAATTTCTGGGGGCTCAACAGATTGCGTAGGGAAGTCATCTACTGCTAACGCCACTGTTCCCTCACTTCAACAGGGTATCGTGGCTCGTAGCAGTATCTCCAATCCTTCACAATCTCAGGGGATCTTGCAAGTGGAGGAAATAGAACGTATACCCCTACCATTGAGTCCTGAGATAAGGTTGGCCCCTAATATTCCATGTAAAAATCGTTTTGAGCTTCTGTCTGAGGGAAGTGATTTGATTGAGGCCCACGACCCCTATACAGCTGTTATAGCTACTGAAGCTGCTGCCACTTCCCCTCCTATTACTATTAATATGTGTTCTGATTTGTCTGCCAGCGTAGCTAAATTGCCTTTAATTCTCCAGAGAGTAGACAAAATTAAGGAATTAGTATTGCAGATAACTAAACCTATTTCAGGGGAATATGGCTCATCAATTGGGATGCAAATGTCAGAAGTCAGAGACAGAAGGGGCAGGTGGAACTTTGGTAGTAGATTCTGCTACATCTAATACTAATACATGTGAGGGGCCAACTTATCATGCCCAGAGATCAGGAGCCAATAGGAGGGCCGCAGAAGGTAACATATCTTCTCACATTAACCATCCTAAAAATAAATACACTGGGGGCAACAGTACTCCCCTCGGTGGAGATAAGATAAGGAATGGGGAAGACCATATCGGTAGCTTCTTTCCCCCTTCGAATTGTCATTCCACTACGAGGCAAAATCCTTCTACCAATATATCAAAAAATAGGGATAGCCCTTTTCTAACTAATAGAAAGTTACTTGCATACCCTCTAACTAAGGATCCAGCTTGCACTTTCTCTTATCGAAGAATGAATAGTGCTCTAGATGTGTCTCTAAATAGTATTGGTCCTAGACACAGAGCCAACACTCTTTCCCTAACTAATGTCCCAAAGTTGCCACCCAGGTCTGTTGAGGGCCAAGAGTCTAGACTCAATAAGGTTATTTACTGGCTACGCAATCGGCAGGGATGCCTTTCAGTTATACGCTCGGACATTCTAAAAACTGAAAGATGGTGCCCCTCTGGGTCAAATCTTGATGTAATTATGATTGTGTTTTTGGATAAATTCTTGGCTGACCAACTTATTGACTCTGTTGCACGCAAGGGACAGCACAAGGAGCTAAAAGGAGGAGGCATCAGGCTAGTTTCTAATCTAACTGACTCAAAACAGGCTCCTGTGTCTGGTGCCATAGCCAATGTTAATGAGAGAGGCTTTAGGGAGGAAGGCGTATCTTTGCATCATGGTTCTGTATGACTGTCTTCCACCCAGAAAGCCGTCAATCAGGATACTTTAGTGGCATCCATAATAGACAAATCAGACAAGACCCTTGTTAATGAACCGAATTATAAGGATGCTCTACCCTCCAAACATGGGACTGTAACGGGAACTAATGGGTTATCCATTATGACTTGGAATCTTGCTGGTCTTGCTAGGAAACCGGATGATGTGGACTGGGTTGCCTACATCAAGTCACAAGATGTGTGTCTTTTCCAAGAAACCTGGGTTGAGGACCAATCAAGTATGGATGGTTTTCTCTCTTTTAATATCCCTGCACAGCCATCAGAGAAAGCAACTGGTCGAGCGAAAGGGGGACTTTTAATTCTTTTAAATTCAAAGCTCCAATGTGACTATAAGGTTTTAGAATTTGATTGTCCCGATTTGATGGGCTTACAAATTTATTTTCATCAAAATTTTAACATAACTCTTATCAATGTTTATGCCCGTTCTGTTGCACGTGGTACAGAATCACATATTTTAACTCTACTTTCTGATTTTTTAGACACGATACAAACTAATTCCTATTTAATTATTGCAGGGGATGTAAATTGCACCTTTGAACCCTCAGCATTTCTTAGTGACTTAACTGTGGAAGAGGACGAATTATGGTGGATTGCACAATTGGATGGTGATAGTTATCCTCCACGCTCTCGTGTCGCAGCACAGCTCGCTACATTATGCTTAAAGTTTGGCCTAAGGGCCTGCAATGGTCGAACTCCTTCTGATTTAAACCTTGCACCGACATTTCTACGAGGTTCTGTGGCCAGTGTAATTGATTATTTTTTGGTGGATGTGCGTCTCTGGCCACTGCTGCTTGACATGAGGGTAGATTCAAGATGCGAGAGTGATCACTTCCCATTGCTGCTTACCCTTTCTGGGAATATCTTTGGTAGAACCTCGAATACGCAACCATCAATGGTCCCTCCCCCTATTTTAAATAATGCTAAAACGAAGGTGAGGTGGCCCAAAGTCATGTCAAACCCCTATCTGCTCCGTAAGATTTATCAAGTGTTCTTAGATAATCTGTCAGCTTACGAAGACCTCGAGCCGGAAGCTATCCCACTTCTTGATATCCACGAAGATATGATGGTCAAACTTCAAAGTGTTTTTTACAAAAAGGCAGCCTTGGTAAGCCGGCAACACGGGGGTTCATCTAACAGTAGATGGTTTAATGATGCATGTATGAGGGCTAAGACCGAGCTAAGAAAAGCCATAAAGGCTGGGTCCACGGGGGCGATCAAACAAGCAAGATGTATGTATAAAAAGACAATTTTACAATCAAAGAAAACCTGGGAAGATGTTATTTGGCAGGATTTGTTAGATGCTACAAAAGCAAACAACAATACGCTTTTCTGGGAACTGCTGACGAAGCACGAGAGAGGGGGTAGGTCTAATCTAAGGAACCACATTCAACCCAAAACTTGGGTGGAGCACTTCTCTCTCTTGTATGAAGGAACTATCTCCACTGGGGCTGTTGACTGTGATAAAGTGGGATTAGACCCTCTAATTTTACAAAATGCTAACCTTGCCACTTCTCCACCTGATGGGAATCCATATAACTCTGAGAGTTATATTTGTTTCTCCTTAGAAGAAGCTGCAGAGGCTATCAACTCTTTAAAGTCAGGTAAAGCCCCAGGTCCCGATAAAATTCCAGGCGACCTTTATAAATCAGAGTCATCTATATGGACCTGGTATATCAATCTACTGTCAAATAAAATCACAAAAGGAGGACAGATCCCTGAGACGTGGAAGGGTGCAGAAATTATCCCAATTTACAAAAAGGGTAATGTAAGTCTTCCAATCAATTACAGACCGGTCAGTTTAATCGACAATTTACAAAAAATCTTTGCCAAACAGTTGCTAGTTAGACTATCGAACTGGGTGTCGGAGCAGCAGATCCTTTCACCGCTCCAGGCAGGGTTCCGCTCTAGAGTTAGCACGGTTGACCAGGCTTTCAGGTTGACCGTGCTACACTGGAAATATGTAGTCTTGGCAAAGCAAACTCTATATGTCATTTTTGTTGACCTACGTTCTGCTTTTGATTTGGTCCCAAGAGATAAGCTTTGGGGAGTGTTACACAAAATAGGGGCAGCACCCGATATTATCCATCTATTAATACGCATGCACGAAGGCACATACGCGCAAGTAAGATGGGGTAATCAAGGTGAATTGACTAACAAATTTCCCATTAAAAGAGGTGTCCGTCAGGGATGTGTGCTTGCACCACTTCTGTTTTCTTTATTCATCAACGAGGTGGTCCAAGAACTAATGACATGCCAGAACGATGCTCCCACACTAGTCAATCAGAAAATTCCAATTCTCCTTTTTGCGGATGACTCTCTATTGATTTAAAAAACCCCTATGGGGTTGCAAATTCTTGTGGACAGATTTAAATCATTCTGCTGGAATTTTGGTTTAGAGCTGAACTTGAAGAAAACGAAATTTATGGTGCTTCGCTCTGGCCCTCGTAAGAAATGTACTATTCGGTAAGATGGAGCTATTTTGGACCAGGTTAGCTCCATTGACTACTTGGGTGTGAGACTTACAGATACACTCCTTTGGGAGGAACAAGTTGGCAAGAGTGCTGGGCTTTTGCAACATCGGGCAGCATCCATATTGCGCCTCTATAGGAATACGATCGCTAAAGTTGTGTCTCCGGCAGTAAAGATTTATGTGGCTAAGGCACAGGGTGCTGCTGTTTACGGCGCAGAGATATGGGGCATGGCAGATAGTAGTAGGATAACCAAAACTGAGAATAGCTTTGCACGGGCTTTATGTGCTTGCCCTACTAGTACCCCATTAGACCTAGGGTTTAAACGAATAGCTGATTTAATTATCTTACGGCCTCTAGTATATTGGGTGAGGCTTTGGGTAGTTCCCGAACTGGCCATATATAAGTTTTCTCTATTAGAATTGTTAAAAAGCCCTAACTCTACGTCAATCCCATGGATCAAACACGTATCCGGCTGGTTTTGCACGCTGGGATTGAGGAACTTTTGTGAGACTCCCCAGCAACTCGTAAAGTCCCATGTTAAAGTACTGAAAGGAGCTTACTGGTACCACATACGTAATAATTACATTTCTCAAAAATCGAATGGTCATTTAACTAATTTGTTTATTGACTTTAAATGGTACCCAGAGTTCGAACTATATTTAGATATAATACCTGACTTATTAGGCAAAAGCTTGTATGCCAGATTTCGATTCGGAACATTACCTTTGAAGGCCTTGACGAGCAGATGGGGACCTAAGTTAAGCTCTGATATTTGTCCTGTATGTGGCACTTCTTCTGAAACAATAGAACATTTTATGTTTTTCTGTCCCGCTTACTCAACCCCAAGGCTTAAATGGATTCACAAAATCTGTCGGGAATTGAACTTAAGGGAATGTTTTTTAGCTTTGAGGATTTTAAAAAGCCATAATTCAAATGTGACAATTTATGCAGTAAGTAAGTTTTTAGTAATGGCATGGGGCATACGTATTTTTTATTTACAATGATTTGAAATTGTTACTAGTCGGGCAAACATGGATTTTACTTTTTCTTTTAAATTTTCCTATGATATTATGATGTTTATTTATATTTATATTGTACTGTATTGTATGCTTTGATGGTCTGTTGGCCGAATAAAGCTTATGTGTGAAACAAACGAAATCTCATAAATCTGAGGCAGCATCAAAATGCAATGGGTGTTGCTGTGGCACGCCCACATCAACAACCATTGCACGCCCCTTCCACGCAAAGGGCTGCGTGTGAAGGGGCCATATTTACAAGGTGGCGTTAAGCCACAACAAGTGGCTTAACGCCACCTTATAAATACGGCAAAGGGCATTGCACCACCAGAACGTCACAGAAAGTGATGCTCCGGTGGCGTTAGGGGCTTATAAATATGCCCCTTATGCTCTTTGGTTAGCAAGGGGCTAAGTGTGGCTTGGTAATGCATAGTGGATGACACCATTTTTTTTTACCCAAGTGTCTCAATTTGTGAGCGCCCATGGATGCCTAAGATCCACCATCAAGAGTATATGTGGGGACTGCATCAATATTAGGAAAGAGAGAGTTGCAGTGTGGAGGTCTTCTGAGCGAAAAGTCAAGAACCTGTGTATCTATCAACCCAGTGGTTTTACCACAAGCCTAATAGGACTTTCTGGGTTGTGTGATTGTTATACAGCTTTTGCTTAGAGTTGTTTGACTGTGCCATGATCCATCTGCTTAGCCAATTACTTTCTACTAAGACATGTGGGGGCTTTACAGCAGCTGTAAGAGAGACCAGCTCTCTGCCATGGAGAGATAATGAATGGTACAATGAGGAGGAAGGCAAAGACAAGGAAATAATGAATGAAACAGAATAAAAAAATGGGAGGACAGGCACAATTCAAAACACGCTCAGCAGCAGCAATAAATTACTGTTCAGTCAAATATTCGCTTTTATGAAAAAAGGGGTAGTTATATACGAACACAAAGTAAAATGCAGTGTTCACAAACAATACAAACAGTCCCCTGAGGTCAAGGTTGTAGTGTTTTATAGGAAGTTCCCTGAGTCCCACTTCCCACTTGCTAGTGATAGTGATTATTCCCCATTCAAGACAGGTGGCGTTCGGTTTAAACCCCACTAGTAGTCGGTGTCCCAGGAGTCTTACTCCAGTTCATTATGAAAGACAAAAGTGTTCCAGGGCCAAAGCACTATATGGGATGCAAGGTCTTTGGGGCTCTTTGACCCAAAAATCAGTCCCCCCACCCGGGCATGCGGGGTCACAGTTTTCACTCTGTACACTGTTTACAACCCAGTCAGCACAGCACAGTCTTCATGGTAGTCCAATCTGGCATATGGGCTCACCAACTTAGCTCAGCACACAGGCTACGGTCCGACTGGCAAGGCAGCACTTCTTCACAGTGGCCCTACCTGGCATACGTGCCACTGACTTAGCTCTGCACATGGGATATGGCTCTGTTCGGCACTACAGAGTTTTTCATAGCAGCCAGGCCTGGCTTATGGGTTCGCCATATAGGCAATGACACAATGGGCGCAGCAACAGTCACAGCTCACTTAACGTGGCCTTCCTCTGGCATACAGGGCTCACTGACTTTTCCCTGCACATGGACAACAGCTTGATTGATGGAACAGATGTCTTCTTATACCTCACTACATCGACAGGATATCCTACTAGACCCTCCTCCCTCTAACATGTTCCTCTTCCTCACTGAGCATTCTAAGCTTGGCAAGAGGGCAGGCACTGGTACTCCAGGGCAGGGGGTCTTCAAGTCCATAGGTGATGGCCCTCTCACCAGCAGGGGGAATGGCAGCCCTTAGTCCCCATTCCTGGTTACAGGCAGAAGTCTTCCAGAGCTTCTCCTCCTCGCACAGCCGACTGGCTGCTTGACAGTTAAGTTTTTGGGGCCTCACCTCCCATCTTAGTGTCCATTTCCAGATACTAAAGATGAGTTAGAATCTGAGACTTTGAAGTTTTTGTTGGTGGTCTGCTTCCTTTTGAAGTGCCCTCTCCTCTGACATGCCCTTCCTCCAGATGGCAGCCTGTCACATCAAGAGTACCTCCAGATCTGATAGCCTCCCCAAAATACACACCATGGGTGTGACTAGAGGTTCACACCTGGATGTTAGCCACTGTGATATGTGTCTCAAAAAGTTATCCCGGGCCACAGGCTTATCCTTTATGATTCTCCTCTTAGTCCTATCTCCTTCCTGAGATGTGCCATGCCCCTTGCTAGTGACCTTTCTCTGGTTCAAATAGCACCCTTCGAAGTGTACAGCAAAGCCTGGCTCTTCCTTCCTCCACTGGCCCCCACCCAACTCACAGAAAAGCAGTAATCCACACATTTTTTAGTATTCCCCTACCTCCTCATATTTCTCCAGTTAGCCCTGTGTCTCCCAAAATGGGAATAGTCCATGTATTGTAACATCTACGGCACAAGGATAATCATACAAAGAGGTTAGGAAGGAGAAAACAATGGCCCATATAGCCAAAGGCTAATGTGGCGTTAGGTTGGCAAAAACATTGCACCAAATTTACAAAGTGGCGCATGTATGCATTGAGCCACTTCGCAAACCCTTCAACACATTATGCCTGCCCCGCGTGTGATGTATGCAAGGGGGCCATTCCTCCATAGGAGGACCAGAAAAATAGTAGATTTTAAGTGCATGAAAAAATGTTGTCAAACATTATCGAAGCCAAATTCACATGGGAATGCTTAACAGAGCAGAACAAAGGGGCATATTTATACTCCGTTTGCGCTGAATGTGCGTCGTTTTTTTAGACGCAAATTCGGCGCAAAACTAACGCCATATTTATACTTTGGCGTTAGACGCGTCTAGCGCCAAAGTATGGGCAAATAGCGTCATTTTTTTGCGTGAACGCCTTCCTTGCTTAATGAGATGCAAGGAAGGCGTTCCCGTCTAAAAAAATGACGGCGACGCAAATGCGTCGTATTTATACTCCCGGGCAAAAATCACGCCCGGGAGTGGTCGGGTCAAAAAACCCCGCATTTGCCCCACTTTTTAACGCCTGGGTCAGGGTAGGCGTTAAGGGGCCTGTGGGCTCAAAATGAGCCCACAGGTGCCCTCCCCTGCCCCCAGGGACCCACCCTGCCACCCTTGCCCACCCCAGGAGGACACCCAAGGATGGAGGGACCCATCCCAGGGACATTCAGGTAAGTTCAGGTAAGTATACATTTTTTTTTTTTTTTTTTTTGGGTGGCATAGGGGGGCCTTATTTGTGTCCCCCTACATGCCACTATGCCCAATGACCATGCCCAGGGGACATAAGTCCCCTGGGCATGGCCATTGGGCAAGGGGGCATGACTCCTGTCTTTACTAAGACAGGAGTCATGTAAATGGCGTCTGGGCGTCGTTAAAAATGGCGCAAATCGGGTGGAGGCGATTTTTTGCGTCAACCTGACTTGCACCATTTTTAAGACGCCCTAGCGCCACTTTTCCCAACGCCGGCGCTGCCTGGTGTACGTGTTTTTTTTCCACGCACACCAGGCAGCGCCGGTCTGCTTGCGCCGGCTAACGCCATTCAATAAATACGGCGCCCGCATGCCGCTTCAGAATGACGTTAGCCGGCGCAAAATTTTTTGACGCTAAACTGCGTTAGCGCAGTTTAGCGTCAAAAAGTATAAATACGGGCCAAAATATCACCTGCATATATGCTAGCGATGTATTTTTGCTCAAAGATCTTACTGCCTTGGGTAGAATGTGCTATCCATATAGCGCGGGAACAAGTTTGAACCACCAGGGCAAAGAGCGTTGAGGATAAAGGTTATCCCTGACTCATTCCACTACTTGGATAGGTGTCTCTAGAAAACATCCTACTGGGAGAAAGCTTAGCAGAAAAAGAAGTGTTAAGCAGTCTGACCATACCATGGAGAGGAAGTAGTTCCCCATTCCTATCCTACAAAGAACCTCGCACAGAAGACTGAATCAAATGCCCTCTCCAGTGCTTAATTTGTCAATAAAAAGGTGCGGGTGCCCTCTTAAACACACGGCTCCTACAATTAAATGTGGGAACACGGAATACTGAGGCGGCGTGATCCTGAAGCCATCTCGTGCCTCTTCAATCCATATAAAGCCACTCCCTGCCACTTCAGCTCACTCTTGCATCTTTCTACTTTCTCCCTTTGTGACGCTTTTTCGTTTTTCTCTTCATCTGTCTTTCCCATATGTGTCTTTTGCTCGCAGCAAGTGCTTGAGGCCGAAGAATAAGCTCCGGCCCTCAAAAATATGAAACAACAAGCACAAATTAAGCACTGGCCCTCTCTGCATTGAGGGCTGTTACCACTGCAGGAAGTGCTGGTCCACATTATTATGAACATTAGAGAGGAGATTTCTTAAGTTATTCTACATTTTTCAAAACAACCTACTATCCAATATTTATTCTAATATCTTGTTACCCAAAAGCAAAAGTGGCCTGTAGGAGGTACACTCTGCGGCTGCTTCAGCAACAGCGGAATGAGTACTCCCCTACTAGATAGTACATAGCACCTCCTCATGCTTTCACAACATATGTGGCAACACCAAATCTGAATACTCATAATGGAATTCAATACTGATACCATCAGGGCCTGGAGAATTATCTTTGGCTAAGTTAGAAGTGACCTTTTTGATCTCCTCTTCAGTGAGAGGTTCCTTTCTTAGCTCCTGCCTTCCATGTCAAACTTATAAAGTGTAACCTGATTGAAATATAGCTTACTACCAGTCAAATATGCAGTTCCAGTGTGCATCAAGCATCTGGGCCTGCTATGACCAGATCGATTCCAGCATGACACACTATGCGCAAATAAAGACACCCTTGGGACACAAGGGGCTGTGGACCTTTTATTAATGTGATTCACACTGTGGCATGGTCTCCAACTCCACACTGTCTTGTCTTTTTAAGGGCTGTGATATACATCTTTTACAGAGCAGCTGTGATGCAGGGCTGGAAATCACCTCTCTTCTCCAGCTCCAATACCCTTCCCCTTTCACCGTCAACATAACCACCTGCCAACCACTACAGTCTCCTTTCATGGGAAAGGTGGGACACTAAACGAGTCTAATGGTGCACAATAGAAATGTAATGGTTGGAAGCATGTAACCACCATGTCAGCCATCAACACTGACTTTTCTTGAAAAAATATGAAAAACAAGGTTCAGTAAAACACCAGCCTACTTGGGAAGAGCAATTAAGCTCCAGCTATGGCATAAAATAAGATTTCATGTAATAGAACAAAGTGATGCAGGATAGACAAGTCATGATTATCACATCAATTTTTCAACAAATGTAGGTGCTGCAGCTGCATAGGTGAAAAAGTGAGCTCTGCCCTGCATTATTATCTTAGGCTAGGCTGGGTGCATCATGGCACATCAGATAGTTTTTGCCTTGTGCACCTGTTCAACATTTCAAACATGGCTGTGAGCCTAGTGAACCACAATTGTGAAGTCAGGTTAGGCACTCACCTTATAGTTGCCTTAAACCTACAGTTCAGGACTTTTGCAGTTTTGGGTCTGAGATTATTCCCAGGTTCCTGTTTGAGACCAGTGATGTGTGAGCTGTTTCTACCAAGAAAACATTCTACAGCACAGCCATGATGAGTATCTCTTGAATCAGCTCTTCCATAAACGAATTTCCATCATGATTCAACCTTCTCTGGAATGCCAAGCAGTCAAAATTTGGTCTCTCAGTCTCTCCCTTTTCTATTCTCGAGTCTAGAATAGGAATGCCTGAGGTCATTAGTGAGTTTCTGTTCCTCTCCTTTAAAGTACGAATGTGATTTTCTGCAGAACTCATTCATCCCTCTATTTCATTGACTCTCCCTGACACCAAGTCCAAATGTTTCTGCATCAGAATCAGCTTAATTCCAACTGTGTCTTCGTTTTGAGTTAGAGTCGTTTTCACATCTTTCATTTCTCCCAGGAGACTAGCATATTCTGTGGGGTGCTAAGGGGCAGATTTATGGAAAGTGTCGCTGCACCTTTTGCCGTAATAAATGGTGCAAAAAAATCCCATAGATTTCCCTGCACCATTTTACTGGCTCCCCTAACGGGGGAATGTCCCGTTTGCATACATTATGCCTGGCACAGGCATAATGTAGCGCAGAGAGTTAAAGGGTGGCGCAGTGCATGCTTTGCGCCACCCTGTAAATACTGCACAGGGATTTTGGCCTCATTGGGCCACATTACTGTCGAAACAAAAGATATTAATGTGGCAGAAGGTGGCGCTAGGGTCCTCTAAATATGCCCCTAAGTGTCCTGAACAGTTGCAGGAAGGTTCCCCTATTCAGTTATGTTGTCTCCAGACTGTTGTCTGGGGGCACCTTCTTGAAAGGCAGTATAGCCTTCTATTTCCCTCTTCTTAGTATCAGCCTTGCCCGTAGATCAGCAGAATCACTTCCTGTGTCAGATACAGTCTCCAATGAGCAGTCTCGCCTGAGAAAATTCTTGGAAGATTGAAGTAGTGAACTGAATGAAAAGGTGATAAGCAGTGTCATAGTCCCGCATAGCATGACTCCCTATGATGCAAAGTAAGTGCTGGTCCCCAAACATGAGCACCTGTGCCAATGACATTCAACCACTGGCAAAATTTAAGCACTTCTTATAAATAAACAAAACCTCTCCACCACTCCAGACCCTATCAGTCTATCAATGAGTGATATACTATTACCACAACAATCCTCTGCTTTTGTTATACCTCACTTATTAACACCCCGGATCCTGACTCATTAAGCATTGGACATTTGGGTGCAAAAATGTCCAAAAAAATTCCATTTAGTTCTCATTGACAATATCTTTTCAGAGATCCAATCTCTACTTTGCCCCAATGCTTTGTGTGCTATCATTTACCTACTGGATAGCTGTCTCGTGAATATAGAGTTCTAATGTGAGTTGAGCTATCGATAAAGTTCATGAATATAAGAGCATTGATCAGAAACCAATTTCTTGGTCAATTCAAAGGAAATAGTCACCTTAACAATGCAGGTCATCATCTTAATGTGGTCATCACTTTTCAGAGTGAAGTCTATAAACTAAAATATATCCCTTCTTTGGAAGCTTGCTAATGCAATCCAGTCTGTTATCAAAATGAATATCATTATCTGTTGATGAAGTTACACACTGTTCACAAACCTTCTCATTCCTTCACAGGCAGTACATCATAGTAAATGCAGTAAAAGGCAGTCCGTAACCACAGCTTGCTTGTCTTTGCTTGAATCTTAAACTGTGCTCCAGCACTACTGAACGTTCTTATTTTAAATATAATCATGCTTTTACTTATTGATTTCATAATTAATTTAATTTGTATTTCAGTTCCCAGTACTCCTTCGGCAGAAGGATTTCTGTGCTCCTGTTTTTGACTGCCCCTATCTTCTTTCTATTTTGCTACCTTGGCCAAGGCTCCTCCTTCCTAATGTTGGCCTCATCTGCGGCGATAGAGCATGTGAAGGGATATGCCTAGAAGACGTGCAGTGGGTGCACCACCTTGTCAGCACCTATCCTTGCATCGTCCATACACAGGGCACAAAACTCTAGTCCAAACTATCCATCTTGCGATCACTTCGATTCTCCTAACCATAACGTATTTTCTAATGCCTGGCCACATTCTCTCAGTTGAACTCTGACAATTTTCCTGGTATGCTCTAAGCTTCCATCACTTGGTGTGCATGCTGATACTCATTGTACCAGCTCTGGCACTACTCTTCAGGCTAAATCTGATGTAGATCAATGGTGTTCATTCTTTGAGTAAAAAAATCCAGAGAGTTCAGCAATCTTTTTACAAACAATCAGCCAGAGTTTGTTTACTATGAAATCCAGGTTATTCATCTCCCAACGTTGCCCTTTCTGTTTCACACTATGCCCCATTTTATCATAAAGATAAGATAAGCTGCCCAGGTGGCGTTTTTGCATTTATTTGTGAAAATGATTACAAGTTCATGCTATTACAGGCTCCTACATTAACTAGAGCAGACATTTTCTTTTTTCATGTGGCCTTAGTTGGGTATGATTTGCTCTTATTTCTCCTTGTTTCTTGAAGGCCTTGTCATCTGTCTTAGTAGGAGACTTTAACATTAATGTTTATCTGCCTGAAATGGTAGATATCATTTAATTGATTCCTTCGTCTCTATAGACCTAAAACAATGGCTTGTTAATCTTTCTCACCATGCAGTCCATACCATCGATCGTATTTTGTGCACACAAGGAACATTTAACAATTTCATCTTTGGTCCCCCCCATATTTGTCCTGACCATGTTGAAATTAGTTTCGTTTACCTAGTGCTTAAATGGAACCTCGTCCCACCATCCATAGGAATGGAAATAAAATCATTAAGATTGCTTTATAAGTGGCTCAGCCCTGCATTTTTCCATTATGATCCCTCATCGGCACCAGGACAGTTTACCTCTTGGATCATCGGTGGACTTGATCAAATGGACCCTCTTCAAAACAGCAATCCCCACAGATGTAAAATGCAGGACCCTTGGTATAATCCAGAATCAAATACCTTTAAACTAAAGTGAAAATAACAGGAACAGCAATAGAAGAAAACATTTACTTCTGAAGATAAACTAACTTGCATTGCTGTGCGCAACAAATGTAAGGATGTATTTCACAGCGGTAGGTGGACTTCCTAATATGAACGTTTCATAAAGCCCCCCAATTCCATGCCAGACACTTTTTAAAATAGTCTCTGACTGCCCCCTACAGTTTTACATGCAATCTGAAATTTCTGGTTCCTATGTTCTTTGTGCGGTAATAGTGGGTTGTTTGTCCTCTAAACTTGAAACCATCTACAATACATTACCTCCTGCAACATTGGAAGTCAAGGTATTTCTCACAATTTCTAATCCCACTTAACCTGAAAGTCTCACTCTCATTCTCGCCTCCGATTATCTTTGAATCAAATGTAGTTAAACTCACCACTATTCGAACAGGTTCATCCTCGACCTTTTGGCCACCTAGATTTCTTAAGACCTTTCAGGATGTATAAGCATATTTCAACAAAAATATTAACAATTTATTTGTCAGCCTCGGTCAAGTCCGTCTGGCATAGAAACATACCAATATACTCCAGAGTCTTTAGAACACACAGGGTCCGTACATCACTAACAACCACATGGATAATTTTGGAGCACCAAGCGCCACATACATATGAAGTTTGAAGACTTCCCTACTCTCACACTGTGGAGTACGCACACTCCTACTAACCTTGACTGGAGTACGCAGACTCCCTACTTTACCTCATATACATCAAATTCACCTGCAATTTGCTTAAGCCTATGCAAGCGCAACCTACTATTTCACACTACCTCAATATATGCCTAGAACATACCCAACTTTAGTAGCAGGATCCAGGATCTGGGAAAGTCATTTCTGGGCCTAAGGGAACATCATCTTGCTACAATTGCCATTTTAGAATAAAAAATGCAAACCTCATAAAATACGAACAACTAATCCTTACTCAAACTAGTACCATAACCAAATATCACCACATAACTAGTTCTCCAAGGAAACCAACCATCAAGCTGCTACCAAAAACTGCTAGCGCACCTGGTCCTTAGTAAGTATACTTACAAGGGGACGCGTATAGGTCGATGAACCTTTTGAATCGCATGGAGTATCCTAGTCATGCAGTGAATACTAATCCAATAATCAACATTAAATAATCAGTGTCAACATTCGAATAAAATAGAAACCCTAATTAACAAGAATAACCATCACTCACTGTAAAAGGTTAATAGTTTTTATTCCCTATTGATTACAATTCTAGTCAAGACCTTTATTTGCCTTTTATTAATCAAGCTTTATTAATCATCACGAAAACATTATTCTCCAAAACAAACACAAGTAATCAAAGCAAATGATAAGTCAGCAATTTGTCAACAATAAGGGAGTAATTCAGCAATGCAACTTTGTCAGTACATTTGTCACTGTCAACATCTCCCCCTGTCAGCCTACCTAACCAAGATTAGCATCAGCATGTGGTTCTTCATGCAAAAATAATTTTGATAAAACATTAATTTGGAAAAAACTATCTAAGAGAGAAACATCTATTCATAAACAGAGCAGTTGGCACCTATAAGAAAAGGCACAATATTTTGTCAGTCACATTTTCATTGCTCCCTATCCAGAATGGATCAGCAACGAGTCAGTCTTCACCCCCAGGGCATCAGTGGTCAGCAAAGTATCAAGCTCACAGAGTGTAAGCCCAATTATCAGCACTTCGGACAGCATCTCCTGAAGTCATCGACTTTCTCCTCTCCGCTCTGATTTCGCTCCCCTTGTCATTACTTTTTATTAGGGTCTCCCAGTCCGTCTCACTAATTGCTAATTGGTTGAACTTCTCAGAAGTTCTGACTCTAACCTATAGTTTTTGTTTACTAAATCTAAGATCCAGTTTAGGCTTCAAGTTCCATTCATTTGATTGGTCCTTCTGTTGATGAGAACATCATCCGGCCCTTCAGGTAACTAAATTGTTGCATTCAAGTCTTTAGTCAGTGGCTCTATTGTTCAAGTCCTGGGAAAGTGCATTTAGCCTACACTACACATAATTGTATCAAATTGTCTTCATCCTCTCCTGTCCGTTGGTACATTTGCAGAATGTTCTAGCAGAGACATCTGAACTCTGCACAGTTCAAGGTCCTTCACTCCGGTTACCAGTACTCGTAAGCCTTGTCGCGTCTTCACGTTATAAGCAGCCAAGGCCTAGTGAAACCAGGCCTTTGGTTCAGCTAAGTTAAGAATGCGAATTAACACAAAACATAGGTTATACATCCAGTTATGATATATTAATGCATTTTACATGAATTTTTCTCATTATTTAGCATTTTGTTAATACACATGGTGACCATTCCCCGTGGGCACATTTTGCTTACACACGTTATTTTCTAATATCAGTTTCTTTATTGAATTTTCTCATTAATAAACACGCATTGATCATTAGAAATGTATTTTATTAGCATATCTGCTCCATCAGATCCTTACAGAAAAAGCTAATTCTGATCCCCAAACTCTGTCCATTTATGGCTCTAAGTCTGCTTCTTTTTCCTTCAAGAATTGCCTGCGCAACAGTGCCAAGCACCTTTCTTCCACAACTGCTTCTTGTACACAGCACAAGCTGCCTTTTGACCCAACGCCTGAATTAGATCTGTGCTGCATGCAGCTCTTGATGATCTCCACGTCTTTTTTGACTGAGTGGAACATGCATGCTGGTTCTCCTCAACACATCTGCAGCTTTAAAATTACACTGTCTCACACCACCTCCTCCTTTCTTCTTTGAGGGAGGCGAAAGTGATTCATTAATTGGCTTTCCTTATTTCGTCAAGTGGTGGTGCATTCCGTTCTACATTTCACCCAGTTTCTTATGGTGTGCCTCAAGCATCTTGTATAGCTGTACACTTTTCATCTTTCACCTTACCCCAATAATGCACCTGATTAGGAACCATTATGAAGGCTCCCATTACTACACCAACAATACCCATTTATTTTTCTCTTTTGGCGCAGAATCTGATACTCACTGCCTCTATGAATCTCTATAGATGGGATGCTCCACAGGCCCATGGGGGGACTCAGTACAGAGTCAGAACTCACAGAACACTGCCTATCCGTCCAGACGGGGCAATTGCCGGGGCTAAGTCCTTCTCTGACTACCTGAAACCCCTACTCCCATGAGTAATTAATTTCTCCACATTGCTGCACCCTGCAGGAATCTGCCACAAATCTGATACCCAACCCTGGGCCCCCATTCAATAGCCCAGCCAAAAAGCATCCAGGGAGAGTAAAGTGAGTCAGACATCCACCACACCAATCCAACATGGCTGCCACCCCAACACCCACTAGGTTTGTGTTTTCTACTAAGGCCTTGGTAGGGGCTTCTAGTGAGGATCCCATTAGTAAGGTTCACATGCCCAAACCTGCGTGGGTTGAGCAACTCACAGTAGATCGCATGAGTAATTTGAAAGATCTCCTTCAGATTGAACTTACCCCTCTTTTCACCTGACCTGAATCTATTGAAAAAGAACCATCCCTCTTAAGGGGATTTAGTGCTTATTTAGATGTAGGCAACCGCAAAGATTCCATTGGTAGTAGGGTCGCCCAGGGAGGACCTGTAAGGGATTGGCAAATTATCAGCTGCACTGAGGCCTCCTCTAGCTCACAACAGCAGGAAAGGGGACTATTAGCAGTTATCCCACAACAGACCTGTGGTCTCCAGGACACTGACCACTCATCTCTTACTCCTCCTCCCCAACAGGACACATTCCAATGTAGCAAGGTAAGGGTGAATTGTGAGGGTACTACCACCACAACAGATTGTAGTTTGAGCAGCTGTGCAAGGGGAACAAGGCACCCAAGGGTAAACCTTCCACCACTCTCATGCTCAAACGTTGTAATATTAAGCAGAGAACCAAAGCAGCATGCTTATCAGAGAGAGTTCCACAATGAGTTATTTAAAAAAACTCCAGGCTGGCTTGTAAAACACAGAGACTTTCCCTTGTCACAGGCCTTTAACATAGTACTCACCCAGCAGGTAGCATGGTTAGGGTTCAGGCAGAGTAGATCGTGAAGGGTACTGCATTATTGTTAATTTTATGTTTCCCTCTCTGGCCCGACTAATACTTTATAGCCAGGTATGTAACAATCTTGAGGCAAGCAATCGTATAGAGCCTTTTCCTTTGGGGTCCTTTGGGGTACTTCAATAGGCAACTAACCATCAGCAGACGCAGTGGCCTACTATGCACTATGCCCATTTTAGTCTCTCCCAGCCCAGAGGCAGTGATATTTCTTCAATTCCAATCCATAACTGGTTTAAATTATTAGAAGGAGTAGATTGACTCTTTAAAGACAAACTGCAGCCAATGTCCCCCAAACTCCAAAAGCCCAAAGTGCTGGGGTCAACCATTTGCCCCCCCAGTTCCCCTCTCTCTAGTTCTCTCTCCGCACACCCTGCAGTGCATCATAGTTTAGACCAACCAGATCCTTCTAATGCTGTTCAAGGGTCGCAATCTTCTGGCGCCATGGAAATGGTGGCCTCTCCTCTACTGAATCTACAAAACAAGTTAATTTCTTTGAATGTAGCAGGCCTTGGTTCTAAACTGGCAAGTCCAGAGTGATGCAAATGTAAAAACCACTTTGATATTTCTCTCTTTCAGGAGGCCTGGGCTTCGTCGCCTTTGTTTCTCCCAGGGTTTGTCAACTTTTTTAAGCTTGGTGATTTCATGGGGGTTGGGTAGACCGTCAGGGGATCTAACGATGTGGGTGAAAACCACCACTGAAGGCTAGCTGAAGGATGTTGAGGTGGACTCCTCTGACATACTATATGTATGTCTTACTGTTCCTGGTGACCTGACATATTACTTCTATAACATTTAGTCAAGGTCTGCGGGCACCAAAACTGAGTCAAATGTATTAGACATCTTGAACGCCCACCTGTCTATAATAGCGCCAGCTGCAAGAAAGATAGTGGGTGATGAATTCAACTGCCAATATGAAAACCTTTGTATTGATAGTTGGGCTTTTTTGGCTGATGAAGACGCTTCTGTGACGTATTTCTGAGCTAGGCATTTCACCTATTAAGGAATGGTCAACTGTAGTGCTTCAAATAAATGCTCTTCCTCTGAACCAGGGGTGGTGCACATGAAATGGCCGAACCTTTTCCGATAGACTCTGTGCACATACATTTATTAGGGTAAACCACAAAAGCCTAATTCATTATATAATGCTAGATGTCAGACTTTGGTTTGATAGTGGTTCCACTTTGTGACAGCAATCATAATGCCCTATCTTTAAATTTGAGTATAACCATTAAAGTAAACACCAATGCCACAGATGCAAATTTTGACAGGAGACTGTTAGTTGCTAGTAATATGCGCAGGGTCAAGGGGTGTAGGGTGCTATACTAGCAGTAGTCCATCAGCAGGATTTATAGCTTGGTTGATGACTCTTTGGAGGGGTTGCCAACACTGGACCTATTGGAGGTTCAGGGAGGCCCTGGAGGCAGTAGCAGCAGCAAATAGCCAGTTGTTTATAAACAAAGAGGTTGGGCGAGCTAGAGGGGAAAGGTGCCTCTGTTCAAGATACAATGCCACTTGTAGAGAAGCTAGGTCTAAACTAGTTAAGGCAGTAAAGGAACAAGTCAGACCCATGATTTTGACCACCAGGTGCTGTTACAAAAAAGCTTCAGGTGGCAAAAAAGAAGGGGAAAGGGAAAAATGCGAGGACCTTCTTGAGGCTGCAAGATCAAAAGATCACTGTTCATTCTGGAATTTGGTGACAACTGGAAACAGGGAAGGTACATGCTCTATTGAAAGCAATATTTTAGCCAGTGACTGGGCCAGGCATTTCTCTAGCATGTACTCGGAAAGCGGGGCTGGGCGGGCCCTTTATCTGATATGGCAGCATCAGGGGTCACTAGAATATCTTGTAGTGTCAACAAAAAGGAAGATTCAAGCTTTGCTGCTGGTCTTCTACCGACTACTGAATGATCACAAGACATTGAGGGCCTGATTTATACTTTTTTAGCACTGCATTTGTGTCATTTTTTGAGGCAAATGTGCCGCAAACTTACAAAATTCAATTATTTTAATGCCTGCTATGAGCAGGTATTAAAAGAGCCGGAAAAAAAATGATTCAAGGAAATCTGTTAGATTTCCTTGTGCCATTTTTGCAGCAACCCCCCACCCCCAACATGAGCTCAACTGTAGATATTCAAACTTCGCCAATTCCCCATTTGTCCACTTCAGTAGATTTTGCCACACTATAAGGGCCTCTGCAACTCTAAAGTCTCCCCAGTTCTTAAAGTTTGCTTTCTGCAATGGTTGGCTAAGACTATCTTTTAGCCAATCCAGGAGAATTCCAAATAGGAGCCCGATCTGAGTAGTATTGCACTCCCATTGTTTTCCTTACGAAAAAACAAATCCTAAGTGCAGACAGAAGAACCTTCATTCGAACCTGTTTAAAGAATTTGGGGTAACCAAACTTATCCAAGAACTTTTCCAGGCCAGCAGCTGGGAGCATTGCAATACACAGCAGGCCAGAGAGCTAATGCCTGGGGCTCTCATTAAAATGCGGAAAATGCATAGACGTAGATTGTTTCTCCTAGAATGTATCTCTAGCCATCCCACATCCTCCCTCAGCTGCTTGTTCTGAAGCTGTAAATTTCCAATTTTCCTTGTGTTCTTCAGTGAAGTTTCTTTAGTCTGAGCTACCCCTTTTTCAAGGAGGTCAGATTGATGTGCTAAAGAATCCAACTTATCGCCCAAGGCCTGGCAGACTCACAATTTTTTTTTATTCAGTTCAAAGGTCCCAAATTTCTGTATTATGTCTGATTTTAGGGGCAATAACAATTCCACTAAAAGGGGACCCTCGGGCTACTCACGATATCCCTGCGAGCCCCCACCAGCCTCTGGATGACAAATACCTGAGTCACCTTCTTTCTCTGATTCCTCTGTAATTGAGTCCATTAGGACCTGAAACCTATTTGAAAAGGGAATAGATGTGGCCGGACCATTTTGAAACTGCATCTCTCTGTGGTCTGGGTGTGACATTGCTGCAGCTCCTATGGTTGGAGAAAACCCCCCATCCTTTGCCTCTGTGCTTTCAGAACCTAATCCTGTGAGCGCCAGCTGCCCCACATGAGGTCTGATCTCGGGAGCTTTATCTGTTTTATACATGATCTTAAACAAGGAATTCATAGAAGGGGAAATCCTGATCTCTGGGCACCCTAGGGCTGACTCCAGAGACTTCTTACACCCCTGGGCAGGATAGACCCTTTTCTTACAATTCTTATTCCTGTAATGTTCATCGTCCTATTTGAGACTGAGTTTCCTGCTCCTTTCGCCCATAAAGACCTATGGGAGTGTTTATTCCTCTCAGCTTTCTCTTGTTCTGCACTTGACCTGATAGTGGATTTTTGGCCCGCAAACATGGGGACTGGACAGTGGACCTGGAGGTCAGGTTCCTGTAATCCCTGGGTAAGCCCTCCCCCCCTCTACAAATACTAAAAGCTTGTTCTCCTCTTTTTAATGCTCCCCAGTCGTTTTGTGCCCCTCCCTCAACAGACATGTGGGCTACAATATTCCTAGCTTTTCCATATGATGTGCTATGTGCCTTATTCAACTCTGGCAGTGCTCCTTGCACCCGAGAGCTGTTCTAAAACATGCTGCTCCAGCTGGTTCTGGCTCTGCTCTCGTGTCCCAGTAACCAACATGTGCTACAATCGCACATCTCTGAATCAACCAGGGAGGTGCGCGATGGAAAGGTGTAGCGCCGAGCTTTCATTTTTTTAAAGTGGAGACCTACCTTGCCTTAATGAGATGCAAGGTAGGCGTTCCCGTGCAAAGAATGACTCTATGTCCTTAACGCCATATTTAGGGGCATATTTATACTCTGTTTGCACCGAATTAGCATCATTTATTTTACTCTAATTCGGTGCAAATCTAACTCCATACTTATACTTTGGTGCTAAACCCAACTAGCACCAAGGCCCTGATTTATCCTTTTTTTGCACCGCATTAACGTCATTTTTTGACGCAAAAGTGGCGCAAACTTACAAAATGATGGCCCTTATTTATACTTTTTGCTGCAAAACGGCACTAACTCAGTTTTGCACCAAAAAGTTTAGCACCGGCTTGCACCATTTCTGTGCACCAGCCGGGCACCATAGTTATGGAATGGTGCAAGCCGGTGCAAAGGGTAGGCTAGAGTTTTAAAAAATGACTTTAGTCGGGTGGGGCTGGCAGTATAGAAGAAGAGGGTTTAGCACCAAAAAATGGCTTTAGGCAGGTTAGAGTAAAAAAAATGTACTCTAACCAGATTAGCGTCATTTTATGGTGCTAAATCTACCATGCCACATGACTCTTGTCTTAGAAAAGGCAGGAGTCATGCCCACCACCCCAATGGCCAGCACAGAGGACAGGGATCCCCTTGGCATGGCCATTGCACCCTGTGCCACGTATGGGGGCCCATTTCAGGGCCCCCATGGCACTTTCAAAAATAAAATGCACTTACCTGTACTTACCTGGGATGGGGTCCCCCATCCTCGCAGTCCCTCTAGTGTGGGTGGGGGTGCCCCTGGGGCCTGGAGGGCACCTCTGGGCTTATTCCATGGTGTTCCACCATGGAAATAGACCCACAGGTCCCCTAATGCCTGCCCTGACCCAGGTCTTAAACAATGGGGCAAAGCAAGCTTTGCCCCATTTTTTGACCCCCTCCTCTCTCCCTTACACCATTTTTGCATGGGAGTATAAATATGGCGTTAAGGCCATAGAGTCATTTTTTGCACGGGAACGCCTACCTTGCATCTCATTAAGGCAAGGTAGGTTTCCAGTTCAAAAAATGACTTTAAGTCCATAAATTTGGCGCTAGGCGGGTCTAGCACCAAAGTATAAATATGGAGTTAGTTTTGCACTGAATTAAAGTCAAAAACAAATTACGCTAATTCAGAGCAAACAGAGTATAAGTATGCCCCTTAGCGTCAAAAAATGATGCTAATCTGGTCAGAATCATTTATTTTGACTCAAAACTGCCTAACGTCATTTTTTTTTAAGCTAGCCTACCCTTTGCACCGGCTTGCACCATTCCATAAATATGGTGCCAAGCTGGTGCTAAAAAATTGTGCAAGCTGGTGCAAAACTTTTTGGTGCAAAACTGCGTTAGTGCAGTTTTGCACCAAAAAGTATAAATAAGGCCCTATGTCTTTAGTGATAGACCTAATATTTATGTAAATGTGCCTTGAGGTCTGCCTCAATGGCCTTAAATGCAGACATCGTTTTAATGTAAAAGCTAGAAGCATAGTGGTCTGCAAATGAGAAATGCATTGTCCCAGACATTATGCATTTAGTTTGAATTTCGAATGTCCTGACATAGTCCGTAGGTCTATCTTTTGAACTTGTGAACATTTTCATGTTATTGCAATTACTCTAAGTGGGTGTATTGCCTGTCAGTGCACACGCTTCATCATACTACTTTTAGGGGGTCAACAGCCCTCTGTCATAATGTTTTTGAGTAGGCACCTTACAGTACCTTCGTTCTGGGAGGCCCCATTAAGAGGGGCTTTAAACTCCCAAACAGCTTGTGCGTATTTATAACTCTGTGCATAGCATTTAATTGTGAGTGTAATAAAGTGCATTTCCTTTTTAAAGTAAAACAGTGTCTGGGTACTCAGTTGAGTGTTATTGTTGTGCTTCACTTAATTCTCAGTTTCTAGGCCACAGCATTTTTCTGAGTGCGCCCTATACTGCTCCGCCTAACTAACTTAAGATCTGAGTGCTAAAATAGATAGGTAGCACCAAGTTTTCGGGTCCACAGTACTGTACCCCTCTCCCCAACACCAGAAGTAACAGTCATTTGCAATGCAACACGTCTTGCGTTTGCTCATGTTAGAGCTGATCGCGTTGTAAACTCACAACCCAACTTTTCACCTATCGGCAAAAATGCATTTATTCACGTAACCCGAAAAAGTGCAATTAACTATGTAAAACGCTCGACTTCTGCCAAGCGAGCCTCGAATGTTTTCTGTACTTGGTCGATGCGCTCGAGGAGGGCTAGCCACCGGAAAAGGCATGACGTATGCATGCCTTAGACTACTGAAAGCAAGCAGATTTTAATGGGCAAGCCCACGAACCAATGAAAAACACGGACGTGACTTCGACAGGGCCCCGAGCCCTTTTCTAAACACTAAAGCGTCTCGCTGCGATACGCATGCGCGAGCGCATGCAACGCAGACTCGACCCTAAAAAGACATAAAATTGGAGCTCAGCAGCCTCTGATTGCCCTATGACCCCCCACCACAATACGCTCCCAACCCACATTTCACAAATCAGGCAATTTGACTTTGACTACAAATATAACTTGTCATAAAAAATGCTGAAAACATTTTCCCTTATAGCAATGGCTCAATATTGCTGAGGCAAATAAATCAAATCAAATATGTTTGCATTTTTCACAGAATTTAGTTCTGTTTAGGTAGCAAGTTTTGTAGCAATAGAGTTCGATTTTCTGCCTCAGAATTATAAGCAACACTGTTTTCAAATTACGTAAAGCATTTATTTCCTCCATAATTGTTTATTATTTGCTGTATTTTTTCATAATATAATCGGGAACAACATTAGGCAACAGTGACCTGGAAGTACAGCACGAAGCTAACATAGGGCTGCAAACACAGCTAAAAAAGAAGGACATTATCTTCATAAATCTGACCTGGCAGTTGGACAATAAAAGCCAGCATAGAAAAGCTCATACGTTTGTTTATGGGAAAAAAATATCTGAAATCTTATAGCAGCAAATATAATGTCTTTTTTTCATCTTTAGATACAACAGCATGTCTTATTCTATTTTGTCATAAAGGCTAGTTTTAGGCACTTCCAAGGTAAATTTGTGTTTCTTTCTGACATTGGGACCAAATGAAAATTAAACTTTCTTTCCCTGTGATCCCTGCTGCAGGTATGCGGAGTCCATATCAACAAATGGAAGCTGGACAAGAAGCTTGGAGTGACGTGCCTTTTCCTGTATGGCATCTTCCTGTGTTTCTCCATCTTGACGGAATTCAACGTCTTCACGTTTGTGAACTTGCCAATGTGCAGGGGAAACTGATGTGAGTGGATAGACTGTAGTCCAGGGTGACTTCCTTTTTACCTGTGCAATATACACAACGCGGCTCGTGTCTCTTCCTGTGGTGCACCGAGAAGTTGTGACTGCTCACTGTTCATGGGAGTCTCGCCTCCATGAGTTTTCTGCCCCTGTCAATCCTAAACTCCTCTCGGCACTATCTTGAACACTCCTATGTTGGTGTGACGATCTGCCATATGAAATTCCTAAAACCACCCTGTCCCCATCCTCTCTTTTTAGTACTATTTGAACAATGACTGAGATTCAGAAGTAACTGGCTGCTAGCTGGCTTTGAGCCAGACAGAACTTGTCTACTCTAATTCCTTCTTTTTTAAATTATTTGATGGGAGACAAATCTAATTTATGACTTGAGACAGTTGAGAACTATCTGAATCAAGAAGAAGAATTTATTGTCTGTGCTGGTTCATTTTTTTCCTCGATGAGAATAAGGATGGGAGGTAGCAACGTCCTGTTGCTTTAGAGCGCTCTGGCACCTTTTGAGGATCCTGCTAGTCATGCTGGATGCCATGAATATCCAAAGGTCACAGATTAAATGAATCCAAGGGACAAAACAAAATGTACCACAGAAAGTGGTGGAGCAGTTTCTTGCTTTTGCAGCTCAACAACAAAAGACAATAGGTGAAGCAAACTCAAGAAAAATAACTTCCACCAACCAATGCACCATTTCTCAACTTGAAGCAAGAAATGTTAGGCAAACGTGAATTCTACTGTTTTTAACTTTATTGTCTTAGATTTAGTGATAGAATATTTCCAACTTTAAAGTTATAATGTGTTGGATTGTTGCAAGAGGAGTGAGCTTCCAGAGATTTGTTGTGGTCTGAAAAAAATGCTTCAGGATTTAGTACTCAAAAGTTTCAGAATCCTGTAGGAGTCTGCGTGGTGTCTTTGATTCTAGTGGTGCTCAGCATTGCCAAGATAGAAGCACAGCTTGAGGCAAGCAGCGCTGAATGATTGATTCCTTGAAGAAGGAGGGGCATATTTTGCACAGATGCTCTTCTCTTATATACATATTTAAAGCTCTTTTTTCTGCTTGCACGCTCAACCTGATGCCAGATTTCTCTTGTACTGTTGATGGTTGTCTATTGTCAAAACATTGAAGATCCTTCGTGTTGGTTACAGCATCCGCTGAATCCAGGTGATGGTACTCTTGACAATCAGAAGTCGGCTACTGTTCACTCACTCCTAAACTGCACATCTTTCCTTGATACGTGGTGTTTGCTTTCTGCCAACAAAACATGCCAGTTGTTTTCACATTCGTGACAATGACTGCCAATACACATATTCCCTATAAAGATTATGGCTACTGCCTTCCCAGGGCATAATCTAGGTAAGCATGTTAGCCATACAAATGCTGTATAACTGACCTTTCTACAATTTGGTCATCAGAATGAATACCAGGTAGCGAGAACTTGAGAACAAAGGGTTAAATAATTGCAAAGAAATTCAATATGACTATATACACATGCATGTTTACAGAAATTATTCCCAGATGAGGCACAAAGTTGATAGTAGAGTTAGTGGTCATTTCAGATTGATCTCATAATAATACAAACCTTGATATTTCCAAAAAGGTTACTGGGGTACCCAATGCCACTTAATTATTACCCTACATTACCCAAATATTATCCTACGTAAACCCATTTCTTACAGTATGAGGTGGATGAAAAGTGGGAACAAGGACCCCAGTTTCCTGTTTTGATATTTCTTCTCCCCAATGTATGTTTAAAAAAATCTGTCCAACAGAAAATTTCCTTTCAAGAAGCAAAGGGATTATTTATCATGAGTAAAAGAGGTTGTTAATAAAGGTACTGTTTCTCAACATGTTTAGGGGTCTCCCCTATGCCATGACAGAAGTCAACTAAACCTTCCACATCACATGTGTGGTCATTGCTATGTATTAGCGTGAGCAAATGAGCAGTGGCAAAGAAACATCACAGTACTTGTAGCTATAGAAGTTAGAAAAGCGAAGTCACTTATCGAGAGCACTGTACAGTACAGAAAGAATTATATCTCAGTTTTGGAGGTCTTCAGCATTAGCACTGAAAGAAATAAAGAGAGTTCTCCAATAATTTTATTAAGAAAAATGTACATACAAAAATGTACATACAAAACAGGCCATGTTCCTCTGAAATTGGCAAAGGAAAATGAGGTGTCACATATTTGTGGTGTAAAAAAGCTGTTCGCATTTGTTAATGACTTATAGCAATACAGTACTCCTTGTCACTAGAGACCCAATTCAACCAAAATGATAATTCACTGATAAGCCATATATTTTCAGTTAGTACATGGGCAAAACATTCATGGACTTTCATGTCTACTGTAACAAAAAAGTATAACTTCTGCAAAAAAAGGATAATCTTGTGTACAGAAAAACATAGTGCAGTGGCCGGTCAAGAGACACAATGCAGACCGATTGGAAGTATTGAAAAAATAATTGGTTGTAGGAGCAAGAAAATTGGCATCAAATATTGACCCATAACCTAAAAAATGATAACAGTGAATGGAGGGCCAGATTTACTAACCTTTCACACCATACAAAACAGCAAGGCAATTTACTATGCTGCATTGTGTGAAAGGGAGAGAGCACAAATATTCCAAATGTACTCCGATATGGCCCACTTATGTTCTCTCAGAGTGCTGCTGCTTGTGCACTGGACCAATGCAGGCCCCCTTGTACCATGGTGCAAGGGAGTCAGCTTTACGAGCAGTGTACTTTTTGTTCAGCTATGGTATAATCCTGCACAAAAAACAACCTATAGAGGCATATTTCTATTTCTATATGTGCTGCACACACAGAAAAAAAAAGTTATCAGGAGAGCTAAAGATATTTCTTCTTGTTATGCCAGCCTTGGGTAGGCGCAACATTTTAGCCTGAACACAGATTTGCAACCTTAAATAAATCTGGCTTTGTGTCAGATCCATGGTCAATGCATGGGAACACCCATGCTCCACCCATGAAACAGCTCCCTGACACAGCAAAAAGTAAAGCAGTGCTTTGCGTTGCATTACTTTTTCTTTACTAAACTGCCTAAAGAAACGCAAATCAGGATTTGGGTGGCTAAGTAAATCGGGAAACACGTTTTGCATCAGGGCTGCATTAAAATGTGAAGCAAAACAACGCAAAATGTTAGAAAGCTGGGCCAAAATATGACACACATTTGGGAAGATGGGCCTGCTTTCTTGCTTTGTGACCTGAGTGTCACAGTGGCATGTCAAGAGTACAACTAATGTGAATTGAATGCTGTGTTATAAGAAAAAGAAGGGAAGAGGTGGCAATCAGTGACACACCGGCATTTGCACAGTTTTATGAACTGTTTGATATTATCATGTGTGAATCTGTTTTGCAAATCTATACACACATATATGATATAGATATAAATATAATACATAAGAATAAAGGATGTGTGCATAACGTAACAATTTTTAGAAAGACTGGTTCATCCCACAGCTATGAACTGACGACGGCTGCGCTTTTTTCGTTAGCTGCGGGTTACCCCAGAGGCTTCTCTTTACAGTTGTTACGTGTCATGTGTATAGTAAAGCTCTTATAGAGTTATAGAGATATTTTCTAGTCAGTAGAACAATATGGCACCTTGAATTGAGAATCGCTGTTTTTTTGTCATTACAAAATGCCCTTCTGTGAAGATGTATTTGAGATGTGTTAACTCTACCGATAACACTGGTAGAATTTCAAGGGTGGGAGATGACAGATGATGAGTAAAATATGTTCTGTGGGGATACCATACAGCTGAAAAGATGTTTTGGGGACACGCACTTCTCACAAAAATACATTTTGTGTCTTCCTACTAATGATTTAACATTAGCGAAATTGTCCCGGTAAAAACTCTTTCGCCTATTTATCACTAGTTTGCAAGTGTTCCCCTCAGTTAGCCTGTCTGCCAAGTTGTAAACTGTCTTTTCTATCACTGAAGCAGGAGATGACATCACAAGGCGACAAGAAATGAAGCCTGTATATCCAGCACAGAAGTGAAGATACAAAGTCAAAAGTTGAATTTCTTCTTTCTGGAAAATAATGGGAAATGGCAAAAAAATATTTAAATAAGCGGAAAAATGGTTTGCATCCGGCGGAACTTAAAATATTTATAGTAGAAAATCACATATTTTACTTTTCAAAACAAAACTATGACTAGTTTAGGTAACAAATACGCGGGGAAGCAATAAGCACCTGTCAATGCGTGCACTTTTTGGTGGTGCTCTAGAAATTTGCAGTGCTCTTTGAAAAAGTTTGAGTCCTGGTTTTCAAATTATCTCACTGGAGCCATGTATTGGGGTGCCTTCTGTTGTGAAATATTGAAAAGTGATAGATTTTTTTCTGTTTTAACCCTTTCACTCAAAATAAAGCCCAGCGCGTTTTAGCAGGATTTCCCCATTGTTGTCTTCCCATTGGCCAGTAACTCCTAATGTCAACGTTTGAGTGGGACATTTACTTGCCACTTGAGAAGTTTTCATATTGCACTGCGGTACAGGAAGTTAACAAATCATTATTACTGCTTGGGGAAACTGTCAGAGTTAAGTGGAAATGCCTAGTCATTTCAGTCCCTACAAAAGTTGATGACTTTATTTCTTTTTAAGTCAAACTACACCTTCAAGAAGTATCAAATGATCACAAACAAGTATCAACAATGTATTTATGGTAATTTTATCTACTCGTTCATTTTAACACTTAGCCCAACAGACAATATTGTAGTGCGATCCAATCTTGCATAAGGTTCTGTACATTAGGCTCTCCAACAACCCATTCCATTCCTGGTAACTGACATCGTCAAGCAAGGACTTCACGTGGGCGGCCATAGTACAGACAATTTGTGCACTGCAGACAATTAAGGCCATTCCTTTTGGCACATTTTTGATGTTTTACTTTAGGAAGATAAACAAAAACATTTTCTCCATGAAAAATTTCGAAAATACATTTTCCCAGCTTGTCATATGTGAAAGATTTTAATTTGTTAAAAAATTAGTTTCATCCATTTATAGACATAAGCAATGCAGAGTTAAAATCTTTTTTTCAATTTCTTAAAAAGGGTTTTTCATAAATTAAGATTTCTCTCTCCATTACACATGTACAATAATTTATTAGGAAAACATGTGTTCTCTATACTTAGCAAAGTTTACACAAGTCTTGCCCTACAGTTATTCCCTGGATCAAAAAACCTTTCGGTATTTGGAGAGTAACATGGTGTTAAATTGATGCGTTCTGCATCTATTCAAACCATAACAAATTTACTGTGCTATAGTCCCAGAAGGGATGGTAGATCCTCCTTGCAGATGTACGGTAGGCACGGAGAAGAACCATTTACTAACTCTGTCTTTATAATATGTACAATTGATAACACTATTTACGTATTACCTGCATACCACCAAATTATTGGCTTATGTGTATTCAGATACATCCCAGTAAACCTATTGAGTTTAGCTTTTCATGTTGGCCCGCTTTTATCATTTCTGTTTATGAAAGTGAACTACAAACATAATATATATTTTAATTGGGAAAAATGTAAATTAGTCAGGACACAACATACTGAAACCATTGCTCAGCAGTAACAACCACACAGTACAGCATGTCCATAAAGAAACAAACTAATTTATACTAACTATAGCAAGGACGAAACAGGTTGTCAGATTGCATATAAGCAATAAATCCATAGTCTAAAAAGTAACCAATAGATAATAATTTGTGGCCAAGGCTAACTTTAAATCTAATGAAGAATCTCATATTCAAAAATTTGAGGAGATAACACATGAGGCAATCACCTTTCACAGTAATAATTGTAATTGTTTTATGTTTATCAATCTGAAATGCATTCAAATGATATCTAGACATATTTAAATATGTCATCAAACATCATATCCACCATTTACAAAAATAATGCACTTTAAAAGGACAAACCTCTCATTTGGTTAGGTTTGACAATTTAATAGATTTTCTAAGAGACTGTTCAAGTTACATCACTGAAGTTGATTTTTGGAGCCCCGTGAAGTAACATTTTGGTGCATAAGCGATCTCTTTTTCCTACCAGCAAGATTTTTTTTGCAATCACATCATGCAATATGGTGCCCTCCTATGACCATTGCTAGTAGACCTGTAAGGCTGAGGAATGCAAAGGCCTTAATGCATTTTCAACCCTGCAAACATATCGACACTCTTTGAAATACCAAAGCAAATCATGATCAGTAATCACAAGAAAATATTTATTGCAAGCCACAATGAGAAAGGAAATGATCAATCTGCTCTCATGCTGAGCTAAGTATTTTTTAATGTGACACTTGTAAAAAAAAAAAAACCTTTAATAAATCTCAACAGAGTCAAGACAAGCACATTACAACAAACTTTGATGAAAGATTACCACAGTGTGGTTAAAAGGATCCTGAAATTAACTTAATCCCTTTAATGTATTAGTCCACTTCAGTACATCACATTTCTTAGGTAAGATTCCACAACAGTAGCCTGAAGATTGAATTCAAAGTCAAAGAGATTTTCGGTGACAAAGAGTGTACTGAGTTGAAGACTTTTACAAGAAACTAGGGGCCACATTTTTGTCCTTGTTTGCATCGCAAACCTTAAGTCAGATTTTTGAAGCCACGCAAAGCCATTTTGAGTGGCTTCAAAAATCTGGAGTAAGGCAACACAAAGCAAATCGATGTGTTGCCTTACTCTGCACTAGGGGGGCGTTCGAGGGCATTGCACGGTATTCCCACGCAACTCCCATGGATTTTGGAACTTGTAAACCTGAGGATGCTCCAAAATCTCACGTTCCCAGGGGAGGTGTAACAAGGAGAAATATCTCTATTTCGCCACGTTTCTTCCTCTTTCTAAGTGTACTCCATTCTGCAGCACACATAGAAAGAGAAATATGCCTCCCAGGGTTGTATTTCTGCAGGAAAGTGTCCGTTTCTGCACAAAATCAACCCTGCATGCAATGCAGGCACTCTTGCACCATGGTGCAAGGGTGCCCGGGTTGGCGCCAGGGAGCCCATTGTGCATCAGTGCAGGGAGAAAAGTCATACCATATGCCTTAAATAAAGCGCATTGCTGTCCATTCCCTGTCACCCAGTGCTGCTCAGCAAGACTATTTGCTGCGCTTCACTGAGTGACAATCTTATAAAAATGCACCAAGGGGTCTGCCACTTGCCCATCAGGATATTGGCCCAGCATGTCCAGGCTCAGGAAGGACGTATTTGCACATTCGCTGATACCGGACTTGAAAATACCATCACCTAGAGAATCTCCCTCCAAACATATGTAAAACATAAAATGCTTGGAGAACGAATGCAAAGTCCCTGGATAATCCAACGTGGTAACAAAAGAACGCAACAGAGAACGTCATACATGAAACATGTGTGACAATGTATCGTTGTCGAAATCCTGGGATAAAACTACATTGGTACTTGTCAAACATGGGTATGTGATAATAATGTAAGAGACACGACATTCAGGTTAATCTGGGACGTATTTATCATTTCAATTTTTCATTGAATGCTTCATCAACTTAACATTCACAAGGGTAACATGGGCTTGGGCAAGTGTTTGTTTGAAATATTCCCATGAGAAACGATAAATTCATATTTATCGATTTATATTTATATTTGCCTGTGTTGGTTTTCGTAGGAGGAAGTGGAAACGGAGTGATTATACAACAACACAGTGAATGTCGAACGTGCACTCGTTTCCATGCTCCCCTGACACTCCAGCTTATGTTGGGCAATATCCCTAGCCCTGGTGAAAGCCGATTCGACAATCGTAGGCTATGGTGGTGATGTGTATCTGTCATATTCGACACAATGGTGCAATATTGTACAGAATTTAAATACACCTATATCTTTTGGGAAAAAGTATTTTCTTAAAAACATATACTAAGGAGACAATCAATTTCAAATGTGTTCTAAAACTGGTAATAATGCGGTTAATAAGCATCCTTGAAGGTCCCATGCAACTAAGAGCCATTGTGGAAAGCAATCTGGTGTCCCCCAATAAGGTAGTTCAACTGTAGCCCTGTGGGGGAACAAAGTGTTAACCAGCACTGCAGCACTTTAGAAAAGCATGCACCAAATGACATCACGTTCACCTCTTAAATGGTGATGCCCCAAGCGGTCAAAGAAAAATTACTGCTTTTGCTAAAATAATATTGGCAACAGTCAGAGATCCGGGAATGCACGCTAAGTGCCCAGGGGCGTAGCTTCAGGGGGGTTGTTTGGGGTGATACACCCGCCCCCAAACAAATGTATTTTTGATAAATATTGGGGTGCAGGGGCTTTCAGTTGGCTGTGGTGAGGTGCCTGTTGGATTTCAGCAGGAGTTTTTACATACATCGACAAATGCTCACACACATTCTCTCCCTCACTGCTTTATGAAAGCCCTAAGAAATGTTAGTTATTTTACAAACTATTTTGTTTTGTTTCACTTAGTACTCCTACCAATCCACACTCCTCTCACTTTCCACTGCCCCGTAGGACCCTCTTGTGTGTCTTGCTTGTCGCATATTCTATTTTAACATTATATGCAAGCTTGATCATTGGAAATTGTAAAGCTCACAAACCCCTTCCCCAAATTTACTGACTAAGCTACGCCCCTGTAAGTACTCTTGGTTATCCAGCAGAATTTCACAGGTGTTTTCTCCTCTTTCTTGCATCAATGTTTTCGGGTTTACTTTTCCATCCTTTGCTTTGTCCGTTGTCGCGCTCTCCTTTCGGCATCCAGGAGTTCATGCGTCTGTTTCTGGAATGTTCCATGGCCACACAACAAAGTATCTTGGACATCTAAGAACGTAAATTAAAAACGTAATCCCCTCGCTCCTCCTCAAGGGACTTGCTTTGGGTTACTCTTGTCATAATAGATAATATGAATATGAACTATTTAAGAGAGTTTAGCCAACAAATAAACATGGTAGTTTCCAGTACCACAGGTAGGTACTCATTGCTGCCTTCAAAGAGTGCATAATAGTTCCTTGTTTTTAGCCACACCGACTAACTCAGCTAGAACGTGTATGCAGCTGTTGTAGCTTCCCCTGGAAGACAATTGTGTAACCTTCCTTCACAATAATCTAAAAGCTGTCTAAGGACTCATTGCGAGTCCTTCTGTAATTCCTATGGAGCCCCTTCTGAATTATGCAGTCTGAAGTTCATATGAAGATCCGGTGTAGTTCATTCAAACAAATTGGGATCTGGAAGAACCTGAAATGTTCAAGTGAACCTCCAAAAAAGAAATGGGAAGTTATAGTGGAAATCACGTGTAGTATTCCTGATTCCCCCAGTAATTCCTTATTTCTGAGTCGAGCCTCAGGGTGGCCTTCATAATGGGAGGTGTCCCCTTGAGAGTCTGACTGAGAATGGAAAGTGGTTGGTTTACTATTGCGAAAGATTAGTTGGCTGATGCCTTTATATTTTTAGTGCTCCTGAGATGTCACATGTCCACTAGAGAAACAATGTGTTGACATTTGGTAATGTGTTAGCCTTATTAGGCAATGACAGGTTACCTATTGCCCATAATGTTAAGTACATATGTTATTAAAAGCCATTACTTAAAGGGGCCATCCAGTGAATGAACTCCTCTCACCTTCACAGAAATTCTTCATACAACCAACTCGTGGCCATTGATTGCCACGGGCCTGTGACTTTGATATAGCACTTGGGTGCTTTAAAACCCGTTCCTGTCACTCGAAGGCAAAGTATGTGACGAAAAAATCGTTCATTTAGCGAATACCAATTTACAGCTAAGCTATCAAAACTTGCACTGATATACTGTTCTTTCTCAATCACAGAATGGGTCCAGAAGAAAAAGTAGGATTACAAAATCGAGCCTGCGACTTCACAAACTGATGCCTGAACCACTTAAATCACACATTCTTTGTGAACATTAAGGACCATGGCATCGACACCCTACCAGAGAGTACCAAATATGTTGCATGCTTGTTCGATCACATATTTTTGCATAATGCTTAATTATGAAGTCTACTGTTTCTAGATGCTTCCAGCTTTGGCTGAGAAGTAAACGGGGGACAATGGAAAGGGAAAGGGATTTACCAGGATCACTTAAATTGGTCAAGTAAGAAAGCGGGGATAGAAATCCCCTTTACTGTCTTTGATGCCAACATTTTTTATATTTACTTCCCTCTTTTAAACCTTGATACTTGCCACACCCTGATTATTAACAAAGCAGACATCCCATTGTATGTAAAACTGTCATAACCAATTTCATCACTAGCTGTTTCAGATCCACAAAAGTGGCAAAAAAACAGTGATGGCTGGACCACAATATATTTTGTAGAGGTTATCCCAACATTTTAATAGTAGGTTAAAGCACAGCCGCCATTTCACAAATAGATGGGTGGTAGGATGGTGCCAAATATTAAAGTATGCCAGGCATTGTGAGAAACGGGTTCTCTGGTTCCTGTCCAAAGAATAACGTGCCACATGTTTTGGGTTAGAACGCATACGCCCATCCATTTTTCACACTGTGAGTTAGAAATATAATTTTTTATTTTACAATAATAGTAACCGTTCACCACCAATCATCTATAAAGCAGACAGCCAAAAAGTCACATGGAAGAGACAGTAGTGAGAGAGCACAGACCATGCATGGTCTACAGTTTTACAGCAGATAGGGAAATGAGCAGACTAGAAATATGGGCCTAGGAATCCGCATTCTCTGCCGTCCAACTAGTGGCATTGTCACTCAGCGATGACATCCTGATTTGTTTGCCTGCTCATAAAGTAGAGAATGACTTTATCAGATGAATGCAGGATTTTGTAAGGAACAAGGCTTTAGCATGGATATTTAATGGGTAGATTGATGCATGGAATGTTTTATCACACAGCCTTTTGAGGCACGTAGACAGGTGTGTGTATCTTGGAAAAGCTGAATGGACGCTGAACCTTGGGATTACGTTTCTTCACTGGGATGTTGCACGAGGAACAGAGCTACAGCCTATTATCAGGTCCTTGTCAAAAAGAAACTAGTGCTTCCCGACAAATGCTGCAAGATTGTAATATAAAGTATTTATTTCATGTAGTAGAGTAAAAAAATGAAAAATCCAAATGGAAGTCATATGTATTTATACCTAGCGTTGACACGTCCAAAATTATTTCAGAATGTTGATATCAATTTTCGGAGAGAAGAATGTAGATGGTTTTCTTCGAAGTGTGTGAGCAAGCCCTGCGCTCATTTATCACAAAGGTGCACGATTCTGCGGTGAATGTATTTTGAACAGTTTATAAAATGATTGTTTGGTGTGTCGTAAGGATGATTTTAATTGAGATTTACCTAGCAAAGTATACCCTACCCAAACCGGAAGTACGGCGGACTAATCACGTGCGATCTGAATAAAGACCAGTGCCCTGAGTTTTCAGCTATACGTCACATCAAGAAACAGCTGTTTCTTTACACAAAGACGTAAAAAGCAATATGGAAGAGAGTTAAACATCATCAAGCTCCAGGAATGTCCTGAATGGCAAAATGGGGAAAAAAAGATTTGTCAAGTCAGTATGTGTAACCGCTCGAGCTTTCTTCTCTCTGCTGGAGAAGCGTTGGTACGTCTGATGCTCTGAAAGCATTGTGGTTCTGCTTGGAATGTTACTGCTGCCCTTTTGGAAAAAAATGGTTGTGGTTACTGCCACTACCAGCCACTTGCAAAAATGGGTTAGCGACTGCGGCCACATTTGTTATGGTCTGAGAATCGATCCTTTCCCTTGGCAGGCGTCGGTCGGAGTTAACTCCTGCGTAGCAGCCCTTTAACGTCTCATACCATCTTTAAGGTGTGAGAGTGTTCTTCGTGTTCTGTTCTGTGGTGCATCCAGTGCTTCCTTCTGCGGGGGAGCAGTAACGCAACCTACATGGACGTTTTGCTTGTTCTCCTCGCTCTGCTCGACAGGCCTTATCAGGAGTGTCAGTCATGGGAGACAATTGCAAACTAGGGCCCAGATTTAAGAGGGCCTAGCGCCATAAATCGCTACATTAAGTTCATTTTTTTACTCTAATGTGGCCATATTATGGCAAAAACGTTGCACCATATTTACAAAGTGGTGCAATACATGCATTGAGCCACTTTGTAACCCCTTGCACTACATAATGCCTGCACCAGGCATTATGTATGCAAGGGGGGGGGGGGCGTTCCCCCGTTAGGGTGGGTGAAATAATGGCGCAATAAAATCTAAAAGATTTCTTTGTGCCATTTTTAGAGGCATTTTTAACTTGTGCACAGTGTAGACTTTAAAAGGAGGCACACCATTGTTTTCAATGGGCTTCAATGTGCTTTGCAGGATTAGCATCAATACTTTTGGCGCTGATCCTGCAAAGCGCCGAACTAGCATCAAAAATTTTGATGCTAGTTCCGTATCTACAGCCATGGTGCGCCATATGTTAAATACGGCACACACGTGGTGGCATTAGGTGGACACTAAGGGGCGCAAGAAAAGTGGCACTGTATTGGATGCAGCACCACTTTTCTTAAATTCGGCCTTAAAGGTCCTAACAAGCCCAATCCACCTGAATATAAGTGCTCCCTATAGCACTGCTCAAACTACACTCGCCTTTCCCCCTACCTTTCCGTACCCCTGCCTGTACCCCCTTTGTAGATACTGTAAACCCCACTGCTCGAACACCTTTTAGTTACAGTGTACAAAGGTCTCATGCATACATAAACTCACAGACACCATGCCTCTCATTCGCCACTGGGAGACTCAATTGCATGTCTATTTGCACTCAAAAAGGAGCAGACCACCTTACTGGTACGTTTTGGAAGATGCCTCAGGTGTTGCAAATTTCGATAACGGTGGGCGTTTTCTAGGGTAAGTTGATGCCTCTGTGTTGCTAGGACCACAAAGCTCCAGTCCTGAGAATGTCATTTATCAACGCGTGCTGTCAGGTGTGTTACCTTATTTGGTCAACAGACCTGTGAAAGGACTAAAACTCCCAGAATGCATTAGAAAACCCGGGACTGGAGCACCGTGTCTTTGGTGACATGGAGTCTTCTGACCACCTCATTTCGATGCTTGTCTACTTTTCAGAAATCAGTTTACAGCATTTACTCCGGTGTCAAACTATGCTGGGGTTGTAAAATGGTACTTTAGGGTCTACCAAATGAGTTTCAGTTGTGACTTCTTTGCAAACACATTTTAAAGTGTGAAATGCAATATCGGTATATTTTCTCCCCTAAAAGAAACTACTGTATGATGCAGTTAATGCATACACGCTGCAGGGAGCATAGCAATAAAGTGACAGATCAGAGCTATATTTGTTATTATAGTAAAGTTCACTAAAACAATAACGTTTCCATTTTTTCCTTGGAGGAGAAACCCTGTGGTGCCTGTGATCACAGGGAAGAATTTTCCGGATGGTCCTATGTAAAACAAAACAGGAAATGGAAATGCATATACTGTAACACTGTATTTGTTAATTTATAGCTTCTGGGACTTTACCAAGTACAAAAAAACAAAAGCAAAAAAAATGTTCATGGTTTTTGTTACTGATAGGTTTTCTTAATATGGTTTGGAAATGTTAAAATGGCAGCGCCATAGACGGACATTTTGTTACCTTTCCAATTAACTTAAACTATTTTTGTCAGACTTGTACAAGTATTATTACCACTCTGTCTTTCTGTATGTTTGTTTTGAAATTTGTCTTAGTACTGCTACTTGTAGACATACTGTAGCTGGTCCTCTTACATGTATGATTTAGAGATTTTACAGAACTAAGAGCATGCATTTCTCTGTTTGCTGGTACCTATGAAATTAGAAACTGTATTTCTGTGTTTTAAAAGTGTTATTACAATTGGTAAACAAAGATGAAACCTCTATTGTCTAAGGAATATCAAAGCGTTTTATTAGACCGAATTGCTTTCTGTGTTTTTGTTGTTGTATGTATTGGTGAATTCTGACTGCTGGACTGATACAAGCAATAAGTGTGCAGTTAAAGGAAACATTGCTCTGTTATGCATCAGATGTTTTAGTTTAGTGGTTCTCAACCTTTTGAATTCTGTGGACCCCCACTTTACCATTACTGGAATCTGGGGACCCCCACTGAATCCTTACTGGGTCCGGGGACCCCTCACTGAGTCATCATAGAAAGCTGGGGACCAAATCTGTTAATATTATTTAATTTTCTAAGCAGTTGGGAACCACTGTTTTAGTTAATCTCTGCTGTGGAAAGGCAAACGTTTTTCAAAATTTCAAATGAAAGAAGTGTAGTAACCTGATGTATTTTCTTCACATGTAAGTATACCGTTTACACGTGGCAGCTGGTGAGAGCCTGACATGGTAACCGTACTGCATGTATTTAGTGGGAGTCATTTAAGATTACATGACTACTGCAAGCTGTATCATGCACAATCAATAATGATATCCTAGAGATCGTTCATTATCAGATGCACCAAATAATGCCCTTTAATACTTCCCCCTTGGTAATGAGGAATAACACGCAGATTTTAGTGCTTACTGCAAAAGAATCTTGGCCAGGACACTCCTATGGAGTAACAGTCCACTCTATAATTCCCCCAATTCCTCCAATTCATGTCCCGATGTTTACAGAGCCCTTTTTGCTTGGTAAATTTCAGCAGGTTTGACCTTCTGGGACTTATTGGGGGTGAAGTTTGATTGGCTGACTTTATGGAATAACTTATATTTCCAAACCCCTGCAAAAAGGGAATTGAATAGCTACCAAAATTTAACAAGACAATTGCAATCATGGCAGAAGAGAGCTTCTTTCCTGCTTCTAAAATCATCATCATCATCATAAACCTTTATTTCAATCAACCAAGGATCATAAAAGTACAAATACAAAAAGAACATAGTAAAGCCATTCAATCAATATCAAGAAGTACTATACAGACCAACGATCTCAAGATACAAATATTAGAACATTGGAAGTTGGCAGCTCCATTGAAAACAATGGAGTGCTGCGGGCTTTTACTGGCCGGTAAAAGCCCGCAGCGCCAACATTCCAATGGGCTTTGTTCACAGCAGCAGCTGTGAACAAAGCCTCACGGAGCTCGAGGGGATTCTAATCCCCTCGGGCTCCGTGAGCAATTTGTTTTTTTTAAGAGAACATTCTGCCCTGAGTGGCAGAATGTTCTAATAGCCTTAGAACCCGCCATAGCGGGCTCTACCGGCTATTAAAGGCCCTTTCCCTTGTTAAATGCCCTCGCCTTCGGCTCGGGCATTTAACTCGGGAGCGGGCCTTTAATAGCCGGTAGAGCCCGCTATGGTGGGTTCTAAGGCTATATTATGCTCTTGATTCCTAGTATTTCATGCAAAGTGTCATGCAGGTTCCCTTATTTCCCGTAACACGAGGTACAATATCTATATCAATACACCTCAATGGCTACACTCAATCACGAAAAGCCAGCATGGCAGTGTGCCTAGGGGCATAACAAAGCCACCCAGCTAAAGAAGTAGTGTATTAAGGGACTAGAATGTAATATATACAAAATACCCTACTAGTCCCTAATTCACAAAATAATAGGATTGTTAATATAAAGTGCAAAAAATAGCAATTGACCACTAAGCATTGAAGTGCAATTTCTGTTCAATGTATTGGCCATCATATATCAGAATACCAACAGGTGAAGGTAGGGATATGCCTGAAAAGTTAAAAGGGTAATAACTAGTTTTAAAAATGCAATCGCTAAAACATTTATAGTAAAAAGTCAAAAAATGTTTTGGGAGATTTAGGAAAGCTGAGGCATTCTTTGGTCTAAAAGAGCAATAGACTCAACCAAGTCCACCCACACGAGTATTGTGACTATTCCTGTTCACTTGCTCAGATTCACTTTGTGCCCAAGATCCAGGTCGTCAAGAGGTATCTTGCTACAGTGAATACCACCGTTCTGGAGCTATCTGTCTTTACCATCCTAATACCGCTGGTATTCTGGAAATAACATCTGAATAACTCCTGGCCCCTGAATTCCTGCACAAGGGCAGTAACCATGTTTTCCTCAGGAGGTGATAGCAGTGCAAAAAAATAAAATATGGGGTATAGTCTCTGAAGACGCTCTACACGTTGGACACTCATCACCCACAAATTGTGCATTGGCCCACTTGATACAAAAGGCTTCTGTAGGAAGAGTATGGTACCTAAATTGTAAAAACTATTTCAGTGCCAAAGGGGGTATCATTTTGCAAATAGTTTTTTTCCTACACCGGGAGCATTTCAAAGTAAGTAAGTTCTGTTGTTAAGGTGCTTTTACTGCTACAAACAGTTTCTAGATACATACTCCCAGTACACTGATTTAATATCCAATGAAGACACAGAGATTGATTCCGCCGGGCTTACCCAGAGCTACCCCAGCCCCAACTTCGAGAGTGTAGCACTAATATGCATTAATCATGGAATTTTGTGGGAGCCGGGTATGGCCAGAAGATTCCTTAAAGTTCCTCTATACTTTCCCAAAGTGGGCGAAGACCAAAGCCTATGCCAGTAGAGCAAGGGCATATACTCAGGTTTTCACAGGATTTTTCTAAATGCCATATCAGGATGCAATTTAGTCAGTGGCAAACACGTTGGGAGTGCAAAAAGTGCCCTAATTAAGTTATTTTCTGCTGATGTTTAAATATTACAATTAGCGTGACGCCAAATCTCAGAGCCATACAAGACATCTCTCAAGGCCTTCACGTTGTAGATTTCAATGGCTAGAGCAGCTATCATTGAGATTGTTTTATTAAAAATCTTTCACAGTCTTGCAGTATAGTGTAGCATAGAGCAGTGTGATTTTTGTCTCTGCATAGATCAATCCAGGCTAGGTGTTAATCTTATCCCTAGATAATCAAAGTTGAAAAACTGTTCTATATTTCATTGTTAGCATATAACGTACATTTGTAGTATTTACTTTTTGTAGATTGTGTACCATAAATGTAGTGTTAGAGTTATTAATCGCTAACCCATGCTCCTTGCAAACTACATTAAAATCATTCTGGAGCTGCTGTAAACCCTTGAGTGACTTAGAGATCAGTAGAGTGTCATCTGCAAATAGTAAGTTGGGGACTTTCTTGCCTGCTGCTTTGGGAGAACTGCAACGGTCTTTATCGAGCCTTTCCACTGCATTATTAATATATATAAAAAACAATGTGAGGGCCAAGACTCAAAAATGCCTGACCCCCTGCAATTTTTTATAGGATCGGTTAGTTGCCCCTACTCCCCCACCTGCCCCTTGCATTGCCAATAGGTTGGATGGGATGTCTATCTCATCTAAGATAGACCAGAGCATTGTCTTTGGGACTACATCGAAAGCTGCGCACAAGACAACAAAGGCAACAAATAACCGATCACTGTTGACCGCAACAGTTTTGCTGAAAAGACAATTGAATCTGAAAATCTGGTTGACCGTGCTGATACTGGATCTGAACCCTGCCTGTAAATCGAATAATACATGAATCACATCAATCCAATCTAACAAGTGCGCGAAAACTTGCTTACAGAAAATCTGCAAAGCATCAATTGAACTAATTGGGCGATAATTGCTCGGTACACTATGCAGCCCTTCTTATAGATTGGGATAATCTCTGCAGTGAGCCAGGTGAAGGGTATCATCAGACCTTTTAGAATAGAGTTTGAAAAATGGTTCATATAGTGACCACAAACCTCCAGATGTGACTTAAACAGTTTGTTTGGGATCCGGTCGGTTCCTGGTGCTTTTTCTAACGGACTAGACCTATTCACCTCTACCAACTCGCTATACTAGAATTCCATGGTATCCTGCTTTTTTTTTTTAGCTTAGCTGTCCACAAGGGATCAATACCCAACCATGCTGTGTCCTCACCGCAGGAATGCAAATTACTAAACTGAGCTATCCAGTCCTGGGATTGCTTAAAAATACTACTGCCTTCCTAACACCATTATCTCTCCATGCCTGAGCAGTCCAAAACCTTGTGTTATCCTTAATACTTGTGGTGAAGGACAATTCACCCTAAAGTGCATTTCCCCAAATCCTTTTGTCATTTGCCAGTTCTTTTTAAATAGTTTGCCCTACAGAGCACAATCTGGGGCCTATTTTATATTTTAACTGCTAACAGGAGCCCTGCTTTGGCTCCCCTACAAGCTTTGGTAAACAAGGGAGCTTCCTTCTGGGACCAAGAAGCATGCTTGATATTGATGAGGAAATATTGTTTTTAGTATTTCACCTTGAGTAAACACAGGAAAAGGAATAGGTCCAGTGTTTTTAGGGACAGACACTTTGCAGTCTGTCCGATAAAAATACTCCTGGGGCATATTTATACTCCATTTGCGCCGGAATTGCGTCGTTTTTTTTGACGCAATTCCGACGCAAAACTAACTCCATATTTATAGTTTGGCGTTAGACGCGTCTAGCGCCAAAGTCCATGGAGTTTGCGTCATTTTTTAGCGTGGACACCTACTTTGCGTTAATGAGATGCAAGGTAGGCGTTCCCGTCTAAAAAATTGACTCCGAGGCATGTGCGCCGTATTTACACTCCCGGACAAATTTCACGCCCGGGAGTGGGCGGGTCAAAAAAAATGACGTACGGCCGCTTTTGCGCAGTTTTTTAGCGCCTGGAAAAGGCAGGCGTTAAGGGACCTGTGGGCTCGGAAGGAGCCCAGAGGTGCCCTCCCATACCCCCAGGTACACCTCCTGTCACCCTTGCCCACCCCAGGAGGACACCCAAGGCTGGAGGGACCCATCCCAGGGACATTAAGGTAAGTTCAGGTAAGTATTTTTTTAAAAAAAAATTTGTGGCATAGGGGGGCCTGATTTGTACTCCCCTACATGCCACTATGCCCAATGACCATGCCCAGGGGACAGAATCCCCTGGGCATGGCCATTGGGCAAGGGGGCATGACTCCTGTCTTTGCTAAGACAGGAGTCATTTCTATGGGGGTTGGGAGTCGAAAAAAATGGCGCAAATCGGGTTGAGGCGAAAAATTTGCCTCAGCCTGACTTGCCCCATTTTTTGACGCCCAAGCTCCATATCCCCCTACGCCGGCGCTGCCTGGTGTACGTCGTTTTTTTCCACGCACACCAGGCAGCGCCGGCGGCTAACGCCGGCTAACGCCGGCTAACGTCATTGATTAAATACGGCGCCCGCATGGCGCTTCAGAATGGCGTTAGCCGGCGCTAATTTTTTTGACGCAAAACTGCGTTAGCGCAGTTTTGCGTCAAAAAGTATAAATATGGCCCTCCTATTTCTCACGTTTCAGACCAGTCTGTTGGGGGTGGAGGCAAGAAGGATGGCAAAGGGCAGGATGTGGTGATCGGGCAGGAGCAGTGGTTAGACAAAACAAAAGTAACAGGGGTGTTATCATTATAATCGGTAATAAAGGACCCATTCAGTTGTAGACTATCACAGTATTCCTCACACTTGAGAGGTACTGTGATCATTGGCATGGCCAGATTAAAATCATTGAGTACATAAGAGCACAAGCAGCAAGAACACAGGTTTAGATCCTGTTTCTACTATTCCAAAACTTTTAGGAATATACCGTCTTTGTATATCAAGCATTTGTTTCAGATGTGGACTCCATGTAGTTGATTCTTTCCATCCAACTCTAAAACCATTACCTGACACATGATGGTCTAACCAAACAAGCTTGAAGCAAAGAGGGCCTGCCACATCCACCATGTAAAATATAGTGGGGAGACTTCCCAATCAGGGGCACAGGCACTTCTCTTAGCTGGTCCAGTGTCTTTCAGTTTTGAGGTTTATTTGCAGTGTGAAGTGTGAATGCCACCAGGCAGTCCTGGCACCTAACTATATTGTTGGAGATGAGCAAAATCTGGAAAGGACCTTACCAGCAGGGTTGGAGTAACAACTTTCACTGGTACATTTTCACATAATTCCAGTTGTCCTACTGAAGATTGTGACAGATTTCAGTCAGGCTAGTGGGCAGGGCAATTTAAACTTGAGAAATGAAGCTGTTGAGAAAGCAAATCCGTTGTTTTTAATATTCTAGAGTGGCATCATAAGATAAATCCAACTCAAGTAAAGATTGAGACAGTTGAAGGGCAGAAGGAAGAACCTGGGTGTGCCCATTACAACTCTATATAGACTGAGTTAGGTTTTTTGGCTGGAGGTGTTCCCAATTGCATTGCCCTCTAAAGGTAAGGCTTGAGGCTAATTAGGTGCTTTTCCTTACATATCTTAACACCTTCAGCCAGATTTTAGGAACGTGGCACTGCACCCAGTGCAGTGCCACTTTTCTTTATGCCCCTTAACCCTCCCCTAACGCCACCATGTGTGCACCATATGTAAGATACAGCTTACCATGGTGGTAGTTAGGGAACTAGCATCAACATGTTTGACGCTAGGTCTTAGCTTTGCAGGATTAGCGTAAAAAATGTTGATGCTAATTCTGCAAAGCCCATTGAAGCTCATTATGTAAAATGGAGTGCCTTTTTTTAATGCCTGCTCTGAGCAGGTGTTTAAAGTGAAGCAAAAAAGAATGCAAAGAAATCTCTTAGATATCTTTGCGCCTAATGGGGCCCCCTCACATACATTATAAGGTGCATAAAAAAATTACGCTAATGTGTCGTTAGATGTCACAAGGGGCTCTTAAATCTGCCCCCTTATTTTTCAGAGTACTTTTGTAGAGTTACACTTTTCCTGAGGACTCAGGGTGATAGGAAGAGTGCATATGTTGCTGAATTTCTTAAAATGTACATAGTTTCTGGACTACAGAGGACAGAAAATGAGCTCCTTTGTTGTATAGGTTCTCAAGCAGGCTGCCACAAAGGGGAATAGAGCCTTACAGTAACAGCATCAGTTTGGCCATAGGGTATGCTTAAACCTATCCAGGAAACATACCTATTAGTAGTAAAACATATGTGTAAGAACAGCATCAGAGCAGTGAATAAAGTCAATTTTGACATGGACAAAAGGCCTCCGGGATGTAGGGTGGTGGTGGGAATAGTGTTGACACCGTTACCAACATTGTAGGCAAATACCTTGAGTATGATAATACTGTTGGACAGGGGAAGTGAAATGAGGTATAAACCAATGAGTGCTAGCTACATGGATCTTAGCACCTCAACTAATGCATGCAATTGTATCACAGAAGTGAGCAAAGTTGGGGAGCAGTACTGTAGAGGCAACTTTATTACCATTCTTAGGCCGCCGCAATCTATTGGGGTATTTATGACAGCAGAACTTGATCCAGATATTCTTGTCACCACCTGGTGCCTGATCCTGTAATTCTGAAAGATCTCGTAGGGTGAATCTGAGAGGGCTCAGTAGCTTTAAATACATACAAATACACTTTACAAAGCAGTATTTTTATCAGAATTATCAGCAAAAGAGTTCTTTGGACACTTTATCTTGGGATGACTGGTTTGCAGCACACTTAACAACATCTTCTTTCAGGGTCATATGGCAATAGAACCATGTTATTGGAGTCCTGACGGATGTGAGGCACCCTTTCTTCATCCACAAAAGCCTAACGCAATGCGCAACTCCAAATGTATACTTTGGGTTGGTGAAAATGGTTACAGTTTTCTAGGTAGCTAATATACAAACACATATAAGATCAATCAGTTCTACTACTTAAATGTATCTGAGGTAAACATTTACTCACATCGATTTAATGTGTGACCAGTGGTGCTCGAAGTAGATGGGTTGGAATGGTGCTGCAGCACTCCCATAAATCCTGGACCATGTACCAATGAATAATTATCAGTGAAGAATCCTGTGTTCAAGTACACACTGTTGTGGAGGGCAATTAGTATGACTGACTGCTGCTAATTCTTTTAAAATGGAGAGTTGTGTTTACTATTCTGTTCTCTTACTGGATGTTTTGGGTATTTGTCGTTTAATTAGTGGCACTCTTGCTGGAGTAACGTGAAGGGAGAATGCCACTGAATCCTAGAGGTTTTTTAATACATACATAAATAAAGGTGTTGTTACTTTGTAAAGTACAGATATCTCAATATATATGTGTTTTAGCAACATAGAAAGAACAATCAAGCCACTTAAATTAAGTGATGATGATGGCCAGCACCCTCGCTCTAAAATATATTCTGCCACCACAGTGTATGATACATGCAGCATAACCAGCAACTAATGTGCCTCCATTATTTCTGAAGCAGGAACAGTCAACATAATATACAAGATCACTGTTTGGTTATTGTTGGTCACTGAGATCAACACAGGGTTTTGTAAGGTGGCAGTGATGAGAATATAGTCATGTGGTTCTTTTCTGAGACATGAAGGCAACCATGAAGCTGAGAGAAATAGAGGACATTATGCCAAACTGGTTTGTGAAGCAGAGCGCAACACTATTTCATACAAGCTCAACATGGAAATGTGTTAAGTTTTAGTTGATAACAACAGTGCAGCCACAGTTTGAGGCACATCAACAGTGAGGGGTCAAGAACAATGCTTTCAGACTCTTCAACAAAAAGGTAGACCGCTGCAACACTGCTCAAACACAACATGAATAGCAGATGACTTATAACTAACTGGTGTCTTTTTCACTATGATGCTGTGCCAATGCTCTGAGGGCAAAGCCTTTTCTCTCAAGGCAGTACAGTTGAAATGTTTGGTGTAATCTGGTAGGCCTAGGGCAAGGGCAGACGATAATGCGTTTTTCAGAGACAAAAGCCTGTCCTGCTTCCTATGACCAGGGCAAAGGGTCTGGGGTACCTTTTTCATGAAATCTTGTAGTGGCTTTATTTTATTAGCATAACTCAGAATCAACTGCTGTTAATAGCCTGCCATCCCCAAAAGAGTTCATATCAACGAGACAGTGATGGGTCAGAGTAACTTACGGATAACATCAATGTGATCAGCAGACATGTCTCTCTTCAACCGAGAAATCATCATCTAAATATCAAACATGGGATAAACCAAATTTGAAAATGTATCTAACGGCTTTGTGCCCTGCTTTGCTTATTCACGTAGTAGGTATATGGAGTCACATTTGCATTGTTCCAACAAATCATCAATACACTGAAACACAGTACTACCACTGGGGAGACCAGGGTGTCCAAATCTTTGCAAAGAGCTTGTGAAAAGATATGTGGAGCTTCTGTATGTCATCTTTTGGGACCCCCAAACTGAAGGTAGAAAGAACCTGATGTACGGGGTGCATGGGGGTAGAGAAGAACACAAAATAATGGGATGTACTAAAAGGATCATTAGGGATGATGGGCTGCATTCTCTTAAGTGCCCACTGGTGACAGTGTAGTTTAAAGCTTACATGTGTAAAGTGAGCGTTAACTTTCTTATGCAATTATTATTGTTTACCTACCAGAATGTGTTTTAGCTAACCTGGGCAAAAGGAAAGTAAACTCTCTTCAGCAATTCTTATTGTTTAGCTATCAGGATATGTGGGTTAAATGGTTATTACATATACCTGGTACTATTATTTATTAATGATGAAGGAAAATGGGCATTGCTTTGATCTGCATGAGGGATTGTGGGCATTCCTTTGCCATTGAATCTATTTAGGAATGTATTAGTATTGATGCAGATAGGATACAGGGATAGGGATTTTCCACACAGGAATGGTGGGGTTTAAATTGCTATTACATATACCTGGCACTGTTATTTATTAAATGTTGAATGAAAATGGGCATAGCTATGTTCCGCATGGAGGTATTATGGGGGTTACATCGCTGATTAATATATTTGGAATTGTATTAGGATTGTTCAAGGTAGGAAATAGAGATAGGGCATGATGGGCGTTAAATGGCTTTGACATATACGTACCACTGTATTTTCAAAGTTACTGTAAGGAAATGGTAATAGCTACTTTACTCACCAGGGGTTATGGGCTTTCAATAGCTCTTGAACACATTTTCCACTATATTATAATGGTCCTTTTAGAAAAATTGAAATAGATAATGTTTAAAAGGGGTTAAATGGCTGCTACAGACCATGGGCATGGTACTTTACACTTCTCTCTTGGGATAATGGCCATAATGATTTCTGCATGGGGATGATGGGTGTTCAATGTCTGTTGCACACACCTGCCACTGTAGTGTAGTGACGTGTGTTGAAGAAATGGGCATAATTTTTGTTTTTAAATGGAAGTGATGGGGCTTAAATGGCTGGTACTGTCATAGTTGGACTCTCGCTCCTAGACGAGACTGCTGGTTCAGGGTTGGCAGCACTTTTATTTGTAGGCAACTGAGTCACTCCTACAACAGGTCGGCCCAACCCTCCCGGCTCACAAACAGTACCTCACCAAAAACACAAACAGTAAAGGTGATTTCTAGCAGCCATTACGCATGGACTCTCGATTGCGACATCTCAGGGGAGCTGTGGTTGAATAGAAGTTACCTTTTTATCACATTGGTAATAAGTCTCAGCCACACACAGGCAATAAAGGAGATGCAGGGAAGTTTTCAATATGTTTAAAGGAAAGACTGCAATCTACCGTAAACTGCATGAGCTGCAATGATTAGGATAATGAATAATAAAAGAAGCAAAATTGTGAAGATGAGAGTCAGGAATACAAAGACCCCCCACCATCTTGCAATAAACATGAAATGTAAAAACCCTCGCATGGAGAACCTAATCTCTAACCTAATGAGAACTAGGTGTAATAAACCTAATTTGTCAGTACCATGTGCATGAGAAGAGCCCCCAAACCTTGTTACCTTGGCATGAGGTCTCTAGATCAGACTGCGTGAGGACACAAAGGGTGGGTTTGCATCAAGATGAAATGCAGCATAGATGGCGTCAATGGCATCTGGTAGGAATCCCTCTGATAACTCTGTCTGTATGAGGTGTATTTATACAGACCATGTAGGACCCCTGATGCAGGTATGTTCCAAAACAATAGATGAGAAGTCATACACATGGCTGCAATTATGTAAACAATCCCCAGCAAGTGTACATTATGTTCCTGTCACCAGTCACGCCTTCACAGAGTGGCACTGATAACTCAAAATCAAAACATTTCTCTAACTATAAACATCACAGCCATTAAAAAAAATAAATACAAATAAATTGGCTAAAACAGAGCAAGCTGAGTAGGTTAAAAGTCACTAGGTGACAATGGCACAGGCCTGCAAGCTAAAAGGCTAAGCTAACCTCCTGAGTCCCAATAAAATGAACAGGATCCACTACACCCTCTCCATTGCTGATGATGCCAGAAAGATGACACCATAGAAGGTGCATGAGTTCAAGCTAAAATGCTCTGAGCTAATAGCATGCTAAAATCTAATTAAAACTAGTTAAAACATACTGTAGTGAATCCTATCTTGTTTTAATGGGAAGCAGGAGTTAGCTTAGCCTTCGGGCTTGCAGACATGTGCCCCCATCACCCAGTGACTTTTACCCTACTTAGCTTGCTCTGTTTTAGCGCAATTATTTAATTATATCTTTCCAAGGTGGCTGCATTGTTTTTAGTTAGGACAATGTTTTAATTTCATGCTATCAGTGCCACTCTGCTAAGGCGTCACTATGAGTGCCAGAGATAGATAAGATGTACGTATTCACATTAGGTACTTTCCCACTTTGTGCTTTCGAGTGAATTGTTTATGTATTTGCCGCCCCAAGCATGTCTTGTTATCTATTGTTTGGGAACAGACCTATGTCAGAGGTCCTTGCAGATCTGTATAAATGCACCTCGCATAGACAGATAGTCAGTTGGATTCCAACCAGATGCCAGCGCTGCTATCAATGGAGCATGTCGTCTTGATGCTGACCCAGTCTTCGTGTCCCCACGGACTCTGATATAGGGACCTCATTCCAAGGTAACAAGGGTTGAGGGGCTCTTCTCATTGACATGGCATTAGCAGATTAGGTTTAATACACCTAGCTCTCTTCATGTTAGGGGTTAGGTTCATCATGCTAGGGTTTTAGGACATATTTCATATCAAATGTAATTTCATGTTATTGCAAGATGGTGGGGGTCTTTTTTATTAATGACTCTCATGTTCACAATTCTGTTCCTTGCATTATTCATCATCCTTATAATTGCAGCCCATGCAACTTATCATAGATCGCAGTCTTGTTTATAAAACCTATTTGTTAGAAATGGGGTCTTTGGTTGGCAGTCAGGTTACCCCCTGTCCAAGCAAGGACCCTCACTCTAGTCAGGGTAAGTCACACGCAGTGTTTAGAAATATATATAATATTTATCTGGTAAAAATGCAGGTCAAAATGATTAAAATGCAATAAGTATATGTTGAGATATCACTGTAAAAGTGATATAAAGTGTCTTTAGTCTTTTAAAAGCAATAAATGTCTCTTTCAAGTACAAAATACCTCGATTGCGTACAAAATCTCTGCAAAGATCCGCAGAGGAGGAGATGCATGAAAAACAGGGAGGTGTGCGTCGATTTCTCAGGCAGCACATGGCGAAGCGTCGTTTAGTTTTCACGCAGGGATGGATGTGCGTCGATTTCCAGTGCTCGGTTGTGGATCCTCTTCAGGTTGCGGGGCTTTCGGATGACCCGGGGACAATGCGTGGATTTCCGGCGCTGACAGGACGAAGTCACAGGGGCTGCGTCGATCCACTGGGCGTTGCGTGGAAATTTCTACTGCATGGCAGGTGCTGCGTCAATTCCTTTCTGGAAGTCGAGCTGCGTCGTACCGGCTATGCGTCGAATTTCCGGTAGCTACGCTGGAGCTGCGTCAATCTTCTCATTGCGAGTCAGGCTGTGTCGTTCCGGTTCGGCGTGCAGTGAATTTTTCACCACAGTGCAGACTGTGCGTTGTTTCTGGTAGGCTGTGCGTTGATTTTCGTCACACAAGGAGTCCTTTTTGTAGAGATTAAGGCCCTCATTACAACCCTGGCGGTCGGTGATAATGCGGCAGTAACACTGCCAACAGACCGGCAGTAAAAAAAAATGGAATCATGACCACGGCGGAAACTGCCAACACAGACAGCCACTTTAACACACCGACCGCCACGGTGGTAGCAACAAACATCGCAGTGGTAACCGCCAACAGCTAGGTGGAAGACAATGTACCGCCCACAGCATTACAACAGGCCTATCGGGCAACTTTTTCGGCGCAGTACTGTTGGACCTGGCTTTTTGACAGGGACATCCCAAACTTTTTGCCTCCTTCCTCCTATTTTTTCTGACCTGTTGTTGTTGGCTTTTGACCTCTGGGCACTTTACCACTGCTAACCAGTGCTAAAGTGCATATGCTCTCTGTGTAAATTGTACTACTGATTGGTTTATCCATGATTGACTATTTAATTTACTTGTAAGTCCCTGGTAGTGTGCACTATATGTGCCTAGGGCAGGTAGATTAAATGCTACTAGTGGGCCTGTAGCACTGGTTGTGCCACCCACCTCAGTAGCCCCTTAACCTTGTCTCAGGCCTGCCATTGCAAGGCCTGTGTGTGCAGTTTCACTGCCACTTCGACTTGGCATTTAAAGGTACTTGCCAAGCCTAGAACTCCCCTTTTTCTATACATAAGTCACCCCTAATGTGTGCCCTAGGTAACCCCAAGAGCAGGGTGCTGTGTGGGTAAAAGGCAGGACATGTACTTGTGTGGTTATATGTCCTGGTAGTGTAAAACTCCTAAATTCGTTTCTACACTACTGTGAGGCCTGCTCCCTTCATAGGCTAACATTGGGGCTGCTCTCATACATTGTTGAAGTGGCAGCTGCTGATCTGAAAGGAGCAGGAAGGTCATCTTTAGTATGGCCAGAATGATAATATAAAATCCTGCTGACTGGTGAAGTCGGAGTTAATATTACTATTCTAGAAATGCCACTTTTAGAAAGTGAGCATTTCTTTGCACTAAAACCTTGTTGTGCCCTTCAATCCACGTCTGGCTAGGTTTAGTTGACAGCTCCTTGTGCATTCACTCAGACACACCCCAAACACAGGGTACTCAGCCTCACTTGCATACATCTGCATTTTGAATGGGTGTTCCTGGGCTGGGAGGGTGGAGGGCCTGCCCTCACACAAAGGACTGCCACACCCCCTACGGGGACTCTGGCAGACAGGATTGAACTGAAAGGGGGCTTGGTGCATTTCTTAGACACTCTTTGAAGTCACCCCCACTTCAAAGGCACAACTTAGTATAAAACAGGGCCTCTGCCCTACCTCATCAGACACTTGCTGGAGAAGAAACCTGAACCAGAAACTACATCCTGCCAAGAAGAACTGCCTGGCTGCTCAAAGGACTCACCTGTCTGCTTTTCTACAAAGGACTGCTGCCTTGCTGTTGGCCTGCTGCCTTGCTGAACTCTTGTCTGGCTGTAAAAGTGCTCTCCAAGGGCTTGGATAGAGCTTGCCTCCTGTTCCTTGAAGTCTCAGGACCAAAAAGACTTCTCGCTTTCACTTGGACGCTCCGTGCGGCGAAATTTTCGACGCACAGCTTACTCTGCGGCAAGAAAAACGCCGCACACCGACGCTGATCGACGCGACGCCTTGGGGCGACCGAAACTTTGACGCGCGGCCTCGCAAGGACAACGCCGCCCGACTTCTAAGGAGAAATCGACGCGACGCCTGCCGTGAGACCAAAACTTCGACGCACGGCCTCGCAAGGACAACGCCGCCCGACTTCCAAGGAGAAATCGACACGATGCCTGCCGTGAGATCAAAACTTCGACACGCCGCCCCGCAGAACGACGCGCAGCCGGAAAACAAGCAGGAGAATCCACGCACAGACCCGGGCCATCTGGTAATCCCCGCGATCCACAGAAAGAGACGGTCCGCGCGCCAGAAAACGACGCACGACTTCCCCGCGTGGAAAATAATGACGCAAGTCTGTGTGTGCTGGGGAGAAATCGACGCACACACCATTTTTCCACGTATCTCTTCTCCTGTGGCCCTCTGAGGAGATTTCCCACCAGAAACCAGGGCCCATATTTATACTTTTTGACGCAAAACTGCGCTAACGCAGTTTTGTGCCAAAAAAATTTGCGCCGGCTAACGCCATTCTGAAGCGCCATGCGAGGGCTGTATTTATTGAATGACGTTAGCCGGCGTTAGCCGCCGGCGCTGTCTGGTGTGCATTAAAAAAAACGACGTACACCAGGCAGCGCCGGCGTAGGGGGAAAATGGCGTATGGGCGTCCAGAAATGGTGCAAGTCAGGCTGAGGCAAAAAAATCGCCTTAACCCGATTTGCGCCATTTTTTTACGACGCCCATCCCCCATTGAAATGACTCCTGTCTTAGCAAAGACAGGAGTCATGCCCCCTTGCCCAATGGCCATGCCCAGGGGACTTCTGTCCCCTGGGCATGGTCATTGGGCATAGTGGCATGTAGGGAGGCACAAATCAGGCCCCCCTATGCCACAATTTTTTTTGTTTTAAATACTTACCTGAACTTACCTTAATGTCCCTGGGGTGGGTCCCTCCATCCTTGGGTGTCCTCCTGGGGTGGGCAAGGGTGGCAGGGGGTGTCCCTGGGGGCAGGGGAGGGCACCTCTGGGCTCATTCTGAGCCCACAGGTCCCTTAACGCCTGCCCTGACCCAGGCGCTAAAATCCGGCGCAAATGCGGGTTTTTTAGTCCCGCCCACTCCCGGGCGTCATTTTTGCCCGGGAGTATAAATACGACGCATATGCATCGCAGTAATTTTTTAAGACGGGAACGCCTACCTTGCATATCATTAACGCAAGGAAGGTGTTCACGAAAAAAAATGACGCTAACTCCATGAACTTTGGCGCTAGACGCGTGTAACGCCAAAGTATAAATATGGAGTTAGTTTTGCGTCGAATTTGCGTCGAAAAAAACGACGCAAATTCGGCGCAAACGGAGTATAAATATGCCCCCAGGTACTTTGTGCTTGAAAGACACTTTATTTGCTTTTTAAAGACTTAAGACACTTTATATCACTTTTCAGTGATATCTTTACAAATTCGTATTGCAACTTTGATCGTTTTGACCTCAAGATACCCAGATAAATATTATACACTTTTCTAAACACTGTGTGGTGTATTTTTGTGGTGTTATGCTATGGTGTTGTATGATTTATTGCACAAATGCTTTACACATTGCCTTCTAAGTTAAGCCTGACTGCTCGTGTCAAGCTACCGGAGGGTGAGCACAGGCTGATTTTGGATTGTGTGTGACTTACCCTGACTAGAGTGAGGGTTCTTGCTTGGACAGAGGGCAACCTGACTGCCAACCAAAAACCCCATTTCTAACAGGTACCAATGCCATCAAAAGCACGTCAGAACCAGAACACTGAAGGGAAACGACTCACCTCTCGACACTCAGGGAAGAACCACGATGCCATGGAGCCAGAGCTATACTTTTTTCCAATGCTGGTGTACCTTCTCATACACCAGGAACACGAACGCCGGCGAAGACGACAACGGTGAATACTGCACCTAGCACACAAGGGGGGGAGGGAAAAGAAAGTGACGCACACACGCAACATGCAACACCCCCACCCCCAACACCATACACACAAACAGATGCAACAACATTACATATACATCCCGTAACCCTCAGGAATAACGCAAGCACAAAAGGAATGGAGTAAAATGAGTGTAACAGTACAGTTTAGATAGATACGTCCTTAAACAATAAACAGTATGTACAATATATACAAAAGGAGGGACAATGCCCACTCCAAAATGTCCGTGGCCCACTGGGCCATAACACATAGGCCAAGGCCACACTTGACTCCTGCCTCAATAAGAAGCGAACACTGCAGGGGCATCTGGTCGAAAACACACAGGCAACTCAGGGGGATGGGGGATTGGGGGGGCACTTCACCCGAAAGATGGTACAACACCACTGGCCTGGAGGGGGCTCCATGCCCACTGCTTGGTCCTGGTGAGTGCAACGCCACAGTCTCTCTAGTGGGTGGTTTGCCCACTGCTTGGTCCTGGGGAGTGCAAAGCCACAATCTCTCTAGTGGGTGGGTTGCCCACTGCTTGGTCCTGGGGAGTGCAAAGCCACAGTCTCTCTAGTGGGTGGTTTGCCCACTGCTTGGTCCTGGGGAGTGCAAAGCCACAGTCTCTCTAGTGGGGGGTTTTCCCACTGCTTGGTCCTGGGGAGTGCAAAGCCACAGTCTCTCTAGTGGTTGGTTTGCCCACTGCTTGGTCTTGGGGAGTGCAAAGCCACAGTCTTTCTAGTGGGTGGTTTGCCCACTGCTTGGTCCTGGGGAGTGCAAAGCCACAGTCTCTCAAGTGGATGCCTTCTTCCACTGGTTCTGTAGGGGGCCTTGTGCCCAGTGTGCTTGATCCTGGCAAGGAGGGGCTGAGTGGATGCCTTCTTCCACTGGTTCTGGAGGGGGCCTTGTGCCCAGTGTGCTTCATCCTGGATGGGGCAAAGTCACAGTCTTTCACCTGTGTGTCACACCGACAGGTGTTGCAGGGGCCAGAATGCACTGCAGCCCATGTAGTCACCACTACACACTGCTCACCGGCAGTGACGGCTGCTTAGTGGATGCCAGTTGCGCTGCAGGTGACGGTGCTGTCAGTGGTGGTGGTAGTTTTCAGGCCTTCACCTGCAGCCTCGGACGCCTGCCCACTGGGGCTGCTGCTGCTGGTAGGGGTGCTGCTGGCCATGGTGCAGGTGGCGGTGCTGGCCGCGGTGCAGGTGGCGGTGCTGGCTGCGGTGCGGGTGGCGGTGCTGTCATTGGTGGTGGTAGCCTCCAGGCCTTCACCTTCAGCCTCGGACGGCTGCCCACTGGGGCTGCTGCTGCTGGCAGTGGTGCTACTGATGGCGGTGCAGGTGGCGGTGCTGGCAGAAGTGCAGTTGGCGGTGCTGGCCGCAGTACAGGTGGCGGTGCTGTCAGTGGTGGTGGTAGCCTCCAGGCCTTCACTTGCAGCCTCGGACGGCTGCCCACTGGGGCTGCTGCTGCTGGAAATGGTGCTGCTGGTGGCTGTGCAGGTGGCGGTGCAGACCGCGGTCCAAGTGGCGGTGCTGTCAGTGGTGGTGGTAGCCTCTTGGCCTTCACCTGCAGCCTCGGACGGCTGAAGTGCCAGGGCTGGTGTTGTGTGCCCCTTCCTGCCCTTGGCAGATGGAAGTGCCCCCTTACTTCAGCCAGCTGGTGTCTTTTTCTTGCTCTTGCTGGCTGGTGGTTCCTCCTTCCCCTTGCTGGCTGGTGTCCCCTTCTTGCCCTTGTTAGGTGGCGGACCCTTCTTGGCCTTGGCAGGTGGTGCTGGCACACTGGCTGGGCTGACGGGTGCCTCCTTGGAGCCTCTCACACCTGCAGTTGCTGCAGAAACCACAGTGGCCATGGACTGGGTGGCTGAGGTGCTGGGCTGGGTTCTGGCCACCCTGGTCCGAGGTAAAGGACAGGGGGGGAGGGGTAGGGAATAGGTCAATGTTGGCGAGGAAATGCTTCTTAGGGACACTGGGGCGGGAAGAGGTTGAAGGTTTGGGTGTGGAGGAAGAGGATGTGGTTGTAGGAGGTGTCAGTCTGCTGTGTTTGGGTGCAGGTGCATGGGCTGGATGCTTTTGTGAGGTAGATGCCTGTTGGGTGTCTGAGTGCTTGCGTTTGTGTACTTTGGGAGGAGGGGTCACAGACACAGTGGGAGAGAACACAGGGGACGTGTGCTGGATGTGGGGGTGGTGACTGCCAGTGAGGGGCGTGTAGTGATAGGCGTGCTGGTGATGGAGGTAGTGGATGAGGATGTAGTGCATGCAGGTGTGAGTGGAGACGCTACTGGGAGGGAGGTGGACGAGGAGGAGGAGGGAGACACAGTGGAGGCAGTGGATGTTGGTGTGTCTGCATCTGGATGGTGCTTGTGTGAGCATCTGTGAGATGAAGTGTGGTTCTTGTGTTTGCCTGAGCCACTTCTGTGTGTTGATTTGGGTGATTGCTGGTCTGAAGGTGTGCTTGGGATAGGCTGGGGTTGAGGGGATTGGGAGTGGGTAGAGGAAGTTGGAGGGGGAAGGCTGGAGACAGGGCAATGGCTCCCATCAGTGAGTTGGCCAGAACTTGGAATGCTCTCTGTTGGGCCGCCACGCCAGAGTGAATGCCCTCCAGGTATGCATTTGGTTGTTGCAAATGTCCTGCTAGACCCTGGATGGCATACAGTATGGTTGACTGCCCAACAGAGAGGGATCTCAGGAGGTCAATAGCCTCCTCAGTGAGGGCAGCAGGGCTGACTGGGGCAGGGCCTGAGGTGCCTGGGGCGAAGGAGATGCCCACCCTCCTAGGTGAGCGGGCACGGGAAACACGCTGAGGGGCTGCTGGGAAGGCGGTGCTGGTACGGGGGTGGCAGCTGTACCTGTAGTTGGGATGGGCACAGAGGTGTCCGCCACCGCCATGGAGCTTCCATCGTAGGAGGTGTTGCTGTTGGTACTGTCCCCTCCTGTCTCTGTCGTGGTGCTCCCCTCGCCCTACGTCCCACTGGTGCCCTCACCGTTGGTGGATTCGGCCTTCAGGCCCATGTGGGATGCGGCTCCCTCTGTCGCCGGTGCCTCTGCTCCTCCGCCAGATGATGCTAATTTACACAAGGACAGGGTGACAAAACAAAAAGGGGGGGAGAGACAGAGGATACACTTGGTCAATGCCAGCAACAACACTACCGTTGCCGTACACAACTCACAGGGAACAGCCCTATGCACTAGGCCATGCACTACCAGTTACAATGCTAGTACCAGCCCATGGGGTACAATGCCTAACGCCATTAGCTGCACACCTGAAACCCACAGGACCCTGCCCAGTGGTAGATGCCCACTAACATTATTGGGGTTGGAGTGCATCTGACCTTGCCCATCATTGAACATACCCTGCAATGTTCGCCCTGGCCTATGGTCACCCACAGCCCACATCCCCTATCCAGGTAATACCTTAATGCGCACAAAGTCATGATTCAGAATCTGTACTCACCCCCTTGTGGCTGCTGTGATGCCTTCAAGCGCCTATCCAACTCCGGATAGGCCACCGCCAGGATGCAGAACATCAGGGGGGTCAGGGTACAACGGGCACCCCTTCCTCGTTGGGAGGCCAGCTCCAGATGGGCCTCCGCTGTCTTCCTTGCCCAGCGGCGCAGGTACTCCCACCGTTAGCGGCAGTGGGTGCTTCGCCTGTCAAAGACCCCCAGGGTACCGCACCTCCTTGACGATGGCACGCCAAATACCCTTTTTCTGATGGGTGCTGACCTGCAGTAAAAAACAGCAGAAAAGGTATTAGTCATATCGTCCGGACTGTAATACTCATGGCCCACCATATACCCCCATCCCCTTACTCACATACATTGACCACCATACATGCAGCACTCTGCCCAGGACCCCTCACACCCCCCTTACACAAGGCTTACACGCACAGCAATCCATACATTCATGCCCCACGCATCTCCCCCCCCCCTCTCCCTTCTGTGTTTTTATTTCCTTGGCCAGTACCCCGCCTTGATAATTACATTTGTGGTGTCCTGTTCAGGTCTTGAGCCAATTTTATCCTTTTTTCGCTCCCCTATCTTTTGTAGTGCCTGTAGGTGGGCAATGATCTCTCTAAACTTTTTACCACGGCACAGAGCTACTGAGATAAGATCTCCGGCAAAGAGCCCCCTCAAAGGGGTGCCCATCAGACATTGCAGCGCCGGTCTGACGAGGAGCTTGCCCGATGATGAAGCATGACAACCTACTGGATGTGTGAGGGCATTTGCTTCTAGCAAAAGGGTTGCCCTGTGTCCTTCTCTCTTTTTCTTGGGAACAGTGTATTTGTACTTGTAATAAGTATATTAGGGAGGCTATACCTTGACCATTAATCTCCTGGTCCCTCATTTTTGAATATACATTATCCTAACCTACAGACTTGATATGGCCACAATCCAAGAACTGTGTGGCCAATTGGAGCCAGACCTGATATCAGCTATCCGCCACCCCACAGGTACCCCCCTTCTAGTGCAGGTCCTGCCAGTGCTCCATTTCCTGGCAAGTGGTTCCCTCCAAGCGACAGTGGCCATGGCATCAGGGATGTCACAGCCTATGTTCTCAAACGTGCTGACCAGAGTGTTGTCTGCCTTGATGAAACACATGTGCAGCTACATCGTATTCCCCCAGGTGGAGGAATTGGCCCCAGTGAAGGCTGACGTCTATGCACTGGGACATATCCCCAACATCATTGGTGCCATTGATGGCACACATATTGCATTTGTCCCCCCCCCGGAGAAATGAACAAGTGTTCAGAAATAGAAAAAGCTTTCACTCTCTGAATGTGCAGATGTGTGTTTGGTGGACCAGTACATCTCCCATGTCAATGGAAAGTATCCTGGCTCTGTGCATGATGCCTTTATCTTGAGGAATAGCAGTATCCCATGTGTGATGTCTCAACTCTAGAGGCACAGGGTGTGGCTAATAGGTGAGCCCATGGTCCCCACCCAGTTGATGTAGGTATATGGGTGTGGGTTTGGCCCTAAAGGTGAGAGTGTGGCTAACAGGTATCCCTCGGTATTTGCAGGTGACTCTGGTTACCCCAACCTCTCATGGCTACTGACCCCAGTGAGGAATGACAGGACAAGGGCAGAGGAACGTTACAATGAGGCACATGGGCGAACAAGGAGGATCATTGAGCGAACCTTTGGCCTCCTGAAGGCCAGATTCCAGTGCCTCCATCTGACAGGTGGATCCCTGTACTACTCACCCAAGAAGGTGTGCCAGATCATCGTTGCATGTTGCACAACCTGGCCTTGAGATGCCAGGTGCCTTTTCTGCAGGAGGATGAGCCTGGGGATGGTCGTGTGGCAGTGGTGGAGCCTGTGGACAGTAACGAAGAGGAGGCTTAGGAAGAGGATGTGGACAACAGAACTACACTAATTCAACAGTACTTCCAGTGACACACAGGTAAGACACTGAAACTTCACCTTCCATTGCAATTTAGTGTTGGACATTGAACATGGCAGCCTGATTTCCCTATTTCTATGGCCACTTACTGTACCCTTTGGCATCTCTATTTTCAGATATCTGTGCCCCACTCTGGCTCCTGGTGTGTTTACTGCTGCCCACTACAGGTCGTACCTATGTAAATATTACAGTACATTTGAATTACAATTTTTACAGTTTGTTAAACTAATACATATGTCAAACAATTGACAGACTCCATACTTGAATTTGTTCCAAGGGTGTTTATTTAGATGCTAATAAGTGGAGGGGGTATTGCAGTGGGCTGGGTTGCTGATGGAGGAAAGTCCAGGGTAGAGTCAAGTCTATTTGTATCACAGGTGCATTGTCTAAGGGGACATAGGAAGTGGAGCAATGGCAGTTCAAGGTGGACAGGGTGACAAAGTGGGACAGAAGGGTGACAATCAGGAGAGTCTTATTTCCTGGCAGGGGTCTTGGCAATGTTCTCTGGCTTCTGCCTGGATCGCAGGGACCGTTTGCAGGGTTGTTCTCCTTTTGCAGGGGGTGGGGTGCTGGTGGCCTGTTGTTCCTATGGCAGGGTCTCCTGTCCACTAGCGTCGGCATAGGTGGAGGCCTGCTCTTCGGTGTGGCTGGTGTCAGGGGCCCATTGGTGTGCCACTGCCTGCCTCATGGTGTTGGCCATGTCTGTCAGCACCCCTGCAATGGTGACCAGGGTGGTGTGGATGTCCCTCAGGTCCTCCCTGATCCCCAGGTACTGTCCCTCCTGCAGCCGCTGGGTCTCCTGCAACTTGGTCAGTATCTGGCCCATGGTCTCCTGGGAATGGTGGTATGCTCCCAGGATGTTGGTGAGTGCCTCGTGGAGAGTTGGCTCCCTGGGCCTGTCCTCCCCATGTAGCACAGCAGTCCTCCCAGCTTCCCTGTTGTCCTGTGCCTCTGTCCCCTGACCCGTGTGCCCACTGCCACTGAACCCAGGTCCCTGATCGTCCTGTGTTTGTGGGGTTGCCTGGGTTCCCTCTAGTGGTGGACACACTGCTGACGTGTCCTGGGGACAGAAGGATGGGCCCGCTGGGTGGGTGCTGTGGTAGTGTTTCCTGAGAGGGAAGGCTCTGTGGTGGGTTGGGACTGTGCCTGGGCAACCGAATGTCCAGAGGTCCCTGGTGGGCCGGGTTGGTCATCGTGATCCAGGCGTGCAGAGCTGCTGTCATCACTGTGGGCCTCTCATGGGGGGGGGACTGGATGTGGCTGGCACCTCCTCTCCGGTGACGTTGAGTGGGGGTCCTGTGGAGATGTAAATGCAGTGTTATTATTTCTGCGTGTGCCATCTTGTGCATGGGTATGTTTCCCTCTATGGTTGTTATTAGCAAGGCAGCTTTGGATTGTGTGATTTGTTTGGCTAAGTGATTGTCACTAGTGTGCATGGTGTGGTGATGGGTGTCTATCCAGGTCTGTGATGGGGGTCCATGCATTGGTGTTGCATGCAGGGGTTGGTATTGGGATGAGTGGGTTGTGATGGTGGGGTATATGTGAGGTGGTGGGGTGATGGGGGTGAGGGTAGGGGTTGTTGTTTGTGATGACATGTAGGTAGGGTGGGGGATAAAGTAGTAAAGATTTGACTTACCAGAGTCCAGTCCTCCTGCTACTCCTGCCAGGCCTTCAGGATGCATGATCGCCAAGACTTGCTCCTCCCATGTTGTTAGTTGTGGGGGAGGAGGTGGGGGTCTACCGCCAGTCCTCTGTACAGATATCTGGTGTCTTGCAACCACAGAACATACCTTCCCTCGTAGGTCGTTCCACCTCTTCCTGATGTCATCCCTTGTTCTTGGGTGCTGGCCCACGGCGTTGACCCTGTCCACAACTCTGCGCCATAGCTCCATCTTCCTTGCAATAGATGTCTGCTGCACCTGTGATCCGAATAGCTGTGGCTCCACCCTGATGATTTCCTCCACAATGACCCTTACCCCTCCTCTGAGAACCTATGGGTGTTGTTGTGGTGCCATGGGTGCAGTGTGAGTGGTGTGTGTGAGGGTGTGTGAGGTGATGTGTTGGGGTGTGTGCTGTGAGGTGCGTGGATGGCGTATAGGTGATGGTGTTTTGTGGCTCAGATTCAGTGGGTGCTCCTGGCTTGTCTCTCTCTTACTTGCCAAAGTCCTTGGGTCGTAAAGGGTTGTGGGTAGTGTGGGTGTGGGTGTGTGAGTGTGGTGTGTGTATGTGTGTCAGGTGTGTGTAGTTTGAATTGTCCAATGTGGTGGAGTTTTGTATGTGTGTGTATTTTGGGCGCAGGGGTCTGTACCGCGGTTGAATGACCACCGCAGTGACTCGTGGGTCATGATGCTGTGGGCGTATTTCTGTTGGCGTAATGGTGTGGGTTTTGATACCACCAGTTTATCACTGACCTTTGGGCTGGCGGACTTGTGTGTGGGTCTGTATAGTGGTGGGTTTCTATATGTGGGTCATAATACGGGTAGCGGTATACCGCCGCGGTCACAGTATGTTGGCGGCAGTCAGCATGGCGGTAAGCAGCACTTGCCGCCAATGTTGTAGTGAGGGCCTATGTCTTTTTGGTCCTGAGACTTCAGGGAACAGGAGGCAAGATCTATCCAAGTCTTTGGAGAGCACTTCTCACCACATCCAGAGAGCAGCAAGGCCACAGGGCAACAGCAAGGCAGCAGTCCTTCACAGAAAGCAGTCAGGTGAGTCCTTTGGGCAGGTTCTCTTCTCCAGGAAGTGTCTCAGTTGATAGGGGCAGAGGCCCTGTTTAAATACTCAAATGTGCCTTTGAAGTGGGGAGACTCCAAAGAGTGGCTTAGAAGTGCACAAGGTCTCCTTTCAGTTCAATCCTGTTTGTCAGGGTCCCAGTTGGGGGTGTGGCAATCCTTTGTGTGAGGACAGGCTACTGTCCTTTGACCTGTAAGTGTCAGGTCCTCCACCCTCCCAGCCCAGGAAGACCCATTCAAAATGCAGATGTATGCAAGTGAGGCTGAGCATCCTGTGTTTGGGGTGTGTCTGATTGAAATGCACAAGGGAGCTGTGAACTGAACCCAGCCAGACGTGGATTGTAAGACACAGAAGGATTTAAGTGCAGAGAAATGCTCACTTTCTAAAAGTGGCATTTCTAAAAGAGTAATATTAAATCCAACTTCACCAGTCAGCAGGATTTTGTATCACCATTCTGGCCATACTAAATATGGCCTTCCTTCTCCTTTCAGATCAGCAGCTACCACTCAAACAGTATGTGAGGGTAGCCTCAATGTTAGCCTATGAAGAGAGTAGGCCTCACAGCAGTGTAAAAATGAATTTAGGAGTTTTACACTACCAGGACATGTAAACTACCCAGGTACATGTCCTGCCTTTTGCCTACACAGCAACCTGCCCTTTGGGTTACCAAGGGAATACCTTAGGGGTGAGTTATATGTAGAAAAAGGGGAGTTTTATGCTTGGCAAGTACTTTTAAATGCCAAGTCGAATTGGCAGTGAAACTGAACACACAGGCATTGCAATGGCAGGCCTGAGACACGTTTAAACAGCTACTTAAGTGGGTGGCACAATCAGTGCTGCAGGCCCAGTGGTAGCATTTAACCGGCTGGCCCTGGACATGTATAGTGCACTTTACTAGGGACTTATAAGTAAATTAAATAATCCAATTGGGTATGATCCAATGTCATCATGTTTAAAGGGAGAGAACATATGCACTTTAGCACTGGTTAGCAGTGGTAAAGTGCACAGAGTCTTAAAACCAGCAAAAACAGTATCTAAAAGATGGAGGGAGGTAGGCAAAAAGTTAGGGGTGACCACTTTACCACTTTACTGCATCTCCTTCATTGCCTGTGTTTGAATGAGACATGTTGTTCATGTGAGAAAGGGGTAATCTCCGTTTAACCACGACATTCCCTGAGATGTCACACTCTTGAGACCATGCTTAAAGGCTGCCACAAATTACCTTTTAGTGTTTGGGTTTTTGGTGAGGTGCTGCTTGCTAGCCGGGAGAGTTAGGATGACAGTTGCGACTTGTTGTAGGACTGGCATAGTCACAACGGGCTTGCCTACAGCAAGAGTCAAACTACGGCATTACAAAGCGATAAAATGTCAGCCATGACAAGCACAATAGGCCAAATAGTAATCACATTAATAGCTCAATATGACATTACATTTTTAACATTTAAATAAGGCCAATGGTCAAATTATTTAACAATGATCATGAGCTTGCTGAATGTCCCCAGATTCATCGAAAGGAACTGCATCCAGGAATGACTTCACATCATCAGATGTCAGATTGATGACAGGATTAGCAGACCGATCCACAAAGCAGAGTGCGCAGAAGCCTCAAGAGCAGGATCACCCATGAAGGCAGCATCATCCATAGTGCCTGGTGGAGCCAAATAGTTGACCAATGGTGGCTCATAAGTGGCCCGGTAAATCAGACTCAGTCTCTTGGGGCATGGCCGTGAATGAATCCTCATCAGGAACATCAGCAGTTCCTTGTCCACAGGAGGTGCTGGCGGAACCGCAAGGCACACCAATGGTAGACACTCAAAGAGGCACCTAGTGCAATGAAAGACAGGTTGCATGCACCACACAACTGGTCGGAATGACAATGACCAATCATACTCCAATTCCTCTAGCAACGGAGCACTAAAAAACTGTACCATGCTGTCACGGCACAGCTGGGCTGGTGGTAGTAGCTCCATCACTCCGCTTAGCTGAGAAGGCACACCCACTGCATATTAGGAACAGAAGCAATAGTATCCCACCAATCAGTGCCAAAGTTAAAGGAAAGCAACCAAACACACTTGAAAAGAGTGAATGGATAGCTGATGGAATGTCTCTGAAGACAGTCTAGAAGATGGAAATGAATCCAGACCCAACAGCCTTAAAGAAATGCACAATCTCTGTGGTGCTCGAGGCATTAAATATTCTGAAGACCCGCTCTCCAAAGTGCTTGGGGAAGTTGGTATTTCATAGGGATTGTATTTCGGCTGATAATCTTGCTATCTGGAGAGCATACATCTCTGTGGCCGATGTCAACGCCATTTGGAACAGTAGCACCTTTACTTGGCTCAGCTTGGCATAATTTAAATTAGAAGTATCAATCTGAGGCCACATTTATGCTACTCTGATCTCTTGTGTGGGAGGAATAGAACATGTCCACTACAAGTTACAATTTAAGAGAATTAAATTGTGTAGGCAATTCCCGGTCTCATACCGCAACATCTCTCATCGTTCAGGACCACATAACTTCCATTCCAAAGTATGTGAAATGCTGGATGAATGAAAGGGATGGGAGTACCCTAAAGAAAGCAGGCCAAGATCGCGACCCCTGCATTGCAAAGGCCATGAAGTGACATCTGTTTGCAAATGATTGAAGGACTAACAGTAGTCTTACATCTGCTTGGGTCAAAAAGACCTCTGTTTCGCCATTCAGACATTTGAATTCGAAAAGACAACTCCCACTCTTCTTTAATATAGCTATCTCCTAGCCGCTTGTATCTGCCCACAGCAAAATGTTTCAAACATTTCATGAAACGAAAGGTGGAAATTGTCAGATTCATGATGTCATGTATGAGCCATATTGCTGAAGGACTCTCTGCTACTATGAAAGGCAGCTTTTCAAACTTTTCAATGTTAAGCATGGTGTAAGGCTTCCTTTTTAGCCATTGTCTGTTGGTCCCTGGACAAATTAAAAGCAGCAAACAAGTCACCACTGTTTATATATTTCCGTGGGACGCGACCATTTTTCATAATCTGTAATATCCAACCTAACTGCATGATGGAGCGCAGCTGACTTTGCCCATGTTGTAGAAGGGACAAGCCCTTCTGAATGATGTTGATTGCAGAAGGCACTATGGGGCATATTTATAATGCCCTAACGCCACCTTGCACACATTAACGTAATTATTGTTTTACATTAATGTGGCCCAACAAGGCCGAAATCCCCGCACCGTATTTACAGAGTGGCACAATGCATGCATTGTGCCACTCTGTAACCCTTTGTGCTATATTATGCCTGCGCCAGGCATAATGTATGCAAAGGGGGCATTCCCCCATTAGGGGAGCCGGAAAAATGGTATAAGGAAATTAAGGAAATCTATGAGATTTCCTTGCACCATTTGTTACGGCACTTTTGATGCCTGCTCAAGAGCAGGCATTAAAAGGGGGCTTCTATTCTTTAGAATGGGGCCCAATGTACTAGCGGTAATATTTTGTCGCCACTCCTACAGAGTACATCAATAGTCATGAGAAATTATGCTATTGCCCCCTACCCTGTGCCATGGTGCGTCGTATTCTAAATAAAGCACACACATGGTGGTGGTAGGAGGTGCTAAGGGGCGCAGGAAAAGTGGCACTGCACTCGGTGCAACTCCGCTTTCCATAAATCTGCCCCTATGTTATCAAGTGTGTATATTCTGTTGGACAGATTATTTATGCCATTATCGACAACAGCTATGGACTTTCCCAAATGTTCCTTATCTATCTGCATTAAATGTGCAGCTGCTTCCGTTTGGGAAAGCTTCCATATTTCATTACATATGGCATACAGGACTCATTTAGAGCTTGGCTTTCTTGGCCCTAGCAAGAAATCTTCCAAGTCTACCTCCTTTGATAGGACATTAAGATGTTTTTTAACTGCTGCCAACATGTTAGTCTGCAACCATTGTTGGCACAGTTTACCCACACTGAATGCAGTAACTATATGCAAGTGTTGACCTGAAAGCGAGGGTCCGGGCGGCTAATCTTGGAACCCCCTGAGGAATTAACAAAATGCGTCTGACACACATTTGTGTCTATTGATTAAATTAACTACCCGCCGAGACATGAAAGTGTGGAATTATAGGTACCACCCTGAACACAATCATTTACTTTTTCCTTGGTGACATTGAGGAATGATTGCCAATTGGTGAATTTGGCTTCTCTACCCTGAATTTACCAATCTTGTGTTCCCCATACACTTTTCACATCGATAGTGCTCTTCCAGTATTCATATCCTTCAACTTCAAGTCGGGAAACAAAAGAATCTGAATAGATTAATTTGGAGTCAGTTAGCAAAATTTTTCACATTTTGGATAGTGGTAATTTGAAATAATATGACTCTGCATTTGTAATGTCATGCCCAGAAAAGTATGCAGATTTGTCTATATATATTTTAGGGCTCCCCGCAGGTGGAGTTGAACAGTGTTCCTACTGTGTGTAATTAAATACTGATCTATGCCTAATTGCTTGGTACAGATAGCAATGCCCCCAGTGACTATAACAGAACATTTCCCCACAATTTGCTGTGTTCAAATACACATCATCACTTTCAAATACAATGTAATCCTGCAGCTCTGCAAGCATAGAATCAACAGTTTGAACATCCCAGTCATCAGAAACAACACCAGGTGTAATTACATCAGTCAGTGACATTTTGAATACATATGGAATTTGTATAACCTCAGTAGGCCCATATATGTCAAAGGGAACTTTATTCCAAACAATCTCATCAGGAATTGGTACAGCTGAAATGTTCACAAGGGACAAGGCTCTCAGGACCTTATGTGATGAAAGATATGGTCTTAAAACCTCATCCACTGGCTCGACAGGGGAACATCCAGGAAGATAATTACCATTTATCAGGAAAAAGAAAACAGTCACTAAACCAATCCATAACAGAAAGGCAAGCAATGCCAGAGATATCACCATGGATAAACCAAAGAGTTATTGTTAAGCTTACATGTTTTTGAAATAGTTTCATTTGCAGATGTAGATGAAGTTGTAGAGAAGTCATCTTGGTTGATGAAGTAACCAGAAGCAGCCTCTGGGAACACAGGTGCCGGTGCATTACTGGTGGTTGGATACACTTCAGGTGGAGGTTCATAGAAGATGGTGTTGTCTGTTTGCGTTGCAGTAGAAAACAGCCATATCTTGGACAGTTCTTGTTGGTGAAGTGTTAACAGGAATGAGCAGAAACTCATTTTCTGCCGTTCCATGCTCGAGGGGGCATTTGCAGCATTTATGCACATGCTGGTATATTCAGAAGAGTTGTTGTTTCTTCTTTGTAGAGGTATGCCCTGTTGATTAGCGAAAGGAAACCGGGGACTACCGAAGGGACCTCTGGGTGTACTGTGCAGTATCGGCCCCATGATGCAATTTGATGTTGTCGATGGTGACAAATCTGTTCCCTTTGGAACCTGGCAGCAGTGGTAGGATGACAGTTCTAGTGCCTTGTATTCCCAAGACTGGAACCAGTGTTCTGTAGCATGGGGTGAATTCCTTCTTCACAGTAATCTTCTCATGAACCAGATCCCCAACTTTTGGAATCCAGCCTGTAGAAGTTGTTGGCAAATCCCTTATTCCTAAAGTGGCAGCATGGGCGGATGAATTATCATCATGAAATTTCTGAAGCTCCTGTAAGACAGTGAGACGTTCATTTATGTCAAAAGGTGTGTCTGCTGCCACCATACTAGGGCCATCTAGATCTGGTACATACATCGGTATTCCAAAGAGAACCTCGTAAGGAGTACGTCCTCCCAACGGCCGTCTTGACAGATTATTTAGTGCTCTCTGGACCCCATATAGGTGATGAAGTCAACTGTGTCCTGAACCTAATACTCTAGCTGTTAAGGACTGCTTTATGTCAAGATTCCTCCTCTCCACAACACTATTACCCTCAAGATGATACGGAGAAGAATAATGGAGTTCAACACCCATCGTCGTCATGGTGTCCCTGAATGCCCTAGAGGCAAAAGCAGGGCCCTGGTCTGAGAGAAATGCTGAAACTGCGTATGTACAGATAAAGACCAGCAAGTCTTTTATAACAGTTCGAGCATCAGCCGAGCGCTGTGGCCATACCCACAGGAATATAGAACAAGAATCAACATTTACTAAGATGTATTTGCATGCACCATCAGGTTGTAACAGACCAGCATTCTAGCTACACACATTGTAGTGGCCTTTTGGACACTAAGGGCCTCATTATGACCCTGGCAGGCGGCGGAGGCCGCCCGCCAGGATCCCGCCCTCCAAATTACCGCGCCGCGGTCAAAAGACCGCAGCGGGTATTACGAGTTGTCCCCTGGGCTGGCGGGCGGTTCCAGTAAAACCGCCCGCCAGCCCAGGGGAAAACGACCTTCCCACGAGGATGCCGGCTCGTAATCGAGCCGGCGGAGTGGGAAGGTGCGACGGGTGCAGTGGCACCCGTCGCGTATTTCAGTGTCTGCAAGGCAGACACTGAAATACTTTTCGGGGCCCTCTTACGGGGGCCCCTGCCGTGCCCATGCCATTGGCATGGGCACGGCAGGGGCCCCCAGGGGCCCCGCGACCCCCCCTACCGCCATCCTGTTCATGGCGGCTTTCCCGCCATGAACTGGATGGCGGTAGGGGGGGGGTCAGAATCCTCATGGCTGTGGAGCACGCTCCGCAGCCATGGAGGATTCCAAAGAGCAGCGGAAAGTCAGCGGGAGACCGCTGACTTTCCGCTTCTGACCGCGGCTGAACCGCCGCGGTCAGAATGCTCATTGGAGCACCGCCAGCCTGTTGGCGGTGCTCCCGTGGTCCGTGGCCCTGGCGGCCACCGGCCGCCAGGGTCAGAATGACCCTCTAAGGGCCATATTTATACTTTTTGACGTAAAACTGCGCTAACGCAGTTTTGCGCCAAAAAAATTAGCGCCGGCTAACGCCATTCTGTAGCACCATGCGGGCGCCGTATTTATTCAATGACGTTAGCCGGCGTTAGCCGCTGGCGCTGTCTGGTGTGCGTTAAAAAAAACGACGTACACCAGGCAGCGCCGGCGTAGGGGGAAAATGGCGTATGGGCGTCCACAAATGGTGCAAGTCAGGCTGAGGCAAAAAAATCACCTCAAGCCGATTTGCGCCATTTTTTTACGACGCCCATCCCCCATTGAAATGACTCCTGTCTTAGCAAAGACAGGAGTCATGCCCCCTTGCCCAATGGCCATGCCCAGGGGACTTCTGTCCCCTGGGCATGGTCATTGGGCATAGTGGCATGTAGGGGGCACAAATCAGGCCCCCCAATGCCACAAAAAAAAAAAAAAAATACTTACCTGGACTTACCTTAATGTCCCTGGGGTGGGTCCCTCCATCCTTGGGTGTCCTCCTGGGGTGGGCAAGGGTGGCAGGGGGTGTCCCTGGGGGCAGGGGAGGGCACCTCTGGGCTCATTGTGAGCCCACAGGTCCCTTAACGCCTGCCCTGACCCAGGCGCTAAAATCCGGCGCTAATGCAGGTTTTTTAGACCCGCCCACTCCCGGGCGTCATTTTTGCCCGGGAGTATAAATACGACGCATATGCATCGGAGTCATTTTTTAAGACGGGAACGCCTACCTTGCATATCATTAACGCAAGGAAGGTGTTCACGCAAAAAAATGATGCTAACTCCATGAACTTTGGCGCTAGACGCGTCTAACGCCAAAGTATAAATATGGAGTTAGTTTTGCGTCGAATTTGCGTCGAAAAAAACGGCGCAAATTCGGCGCAAACGGAGTATAAATATGCCCCTAAGAGGGATGTCTACAGTGGGCAATAGATGTTTGAGACTTTTATTTACTGGCAAATGTCACAGCAAACAACATATTGCTTGGTCTGTTTGTATAGACCTGGCCACTAGAAACGTTTCTGTAAGAGTGATATTGTGGCCACAACACCAGCATGAGCAGATGCAACACCCTTATGCACTGCTTTGATGAGATCTAATCTCCAGTCTTCTTTAGGGATCACTCGATCTCAAACTCCAGGAATTGTCACAAAGGCAACATTCTGTGCATTGATGTGGTAAGAATATTTAGTAGTATATGCTTTTGGAAGATGCTTGCCTTCAGCCAAAGCTTTCCTGGCAGCCTGAATTTCATTATCCAATCTCATGTGAGAACGAGGCACTGCAGCAACAGAAGCCATATCAATTGCGGATTTGGCTGCTTTATCAGGCAAGGTGTTACCAATAACGTGTACTCCCACACGTTGATGGCCCAATGTATGGACTACATGAGCCTCTGGTAGCTTATCCTTAAGATCAGCCACCCTCCCCAACAGAGTTCTTTGGGGCATATTTATAATCCCCTAGCGCCACTTTGCGCCACATTAGCATCATTATTTTTTTCAAATTAATGGGACCCAACAAGGCCGAAATCTCTGTGCCGTATTTACAGAGTGGCGCAATGCATGCATTGGGCCACTCGGTAACCCTTTGCTTTACAGTATGCCTGCGCCAGGCATAATGTATGCAAAGTGGGCGTTCCCCCGTTAGGGGGGCTGAAAAAATGGTGCAAGGAAATCTATGGGATTTCCTTCTCTAGTTTTTTTCCGAACTTTTAATGCCTGCTCAGAGCAGGCGTAAAAAGGGGGCATCCATTATTTAGAATGAGCCCCTATGTACTCTGCAGGAGTAGTGCCAACATTTGTGCGCTACTCCTGCAGAGTACATCAATAGCGTCACATTGAATGATGCTATTGCACCCTATCCTACGCCATGGTGCACCATATTTTAAATATGACGCATGCATGGTGACGGTAGGGGGGCGCTAAGGGGTGCAGGGAAAGTGGCACTGCACTCTACGTGGTTACGGTATAGTGCAGGTGCCTGCTCCAAAGCCCAATTAACAGCATAGGCTTGTTTTACCACCTCTGGAACAATATCAGAGAAAGAAGGCAAAATTACATCTTCCCCATGTGGGAGCTTATGGATGTGTTCAGGTGGCCAGTCTCTTTCTGCCAATAGGATATCATAATTAAGTTAATTAAAAAAAATTACACTAATAGTGCGCTCTAAGTCTCCCTCAATCTGGATATTTAAATCATAAACCCTGTTGGTGGGAGAACACACCCATTTGCAGTCTCGACTGCGAGGAAATCGTTAGTTACTTTCACATCTAGATGATCTTTTGGACTCTAGCGACATATCGTGACTTCTGCTGCTCTGTCCAGCAGGGTCACTGCCCACTTCTTGCTCTTCAGCAATGTTCTCAAGTTTGAGGGAATGTTCATTTGAAATTGCTGCCATCTTTTTCTTTTTAAATTGTGGCTTTTGTTGTGGGGATTTGTCTCCTTTCTTGTCTGAAGACTGTTGTAAGTCTTTCTTCTTTTTCAGGTAGTCAGGACATTGCTGTGACTGGCCCTGTCTCTCGCTACGTCTATCTAGTGCATCCTGAAAGGAACAAGAGGGGCGTGAATCAGTATATCAGTCAGGAGCCTTTATATTTCTGAGATTATGGGGCATATTTACATTCTGTTTTCCTTGAATTAGCGTCATTTTTTCTACTCTAATTCAGTGCAAAACTAACTCCATATTTATACTTTGGTTCTAGAACCATCTAGCACCAAATTTATGGAGTTAAAGTCATTTTTTGGAAGTGGAAACCTACCGTGCTTTAATGAGATGCAAGGTAGGCGTTCCCCTGCAAAAAATGACTCTATGGCTTTAATGCCATACTTATACTCCCGTGCAAAAATGGGGCACGGGAGGGAGGAGGGGTCAAAAAATGGTGCAAAGCTTGCTTTGCCCTGTTTTTTAACTTCTGGGTCAGGGCAGGCGTTAGGGGACCTGTGGGCCTATTTCCATGATAGAACACCATGGAATAAGCCCGCAGGTGTCCTCCCCAGGGGCACCCACACCAGAGGAACTGCGGAGGATGTGGGACCTCATCCCAGGTAAATACAGATAAGTTCAGGTAAGTATTGCATTTTATTTTTTAAAGTGCCATAGGGGGCCCGAAAAGGGCCCACATACATGGCACAGGGTGCAAAGGCCATGCCTAGGGGATCCATGTCCCCTGTGCTGGCCATTGGGGTGGTGAGCATGACTCATGCCTTTTCTAAGGCAGGAGTCATGTGGCACGGTAGATTTAGCACCATAAAATGATGCTAATCTGGTTAGAGCCATTTTATTTTACTCTAACCTGCCTAAAGTAATTTTTTGGTGCTAAACCCCCTTCCTCTCTACCTCCAGCCCCACCCGACTAAAGTCATTTTTTATACTATAGCCTACAATTTGCACCAGCTTGCACCATTCCATAACCGTGGTGCCTGGCTGGTGCACACAAATGGTGCAAGCTGGTGCTAACCTTTTTCGTGCCAAACTGCTTTAGGCAGTTTTGCACCAAAAAGTATAAATAAGGGCCTATATCTCCTTTCAGAGCTCTGCGGATGTGGAGAGTCTACTCTCTGACTTCGTCTCTCTTTATTTTGCTATTGTTGGTCCAAGCGTTTTTTTTTTATCCTCTTGTGCTTGATTAGTACCTTCCTTGGGGGGGGGGGTACTCTGTATTCAGGCTTTTTAGGCTTGGCTTCCAAACTATCCCGTCCTATACTAGTATAGGTGTCCGAAATATTTTTCAGTAGCTGACGCCACAGTCCAGCTGTGGAATCTCCTGGAGCTGCTTCCGTATGACCAACTCTACAGCTTCCCTTTTAATAGTACTGAGTATTATTGAGGAGACTGTGTCAAAGTTAAGCATCAGTTTCATCCCCAAATCCAGGGCTGGTACAGCCCCATGCTCGTTTGGAATTTGCTTCAACACATCCGGCAAATTGGCAAGTTTTTGGGTGCCATGTGTAGTAGTGGATATTGCAGCAAAGACTGTGCCCCGTGTGGTGCAGCCATTCACTGAGGGAACCATTCCAAATGGTAGGCACATTGTCAGAATTCCATGCTGATCTTGGGCTCCATTATGGGGAAATACTGCTTCTAGCTGGTTAGATTTTTGTGCTATCCAGGACGGAATCTTCTCACATTCTGTCGGCGCTTTGCCCATGATAGAATGTACTGTTTGCGGGTTAATCTCAGTAATGGCTATTTGGTAATCAGGTGGTGCAGCCCGTGCTAGGGCAGTGCTGAAGGTCTGCATACTGAATTTTACTAATCGTCTGTAAAGTTGTACTAGCTCATTATAAAGTACGCGTATGTCAGCTACCTGTATAGCTTGTACGCCAGGATGAGGTGTGTATGTGGAAAACATTGGCCACGTTGGTCCATCACTACTTAAGGGACCTAATCTCACAGTTTGTATTACATGTGGTAGGACACCTTTGAACCAATTTTGATGTTCTTGATAGGAAAGGGGTATCTTTAGATACTGAAATGCTCAGTACCACTGCAGTACGTTTGCAATTTGGTATGTGTGAAATGTGTATGTTGTAGTGTCTTCCACAGGAAAGGTAACCCGGGAATAGAATGTTTCTGTTTGGTAAGCTTCCTAAGCTTCCATGATAAATGTGACATCCCACCCTCATCTGTTAAGCCATGGTTTACTAGATGTTGTGTTAATGTGTGTCTGACATTTCCTAAAATGGGAACAGAGATGCAACACCAAGTGGGGAGAAGTCCTTTTAAGAGTTCAAGCTTGAACATCCTACAGCCTAGTTAGGTGCTCCCTATTCAGCTGAGGAAGATTATGGACATCTCCGTATAATAGTACACAGGGTACCTGTTGTGTTAGACAGAGATACTCAGGGAATCCGTAAATTAGTGCCAAAACACCACTGTTAGTGGCGCTATGTTGTAGTCTGGCCTGCGTCCCAAAAACATGAACAGCATCCACTACAGTACATATACCCGGTATTGTTATTGAGTAAATGTTGAAGGTAAATGGACATAAGTGTGTTCTGCATGGGGTACTATGGTTGTTACATGGCCATTGAATCTCTTTGGAAATCTATTAGGATTGTTCAAGGTAGGAAATACGGCTAGGGATTTTCCACATCGGCGATGATGGACATTAAGGCGGTCATTCTGACCTTGGCGGACGGCGGAGGCCGTCCGCCAAGGTACCGCCGTCAGAACACCGCACCGCAGTCGAAAGACCGCGGCGGTGATTCTGACATTTGCCCTGGGCTGGCAGGCGGCCGCCAAAAGGCCGCCCGCCAGCCCAGGGCAAATCAACCTTCCCACTAGGATGCCGGCTCAGAATTGAGCCGGCGGAGTGGGAAGGTGCGACGGGTGCACCCGTCGCGTATTTCAGTGTCTGCAAAGCAGACACTGAAATACTTTGCGGGGCCCTCTTACGGGGGCCCCTGCAGTGCCCATGCCATTGGCATGGGCACTGCAGGGGCACCCAGGGGCCCCGCGGCACCCCCTACCGCCATCCTGTTCATGGCGGGAGAGCCGCCATGAACAGGATGGCGGTAGGGGGTGTCTGAATCCCCATGGCGGCGGAGCGCGCTCCGCCGCCATGGAGGATTCAGACGGGCAGCGGAAAGTCGGCGGTACCCCGCCGGCTTTCCGCTTCTGGCCGCGGCTGTACCGCCGCGGTCAGAATGCCCGGCGGAGCACCGCCAGCCTGTTGGCGGTGCTACCGCCGACCTCCGCCCTGGCGGTAATTACCGCCAGGGTGAGAATCAGGGCCTAAATGGCTTTGACATAAACTCACCCACTGTATTTCCATGATTACTGTAAGGAAATGTTAACAGCTACTTTACACACGCGGGTTTATTGGCTTTAAACTGCTGTTGAACACATTTATGGGGGTTAAAAGGCTGCTACATACACTGGACATTGTTTTACATTGTTTTTTACATAGCGCTCTTGGGATAACAGCCATAATGATTTCTGCATGGGGGATGATATGTTTTAAATAGTTGTTGCATGCACCTGCCACAGTAGTGTAGTCACATGTGTTAAAGTAATGGACTTAAATATTTTTTAAATGGTGATGACGGTGGTTAAATGCCTGGTACATATACCTGGTACTGTCATTTAGTAAATGTTAAGGTAAATTAGCATAGCTGTGTTCTGCATGGGGCATTATAGGGGTTACAATGTCATTGAATATATTTGGGACTCTATGGGGAGTTAAAGGCTATTACATATCCTGGGCACAGTATTTTACATAGCTTTCTTGGAATAATGACCATAAGGATTTCTACATTGGGAATGATTGGTTTTAAATGGCTATAACATGTACCCTTCACTGTAGTGCAGTGATGTATGTTGAGGAATTTGACATGAATATTTTTCTTACATGAGGATAATGGGGGTTAAATGGCTGGTAAATATACCTCATACCATTATTTAGTAAATGTTTAAGGTCAATGGGCATTGGTGTGTTCTGCATGGGGGATTTTGGGGATCATATGGCCATTTAATATATTTGGGACTGTTTTAGGATTAATCCAGTTAGGAAATATGGATAAGTAATTATTTGCATCGGGGATCATGGGCATTAAATGGATTTTACAAATACTTGCCACTGTACTTTCATGAATTTTGTAAGGAAACGGTAATAGCTCTTTTATTCACAGGGGATTATGTACATTAAACAGCTCTTGAGCACAGTTCCCCTATATTATAATGGTCCTGTTAGGAAAATGATAATAGATAATGTTTACATAGGGGATTTACATCTTGACGTCATGTATTCTCCGTTGCAATGGAGTGTATATATACTGTCAAGATTTTTGCCCGCCCACCAAATTTAAAAGCAGCCAGACCTTAGGGTTAATCACAGTGGAGACTATTCTGTGCCCGCTGTGATTAAACCTCTCCAATGGCCCTGTGGAGTAAGGGCTGTTGGAGGCAAACCTCTAATTCCTCCCTCTTAATTTGATATTTAGTAAGTTTACAATGGAGGTGTCTTGTTCGTTATCGGGATGAACCAGACCAATTGCTCTACCACCTAAGAACGGCCACACACCACCACTCACAGAATTGAAAAGAAGCTATCAATCTGTCAATTCTTTCCATGTACCGACCGGGTGAGGTTTCCCTTGTTGAGTAGATTAAGCCACAGGCTCCACTGCTAGTTGTGCTCTTTTTTTCCTAAAAATTGCAGCTTTGCAACCACACTGCCCCTGGAATCCAAAGACTCTGGTTTCCTGGAAGCTCCTCCGTAGGTCATGGGAATAACACCGGCAGATCAACAGTTGGCATCATATTTGGTCGGAACTACGATGGTGTCTGACCGTCTACGAGCCTCTGACTTTACTTCTTGATTAATGAAAACATTCTTGGCAAATACGTTTGCTATGGTTTATCTTGTGCCGGTCTATTAATTTCACCTCTAGCAGCACCAAAGGAATGCCCCGGCCATCCCTCTTAATCATGGCCTCAGCTCCAGTGCTATTCTATTATACCTAGCTGAAACATTCAGGGGACCCACCTACTTTGAACACTCCAATAAAAAAAAGAAAAACGTTTCGGACCCCCTGGATACACAGTAAAGAGCATCAAGGGGGTGCAGAGAGGCAGGGGCTAGCAGAGGTGGTAGATCATCTTGCGGTGGACCGCCACATTGATCTCAAGATTCAAATATGAGTTTTTGAACTGCAGCAAATTTAATATACACTATTGGTGCTGGAATTTCTGCTGCTGCTTGCATCAGGCTTGCCTTCCAATGGATCCTCTATAAAAGATTTAAAGTATACTCATTCCAATTGCATGGCCATGAACGAGTTTGTATTTTTATTTGTTATCCCTACCTCCCAGTGTTTGGGGTGGGCAATTTTCAAGCCTTCTGCCTTCCTTGGATGTGGTAGCCCTTTCTCAGACTCCCTTTCTAGAATCAAACTCTGATTCCCCGTTAATTGTGGTCACCATAGTAGGCACAGAAAGTACCATCAAAAGTTGGGCAGGCACCTGAATGTATCTTCACCATCACAGGGACATGTGATTGGCCTGAGATTATCTAGAGTCACCAAAGTGGCTGGTGAGTCTGGATTGGTCTTGGTCTGTTAAATGCACACAATCTGGGAAGTCAGCGCTCATCGGCATGTATTAGCTATAGAATTATCACAGTTATACGAGTAACAGATGGAGTGATTAAAGGAGCCATCACTGATATTTGAACGAAAGTACCATCTTTCTTAGCATGTTACCCCCTATTTCTGCCTGTTTGTCAGTATATTTTGTCTGTCTCACTGGGATCCAGCTAGCCAGGACCCCAGTGTTCATAGTTTGTGGCCTAATGTGTGTGTTGTCAGTAGTGCTTAACTGTGTCACTAAAGTTCTGCTAACCAGAACTCCAGTGCTTATGCTCTCTCTACTTACCAAATTGGTCACTATTGTTTAGTGACTCCATATTCCAATTCCAGTTGGCACACTGGACCGTCCCCTTATAAGTCCCTAGTATATGGTACCTAGGTACCCAGGGCATTGGGGTTTGAGGAGATCCTTATGGGCTGCAACATTTCTTTTCCACCCATAAGGAGCTCAGACAAACCTTTCTTCTGGACTGCCACTGCAGGTTGAGTGAAATAGTGCCCACACTATTTCACAGCCATGTTCACAGCACTTAAGTAACTTATAAGTCACCTATATGTCTACCCTTCATCTACTGAAGGCTAGGTGCAAAGTTACTAAGTGTGAGGGCACCCTTGTACTAGCAAAGGTGCCCCCACGCCGTCTAGGGCCAATTCTCCAGACTTTGTGAGTGCGGGGATACCATTACACGTGTGCACTACATATAGGTCAATACCTATATGTAGTTTCACAATGGTAACTCCAAATATGGCCATGTGAGGTGTCTAAGATCATGGAACTGTCCCCCCAATACAAATATGGGATTGGGGGGGCAAACCCATGCATCCTGGGGGCTCCACCATGGATCGCCAGTACTGCCAAACCAGCTCTCTGAGGTTTGCACTGCAGCTCCAGCTGCTGCCACCTCACAGACAGGTTTCTGCCCTCCTGGGGTCTGATCAGCTCAGTCCCAGGAAGGCAGAACAATGCATTTCGTTTGGGAGGAGGGTGTTACACCCTCTCCCTTTGGAAATAGGTGTTACAGGCTTGGGAGGGGTAGCCTCCCAGAGCCTCTGAAAATGCTTTGAAGGGCACAGATGGTGCCCTCCTTGCCTAAGCCAGGCTAGACCGGTTCAGGGACCCCAGTCCCTGCTCTGGCGTGAAACTGGACAAAGGAAAGAGGAGTGACCACTCCCCTGTCCATTACCACCCCAGGGGTGGTGCCCAGAGCTTCTCCAGTGTGTCCCTGGTGTTAGCCAGTTTGGATTCCAAGATGTGGGGACACTCTGGAGACCTCTGAGTGGCCAGTGCCAGCAGGTGACGTCAGAGACCCCTCTGATAGGTGCATTCCTGGGTAGGTAGCCAATCCCGCTCTCAGGGCTATTTAGGGTCACTCCTCTGGGTGTTTCCTCAGATTCAGCTTGCAAGACTCCTCCAGGAATCCTCTGCATCCTCTGCTTCAGCTTCTGACCGTCGGATCAACCACAGACTGCTCCAGGAACCGCTGTATCTGGAACAAAGTAACCAGGACGACTCCTGTGACTTGCAACTTCAGCTCCAGCCAGCATTACAACAGTTTCCAAGGTGTGCATGCTCTGAGGACACCCTGTCTTCACCCTGCACCCGAAGAACTGAAGGAATCTCCTGTGGAGTGACAGAGTCACTTCCCTGCTTCTGCGGGCACCCTTCTGCGAAGACGACTGGTTCTCTGGGACTACTCTCCTGATGATAAGCGTGCTCCCTGGAATACAGGTGGTGGACCAACACGACCCAGACTGTCCTAAAGTCCAGATGTCCAACTTTGGCGGAGGTAAGAGCTTGATTTCCTGGTTTGCGACAGTATCCCTGTGCATCCCGTCATCTCCAGTTCCTTGGGCTTCTGTGCACTTCTTCCAAGAATCCTTCATGCACAGAGTAGCCCAGGTCCCCAGCACTCCATCCTGCGATGCACAACTCACTGAGTTGTTCTCCGGCGGCTTGGGACCTTCTTTTGAGGTGCTGCACCAACCGCACTTTGCATCTTCTTTGTCCCCGTGTCCTGGAACTCCTGTGGGTGCTGCCTGGTCTTCTGAGGGCTCTCTTCAGTGTTGGGAGCCCTCTCTGCCTCCTCAGTCTGAGTTGAGGCCCCCAGGTCCCTCCTGGGTCCAGGCAGCGCCATTTTGATGCAAACCGTTACCTTGCTTGAACCAAAGCTTGTTGGACGAATCCAGCAAAATAAACAGCCTGCATCCAACATCTGGGCGTGGGACATCTCCTGCACTATGCAGGAACCTGCAGCTATCTTCTTTGGTGCTCTTCTGCAGACTTCTTCTAACCGAAGAATCCTCTGTTGCGCCATCTTCTAGGTTGACAAGGGTTCCTATCCTTCCTGGAATCTTCTGCAACTTCTGGACTTGGTCTCCTCTCTTCACAGGTCTTTAGGTTCAGGAATCCACCATTTGTTGATTGCAGTCTTGCTTGGTTCTTGCAATATCTCTTATCACAACTTGTAGTGTGTCCTGAGGAAACTAGCGGTACTTCACTCCTCCTTTCCTGGGCTCTGGGGTTGGGTACTTTATTTATCTTTGGTGTTTCCTTACACTCCCAGCGGAATTCGTGGTTCACATTCCACTTTCTTAGTATATGGTTTGTGTTGCCCTTAGGCCTATTGCATTATATTGTATTTTCTACTGTTTACTTATCTGATTTTGGTCTCTAGTGTACATATTGTGTATAATACCTACCTCCAGAAGGAGTATTGTCTCTAAGATATTTTTGGCCTTGTGTCACTAAAATAAAGTACCTGTATTTTTGGTAACAGTACTGTGTAACTATAGTGGTATTGCAGGAGCTTTGCATGCCTTCTAGTTCAGCCTAAGCTGCTCTGCTACAGCTACCTCTAGACAGCCTAAGTGCTAGAACACTGCCTACATTTCACTAATAAGGGATAACTGGACCTGGTATAAGGTGTAAGTACCTTAGGTACCCAGTAAAACCAGGCCAGCCTACTACAATATTCATCTGAATAAAATAAGACCAAGACGACAAAAATCATATGAGTATCTCTCATGCTATCTCTTTAAATACACCAGGAAATCACAGTGCTCAAAGGAGCACTTTCACTTCTTGTATGGCCCATACAGCAGTGCTTTGAGTGAGAAATAGAGGTTCACTGGTGGTCAGAGCATGAAAGCAGTGCTCCTTATGTGATTTACCAAGTAAGTTGATGTTGGTCCCTCGAGACCGATTTGTTCTCAGTCAAACACCCAGCAGCCTGAGAGCATGAAGCAGCTGCAGAGACCTGCTGAATCTCCCTGGGTTCACCAGACCTTCGTCCAAAGTTGCAGGGTTGGAGGTCTCATGACTCCCTTCACGGGGTGTGTGGGTTTGAAGGAGATGTGACAACAGGATGCACTGGGCTATCCTTGGGCCGGAGCTGGCGATCCATGGAAAACAAGGAGCACGGGCCACGATCCCTATTGATTAGGGTTCTTTTGTCTTAAAGCAGTCAACGTGCAGGGTTGGTTCAGCCGTGGTGGGTGGGATGAGCCGATGTGGCATCGCTAGAGAAACCTTAGTTACCAGGGCAACGCCAAGGGCTTCTCTCAGTGTTCGCTGTGAGTTCTGAGGCAGCGATCATGTTCAGTGCGGGTATCTGGCTTTCAAAGGAGATTATTGCAGGTCATAAGTGGACTGCGCTTAGACAATAGTACGGTCCCTTTCACTGGTCAGGGGAGCGACCTGCTGTTCTGAATGAAACTGGGCTGTGAGGCTCACAGGCTAAGTTAGTGACCAGTCGCATTCTGGTCTTTTTCAGTAACCAGCTGCTGGGCTCTTGAGTGGCAGAGTCCAAAGTCCTAAGTCTTTGATGGCCAGCATGCCTTTGCAGTCACACTGGGTTCAAATGAAATGGGCCCAGTCCCTGCCCCAGCAAAGCAGAGAAGCAGTTCCTTGAAACAGTCAGTCAAGTCAAAGTGGCAATCCTTACAGCACAGCAGTTTTTACTCCAGCAAATTTCTTCCCAGGTCTAGTGGTGTACTGATTTGGGTGGGTCGGAACTCCAGTACTTATGCCCAAAAGTGCCTTTAATGTAGAGGGTGACTTCAAAGGAAATCTCTGAAGTGCACAAGGATCCCTTTCATGTTTAAGGGCTGCTGGCGTGGGTGGCACAATCAGTGCTGCAGGCCCACTAGTAGCATTCAATTTACAGGCCCTGGTTATATGGTATGCCACTTTAAAAGGGACTTACAAGTAGATTAAATAGGCCAATTGCATATTCACTAATGTTACCAGGATTAGGAGAGAAGCACATGCACTTTAGCACTGATTAGCAGCAGTAAAGTGCTGAGAGTCCTAAGGTCAACAAAAAGATGCAGCAAAAAGTGGACGTAAACAGGCAAAAAGTTGGGGGAAAACCACCCTAAGGATGGCAGGTCTAACACTGAGTTAATGAGCCATTCGCAGTTTCACCTTATCAGCCTTGTGTACTTACGTGTGCATAGTTTAATCTTTGAGACAAGAATATGCTACTGGCAGGATCAAACTGGTAACTACACCTGCTGGATAGGGTTGAGGGGAGATGCATACCCTTCTCAGACCGTTCGTCGCACCCCTTGGGAACCTGCTACATGGGGTGAGCCCTTGCCTGGGGGTCTTGCAGTTGGACAGGCCTGTTGCATGGGCACCAGTGGGGCCTGGCTTTCTCCACAATGACGGCAGAGAGAGGCAGGCCGAGGCACAGCCTTACCGAGTCGCAGGGGTGCCAGGGACACCCCACTGAACTATCTTTCTAAGCTGCTGTGGAAATGCGCTGGGTGGAGGAGACCGGTGTGGCATGCAAAGCACAGACCACCAGACAGCATCTAAGTCTTGGCTCAGCCCACCCCTTCCACTATGATCGGGCCATTTGCGGGGTGCAAGCTGCCAGGCTGCTCGACCTTCACGCTGCTGGGTAGGCACTCAAATGTGAAGGTCCCTTGTGAGGTGAAGGCTACCTGCCTTTCTTGTAATCTGTGCGCACTGAGGCCCATATTTATACTTTTTGACACACACCAGCGCCAGTGCTGGTTTGCGTCAAAACTTTTACCGCCAGCTAACGCCATTCCTACACGCCATGCGGGCGCCTTATTTAAGGAATGACGCTAGCCGGCACTGCGGACTGGTCAGAGTAAAAAAAAAAAGACTCAAACCAGGCAGCGCCCGCGTTGGGGAAAATGGGGGTTGTGTGTCAAAAAATGGTGCAAGTCAGGTATGAGGCAAAAATCATGCCTCAAACTGGACTTGCGCCATTTTTTGACGCACAACCCCCACTGAAATGACTCCTGTATTAGCAAACACAGGAATCATGCCCCCTTGCCCAATAGCCATGCCCAGGGGACTTCTGTCCCCTGGGCATGGCCATTGGGCACAGTGGCATGTAGGGTGGCCCAAATTAGGCCCCCCATGCCACTTAAAAAAAAAAAAATACTTACCTAAACTTACCTGTACTTACCTGGGATGGGTCCCTCCATCCATGGCTGTCCTCCAGGGGTGGGCGAGGGTGGCAGGGGTTGTCCCTGGGAGCAGGGAAGGGAACCTCTGGAGCCCACAGGTCCCTTAACGCCTGCCCTGACCCAGGCATTAAAAAACGGTGCACATCAGGCTGTGTGTGGGTTTTTTAAGGCCCGCCCCCTCCTGTGCGTCAAAATGACGCGGGAGTATAAATAAGGCGCACGGACTTAAAGTCATTTTTTGGGCGGGAACGGCTACCTTGCATGTCATTAACGCAAGGCAGTTTCCCACATCCAAAAAATGACTCACATGCGGGCTCGGGCCTCAAAGTTAAAATATGGTGCACGGTTTGCGCCGAATGTGCGTGAAAGTTTTTGACGCACATTTAGGCAAACACAGTACAAATATACCCCTGAATGTCAGAGAGGACCATCATTGCAAACGCACCTAAACTCTTGGACTCTTGGGTTTGAAGAAGCAAATGCGCCCTCGTAGGGATTTCTACGGCAGTCTGACCATCTGTACGTGCCATAGGAATGGAGAGCGCATGACCAGATGCCTGCCATAGGGCTCAGATCGACCAGATGGCCTGGGTTGAAGGACAGCCACCTGGTCGCTGCGTCCCTTTGCGAAAATACCTCCGTTCACCCTTGGAGATGGCATGGACTCTGAGGATGGTTCCTCTTATACTGAGTAGTTTTACTATCACAACAACACATCAGTAGGGTAGAACTAACCTGTCTCACAGCAGTCTAATTCCAGCTTATGTTCCCTATTAGTGGGTGAACAATCCAATGCTTGGTGAATTCTGCTTCACAATGATAGGAAAAGCTGGCATCTAAAAAATTTAAAAGCAGTTGGCCGCCACAAGCCAGTTATTTTGTGGTAACTTTTCTGACACCTCTTGTCTGAACCCAAAAAGTCACAAGGATTATGAGAGTCCGCTTTCACGGTCTGCATTCATACTGAAAATGTAGATCAAGCGAGCTTTTGCCTTTCTGCTCTACAAGAGGTTTCTGTTCTCCCTGAGCTCGCCTCGGACACCTCTGTTATCATTTGACAGGTTTACCACCCCAGTCAAACTACCCACCTGCTACTGTCCTGCGAGTGGGTCACACCTGGAAAACGCTGGCCACTTGGAGCCAGAAGTGAGAGCCCCATGGGACTCACCTCCCTGTCACACCAGGGAAGTAAAAAGCAATTAAAGTAGTGGTATTTTCCCAGCAGCCCAAAAGCCTCCCACTTATCCTACACCTTTCATGTCTCTTCACAGTGCCAGACTAGACTCAAGCTCAACAGGGTCTTTCTTGCCACTGATGCTGCTACTCCCATTCCCTTGGCTGTGGTTTCACTGGATAGTAGGTGAGGGGCTGTAGGAATGCCATTATCTATTTATGTATATCACTAATTAGATAAAAACACATTTGACTACATTAATAGACACATAGCTACTACTGCCATTTAGCTGTGCCTCATTGCATTCCTTCACTTTGACATTCTAAGCACTGGTCAGAAATCACACTGCGTCAACACCTGCCTCAGGCCTCTGGGATTTTTTGTTTTCATTAAACAGTTAGGTTCCCCTGGTCCATACAAGTTCTAAGTCATCTGCTAGGCAATGGCCGATGCAGAATGCTGCCCCCATAACCTAGAGAGTGAAACGAGGAGAGGAAACCACTGCAGCTGAGGCGATCCACAGAAAGGGCCCAGCTTTTGTCCAGAGTCACCACTGTCATGGAATGCAGTGTCTTGTCCAGCTGCGGCATGCGCCCAGCCCCACTTCATGCCCCAGCTCGACAGACCCTGCCCTTAGAACCAAACCTTATCCAGAAGTTATGAATCTGACTTGCCATCTTCCCTTCCCCATATTGTTCCTATATTCCAAAGGTTGTTCACCTTGGAGAACTACTGCAAATATGGGTCGATATTCCATATCTCCCGGATTTTCAAGGACCAGCAAAAGCTCACCGGACGCTGCTAGAACTGTGATGCTTTCCAAAGCTCAGACCCCTCTCTCGGGATAAACTCATTCTACAGCACCCTGCCCTTCACAAAAATAAGAGAACTCTACCCAGGGCTCTCATCAGCTTCTCTAGTATCATTTGTGTTATCATACTTTATGCCAGGTTTACCACCCCAGTCAGACTTCCCACCTGCTACTGTCCTGGGAGTGGGTCATACCTGGAAAATGCTGGGCACTTGGAGCCAGAAGTGAGAGCCCCATGGGACTCACCTCCCTGCCTCACCAGGGAAGTCAAAAGCAATAAAAGTAGTAGTATTTTTCCAGCAGCCCGAAAGCCTCCCACTTATCCTACACCTTTCATGTCTCTTCACAGTGCCAGACTAGACTCAAGCTCAACAGGGACTTTTTTCCCACTGATGCTGCTACTCCCATTCCCTTGGCTGTGGTTTCACTGGATAGTAGGTGAGGGGCAGTAGGAATGCCATTATCTATTTGTGAATGTCACTAATTAGATACAAACACATTTGACTACCTTAATAGACTCATAGCTACTCCTGCCATTTAGCTGTGCCTCATTGCATTTCTTCACTTTGACATTCTAAGCACTGGGCAGAAATCACACTGCGTCAACACCTGCCTCAGGCCTGTGGGATTTTTTGTTTTAATTAAACAGTTTAGTTCCCCTGGTCCATACAAGTTCTAAGTCATCTGCTAGGCAATGGCCAAGGCAGAATGCTGCCCCGTGACACAGAGAGTGAAATGAGAAGAGGAAACCACTGTAGCTGGGGTGATCCACAAAAAGGGCCCAGCTTTTGTCTAGAGTCACCACTGTCATGGAGTGCAATGTCTCATCCAGCTGCGGCATGCGTCCAGCCCCACTTCATGCCCAAGCTCGACCGACCCAGCCCTTAGAACCACACCTTATCCCGAAGTTACGGATCTGACTTGCCATCTTCCCTTCCCCATATGGTTCCTATATTCCAGAGGCTTTTCGCCTTGGAGAACTGCTGCAAATATGGGTCGGTATTCCATCTCTCTTGGATTTTCATGGACCAGCAAAAGCTCACCGGACACCTCTGGAACTGTGACGGTTTCCAAGGCTCAGGCCCCTCTCTTGGGATGAACTCATTCTACGGCACCCTGCCCTTCCCAAAGATAAGAGAACTCTACCCAGGGCTCTCATCAGCTTCTCCAGGATCATTTGTGTTATCACACTTTATGCCACGAGGGCACCTGTCTCTGCAAATCTGAGATCGGGGACCCAAACCCTACTCTTTTTCAGGCAGCTGAGGGCAATGGCCTTTTCGCACAGCACTCACCCATCTCTTAGGACTGACTGACCCATGTTCAACTGCCATTCACATGGAACCCTTCTACACTTCTGCCTTCGAAGTTCACATTTGAATATTTGCTACTACCACCAAGATCTGCCACTGTGGTTCTCACCCGGGCCCAAATCCTGGACTTCCATGACTACTGCAGTGTCACTCCTATTCATCGCAGCTTAGATCCAGCGGCTCTCAGCACTGGTGACCGGTGGGTATGGGCCTGATGCTACAGCGCCATCCTTTTTCAGGGCTAGGTGTTTCACCAGGTGGTTTTTACACACTCCTTAGCAGGTTCCAATTTCCATGGCCACTGTCATGTTGTCTCTGTCAACCAACACCATTTGTTGGTTCTGATGCACGTTGGCATCAGGCTCTTTAACCTGGCATTCAATTCATTCCCTCACCAGTTCTGCTTACCAAAAGTGGCCCACTACACACTTACTCATACCCCAGAACAATTGTTAACTCAAAAGATGAATTAACCAAGTTACAAAAATAGGGTAGCTATGGAAGTAATGGTCAACTTGTAAATCTCTACAGACTGAGATGTGTGATCTAATTATCAAAGACAAGGTTAACAAAATTGCAGTTTTACTGTAGAGGGCTTTATGCCATCACCTTGCTAATTTATTGAGTTATAATAAATAGTCACACTTGCTTTTGTCTAAGGAATCAGAGGCAATCAACATATCATCGACTTGATGATTTGGCTTTAGAAGACACTTTTTTTTTATTGTTGATGAGCATTCAGTAATAAGAATTTCAAAATAGAGTTCCAGGGAAGTGGTAGAGAATGAACGAGTGTTACAGCGTTTAGGACTCACCCATTTAAGGAACTAAGGGACCAGATGTACAAAACGTTTTGCATGGCGCAAACTGCGAAATTCGCAGTTTGCCCCATGCAAAACGCGCATTGCGATGCACCTTCCCATTTTGCGAGTCGGTAACTTAGTTACCGACTCGCAAAATGGGAATGTGACTCGCAAATAGGAAGGGGTGTTCCCCTTCCTATTTGCGATTCGCTTCGCGATGCAGAATTGCTTTGTGACCGCGAACACGGTCCCAAAGCAATTCGCAGTTAGCACACATGTGAAGTGGGTGCTAACCCATTCGCAAAATGGCTCTAAAAATATTATTTCAGAGCAGGCAGTGGTCCTATGGACCACTGCCTGCTCTGAAAAAATGAAACCAAATTGTTTCATTTTCTCGAGTGTATTGCAACTCGTTTTCCTTTAAGGAAAACGGGCTGCAATTCAAAAAAAAAAACTGCTTTAATAACAAAGCAGTCACAGACATGGTGGTCTGCTGTCTCCAGCAGGCCACCATCCCTGTGAGTGCAGTGAATTGCAAGTGGGTCGCAAATTGCGACCCACCTCATTAATATTAATGAAGTGGGTCTTTGCGACCCCCTTGCGATTCGCAGTTGGTGTCAGGGACACCATTCTGCATATGGGTTTGCGGCTCGCTATTTGCGAGTCGCAAACCCATTTCTTACGGCATCTGGCCCCAAGGGGCATATTTATACTTTTTGATGCAAAACTGCACTGATGTAGTTTTGCATCAAAAAGTTTAGCACCGGCTTGCGCCATTCCTGAGTACCAGCTGGGCGACATACTTATGGAATGGCGCAAGCCGGTGCAAAGGGTGGGCTAGCGTAAAAAAAAAAAAAAGCCGGTATCCGGATGGGTGTGGTGGTATGGGAGAAGGGAGTTTTGCACCAAAAAATGGTGTTAGGCTGGCTAGCGGCAAAAAAAATGCCTCTAACCAGCCTAGCATCATTTTCTGATGCAAAACCATCCATACCACATGATACCTGTCTTAGAATTGACAGGAGTCATGCCCATCACCCCGGTGGCCAGCACAGGGGACCAGTGTCCCCTGGGCATAGCCACTGCACCCTGTGCGATGCTGGGGGCCCCAAGTTGGGCCCCCAATGCCACTTTAATTTAAAAAAAATACTTACCCTACTTACCTGGGATGGGGTCCCCTATCCTCCGGTGTCCCTCTGGTGCGGGTGGGGGTGTTCCTGGAGCTTGAGGAGGGCACCTGTGGACCCATTCCATGGTGTTTAACCATGGAAATGGGTCCACAGGTCCCCTAACGCCTGGCCTGACCCAGGCGTTACATAATTGTGCAAAGCAAGCTTTGCACAGTTATTTATCCCCTCCTCCCACCCGTGCATCATTTTAGCATGGGGGGATAAATATGGAGCTTTGGGGTTAGCACCATTTTTTAGATGGGAATGCCTACCTTGCATCTCATTGACCCTGGGCCTGCTCTCCATAGGCTGCCTTCCCATGTTGCAACGCATCTATGGTTGGACTTTACAGGCTCCGGAATACTTCCCTGATGCATCAGAGAAAACTCTGACCAGACTACCCAGTCACTGTACCAGCTGGCCTAGGGTGTAGAACTTTAGGTCTGGTCTCAATTCATTGCTGAGCTGTGCTGCAAAGCACCCAAGGTAGGACTCTATCACTTGTGGAGGTTTCCCTTGCTCTGTCTAGGCAGAAAGTTCTGACTGGGCCCCGGTTAGAGGTCAGACTAGCTCATCTGCTCCCCTCAAAGGGCAAGGGAAAATTCCCTTCAGAAAGCAGGGTGCAACCAGATAGCCGTCCTCCATTGCAGTCATCAGGCCACACACCATTGGTACGGATGATATGCCCAGATGGCCAGGTTGCCCTGGAAGTCATGATGAGGGCTCATACAAAATTTTAAGCCCATCCAGGATTTCAGTAGGTCAAGTACATTCACTCAGATGTTAAGGTATTTTATGTGAACTGGATTTGTAGAATGCGGTTTATTACCTGATAGGGTATTTAGGTGCTAGAGCAGGTGTATAGGTGCGAGAGTCATGTTTGAGTCAGATGGAGAATCTGTCTGCAGCCTCTTGCAGAATTCAAGAAGTGAGGAGGAGGCTCTAATGTGTAGAGAGCGGTCATTCCATGTTTTGGGTGCTATGTAGGAGATGCAGTGGGTGTGTGTGAAAGAGAGGGATGCTAAGTGCAGGTGTCCGGTGGGTTGGTGGAAATGAAGGCAGCTGTTGAGGTATGCTGGACCTAGGTTAAGCAGTGCCCTTCATGCAAGGGTGAGAAGTTTTAATTGGCAGTGTTTGTGTATCAGCAGTCAGTAGAGTACTCTGAGGTGAGGCGTGATATAGGTATGAAGTGGGAGATCTAGGATGAGTCTTACTGCAGCATTCTGAAGCCGATGGAAAAGGTGGTTGCAGACTCTGGCACAGAGTGTGTTACTGTAGTCTAGTCTGCTTGTGACAGTACATCTGGTGTTCCTGGGAATCCATTTGAAGATTTTTCTGAAGATGCCTAGGATATGCAAACAACAGGAGCAGGCCACATTTATTTGTGCTTCCATGTTGAGTTTGTCGTCTAGGATGATTCACAGGTTTCTTGATAGTTGGTGGGTACTTGGGTGGACCCAAGCTCTGACGGCCACCAAGTGGAGTACCAAGGAGAATTCCTGCTCTTAAAGATGAGCACTTCCACCTTGTTTTAGTTGAGGTTTACGTGGTTGGTTTTCATAGACTCTGCTACGTTGTTTATGAATTTGATAAATTTAGGGGCATAGTTATCCTCTGTTTGCACCAAATTAGTGTCATTTTGTTTACTGTAATTCGGTGCAAAACTAACTCCATATTTATACTTTGGTGCTAGACCCATCTAGCACCAAATCTATGGAGTTAAAGTCATTTTTTTGAAGTGGAAACTTACCTTGCCTTAATGAGATGCAAGGTAGGCGTTCCCGTGCAAAAAATGACTCTATGGCCTTAATGCCATATTTATACTCCCGTGCAAAAATGGTGCACGGGAGGAAGGAGGGGTCAAAAAATGGTGCAAAGCTTGCTTTGCCCCATTTTTTAACTCCTGGGTCAGGGCAGGTGTTAGGGGACCTGTCGGCCTATTTCCATGGTGGAACACCATGGAATAATCCCGCATGTGTTCTGCCCAGGCCCCAGGGGCACCCCCCCACACACACCAGACGAACTGCGGAGTATGGGGGAACCCCATCCCAGGTAAATACACATAACTACAGGTAAGTATTGCCTTTTATTTTTTAAAGTGCCATTGGGGGCCCTGTAATGGGCCCCCATACATGCCACACGGTGCAATGGCCATGCCCAGGGGACCCTTGTCCCCTGTGCTGGCCATTGGGGTGGTGGGCATGACTCCTGGCTTTTCTAAGGCAGGAGTCATGTGGCATGGTAGGTTTAGCACCATAAAATGTCTCTAATCTGGTTAGAGTCATTTTTTTTACTCTAATCTGCCTAAAGTCATTTTTTGGTGCTAAAACCCCTTCTTCTATACCGCCAGCCCCACCCGACTAAAGTAATTTATTTACTCTAGCCTACCCTTTGCACCGGCTTGCACCATTCCATAAATATGGTGCCCGGCTGGTGCACAGAAATGGTGCACGCCGGTGCTAATCTTTTTGGTGCAAAACTGCTTTAGTGCAGTTTTGCACCAAAAAGTATAAATAAGGGCCTTAGTTCTGATGGTGGTGGACATTGATAGGATGAGCTGGGTGTCATCAGTGTAGGATATGATGGAGATGCCATGTGCTCTTATGACATTGATGACTGGTGTAATTTAATGTTGAACAGCTTGGTCTGAGTGACGGACCTTGGGGAACTCTGCAGATGAAGTCCTTGGGCTCTGATATGTAGGGTGAGAGTCTGACTCTCAGTGTTCTTCCTGTGAGGAATGAGCATATCCTTATGAGGACTGGTCCATGGATGCCTTTTGCGTGTAATTTTTTATGAGGCTGGAGTGAGACATGGTGGCAAACACAGCAGAGAGGCCCAGCAGTATCAGTACGGCAATTTCTTCTCAGTCCAGTCAGGTGCAGTGATGAGAACTGTTTCCATGCTATGGTTGCTTCAAATACCAGACTGGGTGTAGTTGAATATGTTGTGGAGTTCCAGGTGGTTGGTGAGTTGTTGGTTTGAATTACTTTTCTATCGCTTTGGTTCATTCCAGAAGCAGTGAGATAGAGTGGAAGTTTCATATCTCGCACGGGTAAGCTGAAGGTGTCTTGAGGAGTGCTGTGTCTGCTGCATGTTGCCAGTCTTCAGGGATGATGGCAGATTTGATAGGGGAGTTGACGATGTGTGTAAGGAATTTTCTCACCAGAGGTCCTTTTAAGTTGTAGATATGATGTGGACAGGTGTTGGATAGGGCCCTGGATTGGACAGTTTTCCCCAGATGTTTAAGTATAAATATGGGTGGACGAGCGATGGGCAGGTTGGGAATGATGTCCTTTGAGTTGGCGGTGGCTTCCAGGGTGGTGAACTGAGGATGGAAAAAATCTCTTTGCAGTAGTTCTTCTCTTGGTGTCTCTTAGAAGATAGTGTTAGTGTCTGAGTGCCACCTCGTAGGTAAGTCTGGCATCGGCTTTGTGGTTGGCCCCCCTTTTATTTTACAGCTGCTTCCAGTATCTTTTGGAGTCCCGGAGTTCGTCAGTGTACTAGGTGGGCTGTCTGTTGGTTCTGCACTGTTTATATCTGCGGTATTGGGTAGGTATGTTTTGAGTGCATTGTGGCAGTCATTTTCTGTTAATATTATTATATTTTCAGCTTGAAAGGTTGATGCTGATGGGTGTTTGGCTTGTGGGGTGGATATTTTGAAGTGGTTGATGGAGTGGTCAGCCCATGTGAGTGGTGAGGCTAAGAAGTATTTAATGTTGGTGCCAAAGGCAAAGATGGTGTTGACAGTGTGTCCTTTAAGGTGCCTGTGGTCCATGATGAGCTGCGAAAAGTCCTATGTTGCCCAGGCTTTTGAAGAGGTCAGTGGTTCATTGATCGGTGGGGTCTTCTAGGTGCATATTGAAGTTGCTGAGAAGTATCAAGTCCTTGGAGTTGATGGTGAAGGGGGCAATTGCATATGAGGTGAGGTTGCTGAAGTTGGATCATGGTCCTGGTGGTCTGTATACTAGGGTGCCCTTCACTGTGAAGTTATCATTTGTTTGTAGGCTGAAGTGCATGTGTTCGATAAAGGGAGTGTCAGTGTCAGTGGTTGTTATGCATTTGGTGGTGTCTTTGTATATGATGGCTAGTGCACCTCCAGTTTTGGGAAGGCAATCTTGGTGTGCAAACTTGTATCCTGCTGGGATGGCCACGGCAATATTTGGAGATGAAGAGTGGCTCATCCAGGCTTCCCTCAAAAAGAGGAGGTCGGGTGCACTGTTGCTGAGGAAGTCCCACATTGCGATTGCACAGAGCGAGAGTGTGTTGAGGAGCATGCATGACAGTGTTCACTGAGGGTCTGGAGTGGTGTGTAGTGGAATGATGGTCTGAGAAGGAATTGTGGAAGTATGAGTTTGAAGTGTGGCATCTGGGTATCTTGTTGCAAGTGTAATGGGAATTGAAACAGTAGAAAGGTTCTACAATGCTGTGTGGTTGTAGTGAAGGACTGAGAGGGTGGTGTGGAATTAGAAGTTTGAAGTGTACGTATGGGTGTGTTGTTGCAAATGTAATGGCAGTGGAAGCAGGAAAAAGGTCCTACTATGCTGTGTGGTGTAGAGCAGCAGCAGCAGGTAGATTGGCATCCTGGGTCTAGCAAGTGAAGGGTAGCTGCTGAGTAGCCATGGAGTTGATCTAACTAGGGGTCGTAGTGCTGGACTCATCCAGGAATAGATGGGCACAGATGGGCTTGCCTTTGGCACACCTTTGGCAAGCCAGCAGCACACCCGCTGCATTCACCCCTACACAATCACATAGCAGCTACCATTAAGTAGGTCCTTGGGAGGAGTGCCACGTTGTGGGAAAGGCTACAGAGGGTGAGAAGAATATGCCGGAGGAAGAGAGAAGATGCTGGATTAAGAAAGAAAACACAGCAAGCAGGTAAGGAGTGGAGGAGGGATGAGAGGTAGTGGGCTGAAGGGGCCTGAATATCAGCACAAGAATAACAACAGAGTCACAAACAAATAAAGACTGCAAAAGTAGAGAGTGAAAGAAGGCTAAGAAAGGTAAGAAAATTAGAGCATAGCAAGAGAACAGAGAGAACAAGGAGCACAAAGAGGGCAAACAGAGACTGAAACACTGAAAAAGAAAAAGGCTCAAAAATGTGATAAGTGGAAAAGGCGTACAAGGGGGAAGCCTAATAGAGAAATACAAATAAGTAAAAAAAGAGACTAAAAGAGAGAGAGAGAGGATCCCTGTAGGAGACTGGCCTGGTTTGTGATGGGTACCTTGGGTACTTACACCTTACACCAGGTCCAGTTATCCCTTGTTAGTGAATGTAGTAGTGTTCTAGCAGCTTAGGCTGATAGAGGTATCTATAGCAGAGCAGCTTAGGCTTAACTAGGCAACATGCAAAGCTCATGCAATACAACTTATAGTTATACAGTACTTATACACAAGTAAAGACAATACTCAGTGTTACCAAAAATAAAGGTATTTATTTGGGTGACATAGTCCAAAAATATCTTAGAGACAATATTCCTTCTGGAGGTAAGTGTTATACACAATATATACACTAGACACCAGAATTAGACAAGTAAATAGTCATAGAACCATGCAAACAGTAGGAGATCCTATAGAATGCAATTGGAAAAAATAGTAAAAAAGTGGAATGTGAATCACAAATTCCCACCTAGATGAGTGTAGTGTGTGCAGAATCGCTGGGAGAGTAAGAATACCATACAGGTAAGTAAATTACCCCACCCCAGAGCCCAGAAAAGCAGGAGTAAAGTACTGCAAGTTTCCTTAGGACACACTACACCTCGTTTTGGGGATTTTGCAGCAGTCAACCAAGTCTGCAAAGAACAACTGCTGGATTATTGGACCTGAAGACCTGCAAAGGAAGGAGACAAAGTCCAGAAGTCGAAAGGAGTTCCAGGAAGGACAGGAGCCCCTGCCAACCCAGAAGAGGGTGCAAAAGAAGAGTCCCCGGTTAGTCGAATACTACAGAAATGCACCCTAGGAAGTGCCAGCGGATTGCTGCATGATGCAAAAGATGTCCCATGGTGTGAAGATTGTTGCAGACAAGATTTTGTGTTGGAAGGCACCAACAAGCCTTGGCTATGGCAAAAGTGTATTTTTCATCAAATTGGTGCTGAATGGACCCAGGAGGGACCTGGGAGCCTCAACTCTGTGTGAGGAGGAAGAGGGGCATCTCAGCACTTTAGAGAGCCCTCAGGATGCCAGCCAACACCCCCAGAAGCCACAGGATCTGGGTTCAAAGGAGGTGCAAAACTCAGTTGATGCAGCACAACAAAAGAAGATCCGACGCTGCCGGAGAACAACTCAGCGAGTTTAGCATCACAGTGTGGAGTGCTGGGGACCCGGGCCAGGCTGTGCATGAAGGAATTTTGCAAAGAGTGCACAGAGGCCTCAGGATTTGAAGAAGACACAATACACAGGGGTACCATCGTTCTCAGGGAAGACAAATACTTACCTCCTCTAAATTGCGTCAGCAGGACCTCAGGACAGTCTATGTCGATGATGTCCACCCTCTGTGTCCTTAGAAGTACGCTTGTCACCGTGAGAGGAGACCCAGGATACCGGTCGTCGCCTTGGAAGATGCCTGCTTGGAGCAGGGGAGTGACTCTGTCACTCCACAGGAGATGACTTCGGTCCTTCTGGTGCAGGATGAAGACAGGGAGTCCCCAGAGCATGCACACCATGGAAACTGTTGCAGTTGCTGATTTGGAGCTGAGGTTGCTGAAGAAAAGTGTCTCTTGTAGACACTTTGTTGCAGTTACAGCGTTTCTTGGAGCAGGCTGCGGTTGATTCGAGGTCAGAAGAGTCTGAAGTTGTTGCAGAGGATTCCTGAAGGAAACTTGCAAGCAGAATCTGAAGAGAACCCACAGGAGAGACCCTAAATAGCCCTGAGAGGGGAATTGGCTACCTTATCAGGTATGGACCTATCAGGAGGGGTCTCTGACGTCACCTGCTGGCACTGGCCTCTCAGAGCCCTCCAGAGTGCCCCCACACCTTGCAAAGCAAGATGACTGAAGTCTGGGACACACTGGAGGAGCTCTGTGCACCACCCCTGGGGTGATGATGGACAGGGGAGTAGTCATTCCCCTTTCCTTTGTCCAGTTTCCTGCCAGAGCAGGAGAGAAGGGGTCCCTGAACCGGTGTAAACTGGCTTATGCAAGGAGGGCACCATTTGTGCCCTTCAAAGCATTTCCAGAGGCTGGGGGAGGCTACCCCTCCCCAGCCTGTAACACCTATTTCCAAAGGGAGAGGGTGTGACACCCTGCTCTCAGAGGAAATGCTTTGTTCTGCCTTCCTGGGACTGGTCTGCCCAGACACCAGGAGAGCAGAACCCTGTCTGTGAGGTTGAAGAAGCTGTAGCTGCAGTGCAGGCCTCAGAGAGCTGGTTTGGCAGTACTGGGGGTCCACGGTGGAGCCCCCAGGATGCATGGAATTGGCTCCCCAATACCAGATTTGGAATGGGGGGACAATTCCATGATCTTAGACATGTCACATGCCCATATTCGGAGTTACCATTGTGAAGCTACATATAGGTATTGACTTATATGTAGTGCATGCGTGTAATGGCGTCCCCACACTCACAAAGTCTGGGGAAATGGCCCTGAACTATATGGGGGCACCTTTGCTAGTGCAAGGGTGCACTCACACTTAGTAACTTTGCACCTAACCTTCAGCAAATGAAGGTTAGACATATAGGTGACTTATAAGTTACTTAAGTGCAGTGAAAATGGCTGTGAAATAGTGTGTGCACTATTTCACGCAGGCTGCAATGGCAGTCCTGTGTAAGGGTTTGTCTGAACTCCCTATGGGTGGCAAAAGAAATGTTTCAGCCCATATGGATCTCCTGGAACCCCAATGCCCTGGGTACCTAGGTACCATATAATAGGGACTTATAATGGGGGTCCAGCATGCCAATTGAAATTGGTAAATGAAGTCACTAGCCTACAGTGACAAATTTAAAAGCAGAGAGAGCATAAGCACTGAGGTTCTGATTAGCAGAGCCTCAGTGACACAGTTAGGCACTACACAGACATACACATTAGGCCACAAACTATGAGCACTGGGGTCCTTTCTAGCAGGATCCCAGTGAGACAGACAAAACACACTGACATATAGGTTTTTGGCTATGAGCACTGGGGTCCTGGCTAGCAGGATCCCAGTGACACAGTAAAAACACACTTACACACACTCACAAACAGCCCAAAAGTGGGGGTAACCATGTTAGAAAGAGGCTACTTTCCTACAGTCCCTAGCTAGAGAGCGCATAGGAGAAGAATCAAGCAGAAGTGGGCACGTAAGACAATGTGAGTGGACAGCATGAGAAAGAGAGAGTGCGGATTCAGCCGAGGGAACAAGGCAGGAGCGGTGTGGTGCACAGCCGGGTCAAGAAGGGCCTAGCCTGGTCAGATGACCAGTTCCAGGTAAGTGGGAGGGGTAGCTGGGCCTCAACACCTGCTCAGTGCAACCCTCTGTTACCCAGTGTGCACGCATTACAAGAAAGGTGAGTGACCTTCCTCCAGATTCGGAGGGACAGGCTCGGGACCTGTTTTTCATCCGGTCATTCTCCAAAGGTGCTATGATACCTCCAGCAGTCCATCCCAACTACCAATGAGTACAGCACCCCAGCAACCAAGGGCATGATTCCGGGCCTCCTTCAATCCCTGGACCAAGGGTCTTTCTGCAATCCCGCCTTCCTGGAGATCAGTAAGGGATATGATGCAGACTTCGCAGCATCATACTTGGGGATGCTCTAGCCAGCACCAAATTCTGATTGATTGGGCATGCTTGGTTCATTTAGAGATGGACTACTTGGCCAGCTTCTGCTGTTGCTTCTTGCAAAGGTGCTTCATGGGAGGCATCCTCTCTCAAAAGGGACTCCCCACCCAGCAGAGCAAAGGCAGAGCAGCCTGTCAGCTCCCCCGCCAAGTAGTCTTGCAAGAGTGGTATGGAATCAGGTGGTGCTACCCTGGATGCCACCTGGTATCCCAAGCTCCAAATGTCATGCTGTTGCCCTTTCGTCAGCCAGCCTATTCAAGCAGCTGTTCAGAGCAACAACTCAATCATGTGCTTGCATGCTTATTGTGAGGAAGGAACCATTGAGCCTTGCTCAGACTGCGCCTCAGCCTGGCTCTCCTTTTTGTCTTTATAGAGCAGGTCTTAGTCAAAAGTCATCATCAGGACAAGGTAGAGATGAAATGAGAACAATAATGCTTGTATGTTGCTGTCCCAAAGATTAAGCCATGACCATGTAAGTACACATGGCTGCTACAGTGAAACTGTAAATGGCTAATTAAATAAGGTATGGTTCCTTTTATTACTCTCTCTATTACCTGGATAACCCTGGTAATTATAGAGCTAACACATGCCCATGAACACTGGCATTCTATGAGGTGTGCATTTTATTTAAATATACAGTTTTATATGACGTGTACTAGGCCCTAGGATAGCAGAGTGCTTTATACAAAACTGTAAAACCTACACAAATGTAAAAGGTTAGACAAGAGAAGAACACTATGCAAAGTGAGACTGTACAGAGCAAGAAAAGACACTAAGGGGCAGATTTAAGGAAAGTGACACTGCACCGAGTGCAGCCCACTTTCCATGCGCCCCTTAACACCCCCACCATGTGTGCGCCATATTTAAAATACGGCACAGCATGGCGCAGGGTAGGGGGTAATTGCGCCTTTGCACATGTATCCTGCATTTCCTAACTGCGAACAGGGCATTTAGGAAATGCAATTACCACCAACTCCAAGTTGGTGGTAACTATTTGCAATTTTTTTTTTTTTAAAGTGCCATGTAGCGCCCTAATGCCCGCAGGGTATATGTGAACTTTACATGTGGACATTGTTTTGGGGGGGTGCATCAAAGGGGGACTTAGGCCCCCAGCACCCTGGATTTGCATTACATAAATTGCGAATTCCTAACTGGAATTCGCAAATTAAGAAATACAAGACCGTTCGCAGCTATGGGCCTTCAGGCCCATAGGGATGAATGGAGTCCTATTCCCTCATAGTGATTCCCTAATAGTGATTGCGAATTTTAAGAAATCTCTATTAGGAATTCACTATTTTCAGACATACCATTTCGCATTTCTCAAATAGCGATTTCTTAAAATTCCCTATTTAGGAAATGCAAAATGGTACTATGATACATGATACATCTGGCCCCCTTAATTCAGAACTTTACACAAGTAGAACAACATTTTCGTCTACACAGAAGTCCTGGGAGACGTTCATCCCTCTTATCTCTTTTCCAGAAAGAAGGTTTATAGAGCCTTAGTAACTCCCTAGTCAAGTGTCATACAGTCATCTACACCTCTAGTCAGAGGGATGAGGCAACTTGGGGGCATATTTATACTCTGTTTGCACCGAATTAGGGTCATTTTTTTTAACTCTAATTCAGTGCAAAACTAACTCCATATTTATACTTTGGTGCTAGACTAGTCTAGCCCCAAATTTATGGAGTTAAAGTCATTTTTTGGAAGTGGAGACCTACTTTGCCTTAATGAGATGCAAGGTAGGCGTTCCTGTGCATAAAATGACTCCATGGCCTTAACGCCATATTTAGGGGCATATTTATACTCTGGGGCATATTTATACTCTGTTTGCAACGAATTAGCGTCATTTGTTTTTACTCTAATTTGGTGCAAAACGAACTACATATTTATACTTTGGTGCTAGACCCGTCTAGCACCAAGGCCCTGATTTATACTTTTTTTGTGCCGCATTAGCGTCATTTTTTGACGCAAAAGTGGCACAAACTTACAAAATATTGGCCCTTATTTATACTTTTTAGTGCAAAACTGCACTTACTCAGTTTTGCACCAAAAAGTTTAGCACCAGCTTGCACCATTTCTGTGCACCAGCTGGGCACCATATTTATGGAATGGTGCAAGCCAGTGCAAAGGGTAGGTTAGAGTAAAAAAAAATGACTTTAGTCAGGTGTGACTGGCTGTATAGAAGAAGGGTGTTTAGCACCAAAAAATGACTTTAGGCAGTTTAGAGTAAAGAAAAATGACTCTAATCAGATTAGCGTCATTTTATGGTGCTAAACCTACCATGCCACATGACTCCTGCCTTAGAAAAGGCAGGAGTCATACCCATTACCCCATTGGCCAGGCATGGCCATTGCATCCTGTGCCATGTATGGGGGCCCATTTCAGGGCCCCCTATGACTCTTTAAAAAATAAAATGCAATACTTACCTGTACTTATCTGTTCTTACCTGGCATGGGGTCCCCCATCCTCCACAGTTCCTCTGGTGTGGGTGGGGGTGCCCCCGGGACCTGGGGAGGGCACCTGTGGGCTTATTCCACCATGGAAATAGGCCCACAGGTTCCCTAATGTCTGCCCTGAACCAGGAGTTAAAAAACAGGGCAAAGCAAGCTTTGCACCATTTTTTTGACCCGTCCTCCCTCCCGTGCACCATTTTTGCACAGGGGTATATATATATGGCGTTAAGGCCATAGAGTCATTTTTTGCACGGGAATGTCTACCTTGCATCTCATTAAGGCAAGGTAGGATTCCACTTTCAAAAAATGACTTTAACTCCATAACTTTGGTGCTAGATGGGTCTAGCACCAAGGTATAAATATGGAGTTAGTTTTGCACCGAATTAGAGTAAAAGAAAATTAGGCTAATTCGATGCAAACAGAGTATAAATATGCCCCTTAGCGTCAAAAAATGATGCTAATCTGGTTAGAGTCATTTATTTTGACTCTAACCTGCCTAACGTCATTTTTTTTTTACGCTAGCCTACCCTTTGCACCGGCTTGCACAATTCCATAAATATGGTGCCCAGCTGGTGCAAAACTTTTTGGTGCAAAACTGAGTTAGTGCAGTTTTGCACCAAAAAGTATAAATAAGGGCCTTATTTACAGACATATTTACAAACTATAAGAATACTTCAGAGCACCTGACCAATTTAGCTCAGGGTTGAGTTTGGGAGGAATTTATTAAGGAATATGAGCCCAATTCACAAAGTTAAACTTAGGCCCATATTTATACTTTTTGACGCAAAACTGCGCAGCCGCAGTTTTGCATCAAAAATATTACCGCCGGCTAACGCCATTTTGGTGCGCCGTGCGGGCGTCATATTTATACTTTGACGCACGGCGGCGCAAACCATAGGTGGGAGTCATTATTTTTGACGCACACCGTGGCGTCAAGTCGTAAAGAAAAACGACGTTAAAGCGGCGGAAATGACTGTGGGTCGATTTACGACACCGCAAACCGGATATGCGCCGTTTTTTTTGACACAATAGCGTAAAAAAACACAGCGAACACAGCCATTTCACCAGAGGAGAGCCAAAATGGATCCCAGATGCCACTGCAGACCCCAGGAAGATGACAGCAGACCAGGAACCAGCCAGGAGGACCCACACAAGAACCAGGACACATTTAAGAAGAAAAGAAAGTGTTGCTTTAGTGCAGAGGAGCAGGAAATTCTGATTAAAGAGGTGACGGAACACCAGCACCAACTGTTTGTCACATCAAAGTTGCCAATCAGTAGGGGAGAGGCTATATGGCAACAAATTGTTGACAAGATTAACAGTGTGGCTAAAGTACGCAGAACTGTCATCGAGTGCAAGAAACGCTGGCATGACTGCAAGCGCAGGACAAAGGAAAAGATGGCCAGGAACAGGAATGCAGCACTGCAGACTGGAGGTGGGAGTCCAGCACACCAGGAGGCCCTGGACCACATGGAGGAGATGGTCGCAGCAGTCATCCCTGAGGAGATCGTCACAGGGATTCAAGGACAGGACAGCGCAGACTACCAGGAGACAACGCACATGCAGGGTAAGTCGCATGGGGAATTAAAATGCTAAAATGTCAACTGTGAGCAGGGGGGGATACCGACCACAAAATGCATGGAAATCATCATATACATGGAGTGGCATGGGTAAAGGGGCATGGCATGGGGGCATGGCCTGCACAGCCAGAAGCTGGGGCACACCATTACACTATACCAACAACAGTCCCATGGGGGCATGCTGTCATGCCAACGATGGAGCAAAGGGGAAAGCCACGCCAGGTGGGAAGGCCACTACGTCAAACTGACATCCTGGCACTCGTCACCCAACATACTCCCTACATTTACTAGGGCCCTATTAGCAATCCTCTAGCCATACCGACAACTGCAATGTAACTGCGACAACAGTTGCCACTACCACCTCTGCTCTGTGTGCAGCTCAAGTAGCCAATGGCAATAACCTCCCCATGGATCATACACCCCTAAATTAGGGGGTGAGGATGACAACTGCAACAATCCCCAGAAACAAGACAAAGGCCCCAGTACTCTCAAATGTCAATGCCCATAGTTGTCACAAACATCAGCCAATGTAAACAACGATAGGAGCAACACAGCACTAAGGACACACCCATGCTGCATTTGTCAGGGTCCATCCTGTGCCTGGGTAACAAGGCAACATCCCAAATGTCATACTGCTCAGACAACAGCATTGAGGAGGGGACACATGTAACTGGTCAATGAAATACACCTGCACAGTCAGAGGAGGAAATAGGACACTGATGCGACTATCAGGGCAATCAAATGTAACACACATTCTCCAACATCAGCAGGACACATTAACAATGTCAACATCCATATCGGATCATAACATTGCCATGCATAGGATATGCCACATGTCAATTACATTTAAGTGGATGTGAACGATCAGGGATTGGGGCAGGTCAGATTGTTAAGTGTGCTGCCAGGGCCATCAGTACACCCACAGCCAGTGAAAGGTCTCTCCATGAGAATGGCTGTACACGGAGGGTCCAGTAGGAAAAGAAGGTGGCAATTCTCTATTTGGCAAAAATCAACACCTAGATGCGATGAGGCTGACAAGTCTGATAACTCAATAACATACATGTGACACACAGGTGGGCCATAGGCCTGGAAGAATGCCCATCTGAAGGACTGGAGAAATTAACACAAAACAAGATCACAAAGTGAATTCATCAAAAGGCAGGCACGTCACATCAAAATTGGCACAACACAGACACACTAATTGTACCCTGTTCCATTGCAGAGGAAGATGGATCTCCTGCCGATATGCCTGTCCCAGATTTCCCTGATGACATGGATGACGAGCCAATAAACATTCCCCAGGAGACTATCCAAAAGGTCCTTGAAACCCTCCAGACCCCACCTTCTGTCACAAGGAGGAGCACAGAACAAGCAGCCATCGCAGAGGAACCACCCACCACCCCAATTGTAAAACCTGCCAGTTCCAATACAGCTGAGGACTCAGACGACACTGGCACCAGCTTTGAGAGAACTGTAGTTGGAGTACAGCGGGAGCTGGCCAAGGAGGTGCGGGTGGGGATGCAAACTATGGCAGCCAGCCTAGAGGGGGTGCGTTCGTGCATGATGTCATCTGCAGATCAGGCAGCAGCTATGCAAGCCCTAACATCTATCTTGCAGGAACTGCAGAAAACCCAGAAGGAAATCAGCACAGCTGTAATACAGTTGACCCAACACCTACAACAGCAATCCTGTCAACGCGTGCACGAATGCAACATTGAACCCCTCAGGGCCGACCTGGCTGCCTACCATCGTGATGTGGCTGCTATTCTCAAGAACCAGCAGGCCATCCTTGCAGCAGTACTGCCCTTAAGACCTTCACAGGGAGCAGGGACCGGGATGTCTGACTCCACGTCTTCTAACACTGAGGTGTGTGTTGCCCCTTCACAACCAACAACAACAAGGACAAAGCAGGCAACACACACATCAGAAGAAGAAGACATGGAACAGATTACATTCACAATGAAAATGACCCGGAAGCACTAGTCCCTGCCACATGGCCAACTATTACCAAGGTCCTGCGCTTTGTAACTTGCCAGTCTTGCAACAACTGTACTCAAGCACTGTTCTGCAAACCACTGTATATCTTGTCACCCAGCCCAGTGATTGTCTCTCTCCTACTCATTGGCTAAGTCTGTCCCTCTGCACTGTCTGAAACAGCAACCCCAGCATGACAAAAGCATTTTGGTAAACCCTTGTGTTGGATCACAATGTAAGATATCACTATAATGGACTCACAATCATGGACAATGTACAGATAGCACTACAGCACTTTTCAATAAATAGCACTTACACAACAAATCTGTCTCTGGGTAATGTGACATATCAACTGTGCAGTAGATAACTGAAATGTGCCTACTGTCAAATTACGTAGCTTGTCAATACAACTGTCCTGATAATATGTAGTTAGAGAAATCTGCACAGTGCCCATGATTGCATCATACTCTGCCCATCCTGAGGGACAAATCTCTTGAAGTGAGAAACCATACACCACCATGCTGTGTAGGACAGAAGAATGCTTCCTCAGGGGATTACTAAGTCATCAAATAGTGTTAGTAAAATGTTTTCACCATGCAAAAATAACACAATAAACATGCCACACTAATCTAAGTAAACACTAAAAAAACTGCACAAATGAAGGTGTCTGAGTTAACATACAAATAGGTAATCATGCCGAACTGTGTCACAAATGATGTGTGAGGGTCATGAAGACAAGAATACAAGATTGCCAATGAGAACTCATCTTATAAGGGTGTGCATGATATTCACACTGCAGTCAGACCTACAACTATTTCCCCAATATCAAGTCTGGAAGCACTGTTAGTGACTTTAAAAACACACTTATCAACAGAAACACATTGGGATCCATATTATCTGTGATTGGTGGTTGCAACAAAGGGTAGACACTTTGCAAGGTAGCTCTGGGCTAGCTGCCAATCGTACAGCTCAGTTGGGATTTGTTTGTAGCATAGGACACAGATGTTATAGTACCAAATTGATGTACACTGAATCCAAACCCACGATCAAGTACCATTCAACACATACTATTAAGGGGTAATCAAATATTTATTAAAAGCTAACCATAGATGAGGCAACTGAAGGAAAAATCTTACCTACCCTAATCTACCCTGACTACTCATTACCCACAACTGTCCCTAACTAACCTAAGCTACACTCACTTATCACATGTAACGAAACGTTCTAAACATCTACCCCCACCCCCCTTATGAGATGGGACACATTGAGGACAACACATACTAACCTAAACACATACTATACTATCCTAAACAAATATATATTTTTTGTATTCTTTTTTTTTTTTTTTTTTTTTGTTTTTTTTACACACAAGAACCCCAACATAGCCCCCCACCCACCCACACATGTAATAAGTAAAAAAAGAAACAAGCAGGACCCCACACCCACTAACACTAACTAAACTAACAGCCTATACTAACCTAACACTAAGCACCCTAAGCCCACTAACTATAAGAACAAGGAAAGAGGAGGGAGGGAAGGGTATCATGTCCATCAAGTCAAGTGTCTAGAGGTTGGCCCTCCGGAGGGTCCTCTTAATATCCTTGACCCGCCGTTTAATGTGCCGCACGTCCCGGCTCAGGTGGCTCACCTTGCGTAGCACTTTGTCCATCTTATGTTCCATTCTGTTGAAGGCTGCAGGGTCAACAGATGGAGCAGTGGCAGTCTGGGTACCGGTGGAGGAGGTCTGTGTGGGCTGTCCTGCACCGGTGGCAATGCTGGGGCGAGGAAGTCTTGCAGATGTTGGATCAACAGTGGCAGCTGTGGGTGGGGCCACCTGGCTCTGATTGGTGGTTGTGCTTGTGGTGGCTGTGGTGGGCAAAGTAGGCCCACCCTGTGGGAAGGCTCGCCATGCCCCGGAGGCACGTTCATGGCGATATCGCCGGGCCATCCTCCGGAACCCCGACTCCACCAGCAGGATGTGCTGGTAGCGCATGGCCCGGCGCTGAAATTCACGGACCTGGTCTGGAGTCATGTTAGCTGCTGTGAAGACAAATGCAGATATGCTACATTAGTAACTGCATTGTGTGAAACGGCACAGCAAGTTAATCAGACATTACATCTACTGTACTTGTAACAGCTCATATAACGATACAGAGCATTGAGGGGCATATTTATACTCCGTTTGCGCCGAATTTGCGTCGTTTTTTTCGACGCAAATTCGGCGCAAAACTAACGCCATATTTATACTTTGGTGTTAGACGCGTCTAGCGCCAAAGTATGAGGAATGAGCATAATTTTTTTGCGTGAACGCCTTCCTTGCGTTAATGAGATGTAAGGTAGGTGTTCCCGTCTAAAAAAATGACTGCGACGCAAATGCGTCGTATTTATACTCCCGGGCAAAAATCACGCCCGGGAGTGGGCGGGGCAAAAAACCCCGCATTTGCGCCTCTTTTTAACGCCTGGGTCAGGGCAGGCGTTAAGGGACCTGTGGGCTCAAAATGAGCCCACAGCTGCCCTCCCATGCCCCCAGGGACCCCCCCTGCCACCCTTGCCCACCCCAGGAGGACACCCAATGATGGAGGGACCCATCCCAGGGACATTCAGGTAAGTTCAGGTAAGTATAATTTTTTTTTTTTTTTTTTTTTTTTTTTGGCATAGGGGGGCCTGATTTGTGCCCCCCTACATGCCACAATGCCCAATGACCATGCCCAGGGGACATAAGTCCCCTGGGCATGGCCATTGGGCAAGGGGGCATGACTCCTGTCTTTACTAAGACAGGAGTCATGTAAATGGCGTCTGGGCGTCGTTAAAAATGGCGCAAATCGGGTGGAGGCGATTTTTTTGCCTCAACCTGACTTGCCCCATTTTAAGACGCCCTAACGCCATTTTCCCCAACGCCGGCGCTGCCTGGTGTACGTGGTTTTTTTCCACGCACACCAGGCAGCGCCGGTCTGCTAGCGCCGGCTAACGCCATTCAATAAATACGGCGCCCGCATGGCGCTTCAGAATGGCGTTAGCCGGCGCTAATCTTTTTGGCGCAAAACTGCAATAGCGCAGTTTTGCGTCAAAAAGTATAAATATGGCCCTGAATGTCCCTGAGCAAGTATATGGCAGGCCAGACAACAAAGGTCACATCACACAAAGCACATCCATAACCTACAAGATGGGTAACAACTGGCTTTGACTTGCAATCTGACTTCTGACAGTTATCATCTAAGAATCATGCTGCATATCCTCCACCAAGAGCTGGGCTACAAATGTCAGTGTACCGAAAGCAAAACTAAAGCCACATGGTCTGCAAGTTGTAACTGGACTATCCAGTATAGTACCAAGTGCCAAACCTGAGTGTGTATACTAGTATGCAACCAAACCGTCACTTATTCACATGTATGTGTAAGATACTGGTAGCATCAGTACTAGGTACCCCATTCACAAACCCATGGCTGTGTTTGAGGGGGGGCGGTGGATACACAACTATAATTTGCCAACAACATGTACACCGAGGAGTGTATAGGCAACTCCACACATGTTTGTCTCTACAGACACACCACAGGTAAGGTCTATCTACAATTAGGAGTCAGCAAACCCTAGAGCAGTGGTTCCCAACCTGTGGGCCGGGGACCCCTGGTGGTCCGCGAAGCCTCCTCAGGGGGTCCGCGACTGCTTAAAAAATTTAATAATATTAGGTTCCAGCTATCAGTAATGACTCAGTGGGGGTCCCCGTGTTCCAATAATGATTCAGTGGGGGTCCTGGGCTCCAGTATTGATAAAATGGGGGTCCACAGAAGTCAAAAGGTTGGGAACCACTGCCCTAGAGCACTCATAGGGTCAGACATGTCAGGAAATGCAGAACTTAGTACACAACATATACTTCCAGTGAGTCCTGACTTACATCAGACACATAGTTGCTAGAACACCCATGATCATGAATTGCATGCACACCTAGGCCATTACACTCAGGTTCCACAGACTTGATGCACTACATGTAGAAGTACATGCTGCTAGGAGGTTCTACCTACTGTTTCAAACTTACGTAGGTAAATAGGGAAGCAGATGTCTATTGGAAAGCTATTTGCTGTACCAATCTTAGAGAATGTGGGTCTGACAGGCTGACTAAATTGGGGCTGAGTTCCATTGCGGCTCTTGGTGATACAAGTGTCATACACATAACTATCCCCTGTTCTCACAGTGGGGCCTACAGGGATGTCCTAAAATCCCTACATGATACCATTGGATATGCATTTGCAAACTCAAAACATGTGAGAACTGCATTCCCACTCATGGAACAAGTGAAAAGCTTGCCCAACGCATCACACCTTGCTATGCGTCCAACTCACATGAGTCCATAACCAGCAAACACAACACACAGCAGACAAATCAACACTTACTGGAGTGGTCGGGGTCCTCAAATGTCGCCACCTCTCCCACAGTGTAGGGTGCCGGTCCACCTGTAAGGTATGAAAGGAAGAAATGTGCTCAAAATCTGTGCACAGTGCAACAATTTCATAAACATATACAATGTGTAGGCTGAATAAGGAAATGTCAGCCATTCAGACAAGATGGTACTGCATCTGATATTTCACGGCAAACTTGTACACAGCATGGGTCTCCTGTGACAGTTACACACATATCTGCACACATGCATTGGCCCTAACTATCATGTGGTTGCAAACATGCCCCATAATTGGTGAGCACTAAAAAATATGGAGTGTAATCGTCTCATCATGTGCATCCAAGAGAGACATCCAACGCCTGGTTACTTGAGGACTGCATTACCAGTCAAACATGCCTTGCCGCCATGACACATTTATTGCACATAGGCCCAATGTACAGAGGGAGGGGCAGGGACTCTTGTAAGCCATTCTGTTGTTACAGTATAGTCAATTGATGTGGCCCAGCTATGGTGATTTGCACCAACCATGGCGATGTGAAGCCATGTGCATACACTTGGACTGCCATCCATATTTGGATTGTGGCTCAACTAATTCCAACAAACATCTTAAGATGTTAGCTGAGGGCACCTTACACCTTTTCACGATCTTTTCAAATCAAGAACTGACATGTATCTAAAAAGATCAAGAAACACAATAATCCCACACATTCATAGTACTTCTGTGAATGCTTTCCTTCCACATTCACCAGACTTAAATGAGACAAATGTCTGAGCCACTTTGCTGTTATCAATTGACGTGAAGGCAGCACTCATTTTCAGCATCATGTAGTGATTCTAAAGTCAGTCTAGCAATTGCGTCAACATAGTTGGCCTAAATGTTGGTACATCTGTACTTCTCTGTCAATAGTACCCTATATAGACATGATTGGCTCCTATTTTGTTAGCTGTTCTGACAAAAAGGCCGCACCAATTTCCTTCATGGAAAAGTAACCTGTAAGTTTGCTGAGCACGTGCTACCTGACAGCTAGCAATTGTGATCCTTTCCATAGTGCATCAATGATTCCCTTATATTTCCCCAGCATTACACACAGTCAGCAAGTTAGCTGACAGACATTGCACTAATCCCCTGATGTCACTACAGAGCATTTAATCGTGCTTATTAACAATAGTCGTACTCACCAACAGTGCCACCAATCATGATTCCCAGGTGGTCCAAGAGATCCTGCTCCCTGGTGATTAGGTCAGCCCACCGGTGCTTCAGCTGGTGGTCACTCCTCTGGCTGGCATACACACGCTGCAGGTGATGCAGCACCTTTCCCCACCGGATTCTGCGCGCCTCTGTCGGATACCCCTGTATGACCCTGCCCCCTGCCTGGATCATGAGCAGCAAGAAATGTGTCACCAGCCAGATGAAGCCCCCCAACTCCTCTTCCCCCATTCTGCCAAGACGTGGCCTACCAGACATACTTATAATTGATGATAAGGAATAGGGGTAAAAGAAATAGAAGGGGGAAAAGGGTGAAAGTAGGGGTACAAAGATAGAAAAAAAGTAAACCTAAACACTAAAAGAGCCCAACTATCCCCAAACTATCACTATCCACAACAGACTCCCACAAACAAGAAAAACACAAGATAAATGGACAAATGTAAACAAAATACAGTACTACAGTATACACAAACAATATTTATTTCACAAAAGGACTTTACAGATAGCACACAGGACAAAAACAGCACAAAATCTCAGGACAACACTCTCTACACAGCCACACAGTCTAGAAGGATCATAGACTGCAAAGTGAAAGTGAAAGTACACCCACTGTACATGATCTGTAAACAGGATATCCTATTACATTACTTCCTGTATGAAAAGTCCCTCCTTTTTCGCATTATGCATCATTTTTCGTTTACCAAAACTGTATTTGCGTCATTTCTTTTTACGCACAGACGTGAATATTAACCCGCATCCACATAATGATACATGGACTGTACAAATATCTGGATGCGGGCTAAATTGCACTCCTGTGCGTCAAAAAAAATGACGCAAATACAGTTTTGGTAAACAAAAAATGACGCACAGCGCTAGGGACGTCAAAATTACAGTGCATTAACTGGTTTGGGGCATTTTTACTTGTTTTTTGGTCATTTTACATTTGGAACACATCAGAGATTGGCTAATTGAAGACAGTATGGTGTTGATGGTGTATGTTCACATGTGTGACATCATACTGCAGCGGAACATCATCCACTACACCCTTCACAGTATTTTTACAGTTGGCTGACGCAATAGATGGTCATAAGTGTTGCCTACATATATGTGTTGCACAAATTGTGCATGTTTGGCATAACGAGAGGATAGCAATGTGACGCACATATGTACAATACCTAAATTCCTTTGGCTCAAAGTGTGTGCTTTGACAACTAATGTGTTGGTTGACCAAATGTGTGTGTATCACATGAAGCATAATTATACATATGGTTGTATGAATGTAACGTCCATGTGTCCAATCCTTAGATGCAAGTCAAATTGAAAATGAGCAAGGGCATGTGTTAGTCATACATGTAACAACACCCGTAAAGTGTACTTCCATGTGACATAGCATGCACCAGATGGATGGCAGACGCTTGTTCATGTCAATGGTCCACATTTTCTACATCCTATGTCCTAGAGTATTGGTAAGAGCTTCCTAGGCACTACTTGGTGAATCCCACAGTGAGTCATACACATGCATTGAGGAAGTGGGTACCATGTTGCTTGCACAGACAGACAAGGGTGAATCTCACATGTATGATGACACCACAGTTGAGGCCATAGAAGTGAGCCCCAACTATCAAGTGGCTGTGGTGGACCAGGATACAAGACAGCATGTGTCCACATATTTTCAGTGATCAATTGCACATAGGTGTCTTGTTCATGTGTGTAGTCCAATGATGATCCTGTAGATTGTTAGGGGTGTAATTTGTCACAGTTCGGTCCAGGATTCATCATGAGTCAGTGGCAGCTATTCCTGTAACTACTGAGTATCCTTGGTTGATCAATGTGAGTAAAGTAGATGTGGACATGTGAACCAACATGTGGATGGTCCCACCCTGTCTCATCACTAAAGACGTGTAATGAGACAGTCAACAGGGCAACCTTGGTGTGCTGAGTGAGATAATGTCTCAGGTGTCATGATCCAGCAGGTGTCATTACAACATTTGTACACAGGTTGGCCTCTGCACTTCCCACTGTATCTGGGAACATCATAGCCTCTGTGCTGATTATTCTCGCAGCTATTCACCACACACGGCCCATCACTATGTTGTGTGCACTGTGATGCTGTGTGTGAACTGTCATGGTCCTGACATTTGTGTATATTTCATGGACATTATCAGAGGTTGCTGGTTGTGCTGAAAGCCCCGTACCCAATCCCTGCCTGCGGCCCTGGGACACTGTTGCACTTTGTCATTCATGCATAATTGCAACCCAGACTAGGGATGGGCCATGAATTTTGGTTTTCCAAGAGGATGTAACTCAAATGGTACAGTTAATAGGCAGATGATGCTATACAAGGTATTTGGGTATGCATGGAAGAAGCCCATGCCCAATGCCCCCTGATGAATGGCAGGTTTGCTAACGCAAGTGTGGTACATATGTAGACACAGGGATACTTTTGTGTGACGCACAGACAGTTGCCAGTCAGGCTGACAGAATGCAAGGTGATTCAGGATCCAGTTACTTGACAAGTTACGTAATAAGTGGTCTGACTGAGACTGTTTTGAGGACAAAGTAGACAGTTGACATGTCAAACTGTGTATATCCTGTGTTTTTTAAGGTGACAAATGAACCCAAGGGCTGTGTTACACGGCTTAATTAGTATCAATGTTTGAAGGTGTATTTGACATAATGGCAACTCCTATGCTGTTCCAGGCATCATCAGGGGCAGTGCTTTTTTAAATGTGTGGTGTGCATGGAAGTGATCATAGGTGTGGGCTGCATCTGTTTCTCACCAGTCCTGTAGGTGAGACTTGCATTCTAAGGGCCAACAGACATTTTCACAAGGGGAAGCAATCTACATGTGCTAACAGGGCTTTGAAACTAGAAGACAGTGTATAAATTGACCTGACGTCCTTGCAGTCAGATGTTCTATGACAATGGCATCCCATAAGAAAGGGTGTAGCACACTGGTTTGCTAATGTTGGTCTGTGTGTGTAGAGGAGGTATTATCAGGGTACACATCTTAGTATTACAGGGACGTCTTCCGACAGGTGGGTTGTGACCAGGTGCATGGGTGTGTAATGAGTTAGGAAATGGCCTGACATGTACATGGAATGTCATGTGCGCAATGCATGTCATATGTGTGGCACTTGTGCTGTCTATGTTCTGCTTCTATGGAACTCTGGTCACAGATAGTCCTTGCAAAGATTGGATGCAGTTGGGCTAACTGCTGTCAAGGGTCTGGTCAGACATTCCTGTTACTGATGCCAAAGCACATTGACTGCCTCATGTATGAGGCTTGTTTTCCCCTTATTGAGTGATGGTGTCTTAGTTGTGTGCCATATGCTGCGTTGGACCTTGCTTTCAACATGTATGTGTGAAATAGTTGTGGTCCTCTGCTATTGGCCTTCAAAGGAGATATGCACATGATATATGTCATTAAGAGTGTATGTGTGTGTGAGACCATTGTATGTTAGGCATCACATTAGCTCTGGGATGTTCTGTGTCCTACTCAGTATCTCAGCAATGCTCCATGAGGCAACACTCTTATTCTGATAAGTAGAGATGAAGGTGTGCAAAAAGGAATAGCCAGACCATGATATGGTGATTAGAATAGGTGTTTATTTAAATTAGTTAACTAAAGTGGTGAAGGTGATCATATTCAGAAGAAATTATTTACAATCTGTTGCCGCCTGTGTATACCAGCGGCTGTGTTCTGTAGTTCCCCCTCCTGTTGCAGGCCAGCATCCTCCTCTTCCTCCTCTTCAGGCATGTGTGGCTCTGGTTCCAGGAGGGGAATGTTTTTTTTGATACAAATGTTGTGCAATATTGCACATGTGAGGATGATCCTACAGACCATCTCGGGAGAACATAGGAGGCTACCACCAGTGATGTCGAGGCAGCGGAACCTTGACTTGAGGTTGCCGAAGGTCCGCTCGACAATGCTGCTTGTCCTCCTATGGGCGTCGTTGTATGCACGCTCTGCAGCAGTACTTGGGTTGCCAAATGGTGTCATAATCCATGGCTGGATGCCATACCCCTGATCAGATGCAAGAGAAAATGAATAGGATCATGTTGATGTAGCTGGCACTATTGAAAAGACCTTTCATGGCAGTAGTTGTCTTGTGTTGTCTGTGACTCTTTTGTGTACTAATGTGGCATCCTATGCTTGTATGGCTGTACCATCTGCATTGTGTTGTTTCCTTGGCTGAACGAGTGTTTGTCTGCTAACCGTTTGTCAGCAGTATGTTTTGGGATTTGCAGTACAGTGTGCCCTCCCTAGAATTGTGACTTGGGATACAGGTGTCCGTGTGTCTTCACTGGGGGTGAGATAATAGTTCCATGCACAGTTAAAATTGAAAGTGTTGTTAACACGTTCATATCAAAGTTCCCTGGACATCCCATACCTTGAAACGTATGCAGTGTATTAATGTAAAGGTCATTGGGACACTTACAATTTGCAAGGTGACATTTAGGCAACCACACTCATTAACGTCTTAACATTAGGCTGTACAGTAATTTCCGATGTGTGACAGGTTCAATGGTGACTTAAGAAACATGGCTAGTGATGTCACGCCCTCAGTGTGTTCATGTTCACATGTTGCTATTGTGGTGTATGTGTTGTGTGTCCTAGAGGGATGCTGTGCAGTGTGTATATAAGTAGGTTCTTGTACTTACCAACAAGTAGTCCATTGCCATACCGTCCATCCTGGAAGTGTTCATTGATGGTGCAGTGATGGAAGATGTATGAGTCATGTACACTCCCAGGATATTTAGCCAAGATGTTGGTGATTAATCCCTGGTGATCGACTAAGGCCAGCACGTTGATGGATTGTGTGTGCTTCCAGTTGCGGTAGAGGTGTTCATTTGCAGCAGGTAGCACAAGGCGTACATGTGTGCTGTCGATTGCACCAAGGACTTGTGGGAAGCCACTGATGAGGTAGAACCTCTGTTTTGTTTCCTGCTGCTTCTGCAGTGTGTTAGGGAAGCAGATGTGGCGGGGTGTCAGTCGAATGATGGCATCCAGTACTTTGGGCAAAAAGGCAGAGAATGATGGTTGTGATATTCCACCAACCAGGGCACCAGTTGTTTGGAAAGAGCCACTTGCCAGCATATGAAGTACGGCAAGCAGCTTTGTTTCTGTTGGGATGGTGCGGGGTGTCACCAAAGTGGGGGCCAACTGCTGTTCAATGTTGCGCAGCAGCTGCTGAATGGCCTGCCAGTTCAACCGGTACCTCTGTATGATGTTGTGTTCCCTGAGGCCCTGCAGGGTGGTTCTTGGGCGGAATATCCTCTCCTGCTTTCTGCGCTGCATTTGGGGTCCCTGCTGGTGTTGTGGTATCTGCTGTTGTTGCTGCTGGGCTGTGCGTCTGCGTGCACGCTGGATTAGGATCACCTCCATGGCTCCCTGTTGCTGCTCTGCTGCTCTGCTGTTTGTTCTGTGTGTTCTGATTAAATACAGGTGTGTTTGCCCCATTTTAACGCCTGCCCTGACCCAGACGTTAATTTTTGATGCGTCATTTTCTGGCTCCGCCTCCTGGCCGTGCGTCATTTTTGCCCGAAAGCATAAATACGACGAACGGCCCTTTAAGCCATTTTTTGGACGGGAACGCCTACCTTGCATATAATTAACGCAAGGCGGGTTGCCGCATCCAAAAAATTACGCACACGGCGGAATTTTGTCGTCCGCGGCCTCGGGCATCAAAGTTTAAATACGGGGCAACGTTTGCACTGATTGTGCGTCAAAATTTTTGACGCACAATCGGCGCAGACGGAGTATAAACATGCCCCTTAGACTTTTCATCAAACTTTAGACCAAGGGGCATATTTATACTATATTTGTGCCGCATTTGCATAATTTTTTGACACAAATTTGGCCCAAACTTAACTCCATATTTATATTTTGACGCTAGATACATCTAGCGTCAAATTATTGAAGTTAACACCATTTTTTGGATACGTGCACCTAGCTTGCGTCAATGAGATGCAAGGTAGGCGTTCCCATCTAAAAAATTGTGCTAAACCCATTGCCCCATATTTATCCCCCGTGCTAAAATGAAGCACGACTGGGAGGAGGGGCTAAATAATGGTGCAAAGCTTGCTTTGCACCATTATTTAACGCCTGGGTCAGACCAGGCGCTAGGGGACCTGTGTACCCATTTCCATGGCTAAACACAATAGAATGGGCCTACAGGTGCCCACCCCAAGCCCCATGAACACCCCCACCCAAACCAGAGGGACACCAGAAGATGGGGGACGCCATCCCAGGTAGGTAGGGTAAGTATAGGTAAGTATTTAAATAAAATGTTTTAAGTGCCATTGGGGGCCCTGACATGAGCCTCCCTGCATGGCACTGAGTGCAATAGACATGCCCAAGGGACCCTAGTCCCCTGTACTGGCTATCAGGGAAGTGGTCATGACTCCTGTCTTTTAAAAGCGGCATTTTTTTAGGCAAAATCCCCTTTACCCGTACCCTTACCCCCACTCAGATAAGATAATTTTTCTGATTTTGCAGCAAACAATATAAGTATGGGCCCAAAATTCTAAGTTTACGCCTGTTTCGTATTCACAAAGATAGGTTAAGTATAGTATTTTTACGTCTGCACTCAGGTGCATAATCCGCACTTGGAGCAGATCACCTACAATTGGGCAGGAGGAGTTAACCCTTCATACTGACACACCTATGTCAGTGCCTACCATTCCTCCACCCAGCTAGAGCGGAAAGTCCTCAGCCCACACCCAATCCCGACCTTGCTGCAAACACAAAAGCAGAGCTCCAACAAACAAACATTTTCAGGCATTTCCTGGGCTCCTGCCCACTCTCGACACTGTTGCGACTCTTGGACTTGGTCCCCTTGTCCTACAGGTACTCAGGTCTGGAAATCCACTGTTGTTGCATTGCTGGTGTTGGTTTTCCTTGCAGAATCCCCCTATCACGACTTCTGTGCTCTCTGGGGGTTGTAGGTGCTCTTTACACCTACCTTTCAGGGTCTTGGGGTGGGCTATTTTTCTAACCCTCACTGTTTTCTTACAGACCCAGTGACCCTCTACAAGCTCACATAGGTTTGGGGTCCATTCGTGGTTCACATTCCACTTTTGGAGTATATGGATTGTGTTGCCCCTATACCTATGTGCTCCTATTGCAATCTACTGTAACTTTACATTGCTTGCATTACTTCCTTTTGCTATTATCTGCATAATTTTGGTTTGTGTACATATATATTGTGTATATTTTTCATCCTCATACTGAGGGTACTCACTGAGATACTTTTGGCATATTGTCATAAAAATAAAGTACCTTTATTTTCAGTATATCTGTTTTGCTTTTCTTCTCTGACGCTTTCTACTAAGTGCTAAAAAGTACTCCAAAACTTCAAAAAAGTTTGAAAAAGTTTTTTTTACCTGTTCTTTAAAAAGTCCTGAAACTTTTTCTCTCTTCTCACTGTCTCTAAACCTTCTTCTATCATGTCTGATGTAGGAATTGCTCTTAAAATGGTCAATACAACTTATGACAATTTAAACTTCAAGAGCCTAAGGAGTCTCTGCATTGATAGAGGTTTAGTTGTAGGAAAGAACCCTTCAAGAGAATTTCGATTTAACTTGCTCATTGAGAATGATAAGTCACTAGCAGGCACTTCAACTGAGATATTGGTAGATAGCTCCCATTCTGACTCAGGGGAACCCCTTGAGGGAGGTGTGGAGGGTTCTATTCCAAATCTGCCCCTCAGCAGACCTCGGAGCAATGCTGGTAGTAATAGAAGCTCACATCATAGTAGGGATGTTTTTGTTTCTGGAGGTCAGGTTGTTAGAGTCCAATCTGTTAGGGACAGATCTCACTCTGTTGTTTCCAATTTGTCCTCAGTGTCTAAGCTTTCCCAACCCACCCACCCACCCTGAAGACAACATGTTAGAAAGGAAACTCAAAAAGTTGAGAGTGGAAGAGACCAGACTGAAGCTTAAACAGCAACAGCTGGCTCTAGACAGGGAATCCCTGGAGAAGGAGAGACAGAGATTGGGGTTAGGACCCCATGGTGGCAGCAGCAGTATTCCTGATAGTAATCCTGTGAGAGAGCATGATTCCAGGAATCTGCATAAGATAGTTCCCCCTTACAAGGAGGGGGATGACATCATCAAGTGGTTTGCTGCACTTGAGAGGGTCTGTATGGTACAGGGGGTCCCTCAAAGGCAGTTGGCTGCTATATTGTGGCTATCTTTCAATGGAAAGGGTAGGGATAGGGTCCTTACTGTTAGAGAAAGTGATGCTAGCAATTTTGCAGTTTTGAAGGATGCACTCTTGGATGGATTTGGCTTAACCACTGAACAATACAGGATTAAGTTCAGAGGAGTAGCTGGGCTCACTTTTCGTAATTTAGTTGGGGTTGGCCTTGTTAGGGAGACCACAGAGGCTGTGTTAGTCTCTGAAGGTACCATTGATTTGGCCACCTTGGTTGCTTGTCCCCTTAATATGGATACGTACAAGCAACTTCCCCTAATAAATGGTGTTGAGGTTCAGGCCTACAGGGACACAGGTGCCAGTGTTACCATGGTAATAGAGAAACTGGTACACCCTGAACAACACCTACTTGGTCACCAGTACCAAGTGACAGACGCTCATAACAATACTCTTAGCCACCCTATGGCTGTTGTGAATCTCAACTAGGGGGGGTTACTGGTCCAAAGAAAGTTGTGGTTGCTTCAGATTTACCTGTAGACTGTCTACTAGGAAATGATTTAGAGACATCAGCTTGGGCAGAAGTGGAGTTGGAGGCTCATGCAGCAATGCTGGGCATTCCTGGGCATATTTTTGCTTTGACAAGGGCTCAGGCCAAAAAGCAAAAATGACAGGGTAACTTGGATCCTGGAACAATGGACCAAGTGCTCCCTAAAGCTAGCGGTAGCAAGGGTAAATCCCTACCCACTATCCCTCCCTCTACAGATGATTCTCCTTCTGAGGAAGAAGAATTTCCGCCCTGTGCAGAACCTTCACCAGATGAGCTGGCAGCAGACACTGCTGAGCTTTTGGGTGGAGGGGCGCCTGCCAAGGAGGAGCTGAGTGTGGCACAGTAATCCTGTCCCACATTATAGGGTCTCAGACAGCAAGCTGTCAAACAGCAAAATGGGGATGTCAGTGACTCACATAGAGTTTACTGGGAGGACAACCTCTTGTACACAAAGGCAAGGGACCCAAAACCTGGAGCAGCCAGGAGATTGGTAATTCCCCTGCAGTACAGAGAGTTCCTCCTAACTCTGGCACATGAAATTCCTTTGGCTGGGCATTTGGGCCAGATCAAAACATGGGAAAGGCTTGTCCCCCTGTTTCACTGGCCTAGGATGTCAGAGGACACAAAAGATTTTTGTAAGTCTTGCATGAGCTGCCAAGCCAGTGGCAAGACTGGTGGCACACCAACGGCTCCCCTTATTCCACTACCTGTGGTTGGAGTTCCCTTTGAAAGGGTACAGGTTGACATAGTTGGCCCCCTTGACCCTCCTACTGCTTCAGGCAATAGGTTTATCTTGGTGGTTGTGGACCATGCCACAAGATATCCTGAAGCAATTCCTCTAAGGACCACTACAGCTCCTGCAGTGGCAAAAGCCCTCCTGGGAAACTTTTCCAGGGTGGGTTTTCCAAAAGAGGTTGTATCAGACAGGGGTAGCAACTTTATGTCTGCATACTTGAAGGCTATGTGGAAGGAATGTGGTGTAACATACAAATTCACCACACCTTATCATCCACAGACTAATGGACTGGTAGAGAGGTTTAATAAAACTCTCAAAGGAATGATAATGGGACTCCCTGAAAAACTCAGGAGGAGATGGGATGTCCTGTTACCTTGCCTCCTTTTTGCTTAGAGGGAGGTACCCCAAAAAGTAGTGGGCTTCAGCCCCTTTGACCTCCTATTTGGGCACCCTGTAAGAGATCCCCTAAAACTTGTAAAGGAGGGTTGGGAACAACCTTTAAAAGCTCCCAAACAAGACATAGTGGACTATGTACTTGGCCTAAGATCCAGAATGGCTGAGCACATGAAAAAGGCCAGCAAAAACCTTCAGGCCAGCCAAGAGCTCCAAAAGCAATGGCATGACCAGAAGGCTGTTCTGATTCAGTACCAACCAGGAGAGAAGGTGTGGGTATTGGAGCCTGTGGCCCCAAGAGCACTCCAAGACAAATGGAGTGGACCCCATCTCATTGTTGAAAAGAAGGGCGAGGTCACCTACTTGGTTGACCTGGGCACTGCCAGAAGTCCCCTTAGGGTGCTTCATGTCAACCGCCTAAAACCCTACTATGACAGGGCTGATCTCACCCTGCTCATGGCAACAGATGAAGGACAGGAAGAAGAGAGCGACCCTCTCCCTGATCTCTTCTCTTCCACTGAAGATGATGCTTTAGTGGAGGGAGTAGTTTTGGCAGACTGTCTTACTGCAGAACAGAAAGACAACTGCACAAATCTCCTTGGACAGTTTTCTGAACTCTTTTCAACTGTGCCAGGCACCACATCTTGGTGTGAACACACAATTGATACTGGAGACAGCATGCCTGTAAGAGTAAAATATATAGGCAGCCTGACCATGTCAGGAACTGCATAAAGCAAGAAGTTCAGAAAATGCTTGATTTAGGAGTGGTTGAACCTTCTGAAAGCCCATGGGCCTCTCCTGTGGTGCTTGTACCAAAGCCTCACTCAAAAGATGGAAAAAGGGAGATGAGGTTTTGTGTAGCTTACAGAGGTCTCAACCAGGTAACAAAAACCAACGCTCACCTTACACCCAGGGCAGATGAGCTCATAGATACACTGGCATCTGCCAAGTATCTAAGCACCTATGATTGATTGACTGCAGGGTATTGGCAGAACAAATTGGCTGAGGATGCTAAACCTAAAACTGCATTTTCAACTATAGGAGGGCACTACCAATATACAGTGATGCCCTTTGGTTTGAAAAATGCACCTGCCACTTTTCAGAGGTTGGTGAATGCAGTCCTGCAAGGGTTGGAGGCTTTTAGTGCAGCATATCTAGATGATATAGCTGTCTTTAGCTCCACCTGGGATGATCACCTGGTCCACCTGTGGAAAGTTTTGGAGGCCCTGCAAAAGGCAGGCCTCACTATCAAGGCTTCAAAGTGCCAGATAGGGCAGGGAAAGGTGGCTTATCTGCGACACCTGGTAGGTGGAGAACAGATTGCACCACTTCAGGGGAAAATCCAGACAATCATGGATTAGGTTCCCCCTACAACTCAGACCCAGGTGAGAGCCTTCCTAGGCCTCACTGGGTATTACAGGAGATTCATTAAAAACTATGGATCCATTGCAGCCCCACTAAATGATCTCACTAGCAAGAAGATGCCTAAAAAGGTATTATGAACAGCTAGCTGTCAGAAAGCTTTTGAGGAGCTCAAACAGGCCATGTGCACTGCACCTGTCCTAAAAAGCCCGTATTACTCCAAGAAATTCATTGTTCAAACTGATGCATCTGAATTAGGGGTAGGGGCAGTCTTATCACAACTTAATTCTGAGGGCCAGGATCAACCAGTTGCTTTTATCAGCAGAAGGTTGACGCCTAGAGAAAAGCTTTGGTCTGCCATTGAGAGGTAGGCCTTTGCTGTGGTCTGGGCACTGAAGAAGTTGAGGCCATACCTGTTTGGCACTCACTTCATTGTTCAGAAAGACCACAAACCTCTACTTTGGCTAAAACAAATGAAAGGTGAAAATCCTAAATTGTTGAGGTGGTCCATATCTCTACAGGGGATGGACTATACAGTGGAACATAGATCTCGGAGTACCCACTCCAATGCAGATGGACTCTCCAGATATTTCCACTTAGACAATGAAGACTCATCAGGTCATGGCTAGTCTTACTGTCCTTCGTTTGGGGGGGAGGGGGTTGTGTAGGAAAGTACCAACTTGCCTGGCATGTTACCCCCATATTTCACTGTATATATGTTGTTTTAGTCTATGTGTCACTGGGACCCTGCCAGGCAGGGCCCCTGTGCTCATAGGTATGTGCCCTGTATGTGTTCCCTGTGTGATGATTAACTGTCTCACTGAGGCTCTGCTAACCAGAACCTCAGTGGTTATGCTCTCTCTGCTTTCCAAATTGTCACTAACAGGCTAGTGACCAATTTCACCAATTCACATTGGCATACTGGTACACCCATATAATTCCCTAGTATATGGTACTGAGGTACCCAGGGTATTGGGGTTCCAGGAGATCCCTATGGGCTGCAGCATTTCTTTTGCCACCCATAGGGAGATCTGACAATTCTTACACAGGCCTGCCAGTGCAGCCTGAGTGAAATAACGTCCACGTTATTTCACAGCCATTTACCACTGCACTTAAGTAACTTATAAGTCACCTATATGTCTAACCTTCACCTGGTGAAGGTTGGGTGCAAAGTTACTTAGTGTGTGGGCACCCTGGCACTAGCCATGGTGCCCCCACATTGTTCAGGGCAAATTCCCCGGACTTTGTGAGTGCGGGGACACCATTACATGCGTGCACTACACATAGGTCACTACCTATGTATAGCGTCACAATGGTAACTCCGAACATGGCCATGTAACATGTTTAAGATCATGGAATTGTCACCCCAATGCCATTCTGGCATTGGGGAGACAATTCCATGATCCCCCTGGTCTCTAGCACAGAACCCGGGTACTGCCAAACTGCCTTTCCGGGGTTTCCACTGCAGCTGCTGCTGCTGCCAACCCCTCAGACAGGTTTCTGCCCTCCTGGGGTCCAGGCAGCCCTGGCCCAGGAAGGCAGAACAATGGATTTCCTCTGAGAGAGGGTGTAAAACCCTCTCCCTTTGGAAATAGGTGTGAAGGCTGGGGAGGAGTAGCCTCCCCCAGCCTCTGGAAATGCTTTGATGGGCACAGATGGTGCCCATCTCTGCATAAGCCAGTCTAAACCGGTTCAGGGATCCCCAGCCCTGCTTTTGTGCGAAACTGGACAAAGGAAAGGGGAGTGACCACTCCCCTGACCTGCACCTCCCAGGGGAGGTGCCCAGAGCTCCTCCAGTGTGCCCCAGACCTCTGCCATCTTGGATTCAGAGGTGTTGCTGGCACACTGGACTGCTCTGAGTGGCCAGTGCCAGCAGGTGACGTCAGAGACTCCTTTTGATAGGCTCTTATCTCTGTTAGTAGCCAATCCTCCTTCCTAGGTAGCCAAACCTCCTTTTATGGCTTTTTAGGGTCTCTGCTTTGGGGAATTCTTCAGATAACGAATGCAAGAGCTCACCAGAGTTCCTCTGCATCTCCCTCTTCACCTTCTGCCAAAGGATCGACCGCTGACTGCTCAAGAAGCCTGCAAAACCGCAACAAAGTAGCCAGACGACTACTAGCAACCTTGTATCGCTTCATCCTGCCGGCTTTCTCGACTGTTTCCAGGTGGTGCATGCTCTGGGGGTAGTCTGCCTCCTTCTTGCACCAGGAGCTCTGAAGAAATCTCCTGTGGGTCGACGGAATCTTCCCCCTGCAACCGCAGGCAACAAAAGACTGCATCACCAGTCCTCTGCGTCCCCTCTCAGCACGACGAGCGTGGTCCCTGGAACTCAGCAACTCTGTCCAAGTGACTCCCACAGTCCAGTGACTCTTCAGTCCAAGTTTGGTGGAGGTAAGTCCTTGCCTCCCCACGCTAGACTGCATTGCTGGGTACCGCGTGATTTGCAGATGCTCCGGCTCCTGTGCACTCTTCCAGGATTTCCTTTGTGCACAGCCAAGCCTGGGTCCCCGACACTCTAACCTGCAGTGCACAACCTTCTGAGTTGTCCTTCGGCGTCGTGGGACTCCCTTTTGTGACTTCAGGTGGACTCCGGTTCACTTTTCTTCAAAGTGCCTGTTCTGGTACTTCTGCGGGGGCTGCCTGCTTCTGTGAGGGCGCCCTGACTTGCTGTGCGTCCCCTCTGTCTCCTCATCCAAGTGGCGACATCCTGGTCCCTCCTGGGCCACAGCAGCATCCAAAAACCCTAACCACGAACCTTGCAGCTAGCAAGGCTTGTTTGCGGTCTTTCTGCATGGGAATACCTCTGCAAGCTTCTTCACGATGTGGGACATCAATCCTCCAAAGGGGAAGTTCCTAGTCCTCTTCGTTCTTGCAAAACACCAAGCTTCTTCCATCCAGTGGCAGCTTCCTTGCACCCTCAGCTGGCATTTCCTGGGCTCCTGCCCACTCTCGACACTGTCGCGACTCTTGGACTTGGTCCCCTTGTCTTACAGGTACTCAGGTCCAGAAATCCACTGTTGTTGCATTGCTGGTGTTGATTTTCCTTGCAGAATCCCCCTATAACGACTTCTGTGCTCTCTGGGGGTTGTAGGTGCACTTTACACCTACCTTTCAGGGTCTTGGGGTGGGCTATTTTTCTAACCCTCACTGTTTTCTTACAGTCCCAGTGACCCTCTACAAGCTCACATAGGTTTGGGGTCCATTCGTGGTTTGCATTCCACTTTTGGAGCATATGGATTGTGTTGCCCCTATACCTATGTGCTCCTATTGCAATCTACTGTAACTTTACATTGCTTGCATTACTTCCTTTTGCTATTATCTGCATAATGTAGGTTTATGTACATATATCTTGTGTATATTTCTCATCCTCATACTAAGGGTACTCACTGAGATACTTTTGGCATATTGTCATAAAAATAAAGTACCTTTATTTTTAGTATATCTGTGTATTGTGTTTTCTTATGAAATTGTGCATATGACACCAATGGTATAGTAGGAGCTTTACATGTCTCCTAGTTCAGCCTAAGCTGCTTTGCCATAGCTACCTTCTATCAGCCTTAGCTGCTAGAAACACCTCTTCTACACTAATAAGGGATAACTGTACCTGGCACAAGGTGTAAGTACCTCTGGTACCCACTACAAGCCAGGCCAGCCTCCTACACATGCCACAGCAGGATTTGTGGAGAAGAAGGAGAAGAGTAGAGAGGATTTACAGAAAAAGAATCAACCTCTTTGGGATGTTCCGCCAAGATGACATTGCCAGATACCGTTCCCCCCTGGTATTATCTTGGAGATGGTTTGTGAGAGGGAGCAGGATTTTGACTCCGTCACTTACCGCTCCCACTCCATCCCAGCCCATGTTAAGATCCTAGCAGCTCTCATTTATTTGCTACACAGTCATTCCAGAGGGTCAAAGGTGACCTTTTGGGCATCTCCTAGGGAACCAAGTCCTGATGCCCTTCATCAGGTACTGAGCTGCATCAATAGGAGAGACATTGCCATATATAAATGCCCCATACACTGGCCAGAAAGCAAAGGGTAGCAAGGGATGTCTACCTCATGTCCCCTTCACACATGTGCTGGGTGCTATTGATTGCACTCATGTGGCTCTTCAACCACTCGACACAATGCACACATCTGCGGCAACTGACACCACTGGCACTCCATCAACGTGCAGGGTGTCTGTGATACCAGTGGTAACTTCAGTGATGTGCATGCAGTATTCCCAGGCAGTACCCTTGATAGCTATGTGTTCCGCAGATCACCCGTTGCCTGGTGGATGGCAGCAGGAGAATTTGGCTACACCATGTATTATTGTTTTTTAGGATGCACAACCATTAGATAACATCAATTCCCATGCCACATATATGCCCCCAACAGACACAGTATGTACCATTTCATACATCAAGTACTGTACTGATGTAAGGGGGACATTTACAAATATCACTCCATTTCCCTCCTCAGGTGATGCTGCATATGCACTCTCCCCTCATTTTCTCACACCATACAAGCGTTCAACCACTGTACCTCAGTAGAGGTACAATAGAGCACACAGACGTATACGAGGCCTCATCGAGTGCACTTTTGGTCCCCAGAAGTCAAAATTCAGATGTCTCGACCGTACAGCGGGTGTGCTGCTGTACTCACCTCAAGTTGTGTGCAAGATTATAGTAGCCTGTTGTGTTTTGCACAAAATTGCATTAAATCATGGCTTACACATAACTCTGGACCCTCATATAGGTCTGAATCTGGGCAACCGGGCCATTGTACAAAAGGGTATGCAGGTGCGTGACCAGCTGGTTGACACTTGAGCAACATTTTGTGTCATGGCCTTCATGTGGTTTGCAGTCTGTTGTCAATAATGATAGCTGGACTTTTGACATTCTGTCCATATATTCTATCTGAGACTACTTTTTATGCCATGATGTCTGTAAACAACAGATGTTGCCAAGAGTCCAAAGTTTAGCCATGTAATGCATTATGGGCATATGTCAGAGATTAGCATTGACAATGTCTCTTAGGGCTTCATTGACCCTGGGGAGTAATTGTTTGCATGTGTCAGAACCCTGGACAGTGTAACAATATGGGTCTGCTTCACAAAGGGCCTCTCCCATCAGAGTGAAGGTGCCACCTCAGAAGGTGTGTCATTGTACACAAGGGGAAATTGCTGCCATGGGTGCTCACAGTGTAGTGACCCTGCCACAAGTGTGGTGACTCGCCCACAACTGTGTGGCCTCTGACACAAGGGCAGAGGCCCTTTGCGACCCAGGTCCCTTGTATGTGTGTGTGTCAAATCATGGTGGCAGCGTGGCCATATGTCCGATAATTGTACACCATGGAACATGTTGAACAGTGTAGAGGCATGGGTACTCCATGCTCATAGCTGACATGTATGGCAGCCGATCATGGGATGTGGCACTCCAGGCCTGTGGTTAATCATAGTGGAGACTGGGACTTTTGTTTCTGTTTCACTATGGAATGAAAGAGACTACGAGACCCAGAATACATCATGATCATCTAGCCTGGATCATCATATCAGGAACAGACCAGGGAAATTTAGAAAGGTTCCATGATCATAAGTGAGCTACCTCACGAATCATACTAACACCTACTGGTCACATTCACAATGTGTAGCCATTTACTACTGTGTGCAAGTGAGAATACATCACACATGCTGGTATCATGTACCCCCAATGATTACATGTCACTGTCACTTGCCCACCCTACAGGTACCTTGCGAGACATATAACATGGAGTGGCAGCCACTATCTGGGCAGGTAATGTTATCGTAACACACACACCGTGCTCCAAATGTACATCTAGGCCTGTCACAGACACAAAAACATACTACCCTGCTCCATGCAGTGAATTAACACCATTGGCCATTTTCTACTAAGAGCCCCAGGATGCACCGTGAATGTACACCCACTCTGTGCACCTCCAAGACATTTCTGTTGCACAGAAAGGACAGCAGACACTCGTGCTGCTCTTCCTGCAATACAGATATTGCTGGTGTACATAAATCACCAGTGGATGTCCACTCAGTAGCATGGGAGCATAGCCCCATGTAAATCAAGGAATCCCTTTGCCACTGCAGCCATACCATACATTAGATGTAGCTGAAGAGGCAAAAAAGCTGTCAGGGGATGCACCTACAGTTGGCCACATAAAAGGTGAGACACTGTCAGTGCATTCCCTGATGGGAGCCCCTGTAGGGAAGACAGGTGGTCCTACGGACCCCACAGACATGTCTTTGCAGGTGGGTGTAGTCACTCACTGTACTTGTCTACAAGGGAATCACTAATCCCCCACAAATGTGTATGCAGGTTGACATCTGCACCGCACTACTTGGAGCAGCTGCTTTAATACAGCTCCTTTCTCTACTTGACTGCGCCACCCCCCAGCCAGCGCAAGTGCGTGTCTGCCCTCAGGACACTGCATTCAATCTATTGGGGCACACTTTTCCGCTCTGCACTTTTTTAAAGCTCTGTTATGGTGCAAACAGAGAAAGTATGTCTCAGGTGTAATGAGGCCCCGGTTACCAATGTGGACAGTCACATGTATATGTTTCTCTGGTCCCACATAATGCTGGGACTACCTATTAATCACCCCCTCAGTGAGTATGCCCATTTAGGTATCACTTAATGTGTGGGTGCCCTGTTCACCGCTCATTCAACTGTGTTGGATGAGGTGGGTTCAACAGCACAGCGGAATGGCAGATGATCCTGTTTGGAGGTGGGGCTGCCTCTGAATGACCATTAAATGGATGTCAGCACCTCAAAATGTTCAAGGGGGGTTTGGAATGCTGCTCACTGCTTTTGTTCTAGGAAATTCCAGACCACATATATTATCCAGCCTCACAATGGAACCCTGCACATGGAAGTCTCATTGTGGACATTCTGCCCCACATGCAATTACTGAGAGGCCTCTGTCACTAGTGCATAGGCTGTATGCAGGGCCAGACTGTCCAGGTGGGGAGTGTGGCATTTCCCTGGGAGCATGGAGGGGTGGGGCCTGGTTTTGTCAGTGTGTGTTGAGTCTGAACTGGTGCTGCAATGCGTGCACTCAGTAACAACGCTGCACTTCTGCATGATCCACACCCTTGTTTTTCCTGTCTCTATGTGGGGGCTGGTCTGACATACTTAATCATGCTTCCATGGGTTTCCAGTTCTGCTCTGGCCCTGTATAAAGCTGGCCTTTTGTGTCCAGGGATGAACACCACTATCTGCCTCTACTTTGGTGTTACACCACAGTCTACCCTGATGTAAGTGCCATATGTTGACCACACCTACCATAATTTAAAGGGCCAAACTGTGCTGACCAATAATGTAGTGTAGAGTATATCTATATACTCTTCCATTCCTCCATTTAACTTCCTGCCTTTTTTACACCTGTTTGCATATACTACACTTTTTTTTACCTTGTCTACCGCCCCAAGTACCGAGTCTACACTTCGAATGCGGAGTCTACGCTCCGAGTATGTAAAGTACACTTTGAGTGTGTAGATTATGCTCCAGGTGTGGATAATCTGCACTTGGGGCATAAAATATGTTAGAAATGGTGTCTCTAGTTGGCAGAGGTATACACCCTTGTCCAAGTGGTGACCACAATCCTAGTCAGGGTAAGTCACACACAATCCAAATTATCATGTGCCCTCCCTCTGGTAGCTTGGCACTGAGCAGTCAGGCTTAACTTAGAAAGCAATGTGCAAAGTAGTTGTGCAGAACTTTATAAAATTACACAGTGAAAACACCACAAAAAAGACACCATAAAGGTTTAGAAAAATAGAGAATAGTTATCTGAATAAAATACTGTTGACATGATGGAAATCCCATCTACACAAGTAAAGTTACGAATTTTGAAAGATTAAACCTAACTAAATGACCTAGAAAACATAATAGCTCCAAATGGTGCTATAATGGCTTCGTTGATGGAGTCTTTCCCAACAATCGGGCACCAACGAAGAACAAGGACATCGCATGGAGTCGGAAGGAGGCGTTGATGGAGTCAGAGCGGCATCAGTCCCTTATGGCTTCCGAGTAAAGAGGCGTTGGTTCCGCGTTGCGAGGCAGGTGGAGGTGAGGCGTCAGTTCCGTCCGGATGCAGGGAGAGATGATGCAGCGTCACCCGCGATTTGTCGATTCCTTGTGACCCAGGGGGGCCGCTGGTTCCGGTCCATCAGGACGCGATGTGTCGACTTCGCAGTGTCACGATGACCCTGAGTGATGTCAGCAGAGTCGCGGCAACGTCAGGCTTGCGTTGCAGGCCACAGACGTTGCATGCAGTGAGGTCCATGAAGCAGGAGCAGGCTGCGGTGTCGCTGGCGTCGCTGAAGTCGTTTCCGGAGTCACTGGAGTCGGGACCTAGCAAAAATCTAGTAGTTGAAGTCTTTGCTGTCCCTCTGTCACTGGAACTTCAGAACTGGAGGCAAGCTCAATCCAAGCACTTGGAGAGCACTTTGAGAGAAGGCAGATTCTTCCAGCACAGTCAGAGGCCAGCAAGGCAGCAAGCCAAGAGCAGGGCAGCAGTCCTTTGCAGCAATGCAGTCCAGAGAGTCATTTTGGCAGGTAGGCAGCTCTTCTGACAGATTTCAGGTGCAGGTGCAGGTCCAGAAGTGTCTGAGTTGGTGGGGTCAGGGACCCAGTTTATATACTCAAAAATGCCTTTGAAGTGGGGGAGCCTTCAAAGAGTGGTTTTGAAGTGAACAAGTTCCCCTTTCAGTGCAGTCCTGTTTGCCTGGGTCCCAGTAGGGGATTTGGCAGTCCATTGTGTGAGGGCAGGCATCTAGCCTTTGAAATGTAAGTGTCAGGCCCTCCACCCTTCCTGCCCAGGAAGACCCATTCAATATGCAGATGAGTGCAGGTGTGACTGCGTGACTTGTGTTTGTGGTTGTCTGGGTGAAATGCACAAGCTAGTTGTCAACTACTCCCCAGATGTTGATTGGAGACAGGCTGTAAGGCAGAGATGGTTTTTAAGTGCAGAGAAATGCTCACGTTTTAAAAGTGGCATTACTAAAATAGTAATAAAAAATGCAACCTCACCAATAAGCAGGATTTTCTGTTACCATTCTGGCCATACTAAATATGACCTGGTTAGCCCTCTCAGATCAGTATTTGTCACTCAAAAAGTATATGAGGTCAGTCCTAATGCTAGCCTATGAAAGGAGCAGGGCTCACCGTAGTGGAAAAAGGAGTTTTTCACTACCAAGACATATAAAACACATAAGTACATGTCCTGCCTTTTACCTACATCATACCCTGTCCTATGGATTATCTATGGCCTACCTTACGGGTGACTTATATGTAGAAAAAGGGGACTTTAAGGCTTGGCAAGTACTTTTAAATACTAAGTCAATGTGGCAGTGAAACTGCACACACAGGCCTTGCAATGGCAGGCCTGAGACATGGTTAAGGGGCTACTTATATGGGTGGCACAATCAGTGCTGGGCCCATTAGTAGCATTTAATTTACAGGCCCTGGGCACATGTAGTGCACATCACTAGGGACTTATAAGTAAATCAAATATGCCAATTGGGGATGAACCAATATTACCATGTTTAAGGGAGAGAGCATATGCACTTTAGCACTGGTTAGCAGTTGTAAAGTATGCAGAGTCCTAAAACCATCAAAAACAGTGTCAGAAAAGTAGAAGGAGGAAAGCAAAAGGTTGGGGGGATGACCACCCCAAGTCTGTAAAGTCTAACATATGTCCCCCCAAGCTGAAAGTGGGGAGAGCTACTCAGCCCCCGGGAGCTCTCATCACTAAGGCGGAAGAATCTGGAGAGACCATCAGCATTGGCATGGTCAGTCCTCGGGCGATGCTCCACCATAAAGTTCATCACCTGTAGGGAAATGGACCACCTCAAGAGTTTAGGATTTTCACCCCTCATTTGCATGAGCCATTTGAGGGGCCTGTGGTATGTCTGAACCCAGAAGTGAGTCCCAAACAGGTATGGTCTCAGCTTCTTCAGTGCCCAGACCACAGCAAAAGCTTCTCTTTCAAAGGCATTCCACCTCTGTTCCCTTGGAAATAGCCTTCTGCTAATGAAGGCTACTGGTTGGTCTAGGCACCCTTCATTCAGATGTGCTAGAACGACCTCTATGCCATGCTCTGAAGCTTCTGTCTCTACAATGAACTCTTTGGAGTAGTCAGGTGCACTGAACACGGGTGCATGCACATGGCTTCCTTAAGGGAGACAAAGGCTTTCTGACAAGCCTCTGTCCAATTCACCAACCCAGGTTGCTTTTTGGAAGATAGTTCTGTTAAGGGGGGCACTATGGTGCCATAACCCTTAACAAACCTACGGTAGTGTCCAGTGAGGCCCAGAAAGGCTCTCACTTCTGGTTGCGTTCTAGATGATTGCCAGGCCATGTTTGTCTCATTCTTGGCCTGGAAGGGCTGTACTTTGCCACCACCTACCAGGTGTCCCAAGTACACCACGGAACACTGCTCAATCTGGCACATACTGGCCTTGATTGTCAGGCCTGCCTATTGCAGAGCCTGGAGCACCTCTTGGAGGTAAAAAAGGTATTCTTCCCAGCTGGAATTGTAGACGGCAATGTTGTCTAGAAAGGCAGCCAGAGTGCAT